>NC_087562.1:20154712-20754712 GCF_036250125.1 Pseudopipra pipra | reverse complement strand
GTGAAATAAAAGTTGTTGGACACAACCCTTGGGATTGAAACCAACTCCTCAGCCATCAACACAAATCCTGAGAGAATAACCCTCCTACCTGGTGATCCAGCTCTGTCCTGTCCTGTGGGGATGCCTCAGGGAATTCTGAGGTCAGCTTTCTCTTAGGAGTATAGAAAATTACATGTCTATATTCAGGTTGAGGAAAATATTAAGCAGAATGTCCTTACCCATTGTAATCTCATTTCCTGAACTTTGGGAAGCCAAATCTCTAATTCTGTTACACTATATACTGAATATATTGAAAAGCAAGTAATTTTTCCCTTTGTAAATAGACTAATTCTAGATTTGCTTTGAGTTTCAATCACTTTTTAGTTAGAGAAAAAATGTGACTTATAATTCTGTTCAGATTGGACACGGGTTTGAGTTTTGAGTCTGGATTTGATGCTAAATTTGCACTTTTCTGAATGATGGGAGCCCAGGAATTGAGGATGATGGGGAACTGGTTTTCAATATACAGGCAGAGCATCAGGTAACCATTAACATTCATTTTTCATACATTTGTTTTGGAATTTAGAACAGGTTAACAATCTTTCTCTTCAAAGTGTATGATGTGGAAGAGGAAAAAAAAATCTATGTGTATTTTTTTTTAAAGTGGAATCATGAAAGATGAAGGTTTCTAAGCTACTTAACATTCATGGTGCATTACTTTTGAAAATAGAAGATAAGTATAAGAATAAAGAATAAGAAAATAACATAAATAGTAATATAATAAGAAGTAAAACTATGTTTGCTGACTACCTGATAGTGTTTCAATGACATTTTTTTTTGCTTTAAATATTGCTACTGTTTTGTATTATATTGTTTACCCACCTTGTGAATATTCATGCATTTTCTCTGCTTCAATGTTTCACCACCTAATTTTTGTCTACTGGGTTTTAACAAGATTAAACCATTCTCTGTGTAAGTCCCTTGGGGAAATGCTACATGAAAGTGGTAATGGCAATTATGGTGAATGATAAACCCAGCATCCCTAAGTACTTGCTGCAAAAATGATATATAAAGTATTTCATGATAATGTTAATTACATGGACTGTGTTGTTTACCTGGAGCTCTTTCCATGAAAACAGAGCCATGAAGAACTGAAAAAAAATAGAAACCAAAGTCTCTACACTCAAAATGTCACTTTTCTCCTATATTAAGAACTACAAAGTCACTTATCTGTTTAAATGAAACTACAAGATGCTGCTTGCTTGTAGGAGACCACATATAGGAGAAAAAGAATTTGAATCAGTTTTAGACCAGTTTTAAAATGTAATCTTTTTTTTCACTAGCCATAAATTCTAGTTGACTTAAATGTGCTGGTTTGCACACCAGGTTGTGCATGAGCATTCTGAAAAATAATTGATTGATGATGCATGTGTAGGTCTGGCATATTGTAACACACAGTCATTCAGTACCTCCTAGACTGACACCTTTATATGCCATCTTTATATGTACAATTAGCTCGCTCTTTTCTCCTGAGATCATTGTTCTAATGATACTGAGCATTTTTATTTGTTTCTGTTAAGAAGTGGCTCCTTTCCAGTTGGTGGTTACCTGTTGCCAGTAGTTTAATAATGGAGTATAACCTCTATTTCATTTAGAGCTGTCTTTCCACAGTGTCTCAATGATCACCCAGAGATAAAAATGAAGTAGGCTCTGATTTATCCTGGAACTTATTAATGAACAAAATAATTGCTTGTGTGTTCTTATGGAATCTTTAATTCACACATTCAAATCTGTTACATGCTGGTCAAGCTACCAAAGCCTGAAGGGCAGGCAGCTCCTTTAATATGAAAAGTTCAAGCATCTTATTTTTGCTTTCTAAAGGAGAAAAATCTTAAGTCCCCCTTCTCTAGATTAGCTAAAGGCCTTTTGCTTTGAGTTTGTGTTGCTTTGGAGTTCATTCCTAACAAGCTTTTGTCCTTGACCAGCTGTCAGAAACCATTTCAGTAGCTTGTGAGTTTAATCAATTCAATGTGTCTGCTGAAAGTAATAAAACATCATTGAAATTCTGTTTTAAGAACATTAATGCAGTAACTGCTTCCCGTGTGACTGAAGACAGCTAAACTGTCAGAGATGGACTTTCTATTGTAAAGCTTTCTAAAAAAATTACACTGATATCCTTGGTTGCACTTTAACTTATGGATTAATAGACCTTTAAAACTGAAGCCACCTCATCACCCTGCATTAAATGAAACAAGGCTATTTTGGACAGTTTTTAACAAAGGGTGAAGATAATCTTAAAGGTAGATAAATTGAGAAAATTTCAAAACTTGTGTGCGTGGACAGCCCAAAGCCTCCACCTCTAGGATTTCCTGTTCTACCATCCTGTTCATCTCTTGGGCAGCAAGGTTTCTGTACAGGTGTTCTGTAGCAGTTCTGGGCAATGTCTTCTCCTTTTTAGGTCTGTATGTGCTGTAAGCCTGAATTCTGAAGGGGTGTCTCAGCGGGTAGATCACTGCATTGTTTTCTTATTACATGTTATCTTTGCTTTTCAGTTGTTACTCTGATTTTTAGTTCCATTGTACAGCTCAAATCATGACAGATATTGGTAAATTTAGTGACCTAAAGAGAAGTCAGATCATCTGGTTTTGAGCTGGTAAATAGGAGTGGCTTTGCGCAGGCTCGAGGGTGATACCCATATCCACATTTGCAAAGCCCTGTAGCGATGGACGAGGGTCGAAATGGCAGGTAAAAGGTGCACTGGAAGCCACAGACCCAACCCTGTCTGCAGGCGGTTCAGGGCATTGGTTACTAGAGACTGACCAGAGATGACAGTCTCTTTGGACAGCACCCTGAATGTCCAAGCAGCCTTTTCAAGGACAGCACTGCTTGCTTCACTCGCGGAGGGGCCTAGAAAAGGTGGCCTAACCAAAGGTCATCTCCCCCTTCACCCCATTGGTTAACCGCAGGCCAACAGGCATCTTCTACTAATGTGGTCACACAAAGATCAAAAGACAAAGGCACACACCTGCCTCCAAAGGTGTACCCAAACTGACTCTCGCATGCTGGAACATCAGAACCATGTTTGATACTGTGGGTAGTGGACATCCTGAGCATCGCTCTGCCCTAATTGCCCACGAACTGTCACGTCTCAACATCGACATTGCTGCTCTCAGTGAAGCTCATCTCCACGAGGAAGGCAGCCTTAGGGAACATAGTGCTGGTTACGCACTCTTTTGGTCTGGTAAACCCAGAACTGAAAGGCATCTTTCACGAGTTGGCTTAATGATTAAAAACTCCATTGTTCCTAAACTCGAAAATTTGCCGACAGGTCACTCCGATCGCATTATCTCCCTACGCCTTCCACTACACAACAAGCAGGACGTTGTCCTCTTTAGTATATATGCCCCAACTTTCCAAGCTGACCCTGCTGAAAGAGATAAATTTTACACTGACCTGCGCCACCTTACCCAAAAGGTGCCTGCAGATGATAAGGTCATTATCCTTGGTAATTTCAACACCAGAGTAGGGAAGAACTTTGAAGCCTGGAAAGGAATATTAGGCAAGCATGGTGTTGGAAACTGCAACAATAATGGTCGCCTTCTGCTAGAATTCTGTGTGGAGCAACAGCTCACCATCACTAATACTATCTTTCAGCAGAAAAATAGTCTGAAGACAACCTGGATGCATCCTAGATCTAAGCATTGGCACCTCATCGATTATGTCTTGGTGCGACGGAGAGATGTCCGCGATGTCCACCATACCCGTGTGATGCCCAGTGCAGAATGCCAAACAGACCATCGGCTGGTGCGCTGTAAACTTAACTTTAAACTTAAGTCCAAACCTAGAAGGGGCAGCATCCCAAGGAGGAGACTCCAAGTTAACAATCTCCAATCAGCCACAGTGAGAGACAGATTCCAGGCAAATCTTCAAACTAGGCTTGAAAACCATTCCATAGAGTCTATACATGCCTCTCCTGAAACACTTTGGCACCATATTAAAAACAGCATCCTGCAGTCCTCTGAAGAATCCTTAGGGTTCTCCTTCAAGAAGAACAAGGACTGGTTTGATAAAAACAATCAAGAGATCCAAAATTGTTGAAGAAGAGAACCACCCAGAAGCACACCTTGCACTGCCATCCTGTCACGTAAGAAAAGCAGCCTTTCGTCTTGCATGCAGCAGGCTCCAACAGAAACTCCATGACATCCAGAACAAGTGGTGGATCGATCTAGCTGAAAAAACTCAATTATGCGCAGATACAGGTGATCACAGAGGATTCTATGAGGCCCTGAAAACAGCATATGGGCCTACATACCAGGTCCAAAGCCCTCTACTCAGCACAGATGGTCAAACGCTTCTGACAGATAAAACCTCCATTCTGAATCGATGGTCTGAACACTTTCAGACTCTTTCCAGTACCAACCGTGTAGTGCAAGACTCAGCAATTCAGTCCATTACATAACAACTGGTGAAGAATGAATTGGATACTGCCCCCACTCTGAGAGAAACTCTTAAGGCCATACAGCAGGTGAAAATTGGCAAGGCAGCTGGGATTGATGGAATTCCACCTGAAGTCTGGAAACATGGGGGCCAAGCACTCCATGCTAAATTTCGTGAGTTTGTGGTGCGTTGTTGGGAACTAGGCCAACTACCATCAGACCTTCGTGATGCAGTCATCATCTCCTTGTATAAGAAGAAAGGAATTAAATCAGACTGTTCAAATTATTGTGGTATTACTCTGGCAAAATCCTGGCAAGAATATTTTTGAACAGACTAATACCCGTTATAGCAGAAGGAATTCTACCTGAAAGCCAATGCGGTTTCAGAGCCAACAGGAGCACCACAGACATGGTATTTGTTCTCAGACAACTGCAAGAGAAGTGTAGGGAACAGAACAAAGGTCTCTATGTAACCTTTGTTGACCTCACCAAGGCTTTCGATACTGTGAGCAGAAAAGGTCTATGGCAGATTTTGGAACATTTAGATTGTCCCCCCAAGTTCCTTAAAATGATCCTCTCACTCCATGAGGATCAGCACGGCCAAGTCAGATATGGCAATGCACTTTCTAATAACCAGTGGTGCGAAACGAGGCTGTGTTCTCACACCAACCCTATTCACAGTCTTTTCCAGCATGATGCTCCGAAGGGCCATGGCAGACCTCGATGATCAGGACGGTATCTACATTCGATACCGTATTGATGGAAGCCTATTCAGCCTAAGGCAACTGAAGGCCCACACTAAGATCTTAAACCATCTTGTCCAGGAGCTGCTTTATGCTGATGACGCCGCCCTTGTTGCCCACACAGAAGCAGCTCTGCAGCATTTAACATCCTGCTTCACAGATGCTGCTGAGCTCTTTGGGCTGGAAGTCATATTAAAGAAGACAGAAGTTCTCTATCAACCGGCACCTCAGGAAGTCTTCCATCATCCCCATATAACCATTGGTGAATCAGAGCTCAAATCAGTCCAGCAGTTTAATTACCGAGGTAGCCTCATCTCCTCGGATGGTAAGATTGATGGACAGATTAGCAAAGGCATACAGTGCCTTCGGAAAGCTTCATAAAAGAGTTTGGCGAATTAAACACTTGAAGAAAAGTACAAAGATCAGTGTTTACAGAGCCATTGTGCTGTCGACTCTCTTATATGGATCTGAATCATGGCTCATCTACCACCACCACCTGCGTCTCCTCGAACGCTTCCATCAACGCTGCCTCCGTACAATCCTAAACATCCACTGGTCAGATTATGTGACCAATACATCTGTTCTAGAACAAGCAGCAGTCACAAGTATAGAGGCCATGTTGCTGAGAACACAGCTGTGCTGGGCAGGGCACGTCTCCAGAATGAAGGACCAACCACCCCCTCCCTAAGATCCTGCTCTATGGTGAACTTCCCACCGGCTGCCGCAAGAGAGGAGCCCCAAAGAGAAGATACAAGGACTGCCTGAAACAACATCCCAGCCTTGGCCATATTGATCAACATAATTGGTCTACTCTGGCCTCCAATTGGGAGGTCTGGAGATACACCATCTATAACGCTGCTGATGCCTTTGAGAACACACGCAGGATCACCCTTGAGGAGAAAAGACAGTGCAGAAAGAATCGTGCCTTGCAGAATATACCACCTAAGGAGTCTTTCTGCTGTGCCTTTTGCAACCGGACCTGTCTATCTTGTATTGGCCTTTTTAGCCACCAACACGCTTGCAACAAATGTGGGTAGACACCTTTCCCAAATCTTCGTTCGCGAAGCCCAGCCATGATGAAATAGGAGTGACTTTACTCAATACCATTAATCAAGCAGACTGGAAGAGCCAAAAGAGGAAATCTGGTAAACTTTAAGGCAAGAGGAAATTTTTAGTTAATTTCAGCTCATGCCAAAGTCAGAAGAATATCTCCAAAAGGAAATGATTATTAACAAGCACTTGATTATGAAAACCAGCAATGAAACAAATGGGTAAATCCTGGCAGAATGTACTCTCCAAAGAGCAATGACTTAACAAAAAAAGCTTGCAGGAATTGTGGATGGTGGTTTTCTAACAATCAGTTGAAAAAACTCTGCACTGCAAGGGTTTAGTTGGAGACATGTGAAAATAAATCATTGAGGCAGTGTCCAGCAAGGTGCATTGACCTTCACACATTGCAAATAGCAATAGTATCCGTGGAAAGATAAGAAATAGAGGCTAAAATACAAAAGGAATGCAAATGCAGGGAATGGAAAACCATCCACTACAAAGTATGAGTGGCAATCAATAACCTCTTGACTAGGCAAGGAAGAGAAAATAACTCCACGTGGTGCATTGTCAGAGGGTACAGGACCTAAGGCACTTTCAGAAAGTGAGAACAGTTGCAGCGTGGTGGAGATTTGCTAATACTGAGGCAGAGCATTTAAAAACTTTGTGAGATGAATTCCTGAAAGAACACAGAGAATAAGCAACACAGGAGATGGAACTCAGAGATCAGATTCCACCTGCCTTCATCTGCGACTGCCTGGAGTGCAGGGTCACACGAAGGGGCAGAACACCTTAGTCTCCTTTCAAACCTCTTAGACAAGCCCTTAAGAGCAGTACCCAGCATGGAAGAGGAACCCACGCAGAGTGAGCCAGAAAGGAGTGCTGAGACCCTGCATTCACCACGGGCAGGTTTCTCACTTGTTGAGGGGGTTTAGTTTCCCCCCCCCTCCCCCCCCCCAGTTTTTTCAAATATGATGGGAAAGAGGTCAGATAATGTGGCTTCATGTGATGAATATGCATCAGACGCGTGGCTCTGCTCATCTGGTTCAACCCCTGTTAAAGCAGGGTCACCTGGACCAGGTGGCACAGGATCACGTCTGGGTGGGGTTTAGGATCTTCAGAGGAGGAGACTCTACAGCTTTGTAAGTCTTATGCTACCCGAGCCTCTGAGGTGCAAACACTGAGATGTTTTCATATACTGAAGCTGTCCGTGCTTAGAATATTAAAGGAACAATAACAATTGGAAAAAAAAGCTTTTTGACTTCCCACTAATCTCACAGGTATGTGAAATTCAGGCTTGTCAGAAGTTTTAGTTTTTAACTACTGTCAAGTTTGGTTTAACTACTGTCAAATTTGTAATGCCCCTTGTGTTCTTTTGGCATAATGGGACACTCAGAACAGTTATAAGGTATATTTACCTTGAAACCAGACCTCTTATATATTTTTTCCAAGAAATTGAATTGCAAAAAATTGTAAGGACTTTTGCAATTCTTGGTTTGTTTTTTGTTTGTTTGTTTGTTTGTTTGTTTTTGGTTTTGGTTTTATTTTTGGGTTTTGTTTGTTTTTGTTTTTTGTTTGTTTGTTTTTTGGTTTTTTTTGTTTGTTTTTTGGTTTTTTTTGGTTGTATTTTTTCTATTTTCACTGTCTTTGTTTTATCTAATGCAATATATAAAGCAAAATAAAGATCATTAATAGAGAATGAAAACATAGGACTAGATAAGGACCTCCTTATGTAGGAGGACCTCCTTCATCGGAGAACAAGAGAATAAACCATTTTGGCCTGTTCTTTAATGCAGAGAGCACAGTCAGACACGGAAGTGAGGAAAATGAAAATGATTTCAAATAGAATCTTACTCTTTTCCTTTCTTTGTGTTCCAAATTTTCTTGACAGAAAACAGAGCTGAAAGAGGATCAGGGATCATTGTACTTACACAAAGCAGGATAAACATTTTGCTACCTAAAGCTAGAGAGAAGTTTGCAGATTGGACAAGTCTTGGGTATGTTGAAATGCATACTGAATATATAGTGCTGTCCATAGTCTTAGAAGTTTTTTGAGGCTGTGTTCTCTGGAGTTCTCAGCTTGAAGCCTTTCACTAAAATATTTAGAAAATAACACTAGAAAGAGTAAACAGAATTTTTTTTTTTCAGCACACAAATACTGGGTTTAAGGTAAGTCTTTCTATAACAACTTCTGAGTGTACTGCCTGTAACTCAAGCCATTCTCTTGATCTTTTGTCCTCATCTGTGATGCACATGATATACAAACCTGTCAAACAGGAGAGCTGTATGTTTACAGCTCTTTTAGCTCTAAGGTACATTGCTTTATATCCATCTATATATTTGGCTCACTTACACATTCATACAGACCTGCAAATGTACTAAGTTTTTAAGATACTTAGTTTATGTAGTGATCACTCATAATGAAACAACCCTGTTACCAGAGAGTTCTAACTGAATTCTTTATGAGCTCTTCTTGACGTGCTGTGTAATGTGTCAGCTTTCCCCTGTAGTAGACATTACATCTGGCTGGGTTAGTATCCACCACACATTGTGATCATCATGATGTTGCCTTTGCTCTCACGTAGAATTGGCAGCATAATCATAGAATCCCAGAATGGTTTGGTCTGTTTTAAAGCCCATCTCGTTCCAGCCCCTGCCATGGGCAGGGACACCTTCCACTAGCCCATGTTGCTCCAAGCCCTGTCCAGTCTGGACTCAAACACTTTCAGGGGCAGTGCAGCCACAGCTTCTCTGGGCAACCTGTGCCAGGGCCTCCCCACCCTCACAGGGAAAAATATTTTGCCATAAAATTGTTCATATTGCCTTTTGAGTTGGGCTGTTTGTGTGTGTGTTTGTACGTCTCAGAAAGTGCTTCATTAAAGCAACTTTAATTTTGTTTCTTTCAAAGGTATCTAGATAAGGTAGTCAGTTCTGAAGACTGAGGAATAAATTAGGAATCCTCCTCAGGCAGTAATGTAGCTAATTAACCAAGCTAAACATCACTTAATTAGACTCATATCTGGAATGAAGGTAAGATGGAGAGTGATATAAGTGAATTCATGCAGTTCAGGCTGCGGTATAGTTGCTGTAAGTTTGAGAATTCTATAAGGTCATGGTTTCAAGTCTCTGGGAACATTGTCCTCTTTAAAGGCCTAAAAATCAAGTCTCCTGGGCTAGTGGGTAGTTTTGGAAGACAGTGGCAATTATTCTCCATCCTAATCTTTAGGCTCTGCAGAATTTTTCTCCTTGCTGTCTAATCTATTGTTTGCAGAAGTCATTAATGCCAAATGCTTTCTAATGTAGCTAAATGAACAGCTCCAAATGATTTATGGGAAGGTGTCATGGCAAGTGTTGGGAAAAATCCAAACTTCAGAAAAGAGCTGAGGACCCAACAATTTTTGTTTAGTCTTTGGAATAAATGACCAGATTTTGAGGAGGACACAGTGCCAGTTTTCCTCTCTGCCAACTTCTCTTCACTCTTCTCTGACAGAACTACTGGTTCCAGAGAGCTTTCACATATTTTGAATAGGCTCATAAATGGCAATGTATGTTTTCAAAAATCTTATCCTTAGAAAATTGAAGGCAAAACCGCAGTGGAGGTTATGACAGAAGGAAAAAGAAAGCAAAACCAGAAAATAGTCTTGAAGCAATATCTGGCAAGATAATACAGTCTTTAAGCATTGTAAATTTGCAGATTTTTATCTCTTAATGCTATCCAAGTGCCAGGCCAGTGCTAATATTAATCAAAAATACTCCCTAGAAACTGTTTGTTAAACTTTTCTCTCTAATTTACTTTCAATTCCACAGAGTGAGGAGCTGAATGTAAAGCATTTCAGTCTATTTATGGTCATTAAATATTGAGAATTTTGAAAGCAGTGATGAAATGCCCAGTATATTAAATGTTCTTGAGGAATTATTGTGGCTGATTATTTTATCAGGTTTGAATAGCTGAGCACGTAGTTATCTCCTGCAATTGCACCTGTTGGAATTGTGTTTGCAAGTGGTTAGTGAGAAGTGATGTGGAATTGTGAGGAGCAATAAATATTGTTTACTTTTTATTTAGATTTCATACTACGCCACCAAGGACAAAGCAAAATCTTTTTAACTTGCAGTAATACTTGTTTAGTTTAACTCCAAACAGGGTTTTCCCTGTGGAAACAGTTCTAGCAAGGGGTTTTGGTAGGTTCCTTCTGCTGCAGAGTAGTCTGAGAAAAATCTATCTGCTTTCAGAGATATTGCCCTCCTTAAAGAAGAGTTTGGAGGAAAAAGATAGCCCCAAAATTAAGGAGAAAATTAATTTCAGCAGTCCTCTGTGATGTCTCTGTTTCCTTCCTCTCTTGCTGTGTCTAAGTCTAATTTTCCTGTCTAGTTAGGAGATACAGCTTGATGATGAAGCTGTCAGTTGGGGAAGCTGAACTTGCTTTTAATTTTCCTTTTAGGGTCTGGCAGCCCCATCTGAGTGCAAAGATGATTCGGGAAGTTCTGGCAGTTACCATCCTTTAGCACGTCACTAGTGCAAATAACAGCAGGTCCAGCAGCCTCTTGCAAACTGGTGGTAGAACAGGATATTGTATAATATATCTTATAGGAAAATCCGTGATCAGGAGATACAAGAGCTTCCTGGAAATTGCATAAATTGAGTTGGTTTCAGGCTGGGAACATTCTCATTCTCCCCATGCAATGAGGCTGGTGACCTCTGCTCTTCTGCTTGGCTGTTATTGCTTCCTTTCATAGATTTTTGGAGAGATTGTTTCTTTACATTTAACATTCCCTCTTCGGCTGCCTAACAATATAGGGCTGATCAGACTATCCAAGAAGTCCTGGCAAGATAAATTAGATGCTTAATTTGCACAACAGGAACTTCAGACAGACTAATTTTAAAAGGACATTTTGATAAAGTGGAGTAGTGCTGTGCACACATTGGTAATTGCCAGTTCCACAAAATTTTTAATGATAGATGAGCTTTGAGCTTTGAATCTTGGCTTAAATTAGTGTTTGAAGGGTGTGCCATGAAACACAGACAATAAAAATAATTAGAAAATGTATCACAAGATTTTCAATATTGAAACATTGTAATTTATAATATTTTTCTCCATCACTATCTATACTCCCAACTGTTATATATAAAAACAAATATAAACCAACACATATAATAAACATTGTCAAATTGTGAATACTTCTCCCAAACTAAAAGTTGATTTTAGCAAATCTGAAAACAGACTAATGTATTCCTGTACATGCTACTGCCCAACATTGGTCAGCATCCTTTAAGGGTCCACACTATTCCCAACCTGGCCTGAACAAAGCTGTGTTCACGGAAGGGTCTTTAGGGGTGAGTTTGTGTTCTTGCATCTGGTGCCCTCGGTGCACCAAAGTCCTTCCATCCTTACTAGGTAGATTTTGTCTTTCCACACCTTCCAATCTTTATTTATCTTGGAAACAAGCAGAGAGCTATGCAGAACATCAACCATCTGTGATTACACAGGTGTTTTCGCTGTCTACTTTATTTTGGTTTGATCTCTCCCACATATAAATACCTAAGGATCAAGGCTGCTTTCTCCAGACCCGCCTGCAGACCCTGGTCCCCACCTCTGCTCCCAAGTGTTTCAAAGACTGTTGTCAAGCACAGAATTGGACATGTGTGAATCTCAGTGTGTGTGTGAACATAATTCAGAGTTGGTTTAGCTCTTCCAATAACCTTTAGAAAAAGTGTTCTTGTACACTTTTTTCCCAGACAGATTTTCAGATTTTTTTTCCAGATTTTTCTCAGTTCGCACATTCCCTTGACTATGAAGACAAACCTTTTGTGTACAGTTCTTATCCTTGTGAATTTTATTATCGGTGGATAATAGATTGCCAAATTTTCTCGCTTTGTCTTTCACTTTTTTGTACACCATTGACATATATAAATCCTATTATGAATACAAAATTATATGTATTCTTAGTGATGTTAACTGATTTTAAACTTCTCAAACATACCTGGAGAACCCTATTAATCAGATTCTTATGTGGCATTTCTTGAAATGATGAAGAAGTACAATTTTGGCCATCTCTAAAGTTGTACACATTCTTTTCTCTGTTTCACATAAAGTTTTTATTCTTTGCATCTCATTTACACATTGCTGAGAACTGTAACTGGCAAAGGGCAAAGAGTTAGCTGGGAATCATTCTCCAGAGCATTTGGAAGTTATGTGTCAGTTTACATGGGTACAGATACATGTGTGAACTTTTAAGTAAAATTAAAAAGAAATTGAAAAGAGTAATATAAAAGCAAGAACTTCTACATGTTTTAGATCATTATATAATCTTCATTTCATAACAAATACTCTTCTATAATGATTCTAGTTTTTGTATCAGTCAAGTGCTTCTAAATTTGCAGCGGATTTGTGGGGACAGACAAGAATACAAAGATCTCAATCCCACCTACTGAGTTGGGTGTATCCCAGGTGAAACGTGCCCTGGGACAGCGTATGAATGTGAGGAGACACTGGATGAGCTGAGGTGAAAGGGAAGGCTGCTGCCTGCACAAATCTCCTGTATCCACCATAAAACTGGGTTTTTTTGAATCTACATCTGGCCATCTGCTTGGGGACAGGGAGAACTGCTTCTTATTTTCCCAATTTCCCTTTGGGTGTCACTCACACTTGGTGGGGAAGCTCAGATATTCACAATTCAGTTGTTTTTTTCCCTCTGCTTCTCCACCTTATCCTATTAATCTGCTCAGGTGAGACCCCCCCTGCAGAGCTGCTCCAGCCCTGGGGAACAGCACAGGGAGGACATGGAGCTGCTGGAGAGAGTCCAGAGGAGGCACCAAGATGAGCAGAGGGATGGAGCAGCTCTGCTGGGAGGAAAGGCTGGGAGGGTTAGGATTGTTCAGCCTGGAGAAGAGAAGCTTTGGGGTGACCTGACTGTGGCCTTGCAGGGCCTGAAGGGGCCTGCAAGAAAGATGGAGAGAGACCATTGACAAGGGCTGGGGTGAAAGGACAGGGGGAATGGCTTCCCACTGCCAGAGGGGAAATTTAGATTGGATATGGGGAAGGAATTCTTGGCTGTGAGGGTGGGAAAGCCCTGGCCCAGGTTGACCAGGGAAGCTGTGGCTGCCCCATCCCTGGAAGTGTCCAAGGCCAGGTTGGACGGGGCTTGGAGCAACCTGGGCTAGTGGAAGGTGTCCCTGCCCATGGCAGGGGGTGGAATGAGATGGGCTTTAAGGTCCCTTCCAACCCAGGCCATTCTATGATTCCATGATTTTAACTGTCTATCAGTGGCCCTTGTTTAATATTGATACCCAGAGACAACATTTATTTTCTTCTTGGACAGAAGCAAAGTCCAGTTTTACTAGAGACAGGATCTGTTTGCATCTACTATAGATGTCAGGAGGTGCTGTAGGTATTTCAGTACCCTGAAGACATCTTTATATAATGATCACTCTTGGGCTGAAATAATTTAAAAATCCCACTGCACACAGTTGATGTTTAGTATAATAAATGACGGCAAATGCAAAAGAATTGCAATAAATAAGCTAAACACTGGAGAATACTGCATCTAGTATACAATTAATAGAAGTGCAGCCATTATAGTAAAAAAATCATATTTATAAAGTATAGCTATGCTTTGTTCTTTTTATAAATCTTTGGGGAAAGTTTGTCTTGAAAACTGCCATTCTAAATTTGCAAATTGCCTTTCGCACTTTGATTTATGCCATCCTAATTATTATTTTAACTAAATGCTATTTTTAACTTTATAACCGCTAAGAACAACAGAACAACAGGAGTTTGTCTGAACACCTCTTTTCAGGATGTTGTAGATGGACTGTCAACACAAGATTTGGAGTCTGTGAGAATTAAACCTTCACCGTTAGCTGCTGTTTGTGTGGTCAACTCCATAGTTCCTCAGCTTTAGTTTTTTAAGTCTTTGCATTCCACAAAATGCTCAGTTTTGTTTTTTGCAAATTTTCCACTCTTCCTCTCTCTCCCCCTGGTAATCTTGGCTTAAGATGGTGAATAGTTTTACAACCACGTGCTCGTTTTTTCTATCATACTCAGCATGTTTTTTGAAGTCTGATTTGCAACAGCGTCAGGCAGTTCAGGAGGCCTGTGGGGATTTGTTAAAGCCCTCGTGTGAGTTAGAGATCAAACCTCCATTATCTCAGTGCGGTTTAGGCACCTGGTTCACTGAAGAGCTTCAGTGACTCTGGCAGAGGTCTGTCTGTCCTACACTCCTGTAACCCCAACTCTCCATCCATCACTTTCTGTTTCATCACAGCTGGGCAGATTCTGCTCATGTGTTGAACAGATCTTACTCCTGGGACATGATATTAAATGTTCAGCTGCAGAGTCAGGATGAGCATACTTGGATAACCTTTAATGTTTCCATGAATACAAAGCCTGAACCAAAGATCTACAACTGATTTCAGTGCTAGGCTGTGTCAGGAGAAATCACTTTTTTTTTATTAAGATGGTGTGTTTAGCATCATTCTACTATTGACAGACCTTTAATAGCAATTTTTCTTATTTTTTAGAAAGAAACAGACAACTTACAAAGTGAATTGTTTTCTGTGAACTTAAATAGTGGTAGAAGGAAAGCACTTTAGTAAAACGACAGCACATTGCAAGTTAATGTAAACCTTATGGTTTCTCAGCAGATTCTTGGAAATTTAGTACTTTAATGTATTTGTATCTACAGTTACACTGAGATTCCATGACAAGTTTCATGTAGTGCTTTATCATTTATTTTAGGCATAATGTCTCTGAGTGGAATAGACTTTTCCTTGTGAGTACACCACTTGATGTGAAAATATCAACATTTACAGGGAAGATGATATGAGCCATGATTTTTTTACAGGAATTTAGAATTACATATGAAGAAATATTAAAGTTATAAAGCAGAATAAGGTGATCATTTATTTAAGTCTGGTTCAATTTTTTAAATTTAATCTGGTCTTCCAGAAAAAATCTCTGCTGTATGACATATGCAAACCAGGTTTTTTTTTGTACCTACCCTTCCTGGATAACTTCATTTAAACTGAAAGAGAATTGATTTAGATTGGATATAGAGAAGAAATTTTCCCTGTGAGGGTGGTTTTGCCCTGCCCAGGTTGCCCACAGAAGCTGTGGCTGCCCCTGGATCCCTGGAAGTGTCCAAGGCCAAGTTGGATGGGGCTTGGAGCAACCTGGGCTAGTGGAAGGTGTCCCTGCCCATGGCAAGGGGTGGCACTGGATGATCTTTAAGGTCCCTTCCAACCCAAACCATTACTTGAGATGAATATACCTCCTTCAAGAGCCTTATGCCCATGGTAGTTGTTTTAATTGGCTTAATGGTATCACAACTATTTAAAATCCTTTGCCTTTTGGTCACTGAAATCCGGGTGAAACTGATTTCTGAAGATTGCATGTCTGTTCTAGCTTGGTCAGAAAAAAAAGAAAATAAAAAAAACCAACAAAGAATCCTATTTTTGCTGTTTTTTCATTCTTCCAGAAAATTGTGTCATTAAGTGTGGTCTACTGGACAGGAGATTATCCAGGAGATATCTCTCCATTAATCAGTAAACTTGAAGAAGCTGCTGATCCTTTGTTCCATTTATCCAATATTAACCAGAGAATTTTATTTTGTTGTAGATGGGATGCAGTGGAAAGTCTAGCCTTAATTAATTAGGGTTGAATTTTTAAATGAGCACCATGCTCAATGAGTTCAGTGGTATTCGGGTATCCTCAAAATCCAGTTGTTTCCACTAATATTCATGGGAGTGTGTTTGCCGTTTTTTTAGCAGCTAGGGAGAGATTGGCTACTTCTGACATCTTCTTATAATGTTTGTATGATCTGGAACAGTGTTCCAGATCTTTAGATCAAAGGTGCAGTTGAAGTATCATGATAGGCCCATACTCAGAACAATGTACTGTCATTGCTATGGCCAAGTCCCAGTGAATGATTCCCAAACCGGTCACAACCAGAGGAGTGGCCAACTGTGCCATGGAATCCTAGGGTCAGGTTGGAAGGGTCCACAGTGGCTCATCTGGTCCCACCTCCCTGCTCCAGCAGGGCCAGCCCAGAGCACATGGCACAGGATTGTGTCCAGAAGGGATCTGGAATATCCCCAGGGAGGAGACTCCAGCCCCTCCCTGGGCAGCCTGTTCAGAGCTGGGTCACTGCCCAGCAAAGAAGTTCTTCCTCCTGTCCAGGAGGAACTTCCTGGGCATCAGTTCCCGCCCGTTCCTCCTGTGCCATTGCTGGGCCCCCGAGCAGAGCCTGCTCCATCCTCTGCCCCCTCCCTGCAGCCCCTGACACACCCTGGGGAGGGCCCCTCTCAGGCTCTGCTCTGGAGGCTGAACAGCCCCAGCTCCCTCAGCCTTTGCTGCTCCCAGAGCTGCTCCAGCCCTTGGGCATCTCCGCAGCCTGCGCTGGCCCCGCTGCAGGAGCTCCCTGGCCCTGCTGTGCTGAGGAGCCCGAGCTGGGCCCAGCCCTGCAGATGTGCCTGCCCAGGGCTGGGCAGAGGGGCAGGATGACCCAGTGTACAAATCCACTTGCATTGTATGAGTTGCTACTTACAAGGGCTTATAGAATTTTTGACCAACTCTTAACATAATTCATCATCCTTCACCGAATAGTTACTAAGAAATTGTACTTGCTGAGCAGGAAGATCCATTGCACAAATTTTGGAGCCCTTATTATTAAGAGCTTTGTCTAAAGAACTTTAAAATTAGTAGGGAGTCATAAAATCATAGAGTTGCCTGGGTCGGAAGGGACCTTAAAGATCATCCAGTGTCACTCCCTGGCATGGGCAGGGACATCTTCCACTAGCCCAGATTGCTCCAAGCCCTGTCCAACCTGGCCTTGGACATTTCCAGGGATGGGGCAGCCACAGCTTCTCTGGGCAACCTGGGCCAGGGCATCACCACTCTCACAGGGAAAAGTTTCTTCCCAATATCTAATCTGAACCTACTCTCTGTCAGTGGGAAGCCATTCCCCCTGTCCTGTCACTCCAGACCCTTGTCAATAGTCTCCCTTCATCTTTCCTTTAGGCTTCCTTCAGGTACTGAAGTCCATTTGTTTTTCATCAGACCTTAGAGCAAAAAAGACTTGGCTTTCTATAGAAGCAAATTTACTGGAGGATGCACAGATCAGATGAGCCAGGAGATGGGTGGTCTGACTCTGTTGAGGTTGGTGGCATTGCACCCACCCCTCCTGAGCTTAGTCAGGAATTTTGCAATGAGATGCAATGAGACAATCTGAGCTTTCTGCTCTGAAAGACAACGTGTTTATTTTGCATTTTTGTCCCAGGTTTTGCTGAGGCCAGTCTGTGTAACGTCGCCTTGATGAAGTAACCTCTAGAAAGGCAGATCCCAAATACTACCGCATCTATCTGTTCCCGGCGCTAAAGGCAGTGACTGAGGGGAGCAAAGAACCTTGAGGAGATGGGACTGGCTCAGAAATTCACTGGTTTGTGGCTCCTGTGCAGCCCCTTTGAGCCCAGCTTTCAGACTAGCAAAAGCCTGTGCTATCAGCAAGCTCCAGGTGATATCAGGAGAGAACAAGCTTCAGTTTGTGTGACTGGAAAAATTCACTAAAAAAAAGTTACATTTAGAATAAAATAAACTAAAACCAAGACAGAGAGCAACACAAAGTCTGTTATTTCAAATGTGGAATCCCTAAAAACTCTCTTTGACCTGGATATAAGGAAAAGAGGTTTGAAATTTTTATTTCAGGGTAAGTCATCAGTGTATCAAAATTTGAGTGTCTCTTTTTTTCCCATATTATATTAATTTATCTAAATCATGAGTATCCGTTGTGCATGGCAGTTACACATTAATACTGACTTCTCAGAATTTAAATTATAATAGAGAAGTCAAAACAATCTATTTTAATCATTAAATCTAGAGATTACTTATCACAGACTAAAAAAAAATCTATTCAAGTGACCTTCTATGACTGGTTTTTTAAAAAGCCAGAATTTCTAATTTTATCAAGACCAGATCAAGGTTCAGTGACTAAAAAGAGCAGGTGATTTCATCATGTCAGAAAGAGCCAGGCATCATTTTGCTGCAATGCTGAAATTTGAACAACATTCTGTGTGAATATGTTGTGGATTAATATGCTGCACACAGCATACCTCTAAAGAGAAATGAAATTGAGACACTATATCAGATTGACTTTGTGATAAAAATATATGGGTTTTATGAACAGCACAGTTCTTGAATATGTTCTCTCAGCATCCCCATTCAAGATGTTAATTTAATGGAACCACTTGAATCATGAGTGTGGTCTTTCCGTGAGTAAGATAATTAAAGAGTTTGAAAACTAAGATTAATAAATCATCATAGCAATTTTAGTTTCAATTAACATTATAAATGTTACTATTTTAGTAAGTAATTGACATATGATTAGCATGTTGCAGGGTGTAGCTGTTTAGATATTAATCAAAGTTCTAAACCTTGCTTACAAAATTACTTAAAGATATGTACAAAATTCTCCTTTATTTACATGGTAACTAAGCTTATCTTTTACATGTGTTTGCTCAGAGCCACAACTTGTAGCACACGCTGAGATTAATATTTATTAATTATAGTCAAAATTGCCAATATGATTCAAAAGTCCACTGGGCAACACATCTGCCTTTTTGATATACACTCTGAAATCTCAACCATTAGGGAGGGTTTCTCAGCTCTGTGGGTGGTAGCTCACAAAACTATTCAGTTTTGTGCCTAAATCTGAACAAAACAGCAACTTAATTTTGAAAAAAATGAATGAAACTAATTTGCTGGCAGCTTTACTTTGAAAAATGAATGAAACTAATTTCTAAAAAATACAGCAATGAGTCTTTCTGATGAAAAAGGTAATAAAAATGCAATGCATGCAAGTATATTTTGTACTCAGATCCAGTTAGTTTGTGCTAGAGCAGACTAAATTAAATACTATAAATCCTGCCCAAGAAATGTAAATACTAGGAGTTAAATCTAACTGCCTGAACGTTCAAGCTAAAAAGGAAAAGCTACCTTTAAATTTGATCTTTTATATTTGAAATCTTTTGATATCATTAAAATGATGTTTGGTCATTGACACATATTTGATATCATTGAAATATATTTGAAATATGGAAAAACTTGCTCTAAAGACTGTCACAATATGTGTCAGAAACAGAAGAAAAAATTATTCTTTCTTGTGTTGGATATGAATCAGAAGGAAAAATCTTGGGAAATGAGTGGTTTATCTGATGTGATGACAAGTGAAAATATCAAATCTCTCTCCTTTGTTAGAGAACCTGCTCTCCTGAGACATCCAGCCCAGTAAACTGGATCACAAACATGACTTCAGAAGGGCACAGATGCCTTAATTCCTATTCAAGTATAATGATCCTGCTGTGTGCATTCATTAAAATTGGATAGCAGGACTTCCAGTTATTCCTAAGGAAGATCTCCAGGCAGCCATGGGGAGGAGTTCACATAGGCTCTTTAACTCTTTATTTTATATTGCTTAGTTTTTCCATTCCTATTCCTGACTGGCATGAATAACTTCACACCAAAAGGTTTTGGCCTCCTCTGGGGAAGAAATAGGAACAGTTCATCTCTCTGCAAGAATTCCATTCAGGAGACTGATTCAAGGTGCTTTGGCAGCCCTTTGGAGCCACTGAGGAGCCAGGGGTCTGCATCCAGGGAAGGAAGGTCTTTAGGAGGAACTTCAGAGTGCATTTAGAATTTTGAGAGTCTCATCAAGAGCGTAATGGGGTTATTTTGTTGTGAAATTAGTAGTGATCAGGATATGACTGTGCTGGGACTGACAGTGACTTTTCTCAGATATTGAAGAATTTGATGTCCCTCAAATCTACCTGGGCAATGGGTTCCCTGCACCCCGTGGCCCCTGGAAGGAATGAAAATAACCCAAGTGTACTATAAAACAAATATTCAGCCTCCTTTAGGAGCACATCCCAGGCTTATTGCCTAAATTGCCAACTCAGAGCTGGCTGGATGAGGGTCATTACCTCCTCCCCCAGCAAAGACACCCAGTGTGTCACACTGGAATGATTTAGAGTGCAGAGCTTCCCACGTCAGCTGTTAGAGGCAGCATTTATGGCAAAACAGAAGAGCCCAGCAGAACTCTGGTAACAAACCATCGTTTACAAAGAATAAACAGAAAAAAAAGCATTTCAAAAATGGAATGATTTGGGAAATGAGGATTAACTAGGCAGTAAGTGAAAGCAAGCTACAGCCTCGAGCAAATTTGTAATTAGGTAAGTTACAAACACTTCAATAATGAGAAGGATAATAGAAATTCTGACAAGTCCTGTACTGGGGAGAGCTTGTGGGCACTATTGTAATAAATGAACAGAGATCCATTTGATTTTTTGTTAAAAGCGAGGAGCCCCAAGAGTTTTGTGTTACTTCATTTAGTGCTCGGTGAGGCTGTTTATATGAGACTTTCCCTTACATTTTAAATCACTTATTGCTGCTTTGGCAGTGTCTGTTAGATTCCATTAGATTCATTAACTCTTCTGAAGAGCATTGCTCTCTGGAAATAGCTGAAACAGCTGCCCTGTGTAATTTTGTTATTGCTTTAATTTACTCAGAATTCTGCTTTAACACTCCAGCTGTCAAATATAAAGAGGAAAAAACAATCAATATAAAAGCACTTTCTACCTCAGTATTCTTACGTGTACACTTTGTGGGAAGATGAGTGAGAAAACAAAATGAATGTAAGTCTTTGTATTTTCCAAGAGATTTCATGGAGCTGCTGGAAGTGGATAGTGCTTCTTAAAATGTCACTGCTGGAGCTCTTCGCTGTGGGGTGAGTTCCTCTTCTCTGCCAAACTACTCCTCTCACATGGTGAAACATCTGTCAGTCTCCCAGCCAAGCTGCATTCTGTCCAGTACCACTTGTTCACTCTTAGATTTTGGCCAAATAGGGATCAGAAGATCTAGACGTGCTGTGCTGGAGTCCTTAAAGCTTTTCTTTTTCCCAGAAACATGGGATAAGGTTTCACTGAGCACCTCAGTGCAGCTGCAAACCTGGTGTTGAAAATGGGTGAGTCCATTCTGGAAAGTTCCTTTGACTTGTTAACAAAACTCTTTATGTCTTAAAGTGTATATTCTTGTTGCTGACAAGAATACAGAATTGCTTCCTTTTTACAGTCCCAACCATCCAGTGAGAAAATGCAGAAATCTCCTGTTGCTGTTGAATACTGATTAGAACTACAAAACTACAGAACAGGGTATAGCAACAACAACCGATCTGCAGCAGTTCAGACTCAGCATCTCTCACAAAAACTGAGTAATGTCAACCTAAAACTTGGTTCCTTGTTACCAGTACCTTAATAATATGGCTACAGAAGGGTTAAATCTATAAAGAATGGATTTAATTTTTTTTTTTCCTAAGTGTAGGAGGGGAGCAGAGGAGAAAGAGAAATTTTAATCTTACATCTTTGTTTCTGTTCTGTGTCTTTTAGTGAATGAGTGAATCTTCTGAAAGAGGACTTTAGGATGAGTTCTACTCTGGCACTTTCAAACTGACAGAGAGTAGGTTCAGATTCAATACTGGGAAGAAACCTTTCCCTGTGAGGGTGGAGGCCCTGGCCCAGGTTGCCCAGAGAAGCTGTGGCTGCCCCTGGATCCCTGGAAGTGTCCAAGGCCAGGTTGGACAGGGCTTGGAGCAACCTGGGCTAGTGGAAGATCTCCCTGCCCATGGTCCCTTCCCACCCAAACTACTCCATGATTCTATGATTGCTCTGTTCCAGGCTTCTGCCTGAAATCCAGACCAGTCATCTGCAGCAGTTCAGGGCTGAGTGAACAGACATAAGTTTCTCCCCAGACTGTTTTGAGTAGGTTGCTAGTAGGAGTCACTGGGGAAGTGAATCCAGGGAATATCTTCAGCTGATTAGAGCGTGTAACTTCTGGAGAGCAGAAAGCATGTCTGTTTTTTTAATAAGCTTTACAAGCTTATTTTTTATCTAATGTAAATTGGATATTGGGAAATTATGAAACAGATGTTTCTCTTCCAAAGGTAACTGAGAGAGGGAGCTAGACTTCCTAAAACTAACAGAGATTATAAATGTTTCTTGTTCACAACTGAAGGATGGAATAAAAATCATAATGATGATTCATTATTTTATTCAGAGTGATCTGAATAAACAGAAGATTCTGAAAAAAAATATTGTGAACTTTAATTTTTTCCAAAGAATATATAGGAGTTGTTTTACTTTGAGTTGAATGTTCTCTATGAACTGGTTCAATAAAATGAGCTAATGTTTATGTTGCTTGATCACATTCTATGCACTTTCTTGCCTGATTTTTTAAAACAAAAAGTTCCTCCCCACTTCTCCCCTCCTTTCTCAAAAAACTTACTTCCACAGAAATAGTTTGGTTAAGATCTGTTCAGAGCTTTAGAACCAAATAACATCTCTCAACGATGTCAGTGTTTGGAAGCCAAATGATTTTCAGAGTTATAAACTGACAGCGTCAGAGGGGCAATTTACAGCTAGTTACTGAAAATCAATATGCAGCCTGCAAGAAGGTGAGATTTATAGACGTGGCAAACTATCTTGTTTAGTGAAACACCTCGGGATGATCCCGTTAATTGTGCTGCTCTGTGTCCAGCTGCTGAAGATGCTACTTGACAGCAGTTGACTTGAGCTTGGCACATGGAGTTGCTACATTTTAGAGAAGAGGGAACCACTGTTGCATTTTCCCTTCTCACTAATCTCCCTGTGGGCCTTCCTTTTCTTGTTTTTCTTCCTTTTCACCTTTTCAGTGCACACGCTGTGTTACATATTGGTAAGGCAATACTAGATCCAAAAACAAATGGCTGCTTGGTATTTCTTTGAACTTCCAACCTTTTCATTTGGAATGCCAGAAATGTATTTTTAGCATGAAAACTAATACCAAAGGCTGGGATTTATGCTGTGATTAGAAGATCAATAGTCTGTTCCAAGGCCAGGCTATTCTACAGTAGGAAAGAAATAAAATACAATTAATTTCTTAAATTCTCTTGAGTCTTTTACAAATACAGACTTAACAAAGGGCTTGGTGGTTTTGTTGTTGGGCATGGCAAACTTTCCTAGACTTTTGCAAATGCAGGAGGTCCATTGCCTTCTTTCCAGTGGACAGACAACCATTACTTTCTTGAACAAAACTGTGTGCTTAAATGTGCCCATTTAAGCACAACCAGCCCATTTTTGTGTTTAAGTTGTAAGGAAATAGTTCTGGAATGCTAGCCCAGAAAACATACTGTCACTGTTCTTCCCCAGAGTGCTTTGCTCTTAAAGACCATTATCTCCATGACCTGAGTTTTAACCTAACCATTCTCTACTGTTTTTTCAAAATGAATTAATGGCCTTTTTGGAAACAGTCATGTGATTTCATGTCCCAAGGCCAGTGAATTAAGAATGCTACTGTTGAGCCATCTTATAGGTAAATGCATCTTTTTCCAATTGTTTCCTTTCAAAGCTGTTTCTGATATTACAGTGGTGCAGAATACAGAGACAGACCTTTTCCTTCTGTTGTTAATAAGTCTTCAAATGTTAAATTTCATATTTCTGCTGTCAAAGGCAAATGTTTGTTTATGTCTTCCTCAACAGCTGTCATGTTAGTGTCACTCTTTCCTTATTTTTTTCCTTTAATTACCTTTCAACATATAGTCTTGAAGATTAAAGGCCAAACACCTTTTTTCAAAGGTCATGCTTAACTGGCAGTGATGCTCATTGCAATTTTCTGAAAGTCAACTCAACTGTCTTAATAGATGAATGTGTTGTCATATCACAAGTATGAAACACATCAATAACTAGCATATTTTGTACTTTGCTGTGCAATTTTCCAACATGTTATCTTTTAACACTAATTCATAGTCAGAAGATCTACTTACTACCCAATATATTCAGAATTAAGGTTAAGGTATTTCTAGTTTAAACAATCCAACAATGGATATGAACTTTAATCTAGTACTTATGTGGATATAAATGTATTTTTCCCCATTGATTTGTTTTTAAACACACTAAGGATGCCCAGCCTTCGGCTCAAAGCAAAGCCTACCTCAGGATTCTCTATTTTGTTAGGGATACAATAATTTTTTCCCTATGCTGTTTATTTCTCTGCTGCCTGCTAAGAGCTAAACAAACAGGTAATGGTGCAAAAGCAAAACATGCCACTGAGAATTAACTGCGTGTTACAACATGGTCCAGTCTTTGCTGTCAGAACAGATAGTTAGGAATCAAGTGGTAAACTACATACTGGTTTAACTAGTTTCCTCAGAATTACTGTTGCTGATAATCTTAATATTCTTTACAGCATTCGTTAATCACATCCCTTGTTTGCAACCAACTCCTCTCAGATTGTCAAAGGACAAACTGACTATAGAAAGTTAAGATATTTAACACCATAATGGTTCACTGCTCTGCATTAATTGGGGAATTTGGAGAGCGTTAATTATCAATTTATACTTGCTGCAAACTCATCTGTTCCCAGTCCTTTGGGATTCATGAAGTGTTGGTCATAGTATTTTGTCATCACTGGACCAACTGGGGAAAAACTAAAACCAGAGAGACCTGCACCTGATGAACTGTGATTGGCACTTACCATCTGCAGACCCACCCTGTTTAAAAATGACCTCCTGGACAAAAGGCAGATGTATAGGAATCCTATCAAACCACTGAATTTCTGATGAATTCTTGGGCTAAGAATCTTTACTTACTTTATTACTACTCAACAGTCTGGGGAGCACACTGACTTTTACATTATTAAGAAAAATGAATTTAAATTATTTTTCAAATCATTTGACACTTAGTTTGGACCTGTGTATTTTAGCAGCTATTTCTGGACATAGCCAAATATGGCTCAGTAGAGATAGTTTGTTTTAAAAGCTTTTTGTTTAAAACACAGTAATTAGATTTAATTCTTTAGATTGCTTCTTCATACAAGTTACTACCAACGATTCCCTTTAAAGATAAAAAGCTGTGCTCAGAGAGTTGTTGGGCTTCTATTTCTGGGCACTTTGGAAAGCCTTAAGGGTGATGCTTGAAGGATACTTTCACAAAGCACTTCTCTGTGTCAGATGTGCTATTAAAAGCTTTAATTACATCATTAGTTTTTCCCAAAAGACTTCAGCATTATGCCACACATGTATAAACAATAACTTTGATGTGACATAGGTCACAAAACTGAAGGATGAAATTCCCTTTGCTTATAAGTGTCAGGAAGCTTGGTGGGTTTTGTACTTTACTGAGGCAGAGCCTTCATACTGCCCAGTGATTTCTGTAAGAAAGTATTTCATTCCACTTCTTTGGTGAAAGAAATGTCCATTTAAAATAATAGGCTATTTTAAATCCATTTTACAACTGAATAAGATACAACAGAAAAGTAAGTATCCACTTCAGATGTGTCTTATCATCAGTTCATAGTGCTGTGCCCTCATCAGCCTTTGTTTTTTGTCTGTTCATTTGTTGATAAGTAGGAGATGGTTGTCTTCCAAAAGAAGACAGAAGCCCCTAAAAATACCCATGACTCAATATTTCAGAAGTGTTGGAAGTCCAATTCTGTTCCACACTGGCAGAATGGTGTATTTTCGAAGGAATGGTGTATTTGGCGTGTTTTGGATGGGGCTTGAATCAATCTGGTCTGGTGAAAGGTGTCCCTGCCCGTGGCAGGAGTTGGTTGGAATGAGAGGATCTTTAATGTCCCTTGCAACCCAAAAAATTCCATGATTCTGCTCTGATTTGATTGGTAATAAATTGAATTATTTTTCCACAAGTTGAGTCTGTCATACCTGTGATGGTAAAAGATGACTGATCTCTCCCCATCATTATCTTGACCCAAGGGCCTTTTGCTGCATTTCCTCTCCTCTGTCAGAAGGGCAGTGACAGCGAGGCATTGGTGGGCATCTGGTGTCCAGCCAGGTTCACCTCACCTCATGAACAAGAACTAATAATTTGGAGATTTGGTCCTTATTTTGTGCTGAATTCTCGTGTTACTATACAGCTGTGTCTTTCCATTCTCTGATCATCTCTGGGAAACTTCATAATTCCTTTCCACAGGTGAATGCTTTGGTAAATTAATCTTGTAGCTGTTCTTAGTAGCAGGAAGATCTCTTAAAATTTTTCTGATCATCACTGTGCATTTTCTGCCATGAACTCATAGCTCAGGATCCAAAATGATAATGTTATTTGGTTGTATTATCCATGACATTTGAGATGCTAATGACTAAGATCAAGGAATATGGGACATATTTCACTCCTATCGCACTGTCAATTATCATCCTTATTTTTATGCCCTCTCTATTTCTTTCTGATTTTTACTGTTGCTGTTCTTAATGGCTGCTATGGCTCGTACAAGCTTGAAGCCAATCAACATTTTATGTAAATCCAATTTGTCTCTTTTCAGTCATCTATTATTATTTTCTTTTCTGCTAAACTTGCACATTTCTTCTGAAGAACTTTGGATATTGTACATAAAAGGAGGAGCAGGAACCTGCTGTTCATGTTAAGCATTCTCAAAATGGAATGAAAATGTTCTTTTATTGGGAAAGATTGAGACAAGTTTTGGAGAAAGGAACTTATGAATGATTCTTTCTATTATAACTAAAGCTGTATGGAGGATAATTTAACAGAGGACTGTAATTATTTGAAATAGTGATATTTTGGAGAAAAATAGTGAGTCTGGAGACCCAAACTGAACTACTCAGCAAGTTACATAAATGAAGTGGTACATGGGAGAGGATATAGAGACACATGGAGAACAGGTTTGTAGATTTTTAATTCGTATTTTTAATTACAATTTTAAAATAAATTAGTATTTGAAATATTTGAATATGCATTTGATGCTATATATTCTGAGCATGAGATGCTCAAGTCCCACGTTCACACTTTTATCATGTTTTAGAATGAGTTTGCAGTTCATCAAATGGTACTAGTTTGGCATGGAAAACATGGATTTCATAAAATGTGTGATAGGGGCAGGTGAAGAAAATAAAAAGCCATTTGCTATTGGCAGTTAAAGTCTTACTCTGTGTGACTGTGAAGGAAAGTTAAAAGGGAGATATCAGCAGCATTTTGAACTCTACAAGAAAGATTGTAATTGTACCTGATTCATTATTCATCAAAGAGTGAATCTGACAAAAGACCTCAAAGGTAAGAGCAGTCTGTAAAATGTCAAGACTAAACCAGCCATTCTGATAGTTATTGCATAACCTCTCAACTATACACCCTTACTTATTTATTTATTTATACTCTTGGTCTCATCTGTAATTTCTGATATTCTGTTTTTCAGAGAATTGTGATGATTCCTCAGGATGTTCCAGGACACTCACACAGTGTCTGTAAGACACTCCTCAAAGTTTTAGAAAATCTCAATAAAAATAAGACCAAGCTCCTGGCTGCAATGGAGAGCAGTTAAACTGTAAAGCCACTATTATTATGACAGGAATATGTCTGGATATAGATCTTTATTTCCAGATCACGGTGCTTTCTGTCTTGTGCACATTGGCACTCAGGGCTGTTCATTCCTTTCACAGCAGGTCAAGACACAGATAGAAAGCACTCCCAGCTCATAAAATTCTCATTCACAAAGACCTGACAGTCGCTGATTTATCAAATTTTAGATCAGACACTTTCATACAGCTGTGTGACACAAACTTTTGTAAACCTTGTGTCACGCTGCTGTTTCATCAGAGCCATTACACAGTTTCATGTGTTTCTTCTTGTATCTGATATGTTTCCTCTCTGTTATATTTCAATAATTTTTTTGCAATTGAATCAGATGGGCAGAAAATACTGAAAGAAGAGGTTTTCTATTAGCCAAAGCACAAATATCTCTGGCAGGCTCAAGTCAGGAGATCTACCATGATTATGGATCTAGCAGGATTATGGAACAGTGTGTGACTAGGGGCAGAATGGCTAATTATTCTAACTTATTAGTGGCCTAGACTGACTCAAGAACTGTTCCTGCCACTGTAGCATCAGCAAAGAAGAATTCAAGCTTCGTCACTAGGATCTAATTTTTCTAAACTTCATAATTCAAACTTAGGATATTTGGGTTAACCTATGAGAGCAATAAAAGGCACTCACAAGAATAGAAATTTGAAATTCCAAGAGCTTGTGGTTACATTGATGAATATAGAGTTTAGGGTTCTTCTCTAGTTTTAGGACATTTTCATATTCTAGATTACTGTAGCTTTCATTAATTGTTTTAAATTAATTAAGAATGTTTTTCATGCTTAGTTGGAAATCTCTGTTAAAAATGATACATGAATTTTCAAATATTTTTAAATTCTATACAAGTCAACTACATGGATAATAATTACAAATTTAAATGCTAAATTAGGTTAAAACACTTTTAAGAAGATGTGATAACATTTAAATTATGAAGAAAAATGACATATGGATTATTTGGACAACACTTTTTTTCCTTGGCAGAAAATGCAACAGTCAGGATCAGCCAAGGGGGTGGGATAGAAACTACAAAAGGTTGAGATGGCACAAATCCAACCAGGTGAATTAAAAAAAAAGTATTTCCAAAATTTCCTGGTTGAATGGTTAAACTGATGCCCACAGAACGCTATAAATTAACCACAGAATTACTTTTGTTTGTATCATACAGAGCCATGAAAGCCAATTTAGCTTTTAAACTAGATCAATTTTCTTTTCTAAATGAGCTGAGGAAGGGTCACCCATCAGTAAACCTCTGTCAAACAAGCTTTTTTTAGACTGTCCAGCTCTGCTCTTTAATGGCACCAGTTTGAATTAGAACTTAATGTTATGTCACTTTAAATTAGTGGCTTTAGTCTGAATGTGGCCATAAAGAATATTATCAAGCCAGAGTAAACACATTTCTATCAAAACAAATCAGTCTGGCTTAGAAACAGCAATGCCACTGACACTTTGAGTGCTTGGCTTTCGTGGGGTTATTGGCTGGATCTTTTCAAACAAAACACATGTATGTCTTCATGTGACAAAACTATTGTATATTTAACATAATATATGAACAAGTGTAAAAACATATTGTCTCTTGTAAGTTTGCAGAGGTCTCTTTCTCTGATTTATCCCCTCGTTTGGGAGTTCTCATAAACCAGGTCCCTGCTGTGCCCCTACAATCAGGAGCTGTTGTATTGCTGTGTTTAGCAAACCTGAAGTAGTTCACTCCTTTTTGTCCCAATTTCATTGAAGCCATCAAACCCCCCTGTGTTTTGACAGGCAGCTCTGCAGTGCCAGATGTCACATGAATCACTGGGGCTTTCTTAATGTCCTTGTTTAGTTGGAGGAAACCCGGTGACATCTTTTTCTTGCCCAAATAGCATCTCTATTTATTTTCTGAGACATCAAAGATGAATGTGTGTGCACACATAATCAGATATTGATTTCTGGGCAAAATGTTTGTAATTTACTTATGGGAGAAATAATTTAAGGCAGTTTTCCCACGGATAGTTAGTTCTAAGGGATGAGTTATTGAGTTTGGAATTCTGTATCTTTATATAGTGAAATCCAACAGTGAATGGCTGTGGGTGAGTTATTTGCCAGATGGCAAAATCTCTCAGCCTACTCCAAGCTGATAGTTTATATACACGTCCTACTACACATTGCAGGGAAAATGTCTCTAGAACCTGCAGTTGGCAACTGGCAGTCAAGGAAAAAATCAGCTGAACTGCCATTTGTCCCCCTAAATATTCCATAGTAAAATAAACAGAGCCATTCTGAACTGTCTGTTAGACAAATAAAAGTGGAAATCAATGGAAATGAAATGAAAGAAATTTTGGACTGAACATCTATTCCTTAATAAGGCAGAACTATATGGAATTAAAAGTGCATATAGGAACTGATCCATCCTAAGAAAACAAAATCAATGTGAAAATCTAGTTCTTAACAGTGTAATTACCAATTATGGCACTGCCTTACAGAGGACGAATGGACCAGATGTTGCAGCTCTTGTCTGGACCTTCAATAGCTCAAATCGCCCTGTGCTTTGTCACTGACTTAAGAACTGGAAAAAGTCCATGACACAAATTGCAGGGAAAAAGCTGAACTTGTCAACTTTTAAGTGGAATTATTTTAAACTTTTTTTTCCATTTATTTTGAACCCCATGTTCAACCAAAAACAAACTTCATATGGGAAAAATTAGGGGAGACAATAATAAGGAGCATCAATTGTGTCTGTATCTTGCTCCTGACTGAATCTGGAGGCATAGGGGCCTGGAGTGGGGATTCTCTAGAGCTGACTGTGGAGGGGCAAATTCACTGGTGGAATCAAGGTGTTACTCTTGTAAAATACTCTGTTCTGCTGAGAAGTATTAACTGAGACCGAGTATCAACTGGTAACATCGTATTAACATAGTATTAAGTGCATTAACTTCGGCATAGCTACATTTCATTGTAGACCTCGGCGAAGAAAGACAAACACATCCTCCATGCTGGGGACATCTCCAGTGGGCTCCCTCCAGCCCCAGAGCTCCTTCTGGCCTGCTGGGACTCTCCCATGATTTGCTGATTCAATTAGTTAAACCCTGCAAGACAGCAAGGTTTTTATTTCTGAAATTATAATTTATTTTGGCCACATTCAGCAAATCAAATATAAGTAGGTCTGATATCATTAAATGCCTGGAATTTGCAAGTACTTCCAGAATCTGATCTAAATAAACCTTATTACTCCTGGTTACACTGGTGAAATCCACAGCAATCTGTTGGTTAAACTGATTGTACTGTGTAACATAACACCTTGTCTGCGATGGGACCCTGAGTCAACCAGGGCCTCAGGTTTTTTATATTTTTGCCACAATGAGCTGTGGTAAAAAAACAGAAAAGCTTTTAAAAGAAAGAAAGATCTTAGATCTACAATGCTAGACAGGTGAAAAAGAATAACATATACATACAATAACATGTAATGTCTCCTGGGCAGTTTGGGAAAGAAAGATGTATCGCAAGTCAAGAGGACTTGCCAGTGTTACAAGGAAGATACCACCTTGCTGTTCCCATTTCTAAATAACAACAACCTGACTGCCACTGTTTCTAATTAACCGAGGAAAATAGAGCCCCAAACAGTACAAATAGCAGCTGGTTATAAAAAGGCAGAAAGAAAACATGAGCAGCAGGAGACCTTATTTTACAATAATTGCAGTTGTGCTGAGGATATCGGGCAGTGCTGCTTTTCCTCTTGGCAAAACTGAAGTGACAAATCATTGAGTGAGGAAGACGAGGAGAGTTAGCAAATTGTGTCACCAATGAACTTTGTGTGGAATATGTTAACATTTTGGAGCTGAGATGAATGATTTTATTAAAGATCTGAGAATGCTAAAAAGCACATTTTAGGGCATGATGCTAAGTCTCTTGCTATCTTGAATCTTCAATTGATATTGGTACTGTGCTTTGCTGTTCTGTGGTTAAAAATAACAATAACATTTTAAATTATAGAAATTGATTTATCCCTCTCCTTACTCTCTTTTTAATGGTATTCGTATATTAGGAAAGAGAATAGTGAACTCTTACATTAAATTACTTTACAACTCCCGTAACTTTTACAATTTGCACTTATATAAGATGCAGGAGTCATACTTTCCAGAGTACATAAAAAGATGGAAATCCAAACTTGGAGAACACAGTGTAAACAAGACCAGACACCAGTTTCTGGCATCTTTTCCCAAGTCAGTGATTTGCGTGACAAATCCCAGGATAAAATGACACAAAGCATTGTATGAAATGGTAAGTGATGGAGATGTGTGTTTTCAAAATCTCCTTTTTACAGCAAGGTTGATAATCTAGCCTTGAATTCTAGCTGATCAACTGGTTTCAATTACTCACTCCAGCAGCTATTTTTCAGTGGTTGATAGTAAAGCAGTTGGTGCTCTTTGGTCTTGTTCTGTGCATACAAAGCCTTGTCCGAGCACTCAAGACGCTGGAAAAAATTCAAAGGATCAGAGAGGCAGAGGGTTACCTCCCCTTTTTTCCTCAGGCTTTCTCATGCTGCTGTTTGGTCCCTGACAATCTGTTGGCAAAGCAGTTGTGCCCATGAGCATGGTTCCTACCTCACTGCTGTGTGGTTTTTGCTCCTGTGCTGGGTTTATGTTGATTTTTCTGTCACAGAGTTGCTCTGTGGTAATTTGTTGCAAAGGAGCAAGAGGCAGCTCCTTGTGCCTAAGTATTCAGGGTTCTTACACAGAGTTTTGAATCTTAACAGTGAAGTGTCCATGAAATAAATACTCTAGATTGATTTTTTTAAGATCAATTTTCAAAGGCTGTGAAACCCACTCATTTTAGTGCCATTTGCAACTGATTAGGTTGTATTGTGCTTTGGAGTTATAATGGATTTGAAAAGTGGAAAACCTTTTAATAAACACAACTAAGTAAAAGTCAAAATATCTATACAATATGAATTTTTCAATTATTTCAATGATAGAGTGCAAAATCCCCAAAGTGAAGACAAATTTTGAAGGAATTATCAGAAGTGCTTCATTTTTATATTTTTTTGATCACAAGGAAAATTTCAGTACTCTTCAGACTCTAGTGTCTGGTATCAATCTATTTATTTCTGTGGTTTTGAAATTGTCCAACATTAAATTGCTTATGCCTGTGGTCCTTGCCTAAGGGGAGCAGTGATTCAGGTGCTCTAAGAAAATTCATGTTACATGATGGGAGATCCTGTTCCTCCAGGACAGATGCTCAGATAAGGTAAAGAGGATTAGAGGTATGAAACACATCCATCTCGCAAGGCTTTGCATTTCATAATATTGTACAAAAAACAGGGAGAAATTAAGACTTCCACAATGTTTAAATAATACACAAGTTACTTGATATTACTGTGGATGATTTTATGAATGACTGTATATGAAACTGTTTCAGAACTACCAGGGCATTGCTACTTTCCATATGAAATATTTTCATAATATTGATATCATAATACTGATAACTTGAGTAATATTTAAATAGAGAATTTTAAACTGTTATCATTGGAGAAACTTTCCAGAAAGTATTATTTGTTCTAGGACATTTTAGATTATCTAATATCTTTGTCTAAAAAGTTGTAATTATAAAATTCACCTTTAATTTTACACAGTGGTTGGTGTTCAATTCTACATCTTCACCTCCATCAGGCTGTCTGTTCTAGTTTTGTTTTTGCAATATTTGTTTGATCAATACATATTTTCTGTGAAAGTGAAGAGGTTTTAACTCCTTTGTCTCCTACAAGCCATTGCACAGTCAAGAGATTTCAGACGATGTAGCTTCAGCTCTGGTTTTACCAGAGGCAAGCTAATTGCAATTCCTAACACAAAAAAAAAGGCATAAGTTTTAACTGGAAAAGAGTCAGAAAAGCCTTGTTAGGGCATATTTAGTCATTGAGGGAGGATTGGAAATTTTTTAAAATTTAATTAGTATCTTTGTGGTTTGTTACATGTCATAGCAGTGTGCTTTTTTTGCTGGATATTTTCTGGTTTCTCTTTCTCTGTCTGTGTGCCAACTCATACATGGGGTTCTCAGTTAAAACTCCGTAGCATGATAATAATTGATATACATTAAAGAACATGAAAAAGTAGCAAAGCAGTGGCTTTTCTTCTTCCCATTAAACTGATTTTGGCAAAAGAGGTCTGGTCAATATTAACCAAATTATAAGATGACTTCCTGAGATGTGATATATTCATGTGGAAATACAGAGTATTTCTGCAGTGTTCCTGCTTTCCCAAGATCCAAAGTGCTTTTCAGTAACTCAGTTTGAGTTGTCCCAACACTGCCATCTGTGAGAATAGAACAGATCTTATTCTTTTACAGGTACCTTGTAATGTCTCATCTTTGCCTTTAAAAGTGTCAAAATATTCTGACAGATGAGGAGTCCGGTTCCAGGGAGGTCATGAGTTCATAGAAGGAAATTACTGAGCTGTTCTTGTTAGAGCATGTCCATTTCTTTACTTTCAGCTCAATAGTCTTTGTTATAGTAGATGGAGAAACATATCCTTTTTTTTTTTATTAATTTCATATTTTCACATTCTGGATCTTTTCTGTCAAAGAAAAATACCACCTGCTTTTCTATTTCTATTCCACTTTATAAGCATTAATCTAAGCAAACTTCTGTGACTTTGATTTCCTTCTGCAGTTAGGGACTGTGTTCAGGACAGTTCAACTGCAATTAAAACTCAGAATTGTTGGTTTAAAGTGCCTAGGTTTAGGCACAATAGAAGCACCAGTGAGGAGTCTGAAAGGAATCCACCTGGCTGTGTTTCACTTCCATCTGGGATTGTTGCTTTGCACATGACTGTCATCCCAGTCAGGCTGTGAAATATGTGAAAATGTCAGTGGGAAGCTGCAATGCTTCCTGGTGTTATTAAGACCAAATTGCAGATTTATAAAAAGGCAATTAATTGTCTGTTGGAGTTGAAGAAAATCAATGTGAACACTGCAGTACAGGGAAGGACATTAATAATCATAGAATGGGTTGGATTGGAAGGGACCTTAAAGCTCACCCAGTCCCACCCCCTGCCATGGTTGCTCCAACCTGGCCTAGAACACTTCCAGGGATGGGGCAGCCTCAGCCTCCCTGGGCAACTTGTTCCAGGAATAAGAATGACTTTGAGGCAAGTCACACAATACCAGGTTTTCATATGCATAAATTCCTGTGTTTCCTTTATTTGCATTATCTTTTGTAAGCAGGAAAAGCTAATTAGGATCACCTGAAGGAGAAAGAGAACCAGCACAGCCAATTAAGAGCTCATCTCTCTCATCACTGGCCCTTGAAATGGTAAAGCAAACCAGGTTTTGTAAATGATGAAAGCAGATTTGTAATTCTCAAGAGAGCACTGAGGAGCAACATCAGGTAAGCAGAGAGACAAATTTATGAGCATTTTCAAGGCAGAATGTACCATCGTTAACGTGATTTAAAAACGCACATGAGGGTCTGATAATGAGAAGACTGTGGTCTGATTGCCTCTGTACGTATAGGTAGTGTTTCCCATGGCTACTGCCATTTGAGGAACCTTGAAAGGTTCTGCAAGAATCATATAATTATTATTAGAAGAATAATTGAATTCATTTTGCAGAGCTGATCTTGAACAGAGGAGAGTGCCTCATGTTGTAACATAATACAAATATTTTCTAAACAAACTCATCACAAATGCATTAACTATCTTATAGCTTTGGTTAGAATCACGTTCTTCTACCTTTCTCTATATGTCATAAGTTGCTGACTGATGACATTTGTTGTCCCATGTAGAAACTTGCCCAAACTAATGCTACACATCAGATACATCCACTCCTTTTATCCCTTTTTTACACCTGCTAAATGCAGAGGTTGGATGGTTTACACCCCTGCAGAGTTTTCTCTCTGTGCCTCCAAATGCTCCAGTGCTGGTCCTAAAAAAGAGTGGCAACTTTCTAACTGTGCAATATGTAGTGTTTTGTTCAAGTACCAGCACATTAAACAGTCAGCACAGTCCATTTAAAATAATTAGGATTAATTTTCTCCAGCTCTCATGAAAACAAAAATAAAACTACTTACAGCTACCCGCACAGTGGTAACATAAGTATGATAGACTAAAGTCATTACAGGTAATTTAATTTAAAGAAATATTGGCCAAGCTTTGCCAATGCGACAAGTGACTTTGAGTTCACTATTTTTGCAAACCCACATCAAGATACATCTTTCTTCTGAGCGCTTTTCCAAATGGAAAGAGCATTTTTCATTGGGAAAAACCTTGATCTGAGAAATTTACAGGTATTTCTGAGAGCAACACAAGCCAAATCCTGTCAAAAAACACCGGGTTTTAAAAATGAATGTTCTCAGATATACTTAGGCTACTCATAACAAATTGGATGATTATTTAAAAATTCCATGTAAGCAAATGAATTGCTGAGTTCAAAATTAATTGAAGTTCAATTGAAATAAGTAGGAATATTGAAATAAGGCTTGAAGGTTTTGATTCTTGATTAATCGGGATCTATACAGTTCCTATATTGTTTTCCTAAAGTAATACATTTGGAATAAAAAAGAATTAGGTAAGGTTTTATAATAAAGAAAAATAAAAAATTAGGAAGGAGTTGGAGACTTGAACGTATTCATCAACCTTTTAAGCTTTACCCTTTGGTGGTCCCTTCTTCCCTTGTCCTGTGAAATAGGGATAAACATCTTCTGAGAGGCTAAGAAACAGTATTCAGTGATCCCAGGAGCTGATTGAATAAATATCCATGTACTTTCCCAAACTTTGATAAAAAATTCCAAATAATTTTTGGAAGAACTGATGAAAAGCTTCCTGACTTTTTTCTCCTAAATTCAAAAGTTGTCCACATTTTAATCTTAATGGGATAGCAGCAATAGTTGGTGCCCATGAGCCCAAATTTGCTGTGAATTTCCATGAGAAAAACATGAATGAGACACGATGGTATAAATGGTGGGTGGTTAAAAGTGCAAACTAGACTAATTAATTAATAAACTGACAGCTTGAAGTTTGAGATGTCGGTTATAAAGATGAGAGAGAAAGCAAATGTTCTCTGTTCCCCACTGCTCTACCTGCCCAATATCTAATTGACAACAGCTAAAAATTCCTCATAAATGTGCACATTCTTTTCAGAACCTGTACAGAGCACCACTGTATGTTGTCAGATTTTTTAGATGACATGATGCCAATTACTTCTTGTCATTCTATGATCGTTTTTCTTATGATAATATCAAATAGTCTCCCCAAAGCCTGATTTTATTTATTTCCTGAGCCTTTCTCAGCATTGGGGTGGTGGGGGCTGGTGACACTTCCCATGACTCTGTTCCTGGAGAGCAGTCAGGGCTGTTTTCTTGCAGGCTGCATCTCCCCTCCCCTCCCACCATCCTGTTACTTCTTTCCACATCAAGAAACAAATCTCCCGTGTGTTACCAACCTCAAGTTTCTCCAAATGGTGCCTCTTTTTTTGCCGTTTTTTGTCTCCTTTCCTGCTGCTTCCTTTATCATTTCTCACTCATTCCTATTCTGCCTAACTTCATGCTGTTATGCCAGGAGATGTGAGGTGGCCCTGTGTGATGGTTTCAGTCTAGGCCTTCCTGGAAACCAGCTTGTAACCAGGAAGGAACTAGGAAGGTGACCAAGGAAGTATTCCATGCTATTCCTTTACGTAACCCAGGGTATAAATAAGGCATTGATAAGAGAGTTCGCTCTCTTCCTCTCCGGCGAGGTTCGAGAACGGTGGGTCCCTGTCTCGATCTGGCTTATCTGGAGCCGAGGCCTACAGTGACTGCCGTTATCTGCCACGCGTGAGGGGAGAGCCTAGGACCGTGTCTGGCCATCCCGCCTGTTCGAAGGGAAGTGGTGAGATTTTTGCTAGTTTGCCTTCGGCTGGCTGTTTGACTTGTTCGGTCCTTGCCCCTTTTTGTCCTTCTCCCTTTCCCCCCCCCCCCCCCGGTGTGTGGTATTCTCCTTTTGTGTATCTGTCTTATATGTAAAATATATATATATATATATATATATTTGCTATAACTTTGGCTGCTTGGTTTCTTTTTTTTCTTTTCCCTCTCTGGGAGGCGGGTCCTTGTTGTCGAGTTTCGGGGGACTTGGCGGGAAGCCAGCTCGAAACTTTTACACCCTGTTGCTCACAGTTCTATGAGTGTTTTCCATGTTCAGGTGAGGTTTGATTTTCCCAGGAAGGTTGAAAGGCATTGTTAGTCTGCTCACTCGGGAGGCACTGGAGGAGACACTGGGACTGAGCAGGGAATTTTTCTCCACCTTAACCTCTCTTATTAGAATCAGCTCCTGGAGGAAGAATCAGTTCTTACTGAGCATGAGGCTTTTGTTGATGCAGGAAGGGAGTTTTAAGATGGAAAGAGCCTGGCAGGTATCTACTGTAAATGATTAATTTATATTCTAGGTTTGATATATGTTTGTAAATAAACCAAGCCATTTTTGCCTCAACTGTCTGCATTTGCCATCAGAGCTTGTGTGTATCTCAAATGTGCCAGTTCTGCTCAGCTGTCACAGCCAGTGAGTGAATCCAACGCACTGGATCTGACTGACAATGGCAACTCCTACAGAACCAAATTTTCCAGGATAATGCTGTTAATTGCTGACCTCTGCATTGCTTAAACCTGAACTTCTTTTTCTACAGTGGTTCCAAGGAAAGGGGAAGCGTCAATGATGTTATTGTTGCTACCTCTGTAAAATACTCTTGGCAATTATAAGAGGTTATGTTGAAGGATGAATAAATAACCACTATGAAATTCTGAGCACAAGTTCTCTCGTGTTCATTGCTTTTTTCAGGACATACATATGTATATACCCTCTCTGTTCATTGCTATTGCTAAGGTACACACACTGGGAATTTTCAGAGGATGAGTGGCCTGCTCCTGGCACAGGTAACTGTTGGCAGTAGGGCAGGTATCACACTTCAGCTGTCTGGTGCCACCCATACAGTGCAGTTGTCCCCACTGGGGCAAAGCATTCCCTAAAACATGTGTTTGATAGGGGAACAAAAAAAAATCACTCCTGCAGCTGAATTAACGTCTTTCCTGCAAAGTTTTGTTTTTAGTCTCTTTTTCAACTCCCACCAGTCATGTGCACTGACTCGTGCCCAGGGCGCAGCAACAATTTTGTCTTCAGGACATTTGTATGAACTTGTGCCAGTCTCTGGTTATACTTTCTGCTGGAGGTGTTGATACTGTTTTAAAAGACACTTTGCAGATTTCCTGTGTGAAAGCTGTCAACCTGGAGAAAAGGAGGCTCAGTGGGGATCTTCTCACTCTCTGCAACTCCCTGACAGGAGGGGGGAGCTGAGGGCTGTCGGGCTCTGCTTCCAGGGAACAAGGGACAAGACAAGAGGGAACCACCTCAAGCTGTGCCAGGGGAGGGTCAAGTTGGTCATGAGGAGGAATTTCTTGCTGGAAAGGGTGTTTAGGCGTTGGAAGTGGCTGCCCAGGGAGGTTTGGAGTCCCCATCCCTGGAGGTGTCCAAGGAAGGCCTGGACATGACACTGAGTGCTCTGGGCTGGGGGACAAGGTGGGGATCAGACACAGGTTGGACTTGATGATCTTGGAGGGCTTTTATGATTCTATTTGACCTAAAAAAGGCAAATGTGTGTTAAATCCTCCTTCTGGATGCCCAAAACAGTGGCAGCTCTAACTCAGGCAGGCTCAGTACACACCTTTGTGTGCTGTGGAGCCAGTATTTGAGCTGTGGGTGTCTAATATTGCCATTTTGGCATGGTGGGAGAGGAGGGTCACTCAGTACTTCACTGAGATGACCCTGAAAGTTCAGAGGGCGGATGGACTCTCTGCCTCAGTGGAAGAGCTTGCCCAGGACCAGAAGCCAAGCACACGAAGCTGAGCCCATTATTTAGCCTTGCATTCTTCCTTGCCCTGTCCTGTAGAGACATTGAGGCTCACCTGTGCACCTGTGAGTGTGGGGCTCAACTTGCACTTTAGGCCAAATTCACAGGACAAAGCAAATTTCCTCACTGACATGACACAAGTCTCAGACCATGGTAGGGAGGAAACCTGTGTTTGGATGGGTTGGGCATTTGCCCTCCAATATCCTCAGATCCTTGTGCCCTTGCAGAACCTCCTCCAGGATTTTCCTGTCCTTCAGGGGAAGAACACTGAAACAAGTCATTTTAACACCAAATATTGGATGTTCTTCATTTGGACAAACTAGCTGTACTGCCGTCCCTTCTCCACTCTCTGGGCTTCAGGTAACACAAAAACTTAGTCACACCTTTTAGTGCCTTTTTTTAACGCTGCACAATACCCTGTACAACAATCAATGTCCAGTCATGTTGTTTAGCATTTCTCTTTCCTTTTGGAGAGTGGTATAAATATTAATAGCAGTAACCATGGATATTCTCTTTTATCTGACATGGTACAAAAGAAGAAAGCTTCTCCACATCAAATTGACTATCAATCTTGATGTGTCTATTTGTGCAACTTCTGTCACTGTAATTTCAACACTATAATTAAAATAATATTGAAGCAAGGTAACCTTATTCAAACTCAAAACCAGTAAAATATAGATAAAACATGATGGATGGACTTATTCTTCTATCTTATGGAATAAGGGTTAACTAGGAGCCAGAGACGATACTACAGGGTAAAATCAGTGTTAAAGTAGTGTCAGGCCTTGAATTTGTTGAAGTGAAAAAATCAATGTATTGTGAGAGGAATTACAATTCTTTTAGAAGCCTCAAATGAACAGATCTGAAGTAGGAAAATGACTTGGAAATGAGTGAAGGCTTGAACCAGACCTAACTTTGGTAATTTTCTCTCTACATCCATCATGTTTAGTGATTATGCTTTGTTTGATAACAAGGACAAACAGTGTTTTAGCACAGCTGCTCTTTTGCTTTCATTTTTCTGCAAATAAAACCATTAAACAGGTGGGCGTTTTTCTGGCTACCAGCTCTTTCCATGGTAAGAAGAAATTATTGCCCCCATACATTCTCTTTTCATTCCAAAGCATAATGATTTCCCTTGGCTGCTGAACAGATAAAAGATGGAACAGAATGTTTTTAATGTAGCTCTGATTGACCTTTATGTTCACCACACTGTCTGGCTTTAATTCTTCTTAGAATGGCGTTAACATTTGTTGAATACATATATTTGTTGCAAATGTTGTACACAGAGAATGCTTTGCTACAGACTGTTCTTCAATAGAACTGTAAAGTCTTTATGCCAGCCACGAGGATTGCAAATCTCTGATTATGGGATTATATTTGCTGCAATCAGGAGGTTTTTGTGGCAGAATATTTTTAGTTTTCCTGCATGTTTTGTCTCCCTGTCCTTCAGCAGTGAATACATCCCTTCTCTAAATTTCCTTCTTTACTGGGTTTACTGCACAAAGAACTTATGAATGGCTGAGACATCCATTCATATATTTTAACAGCCTGTATTCAGGCTATGTCTATTCTGACATAGGAAGGAGAGACTCATTTTCCACTATTGTTAAAGAGGAATTAATTCTTAGATTTATGATTTTTACGCATTTGTTTTCTGAGAGCATAAGTACATAAAACAGTTGTGCAAACTGAGCAAATCTGGCTGAATCTTTTTCTTTGGTCTCTCTCAAAGGGGCTTCTTTTTCATAAAGCTCACCCTGTATTGATTAGAGACATAACAAAGAATGGGGCAGGATTTAATTTTCCAGCAACATAAACTATTGTAATTTTAATAAACATAAACTATTGTAATTTTAATAGTCTTATATTCTTGTTCTAAGATTAAATGGGGGAAAAGATGTGAGAATTACAGTGTTCTGGGAGGTAGGAAGGGACAGTATGGAAACAGAAAGAGGATGTTAAGATATCTGGGTTCATCTTCTGTCATGGCATTAAGTCACCTGTGGAGTCAGTTTGAGACCTGCTGCCACGACTGTGATTCATGGTGAAGTTACACTGCCTCCTGTAAGGCAGGGAAGGGCCACACAGTGCCTGTGATGTGGGTTGTGAGGTTTTTCTTGCTTTTGTTTGTTTGGGAGGTTGTTGTTTTTTTACAGCGAGAAAATGAATGTCAAGTTCATACAGAAAGGGAAGGTCAGAAATCTGACAAATATTGTCAATGGATGAATGGATGGTTATTATAAGAGCAGGAAATATAGGAAAGCTAAAACCATCTTCCAATTCCTAGAGATTCTTACTCTTAGATAAACAAAGTAAAATTATCACAGGAAACAGCCCAGCCAGAAAAGCCTTGAAGGGGAGAGTTTTTCCTCCTCTAAACTGTCTAAGGGAATTATACAGTTTTGGAGAGCACCTGCAACTTTCTCTGCAACACTCAAAACCTACTCATATGACATCTCTGGTGTCAAACAGTGCAGCTGGCAGTGGGACTTGCAGCTCAAACCTGGTTTATACTTCAACTACTCATGGTCTGCCCTCCCCCGGCAGGGAATTTCCTCAGTGGCCATAATCCCTTCCAAATTTTTGTTTCTCCTCTCTGAGCTCTGAATCCCAAATCCAGCTTCAAGGCCATAGGGAGCCTCAATGTTCTTTGCACACAGAAAATTAGACTTTTATTTTGACTCCAGTCCTGACTCACTTGTCACTTGAATATTGCATATAGATGCTCTTTTACCCTCACACTTCCAGCTTTAACATCCAATAGAACAACTATTTCAGTGGGAAAGGACATATAACAATCACTTAGTCCAACCACCTGACCAGTTCAGGGCTGACCAAGTTAAAACATGTTGTTAAGGGCACTACCCCAATGCCTCTTAAACACTGAGAGACTTGGGGCATTGACCACCTCTCTAGCAAGCCAGTTCCAGTGTTTGACCACCCTCTCAGCAAAGAAATGCTTCCTAGTGTCTGGTATAAAACTTCTCTGGAACAGTTTTGAGTTACTCCCATGTGTCACATCATTAGAGACCACATCTCCTCCTCTGTAGAGGGTAATGAGGTTGTCCTCATCCTCCTTTTCTCCAGATTTGACAAGTTCAGAGTCCTCTGCTGCTTCTCACAGGAAATTCCTTCAGCCCTTTCACCAGCTCTGGGTGCATTCCAGGACATTTACATTGACATTCTTCTTGAATTGTGGGGTCTACCTGGCTTGGGTGTGATGGCACTGATGTGGTTCTTCCCTGACCTTTGGAGCCCAAATGTGGATGCCATGTGTGTTCTCAGCTGTCCCTCCCCAGCAGTTATGAACAACATGAAGGCAGGTTAATGATCCATGAACTCAGGTCACATAGTGACCAGCCTGGAGTCCCTGAGAGACATTGGGTGTACCTGATCAGGCCCATTAACTTACGTCTTCTTATGTTTGCATTTAGAAAAGGAAAATAATTTTTAAAGGTTTTTGTTCTTAGTCTTCACCCTCATCAACATTCTGCTGAAAATGGAAACAACAAATGGGTCACTTCAATGCCAGAAATGTGGTGTGGGGGCAGCAACAGTGACAGCTCTGCTGCAAATCCCTCACACAAATTACTTTAATGTGGTCCAAAGTGGCAATAGATATTAGACAAGGTCCAGAAAACATCTAAAAAGCCTTTATTTTTCATCAGTTTTGTTTCTGTCTTTTCTTCCCCCCCCCCAAATATCCATCATCACTTCCCATTCTGTTGTGTTAAGGACTCCTGATGAGTTGATACCTGAGTATCTTATAGACCAACCACTCTGCCTGATTTTCTTTTCTTTTTCTGGTGGGTTATGGCTTGAATGAATGTCAAGATAATCTTTGCTGTTCTTGAGGGCACCTCATCTCAATATGCTTTTTGCTGGAGTTACTGGAATGAACCTGTCATGGTAGAACCACAATAAAGTCTTTTAAAACTGTCCTAAACAGAACTTTTGGCTAGTACTTCTGGACTTATTTTTCCGGGGAAGACACTTATATATTTCAAATACCATTATTCAAACATGAATATATTTCATAGAGGCAAGTTTTCAAAATTAGAATATACTGAGGAAGGTTTGTAAGATGCAGACTTGAATGATTCAAAACTGTAATAGTGACCTCTAGTGACTGGAGAACTCAGCAGGTAAACTCAGTATTTTATAAAAGTTTAGAATGGCATTATAACATTTATGAGAGGGAATTTTGGCTTTTATGCCTTTTTCAGGCAAAATTCATGATTTGTAACTAAAACTGGTGTCTGCTTAAATGTTCCCTTCGTAATAATCCTTGAACATATTTTAATACCTTTATTCTAGTCTGTAAGTAATTAAACCTTATTTGAAGCACATCTGAACTTCTTTGCTGTGTTTTCTTTGGTACAGAGGGGAGAAAATGAGAATACTCCAAATGCCTTCACACCTCATTTCAAACTCTTTGTACAGATTTAATTTTGCAGAATTCTGTTGCCTGTGGTCTTAGTCTTTGGGTAGCTTTTACTGAAAACTGCTCACATGACTTGAGAAAATATTCATTAAAAACACAAAATATTGTCCTTTTAATGGCATGGTTCTATAGGAGTTTAACTTTGTTTAAAGCAAAGGATTGGGGACAATAAAAAGTTGGAAAGAAAGGAAAAGAAATGCAAATTCTATTTAAAGCTCTCCTCCACCCAAGAAAAACTGCACTAAAACATAACCTAAATGAATGGAATAACTTCTGCATTTGTCATTCTCAGTGTTTCATTTAGATATAACTGAAACAGAATTTTCTAGGGTTTTTTATTTATTTTTTTCTGTTTGGAGGAAATTACTCAGCTGAATAATACAAGGAGATGGAAACATGACAAGTCCGAAGGAAACAGTGCCAAGACAGCATGGGAAACAAACAATCAGTGAGTAATTTCCATTTGATTTTAAGGAGATTTTACAGACTAAAAAAATCTGTCCAAAGATGATGATAACTTTATGTAATTAAAGGCATTTGCCTTTCTGGCAGAAACTTAGGATGCAAATATGTTCTGTTCTGCTGTAACATCGGTGAGGTTATAGCAGACACACCTTTAATAAGTGATACAAATCCATATATCGAATGTGACTCCAGCTCCTGTTGTGCAGGGATTTTAACACTGTTCGTGTCTTAGAGTAGGTTTGTTCATTAATAACCCAGACTTTATCCAGATGAGATACAGTTCGTAAAATATTTTGAGATTAGATTTAAAATCCCTGTGAAACTGAGTCCCTGTGACATATACACAACGTGGCTCACAACACAGCTCCTTGAATTGTCGTTCCTTTCATGTTTGATTTGATAGATCCAATATTTTCCTAGTTTGCTGAATAGGACAATTGTTCTTGATGAGTTTTTCAGATCTTTCCTGTGCCTTGATGTTGAAAACTCTGGAGAGATATTGATTCTTGATGATTTCAGTGTCTGGTAGGACAGAAATTTTGATTTATTTGCTATTACATGTAATTGCTGATCTGACACCAGCTTATTTGGGCAGTCAGGAATGAGAAGAGGTGGTTGCTTGATTTAGTATTTTGGTTAGGGATTATTTTGCAGGAGAAGTTATTTTGATTGCATGGTAAAGATCATGGTCTCTGGGGTTATATAGCAGAATTTACTATCATCAGCAAAGTCTCTTGTTTGTTTTTTTAAGTTTGAAAATTGTGCTAACAACCACACCATATTTTCCAAGAGAGTAAGTCTTTAATAGAAATTACACTGCTGCTATGGAGAAAAGCTGTGGAAAAGCATATAATTTTGAACTTGCTTGCATCTATTGAAAATTTTAGATAAGAATTTTAAAAGCTTAAGTCTCATTTAGGGAGCAAACACTTCAAAAGTGATCCAGATTGCCCAAACATTATTGCTGTCAAGCACCTTGAAAACTCAGAATCCTGGTAAGTTCATCTTGCAGGCTGTGGAACTCTGCAGTAACATGGTGTGTTCTCACCTTCAGCCACACTTCCCAGGAGGCTGAAAGGATCTATTTTCAAAGAATTCTTTGACTTTGGTAGCATCCCTTAGATAGTTTTGGGGGGAATAAGATTTAGTTCTGTTTATGTCCATGATGTTATTTCTGCTATCAGATTGGAAAGAGCTCTCAGCAACCTGGTGCAGTGGAAGGGGGTTTGAACCAGATGATCTTTAAGGTCCCTTCCAGTCCAAACCCTTCTATGATTATATGGTCACAAAACATTAGTATAGTCTTTTTTAAAGTTATATCAGAGAAAAATATATCTGGAAAATTCTCATGAAATGAAAGAAATGGCGTAATAAAAGTGCGCATCTCAGAAAAAATAATTGTATAGATGGGCAATCTTCAAATAAAATGTTACCAAACATTTGTTTGGGTTGTTGAGGGTTTTTTTTGACAAAATAGACATTAGTTGAAATTTATCTCCCAGATCTTATTTGTAACTTTTAATTCTAAAGACCATTAAAGTTATCATACAAATCACTAAAATGTTTTGAAAAATGGAGTTGCCATCACCTAAATTACAGAAGCAAGCCCAGTATGAAGCATCTGCCTCTGTGTAGTGTGGGTTTTTTTTTCATAGCACTCTTCCAACACCAGTCAGTGCTCATAGTAGCACTCTCCTTTTTTTTCCCGCTTCTTTTTATTTTTTCTGTTCACTTTTAACCTCTATTGAACTGTTTGAGCTACCAAGGCTTAGGAGGAAACGCAGGTTGATGCTTCAGACTTGGAGAATTGCAATGGGGGGTGTTTACAACCCTTCAACACTATACCCCTTTCATTATGAACTTAGTAATAGCATTTTTAGGGTGTTTTGGAGATGGTGATGCTAAGCTTATCAACTTACAACTTTCCTTACAGACTCCCAGATGTGTGACTGTGTAGGGTAGAGGCACCTCCTCTTTGGTGAGTGCTGGGGTTCCTCTGTCGTACATTTAGGCAGAGACTGAGTGCTCCATATCCTGCACATCCTACGTTTGTAAGTCAGAGCTGTAGGCATAGCACTCCCTGGCAGAACCTATTTAGGGATCACAACCTCAGTAGGCTGGAGCTGAAAAGTAGTGTTGCTCTCTATTTTAATTTTTTTGTAGTTCATTTCTATGGTGACACTCAGATCCTTGAACAAGTCCTGAGATTAGACCCTGTAGGCAGGATCTGGATTAACAAGATGTTGTGCTATGATTATTTCAAGCTCTGCTTTGCCTGTCTCTATTACTTTTGTATTTTTGTGCTCCATGTAAAAGGAAAGCCAGATTTGAAGGTTATATTCACTTACCCAAATGTCAAGTTCTGTGTGAACATCTCAGCTGACATTTTTCTCTCTGCTTGGTGGAGAATGATCCAAATGTCTGACAGCAGTGCTGTACCACCTGCATCCTACTAGCCATGTTCAGACATGAAAGCTTGATTTGGTCATTGTCTCAGGGAGCTGATAAAGACCTGAAGTTGGAAAATGTTAACATAATAGCTTGACATTTTACTTCTTTTTGTTCAGCTCGGATCGAAAGTGAATTCATGTGTTTAATCTAAGGGAATACACTGCATGTGGAATATTTAATAGACTGATTACTTCCACTTCAGCCTTTTCTTGCACACACCTCTTCTAGCACTATAAAACCCCACCATTACCAGTAGTTAATGCTTCCAAAAAGAGAGGTGATTCCATTTCTTTAATACTCAGGAGTTTATGGTGTGTATTTGATGCCAGATTTCCAAAAGTGGCATAAGGGTCGGTAGTATCTAATTACACATCTAATCAATGGGCTGTGACTTTCTATATCTAGACATGTAAGCTCAAGGCTTACCATTTCTCATGGTCTGCTTTATGTAAAGTTACTTTATGTGAAGTATTTGCAGAGTGGAAGGGACGCTTCTTGTCTAGATGCACCATGTTTCAAATATCTCAGGCAGACACCTACGAATACCTCCAAACAATGGCATCAGTGGGCTGAAATGTGTCAGCTGTCTCACACTGCAGCTTCTGCTCCCAAGAGATTAAAGGGATTTGTGCAGAACTGGAACCTTGTCCTGGATCTGAGCCAGATCTACAGGCACATGCTCCTGAAGGAGAGGTGAGTGTCAGTCCCTCCTCCAGCTGGGCTACAGGGTGGGGAACACCGAGTGCCTCAGTGACTCACCAGCCCAGGACACTGCTTGTGCTGCTGGGATTACAAACAAAAACCAGTGCAAAAGCCAGACACAAAACTCCCTTCATGTTTGGTGTTTTTAAATCCTCAACCCTCTCTCTCGCTCCCCCCTCCAAGAGTACGTGAACCCAATACAGCCAGAACATTGTATTTGGTTTAACAGTGTGTAAAATGAAATTCTAGTCTAGGTTAGGAACTCTGGAGATTATACTTCATGTTCCTTTCATATAAGCAAGACTTATGCCAGTTCTTGATTTATCAAAACTGCAAAATAACCTTCTTTATGTCTGGGGATTTTTTGCTTCAATTTTACCCAGATTTTTTTGATTCTTCTAGGTTTACTTTAGCTTGTGTAAAAAAAAAAAAAAAGAGTTTTACATAAAGTATTGAAAAAAGAAGAGACTGTTAAATAGAAACAAAACCAAGGGGTGCTTGGTCAAATTCTGCTGGCAAAGTGAGCACTGCGAGAGGGCCCCCAGCAACACCTCTCATATCCCTCCTCTCTGAGCTCTGAAAGAGTTCACAGCCCTGTATGGGGATGTTTTCAGATTAAAGGTAAAAGTAGAAGGTAATGCCTTTCTCTGCCTGTCACTTCCTTGCAGGCCATGAGGAAGTGTCCCATCACCATCATGGTGTGTTCCTCTGGCATGTCCCCTTCCCGAGTGAGGAGCAGGGAGGTGGCATTCATGGATTGTCATCTTACCCAGGTAAATGAAGCTGCTGGCACCACCTCAAGCTCTTTAGGTCCTTCTCTTTAACATTAGAAATATTATCAATTATACATGCTACAAAGTCTTACTGAAGAAGAAAAAGTATGTTAATATTATTTTGGAAGGAATTTATCACTGATGGTGTTGCACAACAGATGACTGGAAGAAATGGAGCTCAGGAACCAATTTATTTTAGAGCTATGTTAGGGAGAAAATTCAGTGAATGAAGGTCTGCTGATAAAAGAAATTAAAAAATAAAAATAAAAGCCAGTCCACAGTACAACTCTTGTATTTCTCCAATTAACTTCAAAAAAACTTGTAAATAGAAAATACTTTGAGGAGATTTCGACACTGAACTGAAAGCAGGGATGTGGGCAAATAAATTTTAAATGTTGATGTTTTAAAATGGAAAATTTGAAAGAAAACTTTACAAGCTTTTTTTTTCTCCATTTGTGAGGCTCACAAGGGAAATTGTGTGATCCAAACTGTAGATGAGATGGATTGCTGGGATATCAGTCAGAGGATATTCAAATCATGACTTTCACAAAATTGGTAGTTGAGCAACTTTTTTGGCACGATCATATTTTGCTGTTTAAAGCCTGCTTGTACATAATTATGTACTGAATTCGTATGACTGACAATGGTTATTTACTTACTTTAAAAACTAAGCAAATAGTTTGACAAGACAAGAAAGGAATGAAACTAATTAGTACTTTTTGTCATAGCTCCTGCAAAACAGGCTGAAAATATAAAAAGTGTTTAGACAAGTAATATCTGAGGTGTTGCATAAGGCACGAACCCCGCTCTGCACTCTGTGAGTGTAGGAGTAAGATTAAGGTTTATTACAAACCACTTTGGTTTAAATATAGCTCTTAAACATGTCCCACGATCTCTCAACCAATGACAATCAAATATTTCATTGAGCATGCCTGAGAGCCGGAAAACTACAGATCCCATAGTCTTCCTGTCACAGTATCTTATCGGATATTTCAACTGAGACTTTTCACTGTTTCCATGGACTATATTGCTGGAATTAACTCTGCTTCTATTCAGAAATTACACACATATAATTCAATTCTTTAGTCTTTTATTTCTTCAGTGAATATTTTAAAGTTATGTAATGAGATCCTTAGATTTCTGAGAGAATCCTTCTAGAAGTTCCTTTGATTCTCCATTGGTTTGGTATTTCTTGTTCTTTCTATAATTGTTGTTCAGGTTGTTCAGTGCTGTTTAAACTTTTATGTTGCACATATTAACTTTAATAAATTAAGAATTTTCATGACAGAAAACGAAAAGACATTGAATGATCAGTGCAGTACCTCAATCATAGGTGTTTAGTGCCATATTGGACATCTTGTGACATCCCAAACATCAGCAAGGATCTGGCAGGTCTGAAGCAGGACTGAGGAGATTCAGGCCATTTTGGATCACCAGCATGGGGCTGAGCAGGGAATCTCAGGGCATCCGAAATGACAATAGGTAGGTATAAAGATTTAAATCCAGCTGTGACATTTTCCTGGAAGGAAAATAGAACTGCAAAGTCACACTTCATAAATTCACAGAATCACAGAATGTCCTGAACTGGAAAGGACCTTAAAGCCCATCCAGTGCCACCCCCTGCCATGGGCAGGGACACCTTCCACTAGCCCAGGTTGCTCCAAGCCCCGTCCAACCTGGCCTTGGACACTTCCAGGGATCCAGGGGCAACCACAGCTTCTCTGGGCAACCTGGGCCACGGCCTTACCCCCTCACAGGGAACAATTTCTCCCTAATATCCAATTTAAATTTCCCCTCTGCCAGTGGGAAGCCATTCCCCCTGTCCTGTCACCCCAGCCCTTGTCAATAGTCTCTCTCCATCTTTCCTGTAGCCCCTTCAGGCCCTGCAAGGCCACAATCAGGTCACCCCAAAGCTTCTCCTCTCCAGGCTGAACAATCCCAACTCTCCCAGCCTTTCCTCCCAGCAGAGCTGCTCCATCCCTCTGCTCATCTTGGTGCCTCCTCTGGATTTTGCTCCAGCAGCTCCATGTCCTCGCTGTGCTGTTCCCCAGGGCTGGAGCAGCTCTGCAGGGGGGTCTCACCTGAGGGGCAGAGGGGCAGAATCCCCCCTCCTGCTGCCCACACTGGGGGATCTACCCAGCACAGGGGGTTTTCTGTTCTGGGCCATGTTCAGCCTCTCACTCACCAGGACCCCCAGGTACAGCAACTTGCTGCCCTGCCTGGTCTCTTCAACCAGAAAGCATAATTTCAGGTTTGCTCAAGAAGTTAAACTATTGAGAAAATAAATCTGAAAAAAAGCCTCATTGTCAATTCTCTTTTCTGTAGATAATGTCAGCATGTTTATATTAAGAGTAATTTGTGTCCTTCAGTGCTTTTGTCCAAGAATATTTTGTCCTCTTTCTTGTATTTTGTTTGCAACCTTCTGTTTATAAAACCTTTGTTTTGGGCTCAATCTGCAGGCTTGAGTCACCTGTGCTCTGCTGAAAGCAGAAAGACTTCATGAGACACCAATAGTTGAATAGGATGTACTTCTGTGAGATAAGTTCAAGGGATGCACAGCTAAGAGTTTTGTGGCATAAACAATGGAGCAGCACAATTCCTACAGTGTGAACAGCCCTTTTTGCGTTTATTCTGCTTCAGCACTTTTTGATCAGCTGGCTTAATTTTCCCAACTAAATCTTACCCCTTCAGATTGTTTTCTGTCACCACAGGCACGATTTGATGTGTTTTTCTGTCTTTCAGTCAGAGCCAGAACACCATTAGGACCTAATGCCACAGCCAGGTTAAGGAAATTGCTCTCTAATCCACCTAAATGTTTTAAAACATTGAGTAAAATAAGAACCAAATGCATGTTCAACAATTTAGCAGTACTGTGCTGTGATACTGTCTGGAGAGGGAGTGACTCAAAGCCGAAGAGACACCTTTGTGGGAGCTCTGGAGGTTGGCCCCCGCTGAGCTGAGCTGCTGCTGAGCTGAGGTGCTTTTTGGAAGCTCCTCTCATTCCACAGGCATTAGGCTGTGTATGACATGGCAAGAAATGGTTCCCATCAGTTCTGAGTCTTCCTTTGGTACTTACTCAAGTACTTCTCTTATTTTGTTTTCAAAAGAATGCAGGTAACTTCCACTATCTGGGTGCTTGACTTCAGGTTATTGTTTACACACAGAAAGGATATTTTAAATTAAAGAAAGCTATGTAATATCAATCTAAAACATTCAGCTGGCTTCTTATTATAAGTGCTTTGTATACAAAATGAGAAAAATAGTTTCCATTCTGGAGAACTGTTCAGACAACTTGCTGAACTAAATAAAACTGAGATCTGCGTTACATGGACTAAATGTTTTAAATGGAGATATTTCATTTGCTGACATGTGACACTGCCAATGTGTTTTGCTTTTCTAACTAGGATTTCTGTACTATGTTATACACTAGTCAAGCCTGATACTGTAATTTTCCAAAGGATTTGTGGGTGTTAAACCACATTTCCATTGATTTTAAATTGTCTCCGAGATAAAAAAGAGAAACTACAACAGTATTTTCTTCATGGAAGGATATATTTGTCACTGTTTTTCACTCCTTGAAAAATTGCTCTGGTCCTTGTTCTAAGCTGTCTGTAATTAATATTTCATAATGTCTAGGAAACCAAAATACCTTTGCTAACAACTGGATAGTGTGTACCTAAATTTCTGCCATCTGGTCCCGCAGTCTTGGCTAATACAGGGGGCTGAACTTACCATAAAATCAGTATTCAATAGAAATACAAATTAGGAGGGTGGATGAGTAGAAGAGTGAAGAGAAAAATTAAAGAATACATATAGCATAACTATTCACCTAAAATATTTTGTCAGTGTGTTGGATACACATTTCAGTATCTCAAACAAGCAAGTAAGCTATTTTAATATGCTAATAGATTCAAATATTAATCAATACCCTATCTTTAGCCTTTTGCCCTCTACACCCCGATCACTGAAAATGTGCCAGAACTCCTACCCTTACATCCCAGTTCTGCTTTTATCTGGCTATCATGTTCCTGTTGCCTGGATACAACTGGAACCTGTGAAAGAATGTTATGGATCTGCTGTCAGGATGGCCATTTTACTACAGTGATTTATAAATGGATTATCTGTGAAAATGGCTCAGCCCTTCATGCAAGCACCCTACAGAGGCAGACAGAGCTCCAACGGGCTGCTCTCAACAACAGGACTTGCTCTCCCCTTCCTTTACAGCAGTAAAGCTGCTGCTTCCCTGCAAATGTTGCAAACCAAACAGAAAGAATTAGCCAACTTCCAGTAGTGTTAAACTCCAAGTGGATTTATGCAGATTGCCTGTCCTTTGACTTAGATTCCTTTGAGGTATCTGACCACTCTCATCCCAGACTTGTATTTTCTTCCAAATTCTCTTTAACAGAAGGCAAATGAGGACTAACAAACTGCTGAGGTGGAAAGAAATTTTTGGAACAGAAAACCATGGACCAGGATATTTCCTCTTGCCTTGCAAAACAAATACTGTGTTGAAGTCAATGTTGAGGGGTCAACATGTATCTCAGAGGCTATTCTTGGTTTCACAGCCCATGTTAGCACAACTTTTCAATTTGATCCCTTGGGGAATGCTTAGCAAGGAAAGAAGTCCAAAACTCTGTGTGATCATGATTATTTGTGAGAATGTTTATTTTCTGAAATTCCCCTAATTTGTGAGAGTTGCAACGAATTACTGTCATTTTGAAAGCAGAATGTCCAGAAGACTTATAAAGAAGGGTGTTTCTGAAGTTTTTGTATCTGCAAGGAAATGGGAGTATTTATTGTTAGCAAGGAGTGTGTTCATTCTGTTTCTTTCTTTCTAGTGTTTGGCACTTTCCACCATAAAAGAAAAATGTTATTTACCAAAAGTAAGAAGGACAAGTGATCACAGGTGGCAGAAAGCATGTCTTTTCCATTTTTTGTTTTTACATCTACCTTGGGTTCTAAGGAAGTTATTGTCTTGGTAGCTGATGGAAGGTGTATATTTTAGTCATACCATCATTAAGAAGCACATCTCTAAGTAGCAAAATACAATTTTACCTGGCTCTTATATTTAATCTTTGAGAGAGTTAACAAAAGCTGAACTTTTTACAGCATTTGGTTTTCATACAAAGAACAGTTAGGTTAATGTGTTGGTCCTATTTGTTTCTCTGTAACAACATAACTGTTTAAAAGCACAGATACAAATAGTCAAAAAAGCATGTTATTCATTATGATGCTTTAAAAGCGGCCTTTGACTCATGTGAGGAGTTCTATTGTTATTCTATAAAAAGCAGTGCTGTTTAAAATACTTTCGACAATGGAAGCCTTTGAAACTCACTACACCACAGTCTGTTAAAAAATCATGTTTTGCCTTGTAGTGTTTCCCTCTAATTCTCAAAGCCGAGAAGCCCACACAGTCCTCGGCTGCCTTTGTATGATTATGCAGAAAGAGTATTTAAGCATTAGGAACTTTAATTATGCAGAAGCTTTACTAAGGGATTTTACATAAAAGATTTGTGCACATCATATTATAATAAGCAAAGTAAAGATATTTGTAGTGGTTATGAAATATCACTGTGCTGAGGACAAGGCAATTCAATCAATAACAATCAATGCTTTTTTTTTTTTTTTTCTGAGATATGCTGGTACCAGAATTTTTAAATCCCTTCTAGCTCCATGTACCTTTTCAGAATTTCAGAAAGGTTGTGTTATCTTTCTAGTGCTGCCTAAGGAGTGCTGACTACAACAGGGATGCTGTGGCAAGTAAGTGGCCACATCTGTTTCAGGCTGATTCTCCCTCACTTGTACCCCAAGGTAATGTGCCAGATGTTCTGTTCAAACAGGTGAGACAAGCTTGTTAGCAGTTCAAAAAATGTTTTGAAGAGCAAAGAGATACAAAAAAAAAAGTCTCTCGAATATCAGTCCTTCTGGAAAAGTCTCACAATCTCGTATATATCCTACAGGAGTGGGTTTTTTTGCTTTTTCTAGAACTTAAAAAAGCCATGTCTCTTAGCTGGACTTGCAGCCGAGGTAATGGTTGTGATATTTTGGCTCACAGCTGGTTTGAACAGGTTGACAAAAAATGTGCCTCTTCTTTTAGTTTTGGGGATCACAATGAAAATATGATTGTAACTGGAAGCAATTTAGAAACCAATGATCCAAGGCACTGGGGATGAAGAGAATGCCAACTTCAAAGGCTTCACAGCTCTCATCCCAATCCTGCTAAGTCTCTCTCCTTTGAAATTTAAACATAAGTATCATGCATGTGCATCAGTCCTGATTCAGCAAAGAACTCAGGGGAATGTTGCTGCGTGCAATTCAGGGGAATGTTTGTGAACTGCGGGAGGCATGGTTAGACCCAAGTGTTATCTGTGGAATCCTGTCTCTCTGAGTTGGGTGAAAAAACCACGTTGATTTTTTTTTTAGTGAGACTGGGGGTTAATTGTAGCTACTAAATGATGTGAATTTCAATATTCAGTCTTACCTTTTGGAAATATGACCATTTGCAAATTAGATCTCTATAATCAACAGTAATTGATCCATAGTTGTATTCTGAACAACTTTATTGAGTTGCAAGTAACATTTATTTAAAAATTTGAACCCATATATTCTAAAAATAGAAATACAGTATACTAGATGTTAAGGAGTTCCTAAAAGATGAGAGAGACTATTTACAAGACCATGTAGGGAATGGCTTCAAACTGACAGAGGAAAAATTTTGGTTGGATATTAGGAAGAAATTCTTGACTGTGAGGGTGGGGAGGCCCTGGCCCAGGTTGCCCAGAGAAGCTGTGGCTGCCCCATCCCTGGAAGTGTCCAAGGCCAGGTTGGACGGGGCTTGGAGCAACCTGGGCTAGTGGAAGGTGCCCCTGCCCATGGCAGGGGGTGAATCAAGATAAGCTTTAATGTCCCTTCCAACCCAGGCCATTCCATGATTTCTATTCCATGATTCTAAGATATTATTATCAAACATTTGATTATAGATTGCAATTTAATAAGCACTGGCATGATTTCCCATAATAACTTCCAGACAGTAGTTTTGTGCCCCAAATCCATGGATTTAGCAGATGTCTGGAGAAATGAGGAGGTACACTTGATTTCTTAATATTTCATGATTATGGCCTAGGAAACTCTTTTTGACTAAACTATTGATTAAGTTGTTTGAGTTTTGTCATTCACAAAGACCATGGATGGCACTACAGTGTATTCTTGCCTCTCACAAAAATATGTGGAGGTGTGTCCCCAAAAACGGACAGCAGTCTCATTTCAGCTTTGTGTGATGGACACAGGAAATAAACACTTCCAGCCCTCCTGCTCCATATTCTCTTTCGTATAGAACTCTGTTTCACAGACATTAGAATTTGCAAAAGAAAAAGCATACAAGAACAGAAGATTAGAAGGAAAAGCACTAAAATAAGTAAAAAAGTAAGTACCTCAATCATAACTCTGGCCAAAATTGGAAAGAAACACCCTAATTACAAAGAAACACTCTTTTTGCTAAGTATAGGTTACTACTGAGTCATATTATCAATCATAGCTGTTCATGGAAAAATATAAAATGCTGAAATAAGGGTAATTTCAGAAGAAGAAATCTGCTTCCAGCCAGATCTGACTGTCCACAGGAGGAATCAAAAATCATTCTCCATTCCTGGTTGTTCCTTCTTTACCAGTTGCCAGAAGAACTTGGCAAAGAAACTACAAGTGTAACATGAAAGTGGTCTTGTTTTCTCAAATAATTTTGTTTTAATCTGGGTAGAGATGAGCAGAATTCCTTATCGACCAGTGTTTTACTTCTTGTATGCTGCTGATACTGAGCTCAGTAACTGCATAAAATTATGGGCTCTGTTGATTTCTCTTCAAAAAGACTGGTTTTATTACTTTCATGGATTATAATTTATGGATTAAGATAATTACACATACAAACTTGAATCTCAAGTATCAAATCATTGTACTTGACCAACCGTCAATATTACAGTGAAAAGCTGAATAAGTTTCTTTGAAAACTGTATTACTGAGCTGTAAGTATGATCATTTCGGCAGTTTCAATTCTTTCTCCTATACTGTGACGACAGTATAATCACTTATGGGTCCTAAACATGTACAGATAAATTCATTTTAGGGCCATATTTTGTTGAGATTTATAGAGCCTGGGGGGACAGTGTGGCTGAGCTTTGGTACCTCCAGCCTAAATAGATCCTTTGTTTCTTTATTATTTGTACAACATAGGAAACCACTTTCAGGACCAATTTTTTCCAGTAAAAACTATGTATTAGATTTCCCATTGTTGACTACTGGCACTGGGAAAGGAATATGAACTGATGGATACAATTTTCTCAGCCCTCAACACCTAAGATAGCTCAGGCTTCCTCTTGGCATGCAAGGGATTACCCGGTCTTGCTTCTGGGGTTGTGCATCCTTGTTCAGCCTTTTCATAGCTCTTCGAGCTCCATGACATTAAAGAGTTCAGTTCTTGCTTCTTCTGAAGCAATTCTCTTTCATGAATAATAAAAGTAGCTGTAGAAGAGAAGAATTAGTATGAGGCAAATTGCAGGGGGCAGGGAGGGACATGCTGCCATAAGAAATATGACATGATTAAAAATCCAGCATATAAATCATAGACCTGCTTAACAAAAGAAAAAGTGTCCCATAGTACCATGTTTCTAAAGCATTTTAAAGTGAATAAGTTTAAAATTTAGTCATTATGAAGTGATTTCGCAACAGAATCTGAAGGGAAAAGGTAATTAAATAGTTCATCTTTTACCATTGAAAAATATATCCAAATTTCATTTCTGGAGGTTTGCTTTTTTTTTTTTTTTTCTTTTTCTTTTTTTAAAGCAATATTCTATTGTTTCTGTCCAGAGAAATAATTAATTAGCTCAAAGATCGTCCAATCAACATGAAGAGTGATGTTACAGGAGTAGTGTCTTTTCTCCTTTGTTTCTCTCTCAGCACCAGTTATTTGATGAGTTACTGTAGATTAGAACAGCCATGTGATAATTCCAAGTGGGACATTGTATTGAATAGTGTTTGCTGAAGACAATGAATCCCAATCTCAGGTGTTCCCAGCACAGCAAGGACATGGAGCTGTTGGAGCAAATCCAGAGGAGGCACCAAGATGATCGGAGGGATGGAGCAGCTCTACTGGGAAGAAAGGTGAGAGAACTGGGATTGTTTAGCCTGGAGAGGAGAAGCTTTGGGGTGACCTGATTGAGGCCAAGCTCCATCCAACCTGGTCTTGAACATTCCAGGGATGGGTCAGCCACAGCTTCTCTGAGCAATCTGTGCCAGGGCCTCCCCACCCTCACAAGGAAGGATTTCTGTCAGAGCTAGAATTACACATTAAGTTAGACTCTGGTCTAGCAGCTTTTTTGCTACCATGGGATTGAAGCCCAATGAAAGTACCTTTCATATTTCTGTCTCTTTTTCTGAATGAACTTGTTTCAGTCAGTGTGGCACATTTTTTACTGAAGATCTTATATGTATTAGAAGATTCTTAGAAGGGTTTTGTGGTGTACATTGCCTGTTCAGAAGAAAAAGAGAGGTCTGAATCATCCATTTTCTTATAAAAGACACATTTTGAGTTATTCCTGTGTTACCTCTGCCTGCAACATTATTGTTTACAGAAAAATGTAGGAGCAGTTGCTTGAAAATCACTGTGCAAACTTCTGTGCACATTTACACCTTCCTGTGTGTCCACATAAATTTTACCTACTGCTGCAAAGAGAAGCAGAGGTATAATTGCCTTTGCTCAGTTTGGCTGTCCTCCAAAAATGATGCAGAAAGTCACTTCTCAAAATTATCCTTAACTGAACTAGAAAAAGATGTCCTGGAGCTGACTTTGCAGGAGCTGTGTGTGTGGCTGGGCACCCATTGCTATTTTGCTGCATGTGGTGAGAGGTTTGCACAGGGGTCGTACGAAAAGCTGTATTTCCATATGTAGGATTACTTTTTTGAAAGGAAAAAACATGTGTGACTGGAATTCATCTCCACAATTTTTAGAAATGAAGTAAAAAGAACATATACAGTGGAGATGAGAGGCATATGATCTCAGGCAGTCTGAGAAAGGAGATGGGGAAATTGCTGATTAGAGAAGCTTGTTTGTCTGTGTAGGGATCAAAGGGGCAAAACGTAGTCCATAACACTCACCATTTTTTAATTATAAACTCCAATTAAGTGATGCAGAATAATCTTCAGTGTTCCATCTGGCAGCTATGAGGAGAGAGAGAGAGTACCAGCTCACGACATTAATCAAGGCTAGAAGTAGACAGGTTCAAGTACTGCAGGCTTTGTTTAAAAAAACGAGTTGGGGACAGGGTTAGTCTTTGAATAACATTCCAAAAAGCCTGTATGCAGCCCAAGGGAGAGAAGCAACATCAACCTGTTCCTCTTACATTAACTCTTTGACTGCTGGACTTTTCTAGACTGCACCCGGATGAACAGCATGCTGTTCATATCGAACATGAGGTTAATACTGAAGTGTGGGAATGACTTTTTTGGAACAGCAATGGCAAACACTACAGTCTGCTTAGGAAAAAAACTGTGAATTTGGTCCTCATGTCACAATGGTTTCAACAAGCAAAACATAATTTTTTTTTCATTGTTGTTTCTTTTTTAATTATTTTAACAAGTGACACTGAAAATCACCAGCCCATTTTTATATGTAATATAATGATGGGTGGTGGGCTCTGCTCCCAGGGAACAAGGGACAGGAGGAGAGGGAACAGCCTCCAGCTGTGCCAGGGGAGGCTCAGGTTGGACATGAGGAGGAATTTCTTGCTGGAAAGGGTGATCAGGCCTTGGCAGGGGCTGCCCAGGGAGGTTTGGAGTCCCCAGCCCTGGAGGTGTCCCAGGAAGGCCTGGCCGTGGCACCGAGTGCTCTGGGCTGGGGGACAAGGGGGGCATCGGGCACAGGGGGGATCCATGGGCTGGGAGGGCTTTTCTGACCTCAGAGATTCTGTGATTCTGTGATAGAGGAGACTATATAATATATATAAGTTTATTTCTTCTTCTGGAAATATTAATAGGGAAATATTTATATGACAAAACTTTAAACATTCCATACATGTGACATGTTCATATACAGAGATACCACGTATGTAGTCAATATGCATATCAGCATGATAATTGACATAATTAACATTTAATGCAGAGCAAAATCCACTACATGACTGTACAAGAAGGGCCCTGTGCCCTCAGTTTGTGGTTAATCTTCACCAGTACAATATAAACCTCACTGCTATTCCAACCCAACACTGTAAAGTGATAATGTGATAATTTTTAACTCGTGATAATGTGATTTTACTGAAAGCCAGGGGTTGGGAGCAGAAAACCAAGCTTATTGAAGGATCTTGAGGGTGGAGGTGGAGCTAGGAAAGATGGGATAACAACTTCCTTGAAAATTGTAGTTTCAATGTGTTCAAAATTTTCTGTATCTTTGAGTCAGTTTTAGTAAATTGTCACAGTAAAAAGCTCTGTAAAAAAAAATCTTAAATGCAAGATAACAAAAAAGTCCTTTTTTCCTTAGCTCCAATTTTAAAGGAGATAAGACTAATTAAAAAAAATAAAGAAAACCTTAAAAAAACCCAGATGCCTCAAACACATACCTCAGTTAAATGTCCAATATGTTGATTATTTTTTTCCAGCTTATCATTGAATTGATGGAAAAAGAAACTGGTATTTGCACAATTAATTATTTTAGATAGTTTTTAATTCTTTCTATAAGTAGAGGGAGCTTTTCCAACAGAATATTTAATATCAGGAAAGGATGAAACCACAAATCATGGAAGCAAACAAGCATAAAAAATAGAATGCATTAATTTTATATCTCTGTTTACATACCACTTGTGCTTTTTTGTGGTCTAGTTCTAGCATATGTTTGAAACCACAATAACTGGCACAAGTTTGAATCCTCAGAACGGGACTTAATTGTTTCTGTAGCAATAAACGTAGTTCTTTGAAAAGCTGAGAAGAATAACAAACAAAAGATATTTGGATAAATAAACTTTATTTTCACTAGAGAATTAATAATTTCTATTTATGTCATATTAAAGCATTTGAAATTTTGGAAGCTACAAGTTTATGTCAGAATTCAGAATCAACCATTTCCCAGATCCAATGGGACTGTTGGAGTTTTTTGTGTGACTCTTGTTCTTCTGTACTTCTTTGAGCAAAATCAGATTATTTCCACCAGAATTAGTTACAAGTAGAAAGATTTTGTGTCTAGGCTGAACACCGAGCTTGGTTTAAGTTTTATAGAGGATTAAAATTCTCAGAACCTTAACTTTTGGAGAGAAAAATGAAAGTGCCAAATGCCTGCCTAGTAAACATCTGAACTAAGCATTCAAAAATTAAGGCATCAGAAAGTTCCCCTGAGAAACTTACTCTTTCTATGTTGTTTCCCAAAGTTTCCCTAACCTCATTTCAGAGTTTTCAATGGCAAGTGATACCTCTGCTTTATTCCAGGAAGTTTTTCATCATTCAGGAGTAAAACACAGTCCAAAAGTTGCAGGCACACTTTTATCAAAATATCCCGTCTCATTTCTGCAAGTTTTGGTGTCACTAAATGAGGTCAATAGTGAAAATATAGTTTCAGTATTCTCTTATAATTTGTTGGGAAGATAAGATTAAATAACAGATATTTGATGCCTTTTTCTATAATGGATAATATCATATATTTAAAAGTAAAGTCTATCTAAACTATTTAGGAGAAGATACACAAGGTATGTGTTGGTTAAGCCTGGTGACAGATACCTTCAGAAGACACAGGATTGATGTAAGAAATCATCTTGAGGGCATTGCCTTATTTTGGCTTCTAAAACAGAGTAATTGGGTTCATTTAAGCTTTGTTACTGCAGTGGTATAATTTTAGATACGGTTGTATATTATGTGTTTCTACGGTTGCTAATTCAAAAGAAAGAGAAAATCCCACTGAAATTTGACCAAGAGAAGTTAGAAATAACTGATTCTCTCTTTCCACTAAGGGAGAAGAGATCATTTGGACTTATGAAATGGATTCAGCATATCTGTTGATACTAAAGATTAGGGTCAATAGAACATTGCCTCAAAGATTTGGATTTTGAGAATTTTATGGGTGAAAAATAAATAATATTAAGCCTCTGAGGAAATTCACAGGCAATTAAGAGGATGACTTGATGCCAGAAAAATGAGAGAGTTCATCTGTGGGTGAAATGTCGCTCTCTCATTCTCCTGATTTTTGGCAGGAGAAATATTTCAGTTTTTAAAAGCTGAAATAGGCAGGAACAGTGACTCCAGTATTGTTGTCTTTAGCTAAAAGTGTATTATGTTTCCAAGCTACATATAGTTTTTTGAAACATTTTAATTTTGGGTAATTTGAGGTAATTTTTATGACACGATATAAAATCAAGATTTCCCTTTTTTTGTATAAAACAAAATTATCAGATTGAATTTTTGTTTACCAACAGGTTTTACTTCATTGTTTTTGGTCTGTATTGACCATGGATAGGCCTTGACAGGAAATCATTGGCATCTGCTCTGCTGCCTCTGCATAATCATTCTCCATTTCCATTTATCAAATTTCCCAAAGAAACACCCCAACTGTTGCCCCTGGTCCATTAAGGTGCTACACCCATTTGTGATATGCCCTTCTGGTGGTGAAAAATATAAACTATAATAGGGAAAAATCAGTGTTAGGTTGGGGTTTTTTCCTAATAAAAACCAGAAATATGCAAATTGTTCATAAGCAAGTTTGTCCCCAATTTATTTTAAACATTTATGTATCCACAGTTTCTATAAAAATTGATTGTCTTTACTGTCAGTGTTCCTCTTGCCTGGAAAGACAGGCCAGATTTTCCTTTCCATTCAAAGAGAACAGGTATCCATTAAAAACATGCTCATCTGCTTGGGATCAGACACACATGGTACCAGTGTGAGCTGAGTGAAGGAACTCAGCTGCCCTGTCTTAGCAACAGAATTCCTAGTTTGAAGTTTACATGGGGCTTTTCATTAAATTCATTACTCTTCAATAATGTCTCTGCAAAAGAGACAGATAATCCTTAATGAAAAGGTCTTTTCTTAGGATCAGTTATTCTAAAGGTATTGAGCTTCCGTTAAAAGAAATCTCTGTTTGGAATTACTGGTACCTCCTGAGAAGGCTGATTTGATTTCCTTTTCCAAGCTAAACTTCACTGTTGCTTGTTCTTTACTCCAGACATACACAAGATATTAGTTTAGCTGCTTCTTCCTGTACAGACCTAATCTCTTCACTGTGCCAGAATACTCAATTTTCCAAGCTAGATTAATACATGGACAGAAAAAAGAACCAAAATTAGAGTCCTTTTGACACCTATGCAAAAGCTTAATTAGGGAGCTTCGAGCAACCTGGTCTAGTGGAAGTTGTCCCTGCCCATGGCAGGAGTTTGGAGCAAGATGAGCTTTGAGGTCCCTTGTAACACAAATAATTCTGTGATTCTCTGATTTTGTGTGTTAAACATCACTGAACTGGAAATATTTCAATACATTTCACATACCTATGTTTTTACCCCATAGCTTTTCAGTTTATTCTCCTGAATGATGATGGTTGATATTCCAAGTGTTAGAAGCATGTTAATATTTTTTACTATAAGCAAGATAAATGCCGAAGGATGATAAAAAATCAACAAGTATGGGTCAGAACATAAAAAGGTTTCTGTTAGCAGAGCTATGATAGTTCTGTACAGGATCAAATGGAAACACAGCCAGTAAGTTATTCTTTGGATAAGCGGACTGTTGCGTGTGTTTTCTCCTTGCAGTGTGTAAGTGCTGATGCTGCATTTGCTCGATGAAACGATGACCAAGGCAATCAGTTCCTGTCAGGAAAGCTCAGCTTAAGGTTTATCATGGAAATCCCTGAAATATGCTATAGATATACAACTGAACTTGAGGTTCACAAAATAATTCTTAAAATTATTGTGTATGATACAGTTTTCACTGTAAGGAATAGAAATATCCCAAGGATTTAAGTAAGATAAAATTTATTCATTCCAGAACCAGGCATATCTTTTGATTAGTTGTCACTCTATCTAAACTGGAGTTAAACACAATTTAGGATTAAAAAATCCATAAAGAAGCACTGGGACGTGGCTCTGTAAAATTCTTCTAGTTCTGATGGAGTTTAAATATATTATTTTTTTATATTGAACTCATGAATTTAGGACTGGGTAAAAAATATTGATTTAGCAGTTGCAAAGGAGTTCAAATCCTGGATCTCAGTCACAGCTTCACTTTTATTTTATATCCACAGATCTGTTACTAACAGGCAGTGGAGAAGTCAATCCTTCATTTTAATTTGGTTAAGATGAAGCTTGGGGTGGAGTAGGAGAACCTATTCAGAACAAACTGGAACTTATCTGCTAAAGCAAAGTTTTATGAAAGATATCAATTTTTTGAGCCTATTTCTTTTGAAATAGACAGGATATGACAAATTTCTATCAAACCACTACAGATTTCCAAAGCACCTCTGTCAAGCTACAACTATAAATTATTGGAATAACTAAATATTATTGGAACTAAATGATCTTTAAGGTCCCTTCCAACCCCAAACAATCTCTGATTATAAAACCCAAAACAATGTGCAAATACCTGACTACTTGTACCTGTAAGAGTTTCTTGGATTCAATCACCCTCAGCACTTTCTACCTCTTCCTGAGAGCGTTTCATGGTTATGTTTGAGGAACATCCATGTTCTTTAAATTCCTTCTCTCTAGACTGCATGGAAACTAAGAACTAATGGAAATTAAGATGCAAGTTCCTTAACATTTGTTAGTTTGAAGTATTTTCAGTAGTAGTTTCAATTAACTGATTTGATGTTTTTCCATGAAATTAACTGTGTCATTTGGAGGGGGGTGGTGTGGTAGTAAAAGCAGGTTTTAAGAACAGAGCCCTCAACTGAGGATTGGTGAGAGCTCCTCCTGTGCGAGGCCAAGAGGGCAATTTTTGACCCATTGCAAAAAGTGGACTAAACTAACCTTACAACTTAAACTTGAGAGAAAGTAGAGGTGCTGACAAAGACACTTGGGATATGAAAGGAGATTTTAGAAGCTTTTTTAAGCTTTCCCATCTCCCTGCTAAGGTGCAGGATTGGCTATTTGAGCCATTTGAAGGCAGAGCTGCAGAGTTTCACTCAACCACCTGCAACAGTATTTTAAACTCCCAAGTTAGATCCCGTGTTCTCATTTGAGAGGTGGTGATGAGCAGGTTCACTGCTAGACTGTATTTCAGCAAATCATGACGCATTTCTACCCCGGTGCTGCTCTGTGTGTGAAGGACTCCCACAGCACCACACCAAGCAGTCCGGGCAAGTCTTGCTGCCAATATGCAAAAAACGGCGGGTTGAGACTGAAGGTGGATTAAACTATCAACACTCTCAACACACACAGGGAAAAACCATTAGAGGATTAAAGCACATTTAGCTATTATCCAAAAGATTTGTCCAATTGTCTGTTCATTTTAGGAAATCGTCTTGTAAGTGAAGCAGAGAAATGCAAAAGATGCTGAGAAGCTACTAACTGCCGAAAAAGAGGCTTTATTTGTAGAAAGACAATCTTTCAGCATCGAATCAAATAGTTTTTTAACTTAATCCTATCACCTTAATTTCATGAGCATCATATGTTTCTATTTATTACTGCATTTCTTGTCTCTCTACTAGATTTGGCACCTTGAATGTTCACATTGTGGCTCTGTTGTAGTCATCTATACTGAATTAAATAATATTCTCACCAAGAAGCAGGAGCCTTGCCTGCTTAGGAGACAGAACGGTACTTGGCAAACAGCTACTCCATGGCTAAATTCTGTCCTCAAAATCCTATTATCTTAACATTACTCTTAAAATGTAAATGAAGGCTTATAAGGCAGAAATTATTTACACTTTTGTTTTTGCCTGAAAGCAAATCATATAGTTCAGCCTACTGAAAAGCTGATGTATTCATTAATATATAAATGTTTCAAATTTGGAGTAATAAAACCTCCATCTAAAATTAGAAATAAATTGAAATTTCAACCTCAATTCTATAGAATGTTTTGCCAACTTCTGAAATTTAGCAGAAATTCTTACGGAAAGGAAAGAAAGAGATTTAAATATAAATTGATTCTAGGTAACTCTTTCAAGGAATGATACAGAAGACAAATCCTGTGCTTCTTGCTATTAATTCCATAAAACACCCAGTCAAGAACTGAGGACAGTGTAAGAAGCTTCATTCTAGATGTTCAAAGTTGAAAAGTTGTGAAAAAATTAAAACCCAAGGGTTTGGGTATAAATGTTAAAGACGGGGGAGCAGCTGCCTGAATTTGGCAGTAAATGTACTTCCCTTGTCAGCCTGAATATAGTCTAGTGCTAGAGAGTGGCCAGAGTTCCACCTCAGTTTCTGCCTAGTTAAACACAGGAATAGCCACACGTGCAGGCTGGGAAAGGGTGGGTTCCTGTGGCCGGAAAGAGCCCAGCCCAGATCCTGGATGCCACCTGGGCCTGACTGTGCTGCCCAGGGCACCGCCTGAGCTCAGAACTCCCCTGGTAACCAGGTGGCACAAGGTGAGTGCCTGCCTGGGTGTGGTTTCTAACAGTTTACTCCATTTGTGGTTTAACTCAGCATTGTGACTTTGCACTGGAGCAGAGCCCCCACCCAGTCAGACCCACCTGAGACCTGCTGGGATGGTGAAGAGGAGAGACACTGTGTGTACATCTAAAGCACAAAGGAATGGGAAGCATCAGGAGGGGAGTTATTTTTTCCGATGGTAATAAAAAGTCTTGGAGGAAAATACTTAATAAAAATGAGCTAATAAAAATATGTGCCTAATTTCTATATTGAATAACATCACAGTAATGATCACAGTAATTTCTTTTCCTGTACTATAAATACTTTTTGAAATTAAATGCTCCTACATGATCATTAGTTTGATCAGAAGCAACTCTTCTTATTTCAGCCTTTGGAAGTGGGAATACTACCTGTAATTTTTTGCTGTTTCATAGCACTAGAAGCACATGATCTAAGTTTCATTTTTAACATGCTATGGACAACCTCTCCTTTATCCTTCAAAACAATTCAGTGAAGTATCTCAAGTATCCCATAATAGAAAACCTGTTTCTGCTTCTGTGTTCGTGTGTCTTTAAGTGTGTCTGAAAGTAAAGTGGAGAATCTATCATTCCTGAAGTTCAAGTTGACTGTCTGATGCTTAAACTCATGTGCATCAGGATTTCTCTTATCTTTAACCAGATATTTACTAATTTTGACAATCAAATAGTAAGATGATGTTTTGGGTTTTTTTACTATAATCTCATTCTTATGCTTTAATGACTGTTATAAGGAATTATCTTAACAGGCCGATGAGAAGAAATGGAAAAATGGAGAGTGATCTAAACCAAAATGAGTTCTCTGGAATGAAGTGACAGTCATTTACGAGAAGCAATTACATATATCTGTAAAAGCTTCACTGTGAGTAGTGCTTGTACACAGCAGAGCAAAACCTGACAGTTCAGACATAGGCTCAAATGGGGTAATGTCCTTTTTAATATTTTTTTTTTAACCATGAAAGAAAAACACTTGTATATGGCTATTGTTTTGCCCTACAGTATTCTTGTAGTTGGTTGTTCTATTATTTAGAACTTATAAATGGTTTTTTATGATCTGACAAACCACCGAAGTGAGGGTGGACATGTCCACATCATTAAGAAACACCTGGGGAAAAGGTACAATATTCCAGCTGCCACTGGTGAGTAAAGGCAGATACACTCCCTGTTCAGTTTTCTTCCCTCTGCCCACGAGACTCAGACCATGTGCTAGAAAAAAATTCTCTATTTCAAATAAATACCCAAGGAAGGCAAATATCCATCGAAAGATCCTGTAGCAGCTGCCCACACAAAGGTCACCTTTAGGATGATTAGATTATGACTGAGGATGTAGAGATGTGTACCCTTGTCCCACACCCTACACAGACAATGCTCCACAAACACAGCCCTGAAAGTGAGACACCATCACAGAAACTTATTTGAAAGATGTTTCCTGCAAAACTTTTGACCACCAATCTCTGGACTGGCTGTCAGCCTCGTCCCTGTATACTTGTAACAGCCTGTGGGCTTGATTATTTTTGTAAGTGAAGTCGTGACATGAATGGAAGATCTGTACTTCTATTTCTTCCAGGGTTTTTCCCCATTTGTGAGCTAATTTGCTACATCCTTTTTTGGACAGACAGTGAAATAAACCCACTCCATTCCTCCTACTAAAGTATCTCACCTTGTCTCCAGCAAAGTAAATTGAAACAGTCAGTCACTCTGGACTGCATTAAAAATCTTTTTATTAAAGTTAAAATATGGAGTTTATTACAACAGCAAATAACATTAAAATACTTCTGATATTTATTATATGACAACTGGAGTAGTGGCAAGTGTAGATCGCTTTACAAGAGGGCAAAGAAAATATTCATATGTTTATCTGTAGGGTATGAAATCTTTGAATGTAAGAGGCTTAACAAGCACAGAGTGCTCAGTAAGTGGGAACACCAATCTGATCGTTTTTCTTTATTGCACGTGAAATAAATCAACAAAAGTGTTATCAAATAGTGAGAAGTTAACCACATGTTCAGCTGGTTCCAAAAATAAAGGTAACACTACTGATTCAGAATATCTCATTTCCTTTGGCATTCTGATATCCTTGAGTTCAGCTATAAAGGAGTTTCCATGGCATGATAGTGTACTAAAATAAGATGTCAGCTGGAGCTGGATGCATGGACAGAAAGCACATCCCAATGTTTGTTTTATCTTACACATTTTATTCACTCCTTATATTGTGACACAAAAGTCTTTGAAATTTAGACCTACTTAACAGGTACCTCGGAGAATGCTGAATGCACTTGTGACTTGCAAAACACCTTTAGAAAATGGGATTAAATAACTCCAGGCAGTTTATCCAGCTTTCCTCCTCTGCTTTACCACCTTCTGCTTTGGACCCTCAAAGTTCCTGCCAGGGGAGGGAGCAGGGAGGGTACCAGGGCACTGCCTGGTACACTGGCAGGTGTGTAGAGAGGAGAGTGTTTCTGGAGTCCTCACATTTATGTTTAATTTAGAGAGGGTTAATCTCTGATCCCTGGGCTGGCAGCTGTGGAGAGAAGGGTGTCCAGCCAAGCTAGAAAGGTCATCCACCCCATGGCTGCAGTGGTGGGAAATGTGCAGAGGGATCCTTTGGACTTACCCTCCTCCTCCCTAACAGGGCAGCTGAGGGACCAGAGCTGCTCCAGTTCCACCAAGCAGCAGCAGGTGTGACAGTGTGTTCAGGGAAACACTCCTCCATTCCAGGAGAAAAAGGGAACTGAAGGAAGGAGCTCAGTACCAGTGGAAGATGCTCTTGTTAGTGCAGGAGAATAAGCCCCAGCCTGACCTCACTCTCTGTCAGAAACTTAAAATCCTCCCCATCAACCATGTCGCCAAATTTGTGCCATAGCCCAACTCAGCTGTGCCTGGTCCTGGCTCAGTGACCTCAGTGCTGCCGTGGGTCCACTGAAGTGTATGAAAATTGCACTCCTGTGGTTATATCAAGCTCATTCTTAAGCAAATGACCAAATCACACTTGTTAGAAGTGGAAGCAGAAGCCATTAATAAAAGTTACCTGTCCTGTGAACAACAGCATTTCATTACTCATTCACTAGAGCTGACTTTGACTTTTCATTATAAAGCCTCTGGCTTTTGAGGAAATGGATAAAGAAGTGAGAAAATTGAAAGCTGCCTTTAGATACCTTTTCATTATTTGCACAAGTGTAAATAGAATTTATTCAAGAGATTCTTAAATCACAGAAAACCAGTTTTCCGGGTATATCATCCTATAGATGATAACAACAAGTTTACAAATAGGATCTGGGGAGTTAATTACAAGAATGATAACAATTTCTATTAGCATGATAAATTTTTCAGTGCTAGAAGTATTTTAAGTAATCCAAAGTGCAAGAGGAGAACTCTGCAGCGAGTTTTGAAAACTATCATGGGATAGAAAATTATTCAATAAATAACATACGATAGACCATCTACCTCTCTGGCTTTCATTTGATGCATGGGTATAAAACCCAAACCTCTTATTAGCTAAGGAAGATCAGCTCTTGATTCTTTTTACTTTGGTTTTATTTTTCATCTAAAATCAAATAATAATCATAAGCATTTCTATATTCCAACTATGAGAGGCAACTGTACTAATGTTTAATGATCTGAACTTACTGTCTATATAATTTCTTTGAACTCTAGTTCATCTTCTACAAAGGTGCTACTAATAAATAACATTATTTGTATTATTAGATTCGAAGTCATAAATCAGTATCTCATTTTAATATTTGGGATACATCTCATAGCTGGAAGAAATAACCACAAAGCAGGTGTTGTCACACTTTGAAATGTTCATAGGTAAAAATAAGATCTTGAGTGTAGCACACAGATCTTCTGCAGCAATGATCCAGTCCTTTGTCTCAAAAGAACCAAACTGATGGATGCAGCAGTTGTCCTTCAGTCTCAGCTTTTTTCTCACAGGAGTAAGAATTCTCTGTGCCTCCTCTGCTGTGGTTTGTACTCCATGAGGGGTTGTGTGCATGACTTTACTGGCCAGCTGATGCCATCTGCTGGGGTCTGGCTAACGAACTGAAGTGACTCATCATATTTTGCCAGGGGAGTCACTTCATGTTAGTTGATCTTCAAAGTAGTTTAAATTAAGTTGGGTTTTTTTTCTCTGACTCTCAGTTTCTGGGGCAATGAGGTCATGCAAGACAATAGTCTTAATCATGCATCTTGATTGATTGGCTGTGTTTTTCAGTGTTGTATTGTTCATTTAGCACATTTGCAGGTCCCTAAGAATTGCAGGCAGCAGCACCAGGGTCCAAAGTTTCTGAATACAAATTCTAGTTCCTGAGATTAATTAAGTACTTACTTAAAGAAACTTTACCTTATACATTCAGTTTTAAGTGTGTGGTTTGTATTTGCTGTTACCCATAAAGTATTTCATAAATATAAACTGGTGTACTGGTCTGCCAGGTAATTGAAGACAGGAAAAACTGACCACATGGTTATGTGACTTGCTGGACTTCCTCATGAGTTTCCAGTTAAATATTTAATAATATAAATTTGCTGTATTGAGCAATTAGAGGGAAGCATCTGGACTCTTGGTTTGGAAGAGAAGGATCTTCACCAAAGTGGAGAACTTGAGGTGGGCAGTTCCATACATGAGGGAAGTAGAGCCCACTTGGAAACCTCCCTGCCCCATGACTCCTCTGGGGCAGCAGATACCAGATGGAAATTCAGAGCACAGGATGAGTCACAGTGTGCAGTGATGTTATCCAGAGGTTCCCATAAAGACTGCAGCAAAGATCCCTTCCACTGGATGGGTATAATGGGTCTTTTTTCCTTCTTTCAGTTATTCAGTTGTCTTTGCTAAACTGACTGAGCCAGTTACAGCAGAAACACAAAACCTGTTGTTAAAAAAACAAGTAGGAGGTGAGAAGGGATGCAAATTTTCCTTTGCAAAGTCAAGTGATTTCTGGAACAATATGTACAGGACTGTTCTGTTTGGATCACAACAGAAGTGTGCAGACCAAGAAAAGGAAAAAGCCTTTATCTTTGTTAATGTTGCCACTTTTTCCCAGTGACATATGCTGTAAAATCACACCACTTGAGCAGTTTGCACTTTGGGCTGTTGTTTGTGTAGACAGAGGAGGGACAAGAGTTGTAAAAATCTCTTTTTAATGTATTCACGTATTAATTTAATGAGGATCTCCTTCTGCCAATGAAACATGGAATTACTACAGGTGGAGCTAATGCATTACAGAGGTCCAAGAGGCAACACTGCTGATAGTCCTCAGGGTGATACTGAGATAGTTCACGTGGTGGCTGCTGGGCCCAAGGGCTGGAACCAGGAGAGGAGGCACGTTGAAGGCTCAGGACAGATGGAGAGAACAACAGCCCACTTAAAAGAGTTAACCTGGGTTTGCTGTTGTTTAGACAAGGATCTGTTCCTTTTATAAACCTGCACACATGATTTCTTTCAGATACTTCTCTTAAATAAGCTTTGACTAAGCCTGATGAGGCAATTGGAAGCTCATGACCCCAACCCTGTCCTCCTTGATAGCCTGCACTGATTAAAATGACTTAGATTAGTGCAATTTGCTGAAACACTATCAGGGTGAAATTCCTTCAGTGGCTGCAACAGAGACTCTTGCATGTGCTGTATTGAAACTCTACGATTATTGTTAGATCTGGGAATCCCATCATGTAAATGATAATCTGGATTGTCCTTCTGATTCTACATCATGCAATAGCTACGTACTTTGAATGCCTTTGAGCGAAAGAAGGAACAGTCATTGTGTGATTAGTAATTCTTTTTTTTAGACATATTATGATCTTTGTCCTAAACCTTTTGACCAGCAATTAATTCCTCTTATCCATTTCTCTTTCCATCATTCAGGGTTGCATTGAAATGACAGATGCCTCCTGTGTTATTACAGAAGTATCATTTGCACAGCTGTATTTCTGTCACACTCCAGCCCTTGTATTGAAGCTTATTTCAAAGTTCAGTTTCTTAATGTTTGAAGTTTGCTGGTGACATCTTTTAAAATTTAATTGAACAGTTAAGATTTCTGTCTGGCTGCCTTGTGCTGAACGAAAAAAATAACAAGTTTTGGATGGTTTTTTTCCTACCAAACTTAGTATAGCTCTGATTGCTCTAATTCTGTTGTATGCTCTGAGAAAGCAGTGCAATTTCAAAAAATTTATTAAAAAGTGTACTTGAATATGTATTTTAGTATTTCAATAACATTTTTTGTGATATTTCATTCTTGACCTTTGTTCTGAGACCTCTCCAGATTTATCAGGCTATTGTGTGCAACAGTATGTTAACAGGGCACATATGGAATTTAGGAAAATACATCCCCTCCATTAATTGAAAAGAAGCTGGGATTGGACCATAAATATTTCCATAAAATTCAATTTCCTTTTCTCTATCTCAATCCATCAAGTCCCTAAGGTATACTAAGGTATACAAGAGTGAAAAATACATAGTAAATAATGCATACTTTTTATCTACATATATATAAAATTTTGGAGAAATTAAAAAAAATCAGAGTAAATAAGCTGCCCGGGTACAGGTCTGAAGGGATTTCCTTCCTCCTTTCAGTTCACTTGCAGAAACATCAGAGGGACACAACTTCTAGGCTTGAGTAATTGTTTTTCACGTTTTGCTTGATAATACAGATCTGGTTGTGGCTTTTTATTTTCCTCATGTATAATTAACACCCACTTTGGCTCACATATAAAAATACAAGTCATGTGAAAGTTGAAGTGGCTGAGTTGGAGATTCCCCTTGCAAGGATTACAGAAGGTAACTTAAGTCCTTTTTTGTTGTGACTGTATGAGCTGGCCTTGTTCAGCCTGTAGTCATTCCTATTTGTCAATAACTAAGTTTTCAGCTTCACAGGAGCTCCAAGAATTTTTTTTGTAAAAGACACAATTGCAGGACATCATTAACTGTATGGTAATGTATTCTATCTGAGATGTAAAGGTGAGCTGGATTTGCAGGAAATTACAGTTAAATGATTAAAAATTTCTTCATAAGTGAAAAAAACCTCTAATTTCTTCTACTTTCAAGTAAAGGATGATTGATGGCAACAGAATGTAAGCTCAAAGCAGCCACCAAGAATTTCATACACTAAAGAAACAAGACAGTTTCCAGTTATATTTCAGTTCTTTAGGCAGCAGCAGATCTGCTGCTGTTCAGCAACAAAAGAAGCAACAACGTTGCTTCTGCCCCATTGAGTTAAAAAAAAAAAAAAAAAAGAAATAGAAAGCTATGTATGGATTTCTAGACATAATAGATTTCTATGTAAGGTTATCAAAAGGGTAAGAATTACCTGATCACTAGGGGTTATTATCAAATGACAGTTATCTAAGCCGGTGACATACCAGGCTGCAAACAATGTGCAACTTCGGAGTTTAAGGAATGAGGAAAGACAAAAAGTCAAGAAGAAGTCATAAATTGTATAATGTGAGTAAAACAGATGAAGAATTTCCATTAATTAGAGATAGGTTAAATCACTTCACGAGGTTTTACTGCCCTACTTCCTTGCAGTAACTTATTTCTTACCTACTTAACTATGCTTATGATCTTACTATTAATGGTCTAATGTATCATAATGATTTTTAAATAACTACTTTCTTTTTTTTTTGTTAATGAAAAGCTGACCTATTTTTTTTATCCCTGAGGGTAAACCAAACTAAAGCTTTGTCTATTACAACTCAATAATCAAACCACTTTAGATGAAATGACCTCTTCTGAACTGTGTGGTTAGAGGGAATTGCTAAAATGTGGTATGTATTAAGCTTTTACTTCATTTAACTCCCCTGCTCCTTCCTGTGGTTTTGTTGTTCCTATTTCATGTTTGGATTGCAGCAGGACGGGGGGCTCAAAGCAGAGACAGAGCCCTGCTGGGATAAATGGTCTGGGAATAAAAAACCTGTGATGGCACAGATCCTGTGGCAAACAGCATTCCTGAGAGGCCAGGGGTGCAGGAGGGAGCAGTGCTGACCCCACTGCAGTGGTGTGCCAGGGATGGTGAGGCAGGACTGGATTCAGATTTGGGCATTCACAGCAGAATCACCAGTGATTATCCACAAAACATATCCAGCAGGATTTGTCCTTGTATTTTCTTCTTGCATTTCTGTCAATGGCAAATCCTTTCCAGCCTGCCCACGTGCAGAGCCTTGTTCTGCCTGAAACAGTCACTGAACTAAGGCTCTCATCATTCTACACTTTTCCCACTTACTTTGCTCTTCGGAGTAGAAGCACATGTGTACAATAGCCCAACTCACACCTGCATGTCTGTGTTTAGGCACACAGTCAATGCAGAGGATTTTGGGGTACTACTGTACATAAACAGCTTGCTTACTTTGTGCTTACTCAGCACTGAGAGACATTAGAGACTGCCAAGGACTCATTTGCCTGGTGGTAGCAAAAGTGTTCCAGTCTCCTGTTTCACAGAGTAAATCTGGACCAATATTCAAATATATGAAGGGAAATTTGCACAGATATATTCCTGGGTATGTTTGCTCCACAGTCTTGTTGTGTTTTCTCCATATTCCCAATTTTAATAATTTCAAAATTGATAGTATAATAATATGATGTTTAATTATATATATGATAAAATCACAGAATCACAGAATCATTAATATTAGAAAAAACTTCCCAGCCCATGGATCCCCCTTGTGCCCGATGCCCCCCTTGTCCCACAGCCCAGAGCACTGAGTGCCACGGCCAGGCCTTCCTGGGACACCTCCAGGGGTGGGGACTCCAAACCTCCCTGGGCAGCCCCTGCCAATGCATCCTTTCCAGCAAGAAGTTCCTCCTCATGTCCAACCTGACCCTCCCCGGCACAGCAAGTAGTAGTAGTAGTAGTAGTAGTAGTAGTAGTAATAATAATAATAATTAATAATAATTGCTACAACTGTGGAGCAGCTGAAGCAGAATAACCGCATGTAGCCCTAGGTCAGGCTTAGCCTGCACACAAACCCAGCCCAGAACAGATCACATTGTCCTCCCATTTATCCTGATCTCTCGGGGTTATTCCGTGTAGGTTTCTAAATGTAAAGGAATGATTTCAGGCTTAGAGAAATGAGGGAAAAATAGGTAAGAGCAGAGGTGGTGGATTTCAAACAGAACAACTGTTTTACATAAGTGGTCAGTGAACTTGGCAGACCTTCTTTGAGAAGAGGTTGCAGGTTAACAAGATGAAAACAAGCAATTTCAGGATATCCCCCAAACTGTCTCATTTTAAATTTAAAGATTCATGTAGTAAAATAAGCACTTAAAGAAGTAAGGGGACCTTTTCCAAGGGTGTGTAGTGACAGGACAGGGGGAATGGCTTCCCACTGCCAGAGGGCAGGGTTAGATGGGATATTGGGAAGGAATTCTTGGCTGTGAGGGTGAGGAGGCCCTGGCACAGGTTGCCCAGAGAAGCTGTGGCTGCCCCATCCCTGGAAGTGTCCAAGGCCAGGTTGGACGGGGCTTGGAGCAACCGGGGCTAGTGGAAGGTGTCCCTGCCCATGGCAGGGGGTGGCACTGGATGAGCTTTATGGTCCCTTCCAGCCCAAACAATTCTAGGAGTGTATGATCTAATTTAGAAAAGTCTTGTGTAAAGGGCACATTTCTGCATGACTTCCTTTAATCACTGCAGTCTCCAGCCTAATTCAGCCTTTCAGATAATTGCAATGTGAGCACTTTTATTTTTTATAGTCATACAATGGGTTATCTTATTCTTGCTACAGTAAAAACATGATTTTTGCTGTTGACTTTTTAAATGGTGATCACTTAATTGGAAACAGATGCTAATGTAAGAGGAACAACATTTTAATTAACACATTTGAGCTGGAAAATTTCAGATACCTGAAGAGCTGTGGCAGGATTAAAACAAAGGGTAGACTTTGTTGTCCAGTGTTTAAATTACTGATCACTTCATCATAGGATAACTAAATAAAAATTAATGAGACCATTGGAAGGTTTGTTTTATTTAGTTTGTACATAAACTGTCTAACACTGAACAGAAGAAACAAATGAAATATATTAATTTAAATGTAAATTATTAAAAAAATAGAAATTTATTGTTTTGAATTGTTTTTGCATTTTATGATCTTTTATAAAGCTACTTTCTATCTGATTTTTTTTTAATATTGTTTTTTCAGTCTGAACTTACAGAAACAAAGAAAATATTTTGGTTTAATGTCAGCAGTATATGCACTTCAAGAAGTCTTATATTAGGAAATGATGTACTTTGAAAGTGGTAACTGAGTGTTGGTACAAATCCTAAAACCCCAGGGTATTTCTATGAAAATTTGGAGTTAAATGTAAATAAAGCAACATATGAAACCCTAGTTCATTACCAGAGAGCTGATGTGGGTGAGCTTCTGTTTAATTTTGCTTGAAATAATATCATGTGATTGACAACCTTTGATTAAAAGCAACAGTGCTCAAATAGGATGTCTCTCATCTGCTGGCACCACAACTGAGCCCTCAAGGGTAACATAACACCTGGAAAATTTGGAGGAATCCGTTCCCTTACCTATGGCCACGCTCAGAGTACGTTTGAAGCAACGTTTCTAGTTCCAGTTTTCTTGATCATCAGCATCTCGAATACCTCGGGATGGGCTCAGCTGATCTCCAGCTGCCTGGGGGAGTTTGGGGAGGAACAGCCCCAGGCAGCAGCTGGGGGGGACCTGCTGGAGAGCAGCTCTGGGGGAAGGCCCTGGGGGTCCTGGTGGACAACGAGCTGTCCCTGACCAGCAGTGTGTCCTGGGGACAAGGAGGGCAATGGTGCCCTGGGGGCATCAGGAAGAGCATTGGAGCAGGGCAGGGAGGGGATCCTGCCCCTCTGCCCAGCCCTGGGCAGGCACATCTGCAGGGCTGGGCCCAGCTCGGGCTCCTCAGCACAGCAGGGCCAGGGAGCTCCTGCAGCGGGGCCAGCGCAGGCTGCGGAGATGCCCAAGGGCTGGAACAGCTCTGGGAGCAGCAAAGGCTGAGGGAGCTGGGGCTGTTCAGCCTCCAGAGCAGAGCCTGAGAGGGGCCCTCCCCAGGGTGTGTCAGGGGCTGCAGGGAGGGGGCAGAGGATGGAGCAGGCTCTGCTCGGGGGCCCAGCAATGGCACAGGAGGAACGGGCAGGAACTGATGCCCAGGAAGATCCCCCTGGACAGGAGGAAGAACTTCTTTGCTGGGCAGTGACCCAGCCCTGAACAGGCTGCCCAGGGAGGGGCTGGAGTCTCCTCCCTGGGGATATTCCAGACCCCTCTGGACACAATCCTGTGCCATGTGCTCTGGGCTGGCCCTGCTGGAGCAGGGAGGTGGGACCAGATGAGCCACTGTGGTCCCTCCCAGCCAGACCCGTCTTGTGTGTTCACACAGGTTGGTTTATGGTGGAGAGAGAACAGCCAGGATTTTGTCACATCTGATTTACCCCAGTATTTCATGTCTAAAAAGCACAGCCTGTTCTGGATAAAGATACGAAAATTCACAAATCTCGTTGTGTGCAATTTTCCCTACATATAAATATGAAAAGGGAGAAAATCTGTCTCTCCACATAGTGGATTAAATGGATTTATTACCAAAATATCCTGGCTCTGCAACCCCTCCTCTGACCTGAGGAGGGCTGGACGCCAGTTGCATGAGGGGCTTGGTGAAGGGTCTGTGCTGGTAATGGACTTGTGGAAGTTACTGCTCTGTTCCCTGAAGAGACCAGGGAAAAAAATAGGCAACTTAAAGCTTTGTCCCTGAAAATTGTTAAATGTGTTTTGCACACAGAGCTGGGTTTAGGGTTTAGGTCCAGAATGAGACATTTTGAGACACATGACATGGTGCCCATTTATTGTTTCTCAGCTTCAAAGTGTCTCCAAAGTCTTTTAATGTTGGTAAAACATAGTTCTCAGAAAAGTTAGAAATAAAAATATCTGCACCACACTCATTATGGTGTTTATTTTTCTGGCTGATGTCACATGAGGAGAGTTGTATTTACTGTGACCTCAATAAAAAAAAAATCCAACCCAGAGAACCAGTGGGAAACCTCACTGTGGTTTCAGACTAAACTTTTCATCTTTGATTATGCCATGTGAAATGAGGACCTGAGGCTGTGGTGTCCTTCCTGCTTCCCTACTCACCAGTGGGGATACCCAAGAGTCAGAGATACAGCAACAGCCCAGAAAGAGGCACCTGAACTGCTCTTGCAACACTCCAGATGAAATCCATATTTTGATTTTTCAGACTTTTTATGTCATACCATTTTTTTAAACAATTCTCCTTTTTTTGAGCAGTAAGAGAGGTTACAAAATGCGGATTATTGGTTGTATCTGTCTGCAGTAGGGACAAGCATTTTGAATCAGTTCTAGCCCTCATAGTGTTGGTTTTTTAGAGAACTTTGATGTCTGGAATGAAATAGATATTTTACAGGAAAATAACAAGGATGTAACTGCAGAATAATTAACATTACTTCAACTATATTTATATTTCCTGTCAAGTCTACTCTGAGTTTATATCCAGGTGATGCATGAAGTTAATTAATATGGCATAAAGTTTATTCATGTCACTGAAATGATTCCTGGGACACTTTTTAAAATGTGTTTATATATACTTTCAAATATTTGCCAAGCCTCAAAAGATTATGGGCATAAATTGCCCAGGAATGGATGAAAATAATTATTTATATTAATATGCTTTTGTTATTTGGAGATCTGTTCAAACTATTTTAGTAGGTTTTGGAATTCATAGCATAGGTTTGAAACACAATGTATTTTGTATCATTTCTGTGGACATCAAACTGTACAAAATTACTTTTAAAGTATTTGTCACAATCACAGTATTATCAAAAATAAAAAATTGCTAATTTTATATTTATGGACAAACTAATTGTTTTATATAAAATAACAAAGTAGAAAAAAGAGAAAAGTATTATTCTTTTTGCTAAGAGGGCATTTCAGAGGGTTTTCGTATCCTTTTTGAGAAGAATTAAGAAAAAGAAAAAAGTGTCATTCATTTTATGTCGAGGTGAGAAAAAGCCATTTTTCAACAAATTCCAAACAATTCTACATCTGAGGAAAAGAAAACACCTTTTGATATTTGGAATGAAAGAGATACATCTCAGCAAAGCAGCAGGCGAGTCTGTAATGGCAGAACAGTTATTTCAGCTGTTTATTGCCTGGGTCAGCTGCACGGAGATATAAATTCACGTGGTTATGTGGACTCAAAGATGGGAAGTAATGTTTCAACTCTGAGAGCAAATGGAAGGAATGTGTCCTGTATGGGGCACAGCACTTCAAGGAGGACGTGGAGTTGTGGCCCATTTGAAGAAAGCTCCCAAGACAACTTCAAAAGGTACCAGAACAGCTTTGGAATAAAAATATAAATGAATAAGGGTTGTCTAGCCTAAGGGAAAGATACTAAAAACAGGACAGTTTTAGTTTTATTGTTCCACAACTTTTGCTGTGAAAGAGCAGGTGTTTGCTGGTGACTCCATCACATCCATCATGGAGAGGACAAGAACAATGGCATTAAGGGGCACTGCTTAGGCTGGACTAATGGCTCTAGAGCTCTAACAATGGAAGGAAAAGCCTGAGAGGATTATGAAGTCTCCAAATTTGGGAACAATTTAGAGCACAGTTGAAAACTGTCTGCTGGGAAAGACATAACTGTGGTCTGTTCTGGGGAATAGCAGAGGATTAGTGTCTGTCTTGAGGTCCTGTCCAGCCTCCATTATGTTTTTTCCTAATTCTATGAATTTTGATCTTATTTCCAGCACTACCTGACCCTTTTGACTGCATAACTCAAAATGCACTTTAGGGAAAGGAGAGATGAAATGAGAACCTGGCTCTATTTCATTTATTTCTTAGAAATTACATCCACTAATATTATGGGACTCGATTTGCAAGTAGCCTGTCTGACTCGAACACAGGGTCAGCTTAATTTCATAATGGATGGAATAACAACAACAACAACAACTGTTATTATTACTATTTTTATTATCATCGTCATCATCACTCTTTTTATTACAGGAATCTGTTAAAAAAATTAAACTATTTTGGAGTCCTATTGAAATGAATTTCATACTCTCTTAGGCTCTGGAAGAGCAAGGTTAGAATTAACAAATAACCTAATTGTGCTCTTTTAAATAATATAAACTTCAAAACTATTTACATGTGAGCCAAATGTTTGTCATAAACATATTATCATTTTTGTATTACACAATAAGTTCCCAAGAGAGATGGGAAAGGTTCACAGAGAATGAGGCAATGGAGGGACTGAAATACCACTGGAGCTGAGGTAATGTGACAGTTCCTTCTTTGGGCAAGAAAACGTCTACTTGTTCATGATGTCATGAAAAAATAACATATTCTGTCATTCAAAACCCGAGACAAAATCCTGCTGAGAACTCTGGACAAGTCTCCTGTGGCAAAGTGGGAATGTTTTCCTATGACATTATTTATCTTTGCACACATCTGCAAGGCAACTGTATCACACTTAGTTTCAGGCAGAAAGAGATCAGGTTTTATTAATGTGCATTTGTTTTCTACCTGTATGGAAGTGTCTTTACACCATTCTTCATGGACTGAAGAGCCAGATCCTTAGGTTTTCCCTACAGTGTGTGGAAAGTGTGGAGTCTGAAACAGATGTCACACTGAAATTCATTGCACTTTGCAGCCTTCTCCTAATACTATTTGAAGCACTTGAAAATGAAGGTTTCAAATTAGTGAAAACATAATGATTTGGCAAACTATTGCTGCATATGTGAATTAAAATGTTGAGAGCACAGTCCTTGGGTGCTCTGTGGAAATAGCAGCAGTTCTTTGTGCTACAGTTCCTTACTCTGCAGGTGCTTCCCTTGGAGAAATGAGTTGCTTACAAACCAGTTTCTCATTCGAGGGCCAGTTTTTGACTCAATTTACTTGTATGATTGTTGAGATCAAGGGGATACCTGTTCTCAGGAGGCCTGGACTAAGTGAAAAGACAAGTATTTGGAGAATTTTATATTAGCCAGCACTGAGATTTCTCTACACTGATAGTGAACCGCAGTATCTTCCAGCATCCCCTGATCATAAGGCAACTTGCTGTCCCTAGTGCTTGGTGTGGTGGGTTATGATCCTAATATTGTTTTCCTGCATACTTTTTTACTGAGAACATGGATTTTTTCAGAGTTAACATTAATGCAGGTGCCCAAAAAGGGAGGTAACATGGCAAACATAGTTTGACCAATTAATCCGCTCAAAGGCTTGGGAAAGAGAGGAGGGAGGGAAACCCACAGCTGAATATCTGTGCAATAAAGAGATCCATACCCTGGGATAAAGCAGGATAGGCTCTTGCCTGCTGCCGTGCCTGTGGCAAAATGAAAACTGAGGAAGAGGGTAATGGAGTTTCTAGTGAGTTTGGATTTATAGGACACTGGGCAATAAAATATGCTGATTGTACTTATTTATTGTTTATAATGAGGTAGTGGTCAGACCATGAGAAAGTCTGATTTTATTTTCTGTCCTGCAACATTCAGATGTTCAGTTTTGCTGCTCTTGTAGGAAGGGAAATTACAGTAAATGTTAAATTCTCCGATATTTTGACTTTACCATCCTGTGAGGCTTCTTTGTTAAACAGGAATATTTCTTTCCTAGTTTTATTGGAAAAATTGTCTTATAAGTAAAATGTGCAATATACTATACAAAGAGTTAATTTTTCTATTGAGGATCTCAGAGTAATTGTGGATATAAAGCTTAAAAGTTTCTTTCTTGTTTTTAATTCAGAGATTTGGGAGTGGGAGGGCTCTAGCCATAGCTATATGGATATAACCATAATCTGGATTTATAGCTATATTCAGATTTTTATGAACAATCAGAATGTGCTCTCTTTGTAATGCAGTGAAGGAAGTAGTTGAAACTTAGTATTACTCAAGAAGTATTGGATTTTAATTAACACCCACGTGAAACAGCTGTTCAGATAAGACTACTACCTCTTCTAATGAAATAAATAAAATAAAGTACATTGTGTGAATAATCACAAAGCCTTTCTCCTGGACTATGCAAAATAAGTATTTATCAAGTGAGATCAACAGTTGCTATCGCTGTGGAAGGTTTTTGTGATGAAGAAGGGTTGTCCTGATGGCTGAATGTGCCAGCTGAGAGCACAGTCCTGTGTGAGGGATGGCTCTGAGGCAGAGCAGCTCCCCAGGTGGGCTCACTTCGATTGCCTTCAATTGTCAGGAGCTGAACAATTGGATTTGGCTGCTGTTAATCCTGCAGGAGTCACAGTGCTGGTGGACAGAGCGAGAGTTCTCCTCTGACTCACTTTATTAATGCAATGGCTGATGAAGTTCCACTCACAGAACTTTTCTATGCCCTCCCTTATCCCCTGTCAGCACAAGGACTGAGAATGTGGCAATTGTGGGATTATTGGGAAAAAGCTCACTCAGAATTTGCCAAGGAAGCAAGTAAACTTATTTATGAGTTACATTTACAGGACTAAAGGAAGAGTCTGGCTGTGGATTTGAATCCTGGATTATGAACTTTTTTCCTGCTAGATCTCAAGGTAAGGAGTAATGATTTTTAAACAATAGGTATAATACAAGAAAGGAGCAAACACTTTGTCTTTCGACCTGTCACCCACATGCTTAGGCAGCAACAGATGTGGGAGGGAACAACTGGGACTTTTTAATTTCTGCTTTTAGTTCTATCCTAAGAGGCAGACCATGATCTGTATCTCACCTGCAGAGCTGTACTCCAAGATGAGCCAGGGACAGGTAAACCAGACTAACCATTCTCAGGTAGGTGAAGAACCTGAGATAATACTTTAGCACTTGAATTCATCTCAATAATCACTCAGAAAAGTAAGCAGGCTTGTAGCATTATGTCACGGGTGACAGTGGGTCTGTCAGCACCTTGGCACATACTGACGAAGCAATAGATGTTGACCAGATCAAAGTATGCCCCTGAGATGGACTGAAAGAGAGGACTGAAAATGGAGGCCCTGATCCTGACAACATACTGATGCATCCTGAAGAAGCTGTCCTGTGGGAACAGAGAACACTGTCTCATGAGAACAAGGACATGTTTTGAATGAGAGTGGTTGGGAAGAACATCAACATGAGAGAAAAATAAGAGCAGGTGCTCGGGACTGTTGTGGGAAAGAACTGGGCTGTTTTGAGAAAGAGCAAAGTTGTTGTGAGAAAGTAGAGTTTAGAAAATGCACCAATTAGCTGTAAGAATTCTGGTGTGAAAGTTTGAACTGTCCTATCCTTGTGCATTACGTGTGTTCAAAAACTGTACTTAAGGGGCTGCGCAGCAGCCCCGGCTGTCCCTGCTTTTTTCTTGGAATAAACTTTGCTGGAACCTTTTTTTGTGTCGCTTTGGCCGTTCCGACATTATCAGCGACAGCATTACAGTATTCTTCATTTCTGTAAGGATATCATTTGTATTTTAGTGGGTCATTTAGACTCCAAGTGATCAAAATAAGACATTGGTCAGGATACAATTTTTTCTACCAATTTAATTGATATCTTTGACCTTAATTGCAAATGGGAAGTAAGGCAGATGCCTCCTTTGATGTACCAACTTGCCACGTTCCTTCACTAATAACCGTTTCATGATAACTACATCTCCTATTATTAAACCTCTCTTTTATGTGGAATTTCTCATCATAGTGCATCACTGCAGTAAAGTGAACCTAACTTGTTCCAAAGCATAAGCCAATTTATACTAAAATGTCCTGGTTTTCTTATTTTTATTAAACTGAACATGTAGGTGTAAAAGCTTTCTGGTTTCTTTTGAGACGAGTGGGTCAGGATGGGCCTGAAATATCTTTTTCAGTGCTCTGGTGACTCAAATCTCATCATGCTTGGTGAGACTTGTGTTGGCTTTAATATTAAATTTTAATTTTTTTACTGTTTGGGACATGTTAATATTGTTGAATTAGAATTAAAGTAGGCACATCTTTATAGTGCATTTTCTGTTATTGCAGATATTCCCTGCAGAAGGGCTGTTACAGTACTCAAAGCTGGGTCTCCACTAATTTAAAAATTAGTTTTAAGTGCACTTCACATTGATTCACTCACAGTGAGAAATATTTACTTACTTTCCCACTGCTGGAAAAAGCACAACGGACAGACTTCATTTGCAGGCCAAAAATTCCGTGTGCACAAAATAGGCTCATCCTGGAGCTCTGGTTGCATTTTCCATCAGTGCTTCTTTAAGTGTATTTTCCTCATTAGTAGGAAATATAGGATTTGAGCCTAATTCTCCCATAGACAAGAGGAGCAGTGTGCACAAGAACAAACTAAACATTTCTCACCTCCCAGATAACTTGGATCAGCAAATGACTTTGGCAATTATTTCACCTTCTAAGCTCATTTAAAATAATTATTTTGAGGACCCTGTGGCTGCCCCTGGATCCCTGGAAGTGTCCAAGGCCAGGTTAGATGGGGCTTAGAACAACCTGGGGTAGCAGAAGGTGTCCTTGCCCATGGCAGGGGGTAAAATGGGATGGTCCTTAAGGTCCCTTCCAACCCAAACCATTCTGCGACTCCATGATTCCACGCCCAAGTTTAGGAGATTTGAGTACCCTACTTCAGAAACTGTTTAGAAAGATTCTTCTGGAACTCAGTCATGAAGGAATGAGGGTCTGCAAAGGAAAGCCTTGAATAAATTATCTTGGATGAACAAAGAAAATTTAATTTTTATTTAACTTTATTATTTCTCATCAAAACATAGTGGAAATCAAATATAGACTGAAATAGAGAACATTCTTTTAGAAGGGATCATCAAAATGAAATTCTCTTGTTTCAGACAGTGTTATGTTTTTATGGAACAAGATTTTCTTAGAAAAAAATAAGGTAACTTCAAAGTTTGATCGACATGATCTATTGAATACATCAAGTAACATGTGAGAAATTATCTCCAAATATAAATTTGGAGGATTCAGAAGCAAAAGAAATTATGGAAGAAAAATAATTAAAAAAAGTAACCAAATTGCAATAAATAATATTTAATATTAGATCAAGGCAAAACCAAAGATGGATCAAAACAAAAGTTATGTATTTTTTTAAAAAAAAGTTTAAATAGATTTAGATATATAATTAATTCTTTTTAAGTTGGAGAAATTGATGGAATTATAAAGGGAAGGACTGATATCATTCAAAACTTCCAGAAGAGTATGCAAGCATTTTACATTGTCAAGACCAAAATTATTTAATTCTTATAAAATTTCATTTATTTGTGATTGTGATAAATATACATAATGAAAATGGGGGCGTTTGCTCTAAATTAACAAAATCTGTCGTAAGAGTAGCTAGTTTTAACTAAAATCTATTTTAAAAAATGCTACATTAAAAGCAAATGAAATAGAGATAGTTATTGGGATCAGGCACAAATAGAACGAGGAGTCTGAGGATTTGGAGAGTTTTTAAATTCCATAACTGTCCACATTTTATAAGCATGTTTCATTTATCTCAAACACAATTTCTCTTGAAGGGAAGCAAAGATGGAGTTTTGAAGAAATGATTGCATCTGGTGACTTCTGGTTAAAACAATATAAAATAATAAAATAAAATAAAATAAAAAATCAGTGTTAAAGGCTAAAAGGCTTTCTTGGAATTCTAAAGAAGAAATCTGCAAAAGCTCAGTGCTTTAGGCTTGTTATCAGGTACCTGCATTGGGCCTCCTGGTCCCCTCTGTCACTGAAATTCACTGCTGAGCCTTCAGCCCCTCAAGCCGCTGTGCTGTCCTTAGTCCTGACTGCTCCCTGTGCTCCCACCCCTCCTCAGCCAGCTCAGAGCACCTCAGCCCAAAGAGCCCATTTCAGGCAGACCCTGATTTTGCCATTGCTGGAGCAGAAGGTGTTTAGCAATGCAATGGATCTAATATGATGGAATTGCTAGGAAGGGAATTTCCCTTACATACTTCTCTTTCCCTCCCTCATTTGGAAGTGGTTTTCAGATTCTTCAATGAGGACCCCATGTCGTTGCTGAAATTTTTCAAATTAAATTTTAATTTAACCTTCTAATGCACCTGAAGAGATTAGTTTTCTCCCCCACTCCTCCAAGAGAAAACTGGAGTATAATTCTTGGCACCTCCTGTAGTAAAATCAGAAGCAAAGGTCTATCTGCTCGCCATGTTGGGGTGAATCAGCAGAGCTGTCTAAACTGACACCTGGAAATTGGATGAAGGTTTTCTCCTAAAATACTGGCAGAGCTGAACCTGCCAGCACTCCTCCTTTTCCTGCCCTCGTTGTCTTTATCCTGTTCTTTGTGCCTGGAGAGGAAAAAGGTGTTCATTCTGCACCATGTTTTAACTGAGGCTGAGGGAGGAACACAGGCCCTGTGTGATGGACAGGCAGGACAATCTCCACTCTGTGTCTCTTCAGCCACACTGAGATCATAGAAATTTAAAGATCAACACACAAATAAATAAAAGACTTATAAACAGCATATATTAGATTTTCATCCTTAAATTTCACTCTGGATGGGTCTGGCTGGGACCCTAAATCTAAAACTCTTTTATGGTCAATTTGCAAAAGAGAAATTTGCAGAAACTGGCCAAATTTGGCTGGAATACCGAACTTGCCCCAGGATTTCCAACATTCAATTTGGATGATGTACTACAAGATCAACTGCTTTCTAACTTCATTTTTCCATTTTTTGCAGTAGAAATGTTATTAGATATGGATTTAGGTAATGTGATTACCAGTGAGTGGTAATTTTGAAATATCTGTGTGGGAACTGCTTGAGGAATTATTGTGTTACTGAAATCAAACCCTGATGCAGATTTAAACCTAATCTTACCCTAAGCTATTCTGAATATTATCAGCACCTTTCCATCCCTTCTGAAAATAAATGGAGAGGTAAAATATTCTAAGTAATGGTATGTTTCCTGTGTTTTATGTCCTGACAAACTAAAACAAAATAATTCAATTTCCTCAAATTTGAAACAAAGGAGTCAAAATGCATTTTGAAGTATAAAAAAAGGCTATTAATCAAAGTTCAAGAACTATTCTTGTTATAGGAGTCACATTTTAGTTAATATTTAGAATATTATGTAAATGAGGACTTCCTGTTGGGGAATATATATCACCTTTATATTCCTTCTGCCCGTTTCCAAGGTGTTGCCTCCCGAATTGCTCTTGTTCTGAGATGACTGAAATTATGGCTTTAATAACTTTTCCATGGTAAACATTGGAATTTGCATTTAGTTGCTGTGCTAGTGTTTTGTTCCATTTAACTGTGCCCTCCAACAGTGGCTAAACAACAATTTATTTAGGGTTCAGTTGTGAAATCCACCCCCAAGCTCAGCGTGAGTTTATCTGTGAGAGCAGTGAACCCCCTGCGAGGCCAACCCTGCTGCTCTTTAGACCTTTCCCTGCTGGCAGTGGCAGAGTTTCCAGACTCCTGATCCCCAGGATCACTGTCTCTGGCTGCTTTCTCCTCTGTGCTCCTGGCGGGTTTCCCTGGTTTCTCACCCCCATTGTCCTGCAGTGCCACCCTCTCTCTGTCCCCGTCACCGGGGGCTGGGGGGGTGCTCTGTCTTTGGCCACATTGGTGTCAGACCTAGGAGACCCAACATTTCTACAGTTTCCTCTTCTCTTTGTGGTTCCGGGCTTATTCCTGAGTGCCCCCACCTGCTCCTCCACAAACCCTAGTGTGTGGTACCCACTGCCCTACACCAGTGTGTCCCAGGACTCCGTATCCCTGTGGATCTGCCCTTGGTGTATTCACTAGACCTGGGATAAGGAGTCTAGGAACATGCTGTTGCTGTTAAATTTAAATATTGAGACTTCATTTCAGTCCTCAGGCTGAACAAATGTTGTGTTTTCCTCCATTTATCTCTGTTGGCTGATCTTCGACTAGGACAAGAAATAATTCCCCAAGGATTGGAATGTGGTCCTCTTCCAGGGAGTTTTACAACTTGGCCTTGCCAAGAATTGTCCCCTTTCTTCAAATATTTCTCAGGTTGCCTTTGCTCACTGAATTATTAGAACTGACCATAAAAATGAGATTAGAGAGGCTAGAGGTCTGCAGTAGTTGGGTTTTGGTGGTTTTTTTCCTTAGCTAAGGTCAGATTTTTGCTCTATTTCCAAGTGTAGTCAAACATCCAGTTGACAGTAGAAAACTTCTATAACATCTGCACCAACACAGCCATGTCTCAAAAAGAGTCTTGTTTTGACATTCAGTAGATTTATTTCAAATACGGAGCAAATTGAAAGAGCTGAAATTTCTGCAGTCATTTCTTTCTGAACAGAAACTTGAAAACTTTTGTATTTTTGTTTCAGCTCCTTGCAAGGAAAAAAAAAATCATATTTATCTTGTTCAGCTGACAGGCTTTGGAAGATAATGGCATTGTGTTAATGTTTCATGTTCCCTGTTATTATACCTTTATTGCTTCAGAATCACACCTGGAGGGCCTGAGTCCTACCAGGTGATAAATGTTGGATGATAACAGGAGCAGATGACTGAGTTTATAAATATGTTGTTGTACAATGTATCTACAGTAGGGTTTTTTTAACAAATAAGTAATATAATGAATGAAATTATAAAAACATATTGGTTACTTTTATGTTTTAGAGTGTTGGGTTTTATTTTTGGTTGGTTGGAGGTTTTTTTTTTAAATTCTATAGCCTGAAAAATAGTTTTCAAAGAACAAAAAATGAAGAGAGTTTTGTGATCTTTGGAATATATTTGTTCTATCAAATAGTCTTCTTAACATTATAACTGTTTATTTTAACAATTTTATCCTAACCTGAGAGGAAAAGAGAAGCCCTGATTTATGCTGTTCTGTAATGATCTGAAAGGTTGACTACAGGGTTTGGGTTGCTTGGGATTTTTTGTTTATATATATATATATATATATATATATATATATATATGTATCAGTTCTTTCTGCAGTACTGGATTCTACTTGCTGGCACCTCTAGATAAACATTTTTTCCTACCTAAATTGTACAAAACCACAGTGATGGAGAAATGATTTGGACTCTGTAAGATGGGAATAGATGTGCTACTTCTGCTATGACTCATGAGCTGAGAACATTCGGGTCGGATCTTGGCTCTGACATAACTTGGGTGGAGCAGAATATTATCAGCTGGGATGGGAAGTCTTACAGTTCAGGTGATGCTTCTGAACCATCTGCCACAATCTGTCAAGTCCTGAGTCATTCCTGGAAGAAAAAGATTCCAGAGCTGCTGTAGTCCTCGAACTAGAGGATGAGCAAGGCAGCCTAGACATTGGAATCTTAGTCTTGAGCTCAGTGTTCAGCTGAGCTCCATGCACTGTGTGGGATAGCAGTACTACCCTCACAGGTGAGACCTTTTTAAACAGTAACAATTATAAATATTAAGAACAGCCATTGAAACGCTTGAGCTAGAAGCACTGAAATTACAAAAAAAACCCCAAAATATAAAAGAACATGATCTGATGTGTATCAGTACAATAAGGTGAGTGCTATTCCCCACACCTATGCAAACCTGCATGGGAAGGGTATAGACTATAGCACTGAGAGAAGGGGGACAGGCTTGGAAATCTGCTGTAATATAAAAAAGTTGAATATCAAATGGCATCTTTCTAAATAGTAATAGATCCTGTGTTATCTTGGGCATCCGTTTACTGCTATTGGCAGTCAAAGTCCTGAGGGTGAGCTTTTAATTTAATGCTTTACATGAAAGAACTATTCTCGTATAGCACATTTGCCTTCAAGCCTCTGCAAATAAATAACTGGTGTGCCATGAATCACAGGGCAGTGAGTGCCACTGCCAAATGGAGAAACCATTTCCGTAGCACTGCAATAGGAAACATTTATTACTGCCATTACAGACAGCAAAGTGATTTAAGAGCCAAAGAGGTGTCATTTATACAATGTTACAATTCTCTTAACTCTGAGAAATAAAATAAGCAACGATCCAAACGGGCTGTACATCTCCACTGCTGCCCCACAGTCCTGGGCGTTGCTATAAACCCAGACCATCACTGGAGCTGAATTTTACAGCTGTACATTTCAGTGCTATATCTTGTTGCCTGACTTCAATATCCTCACACTTTATGCTGTTGAAACCACCAATATAGATAAAATTTCTTGCACCTTCCTTCCTAGGGAAATGAGAAAAAACTTGACCAGTTGCAGAAATCTCTTCACTGCAGCCCTGCAAAACTGTTTGGTGCAGGAATGGTAACACTGATGGCTGATTACAGCTGCTTCAATGGGTATTGTATCACACACGTGATACATGGTGGTGTCTATCCATGCTCATGCTGAGGCCAGAGAACATGTTCCAACATGTAAGCAGAGCTGTATTACTAACAGTGCTCATTCTCCTGTTGTCATAGAATCACTGTGATCTGCATTTTGAACTGGGCTCTGTAGAAAGAAAGCCACAGATATTTAACTCTAAGGCAAGAAATAACTGAGAGAAATAAGTGTTTCAAATGGTAGAGTGTGCTCTGGTGAGCACTTGGGAAAACAGTCATTGTAGGAGACTGGAACAGAGATTAGATTTAGACTGGAACAGAGATTGCACTGAGAATGGGAAATAATTGCTCAAGGCGTTGATGTATTTTCTGCAAGTACTCGAACGTCACCAGAGTTACATGGAAATGGTTTGGATCTCTTGTCTTCCAGACACTTGGCAGAAATCACCAGGGGATGTGGGGGTGTTACATCTGTTCATGGCTAAGAATGGCCTTCAGAAGTACATTTTTGCTTCCTTTCTCAGAGTCATTTAGAGTGATATCTGCTTCTTTGCAAGGTATGAAGTTGGAAATCTTACCACGAGCTGCTTCATGGTTTTTAATGTTGTCAAGTTTACACTTTGAATTTAACTGTAGGTTTAGAAAATTACATCCTATTCTTCGTGTTCTCTGTACAGGGGCCTGTTAAGTCTCTGAACACAAGAAACTTACTGAATTTTCCTGGGGCTGGTGATCTTATTACTTGCTATTCGTTGAAATAATCCTCCTGGGAACCATTCAAATTTTTTTTAGCCCTTAGAACTTTCAGAGCTTCAGGGGTTTAACTGAGCTAAAGTTGTTAGGACAGGGTTTAATTTTGCAGACCCCACCTTTACAGGCCTTCTGAGCCCAGCTGCTTTGCCCTTCAGTGCATGAAATTGAGCCTCTGGAAGGTGCACTTCCAAGAAGCCCTTTTTCAAATCTGGGGGCAAATTGCATAGCAGCAGAATGTGAATTGATGTGTCAGTTAACACCTCTCTCTCCTTACCTATTGCATTATCTCTTCCCAGACTCCTTTGAAAGGATCCCAGGACCTGCTGCTTTAGCTGTACCCCTCAAAGATGGTTGTATTCCACTTTTCAGCAGTAATTGTGTCACTCTTTGTCCTCCAGCTCAAGCAGGATCCTTTTCAGCTTGTGGATGCATTCCTGGGTGGAGAGAAAATTGTTTTCCCATTGCCAAGTGGGGGTCTGTCATCCACAGTTTGTAGCACTTCTGCTTCATATATCTTTAATGTGAGGGAGTAATTGGGTTTAATCCCCCTTGCCCTTCACCCCAGTGCCAGTGATGTGCCTCTGTGATAGCACAGGACCCACAGCACCATTCATGAATGGTTTGAGTTGCTCTAGGGATATCTTGCACAAAGCTGTCTTTATTCAGGGAAGAAACTGGACTATTTGGTGGGCTCTGTGTGCAATAGTTGTAGTGCCAAGGTGTAAATCAGATTAACACAATTGCATGGGAGATTTGATAGGATGAGGAATGAAAGCTCAGGCTCTAAGCAGAATAGTGGCGTCTGTTTGTTTGTGTATTCAGGACTGTATCTCAAAAGATACCTATTCTGACACTGAATTTTAGTGTAGGATAGGTCATGTATCTCTGCTACACTGGAATTCTATTTCTGATACTGACTTGGAAGGTAGATTAACGTGCTCAGTAGAGATTTCTCTGTACATTTATTATGCTTCTCTTCATTTTCCACAGGAGTAGAAATCTCTGCCGTAATTCCAGCTCGAGGAAGCTGACAGGACTCAGAAGACCTAATCAGATTGCTGCACTTGCAAAATATCCCTCCCTTCCAAGACCAAAACCAAGGACAACAAAAAATGCCAGGGAAATAACTCTAAAGTACATCTTTCATGCTATACACTATCAGGGATAGCATTTGTCCCTCAGCTGTGATCTCTAATCGCTTAGTCCTGGAAATGCTTTAACAGGACTCTAAAAAATATTCCCAGTAAAGAACATAATGGATCCCATTAGTTACTAGATTGAAATCACTTTGGGTTTCCAAAATAATTTTTGACAGGCTGAGAGCATTGGGGCTGTTCAGCATTGGGGCTGTTCAGCCTGGAGAGGAGAAGGTTGTGTGGAGTCCTCACAGCAACTTCCAGAGTCTGAAGGGGCCTTCAGGGAAGCTGGAGAGGGACTGTTCATCGGGGTCTGGAGTGATACACAAGGGGAATTACTTCACACTGGCAGAGAAGATTTAGAGTGGATATTGGGAAGAAATTGTTCTCTGTGAGGGTGGGGAGGCCCTGGCACAGGTTGCCCAGAGAAGCTGTGGCTGCCCCTGGATCCCTGGAAGTGTCCAAGGCCAGGTTGGAGGGGGCCTTGGAGCAACCTGGGCTAGTGGAAGATGTCCCTGCCCATGCCAGGAGGTGGCACTGGATGGGCTTTAAGGTGACTTCCAACTCAAACCATTGCATGATTCTAAATACACAGGGATTCTTTTATCTTGGTCCATTTGGGTGGTCCCGCTTTTTTTCAGTCATAGCTTTAACTCAAACATTCATGCTTTTGAAACTGGATGCCTGAGCCATATGGATCCTCAAGTGGGCAAAGCTTGTTAGTCCTTGTCATCCTGCAAATGTAAATTTTCCCTCTATTGAACCTCTGCTGCCATTATGTGAAAAACAACACTCTGGAGAAGATGGTTCAAAGCAAAATAATTTCTTTTTTCGTAAGCTTTTCTTTATAATATTGAAACTACTGTGGCTATGTAGAGGTTTCTGGGTGATCCAGGCAGGGGAAGACATGGATCAGCTGGGGTTGCTGAAGTCAAATTCGTGGTGTTGCACTGGAGTGCACCTGTGTCCTTTGCAGATGTCACCCACTGGGTGTTGTTGTCAGCAGCACCTGGAGCCCCCTTTGGCTCTCTGAATACTGCAATAGGCTGAGCTGGATTTTAGCGTGTTGCTGGCAGAGTTATGATTCCACACTGTCGTTGTATAGCCTTGTGATCTCCCAGGCCCAGATCTGTCTGCTGTGCTGTGCTGACTTTGACTGAGAACTCCTTAAAAAAGAATGTTTTGGCCATGGAAATCAATAGAAAATGCATCACTTTTTATTCAGAGCACACCCCTGTGCTGAAGGGGAGAAAATGTAAGTTTTAGAGTCAAATGTTTGCTCTGGGTGCTGGAATTGCTGTTTGTTAGTCCCCAAAGAATTGAATTCAGTCCTTTCATTTGGGTAAAATGCTGCTTTTCTGATATATTCTAAAGCTGTTGATAATCTGTCATTTAAAGACAGAAAAGCTCTAGACTATCCAAAATACAGCTTTTGGCTTAAAGCAGATAAAAGGAACTACCTTTTCCCCAGCATCTTGTTAAGTTGCAAAATTTATTGCCATAAGAGACTGTGGAGCCTGAAAGTGTAAATGGGTTCTAAAAAGGGTTTACCTAAATCTGTTGGTTGCTTCTAAACATGATGAAGTTGTCGTCGAAGCTAAGAAATGCACTGTGGAAGGGTTGGGTTCCGGGGTGGTGAGCAGGAAAGTGTCTTCCCTCACATAGAAGGATATCCCATAAATGGGTCTTGTGTAGGTTTTACTTGGGTATGGCAAGGACTGAGTAATGCTCAGTGTGTAAGAGGAGTGTGAGGAATAAAGCACCATTCCAACGATGTCCCATGGGAAGTGCAACAATTTCATTTTGACCAAATTATTTTTACAGCCTGAAGGGATACAAAGTCAGTTTACTGATGATACAAATTTGAGAGGAGCTGTTGATTCCCCCAAGGCCAGGGAGACCTTGCAGAGATCAGGGACTGGGAATCACCAACCATGGGAAGTTAACAAGGGGAAGTGCTGGATTCTGCCCCTGGGATGGGGCAACCCCGGAAGGATGGACAGACTGGGAAGGAGAGGCTGGAGAGCAGAGCCGGGAAAGGGCCCTGGGGGTCCTGGTGGTGCCAGTTGTCCCTGAGTCAGCAGTGCCCTGGCAGCCAGGAGGGACATCCCTGTCCTGGGGCACCAGGGAGGGGATTGTCCCACTCTGCTCTACCCTGGGGCGGCCTCACCTCAACATTGGGGCAGTTTGGGGGGTCACAATATAAAAAAGATGTAAAGCATTTAAAGAGTGTCCCAAGGAGGGACATGAAGACGGTGAAAGGTCTGGAGGGGCCATAAAGGGGGTGTCTGAGGGCACTTGGTCTGTCCAGCTGGAGCAGAGGAGACTGAGGTCAGAGCTCAGCAGGGGCTGCAGCTCCTCCCGAGGGGCAGCTCCATCTCTGCTCTGGGGGGACCAGGGACAGCAGCCAGGGAATGGCTGGAGCTGTGTCAGGGCAGGCTCAGGTTGGATCTCAGCCAAAGGTTCTTCCCCCAGAGGCTGGTTGGGCACTGCCCAGGCTCCCCAGGGCAGTGGGCACAGCCCCAAGGCTGCCAGAGCTCCATGAGCGTTTGGACAACACTCTCAGGGACAGGGCGGGATTGTTGGGGTGTCTTTCAGGGCCAGGAGTTGGACTGGGTGGTCACTGTGGGTACTTTTGACCTGAGGATATTCTTCAATTTCCTGATTCTATGATACAAAAAATTGCTTTTTTATGAGGAATGACAGCAGCACATTAGGAGAACACATTGGGAGCTGAGTTATTTCCCACGTGATAGGACTGTTGTTTGAGCACAGCTGGGTCTTGAGGTAGAGGTCAAAGGACATCTACTACAAACAAGGCACATTTTTACAAACTGGATCCATCTTTATTGATTAGCAGCCATTATATTAATTGTTCAGGTAGAGAGGGGCAGCACAGTGCAGTACACAGGGCAACTGGGAGTAGTGGGATATGAATGTTACCTGCTGCCCATGAAAACCATTCTCTGCATCTTGACTGCTTTGAGGGCTTTAAATTCTGCCCAAACAAGATTTCTAGGTAGAAAAGGAGAAGTAAACCCAAACTTTTGGTAACCCTTAGGGAAAGGAACTGGATAAGTCACAAGCACTTCTATGGAGCATGAGAGGCTGTCTGCTGGGGAGCTGGCTTTGTCCCTGTTATTCCCAAGGCAGGAAATGGGTCTTTGGACTAAAAGAAGATAATTCTGGTCTTTATAAAAGGATAAAGTGAACTCTTAACAATTTTTAATCAAATGGCAAGCAGCAGTATCTTATTAGCTAATAAATTCACCAAGAATTTAGGGAATTTAATCCATTAATCTTAAATCTCTGCATAGACAGGAAGTCATTGAGATAATGAGTCACCTGAGGCAATAAGATTCAGTAGAAATCAAGCAGCTAATTTTTGTCTGTGCCTGTGAATATTTCTTGCTGGAATCCTATCTCTTTCTCTTGAGAGAAGTATTATTAACACCTTCCGTGCTCCTTTCGTGCCAGAATGCTTGAGGAACCACATCCAGGGCTGGGGCTGTGTGCTCTTGCAGGCATTCATGTCTTTTCTTTTGATGCTGAATAATTCATGAAGAAATTTGCTATATAGAAATATGTCAAACAAACATTCCATCTAAATTTGGCTATTTGTTTTGCCATTTAAAATCTTCAGCAATTTGAAGCGTGATTTTGTGTGCATTTTATCTACTTCCAGTAATGCTTTTCCCACTGGAAGAAACATCCATTTCTTCTCATTTTTCCAGTCTAGTCTTCAAATAATCATACCAAATGTGGCTCCTTTTTTTTTCTTAACATATTTGTTTTTTGAGTTTTCTGTTTCTCCACAATATCTTAGAATCAAATGACTAAAAGATGATGTATCAAGTGTGCATATGGTGGGGTGATGTAGCGGAATTCAGGTATACCAGCAGGGAAAAATCAATGTTTATCATGATCTTTTCTCAGCGTGAAATGGACTGAGAAAGGATGTTATGTAGCATGAAATCCTGTAGAATGACCTTGACAGAATTTAGAAGGCAATCATGAGCATTCTGTCTGAGCCTGCAGATCTATTGTAGCGCAAAGATGCTGTGAGTTCACCTATTATACTACTAAGTAAACAGAGGATTTATAATGGACATTTGTGTGATTAAAAGCTCAATCCCCAGAGAGTAGTGAACATCTCATAATTTACAAACAGAAAAACAGTGACTGAGATGTAAGAGACATTCCTCATGCTTGGAATTAATTTCCTGTTAAGAGAGTTCAGAATGTGGCCTCTTTCTCCATGTTGTGGGGAGTGATTAAATCTTTGTTTATAGTATATTTTTATTTTTACTTTCTGATTCTGAGTGTATATGTCTGATTATTCTGGAAGCTTTGCGTGCAAAAGTGACTTAGGAAAGAGTCCTGCCATTTCACAGCCTATGTGATCATTATGAATTTGTTCACTGTCCAACCACCACAGGACAAATGTGTATCACTCAGTTATCTTCACTCTGGTCAAAATTCCTACATCTCTTTAACTTCCATCCTATGCCTCAGTCCAAGAAAGATAATATTTCTTAAAGATTCAATGTGAAGATGATGTGCATCATTGCTAAATAAACACAGGGGGAGTAGGATGTTTGCAGGTGGATAGAAATCATTTTTGAGAAATATAATAAGCTGGCTGTGTTCACGGTGATAGTAAAGAGCAATATGTCAAAATTCTGGAACATTTTGAGAAAACTACAATTGACCGATACCACACGCTGTTTTTTAAATGTCTGAATATGCTACACACAAGGTTCTTCTGTATTTGAAAGACCTGAAAAATCTATTCTTGCTAGTCTAAAAATAATTTGCTCTAGAAGCACTTCTGCTTCTGCACGCTCATTTCCCTGTCACTTGTTTTTTGTTATATTTTTATTAATTGGTGCCAGTCTGGTCGTTTTCAGCTACCATCACAATCTCGTCTGCCTGCACGGCTTACTTTGCAAGTCTTGTTTTGATGTTAGTTTTTTATGTAATTCTTAATGTCCTCCACTTATCAAAAAACAACTGCTCAGCGGACAAATCAGTGTGACAGGTGATGCTCTTATTTCCAACTTTCTCATAGTGCTCATAGGTGTAATTAACCCACAGTTCTCTCAAGCAATGCTAATGACATCATGTATCATTTTTGTCTATATTTTTATAAACCAAAAAGTGCCTAAAAATTCAATTCTTTCTTGCCACCATTTACCATTGACTCTCATGTACCTCAGTCTATTGTATGATCTGGAACAGCTTTAAAGTAGAGAGTTATTTCCTTTCAACACAGACATATTAAAAGTATTTCATGTATTTGAAAAATTTTCTGATAAATAGAAAGAAGAGTTTCAAGGTACACACTTAAAACTGAAGTTTTAAGATCATCAGTTTGTAATGGTAAGTCTTGATTACATATAGATTTTTCTTTTTCTCTGTCAGCTGTAATGATATTATAGATGTGTACCTTATTTTTTGTTGAATTATGTGATTCGGAATAGATTTCTCTCTTCTCTTGTTAAATAATGTTTTGACTAATTTTCTTAGGCACAATTTTAGCATAAGGCTATGGAAAGGGTTTAGCTTTGAACCTCTTTCCACACTAGGAAACTTTATTTAATTTTTTTTAAGCTGAGTGCTTTACCTACATTTACATTGCAGAAAGTGTGAGAATGCAATTTCATTCCTTTCGCTTGTCATACAAGAACATTTTTAGGCTGTGCTACATTGCAGTAAGAGGAAAAAATTGTAGCTTGCATTGACCTGTAGGATGCCAATCTTTTCTGATGTTGGCTTCGAAGAGGCCCAGATTGAGTCATCCAGGCCACTTTTCCATAGTCACCTCCCTTGACATACTGCAGTTAAGTATTGGTTCGGTAAGTGGCCTGCAGTGGCAGGGATCAAAATTATTGGATGTTTCTGAAAAGCTGTGCCCAAACATCCACTACAGTGTCCAAGAACGACCTTTCACTGCAGTTTCCTGAAGAGGTGTGTAAGTGGCAGGTGCCTTAACTGTGTGCTCAGGCAGAGGAGTTCAAAAATCATAAGGAGCAGCCCCTGAACAAGAGGTGCCTCCTCAAGCCATTGCTGTCCCTTCCCTTGGATGAACTGTGGAACTGGTCCCGTTTAGGCCTAAACATAAATCTCTCCTTTTCCTCTGTGGTGACACATGATGCACACCAGTCCCTGGCTGCGTGTTTTCTCCTTTTCCTTCTGGCTGTTCTGCTGGGCAGAATGATGACATTTCCATTACATTTCCAATCTTCCTCAGCCCTTTGATTTCAGTTCAAGGGATTTAGTTTTCCGTGTCACAGAGATACAGGACTGTGCTCCTTTATGCAGGTGAAATTTGCATTACCCATAAGCCTCTCCAGTCAAAATTCCCCACAAAGTGCACATTTCAATTAATTTTTCTGCATCTTGATCTTAAGAACAGGAAAAGTTTTATATTCAGATCTTTTGTGGAGTAGCCAACAGGTAATTCTACTACACCACCATTATACTTTTAAAAATTACCTGCCTTCCACTGTGAAAAACTCCCACAGCAGAGCAGCATAGATATATAAATAACTACCTTCCAAACTTTGTATTGATGAATATTGTTTTCTGTCATCACAATTGCACCATGAAATATGAAAGTTCAATTTCCTCTTCATTTCCTTTTAATAAAACTTCTGCTCATTTCATTTTTGAGAAGAGATTGGATCTAAATTACTTTGACTTCTTCTGGCCTAACTTTGGGGGATGTTCTGAGAGGGAATCTGAAACCCTTTTAAAATCCACTCAGGAGATCAAGGGGTGTGTTCTGTGGGGTTTTTTACTCACATTCTCATCTCTCTTTCTATACAAGCCTTTTGCATTTAGAAATTAAAGCATTAATTGCAGGACGTTGTTGCAAGAGGCATAAATATTGTGCCCACTGATGTAGCTGCTGTTTGAAACTCAACAAACAGCATTTTCTTTCGTTAAAATAACAGACAAGGGAGTTAACTGCAGTGATAAATGGGTCAGGTTATTTTTCAGAAAAGCCATTTTACGTTGTGATCCTTATGCAGTCGTTCACAATTTACATAGACAGCATTTGGATGGATGGGATCTGGATGTTCTTTGCCATTTTACCTGACAGTGGCCTATTAATGATCAAGTTAACGCAATTAAACCAAAGGAAAAAATAAATGGGCAAAATCAAATGCATATCTCATAAGCTGGATCTCCGTGCAAGTTGTATCTTCTTTCTTTTGCTTTTCTTGCCAGGGCCTCCCCACCCTCACAGAGAAGAATTTCTTCCCAATATCAAGTCTAACCCTACTCTCTGTCAGTTTGAAGCCATTCCCTCTTGTCCTGTCACTCCAGGCCCTTGGACCACAATCTCTCTCCATCTTTCTTTCAGGCTCCCTTCCAACAGCATAAAGTGGAAGCCCAGCCATTCCCATTATTGAATGTTTCATGTTGTTAATTCACTTCAGCTAACAGTAAAGTGCATGGTGAATGCCATGAAATTGATGGAACTTCTGGTTAAATTTCCCTGACAAAGGTATGGCCTTTCAAATATTTTAGAAAATATATCGTGAGGGTCAGAGGCACAAATTCCAGCTGTTGTTTCAGTGCAGAACTCCATGCACGTGTGTCTGCACTAGTGGTGCAATGGATGTACTCAGGAAAGATTATTTTTTCAGCCTTTGTTGTGGGATCAAGAACCACAGAATCACAGGATATGCTGAGTTGGGAGGCACCCACAAGGATCATCAAGTTCAACCTTTTTCTAATATCTGACCCAAACCTGCCCAACTTCAGGTCATTCCCTCGGGTTAAGAAACAGCCTCATGTAGGCACTGGGTGTCTCTGCCATTCTGGGAGGGATCTCTCACCAGCTGGGAGTGCATGGTAGGGTTGACAGTGATTCTCTGTTCGTAATTGCTCTTTGGGCAAATCACAATTCCCTAATTTTTTGTGACTCATAAATCCAGGCAGGAGAAGTGATTTTGTCTGCACAGGAGCTCAGCGTCTGCAGAGCCAGCTTTTGTGTGTGAATCAAGGAGCACTGTCTCTGGAGACCACAGATCCTTTGGAATTGCTTCAGAATTTTCGCTGGGGTTTTGTGGATGAACCTGTCTCTGTATGCCAATGAGGCTGAATATATCAGTGATACCAAATCATCCCCTCCTGCAGTCAATCAGCTCCATTTACAGCTGTGTACTGCACAACATGCTTAGAATTAATACTCCAAGGTGAAGATGTGAACACAAGACAAGGACTGTTTCCCATTCCCTCCATTAAATTGATAATGAGTTTGAATTCTGAGGAAATTATGTAAGACAATATGCTGGCTCCACGATGATGTAATTATACCATTCCAACAGCCCTCTCGTCCACATGAAGTCAGACAGGTTTGGAAAAATATCTAATTTCCAATGTATAATTGAGAAATGTGCTCTTAATTTTCTTTGTTGGCAAACTGTTACCAAAAAAATCCCTTCGTCTGACAGTCTTGGGTTGGCTGGGGGAGAAAAGAAAAGCAGGACCTCAGACCTCAATTTCACTTATTACAATAAATCAATTTCATACTCATTTGTGTTTAATCTCCATTGGAAATTTTCATTATCCAATCAGAACTCAACAGGTCCCTCAGAGGAGATCAAGTGTCACATGAAAATTCAACAGGAAATTCATGCAATAAATCAGTAAAAGTACAACTCATATGGAGATTTTAAACCCATCTAAATTCTATTAAAAACCCCTAAATCCTATTTTAGACAGAACAAGAAGGAAACTTGGGAACTGTAACATCCCTAAGAGGCCCCTCAAAGTGCATATACTAATATTTAATCATTTATACTTTTCGAATGTCCAAATTAAGTAGTTTAACTAAAGTGAGTTTAGCTTTCACTTATACTTCTGGCAAGGAACAGTTTATAGAGACAACATTATATCATCATAATCTTCAAATATTTAGCTGGTAAAAAATATATTCTGCACATTTAGGCAACCTTTTAGCTTATTGAATTAAAATTTGCAGTATATTTGGTAGGAGAAGGGCTTCTGTGATTCACAGTGGATACAGACACAGCTTCAGGAGACTCAAGCATGTGTGTCCTCTTTGAAATAGAGAAAATCAGCAGGAGGGATGAAAAAGGAGGAAGAAGCAGACAAATGACAATGGGGAAAGCCAAAGCCATCTGCAGTGAATGAATTAGTAAATTCGAAGTGATGGACTCTATATTCTCTACTCTGAAATGAGAAAAAGATGTGAATGATTGTGGATTTCTTCCTGTTCCACAGCCAAAAGGGAAGACAGAGCAGTAGGTCTGGTAGGTTTATAAAATCGAGAATTTATGCAGAAGCAGGACACAGTGAGGTACTTGTAGTCCTGTCCAGCTCCAGTTCAACTGCTCTGAACTCCTGCCTTTTATCTTCTGCACTTCCAGGATGTTTCTCATCTGGTGAAAGAATTCACACTGGAACAAAAGACAAAAGCCTGGAATATTGTTTAATATGAACAAGTAATGCTGGAAAAACTGGACTGAGAAAATAGCTTTCCAGGATACTGAAAGACTGTGTGTACTTCATATTTATGGGTTTGGTCTGAGTTCAAGACAACTTCCACTGATATATCTGCAGCTGTTACCCATGACAAAGCTAGTGTTTAATCTCTAGATAAGGTATACAAACAAGATAGGAGAATAAACCAGAAACCCACTCTATCAAAATGATTGCATAAAAAATGTCTTGGTTTGAAAAATTATGTAAAAACTCCAAATATTTATATACTTTGGAAAGTGTGAGCTAAAATATAAAATTATATTAGAAGAAACATTTTCGTTAAAACATGTTATTTGGACTAATTTGAACTAGTTCTGTTTGAAGGATGACTACAAGTATAATTAACCTCTTGGTCTCTATATATTTGTATCCCTGAGTTTAAAAAACTTGTGAATGAGTTTCATTTTCACTTTGAAAGAAGTTGTTACAGGGAAGACTCATTATAGCTGACACTTTGCTGCTGCCCACATTTCTCTGATGTTTCCTCAAAATATGACTCACACATAATCAGAATAGGCAGGGTGTCTTTATTACTTTGGATTGTTTTAGGGAAAGCAACAGATGGTGGTATTTGAGTTGTCCAGATATAGAAAACATGGCCTTGCACTGTCAGTCTGTCTCTGCATCTTGTTTGTCTTTTTACAGACATAATTCAAAATAATTAGGCAAGTATTTAAGTTCCTGCTTGAGCAGAAAAGTGGATCAATAATATATGCTTGAAGTTTTCCATCTGGTTGGAGGCTTCCTGAAGTCAATAATTACATGGATGAACCCTTTTGCTTTTGACAAAAGATGAGCCTCTATCTCATGCATCTGTTGAAATCCTTCAGCATCAGACAGGACTAACACTTTACTTATTTAAGGAAGGAAATTTAACCTTTAGAAAGTTTTACCCTGAGGAAATGAAGGCTGTCTAGTTCTCATTTAAACACATTACACTTCTTTTTTTTTTTCTCTATTATTACTCTTATTTCCTCTTAAAATTGTTATATTTTTCAAGAAAAAAAGCAGATATTCTTGCTTGTGAGAATAGGAAACCTGTGCTGAACAGAATACTCCTGGTCTGGGGGAAGCTGCAGTTCTTGGCTGACAAAGGGTGCTCACATTAATTAGATCTCTTACACAGTGTGGGGGTATAAAGACCTGTAGGAATTATCTCTAAATGCTAGTTTATGTTTATGTAGATGAATTGGAGCAAAGCAGAAATTGCAAAGGAACACAAATTAATACTTCATTTGTTATTGTATTATCCTCTTTTTAAAAACCTGAGTAGAGAGATCAGAATAGCACAATTCAGATTTATTTACAGTCTCTTCACTTTTTTACTTGGTAATAGAATAAGTAGAATTAGGGGAGTGAGTTTGTATAAACCATGGTTTGAAACATGATACAGCTCCTCTTTTCCTATCTTGTGCTGGGAATAAAAGTCTGCCAACAGTAATAAGAAAGTTCTGTTCATCAGAATCTCTTGACACAGTGTTTTTAAACAGGACAGTAATGGAGAAGAGTCCTGGGAGTTTTGGTTCAGTGTCGATTATATTTCATAGAAATAAATAATCTGTAATGGCATTTTAGTATTAATAATATTCATCTCAATGAAAATACTTTTTTACATAGAAAAAATGTTTGATGTGTACATATGGATTTGCACTGGGAGAAAATGCACAGCTCACTATGAAAGAATGCTAGAGTAATATCTTTTCAATGCTTGTTGGCTTTCTAAGTCCTCTAATAAATTACAAAGTAATTTAATCATACTCCATAATTGCACACTCTTGAAGGAATAAACTTGAGATACAGACAATATCACGCTTAAAATACAATGATGTTGTGTATCACACACACTGATTGCACATAGGCACTAAATTAATGGCCCTCACACTGCCAGGCAGTAATAAATAAAAAGTAGATGCTTATGACCAAGTGCACATTTTTTTAAAAACTGAGAAATGTATTTTGACGCCAGCACAGAGAACAGTTAAATGATGACTTTCTTTTTTTGGCTGGTTGAAATAAATTTCTTTTGAAATTTTGTTATCATCACCAAAATTAACTAATTTGGGATTAACTTTTCAATTCCAGTTGATAAAAGCAATCAAAATGAATTTTCTAAGTCTTGATGCTCCGAGATGATCCTGTTGTGCTTGGAGAATCCTGTGGCCAGTGTGATGTGTTGGTTATTTGTGCAGCCCCACAGCCCAGGGCCCGGGTTTGCTGCGGGTGAGCAGCTCAGCATGTGCTTATTCATACAATGCTTTAAGCAAACTAAAGAAGTGATCAAAACTGTTGTTGGTTTGCTTGAGTTACCAGGATTGTGGATGACTAATTTTCTTTTAATGTGCAACAGATGTGCTTACTCCTTATAAAAAGCACTAACAGGCTCTGCTGTGAAATACTTGATCAGGGCTGGATCTTTTTCTATAGGCATTTGTTTTCCCCAGTGTCAAGATTTTGACTATGGCATCATGTCATTCCTAAGAATAGTTTTCTTTTTAGTCATTGGACTGCATATGTTTGAGAAAAAAAAGTTACTAAAGTTTATGTTGCTTTAAAAGGTGCATCAAATTTCTTGAGCTCCAAATTTGGTTATTTGGTGTGACTTTTTTATACAAGCAAAAATAGGCACACAGCTACAAAATAATTCCTATATATGGAGTCAAAATACAAAATAATTTTATATATGGAGCCCAAACTGTTTTTTTTTGTGAACACAGTTCCTATTTTAGAGCACACTTTCAACATGGGAGACAATAAGTCATTCTATTACATGAATAAAATCCTCTTGGCCATTCACTGTGATTTTATGTATGTAAAAATATTTGATCATCTTATTTTCATTTGAAAACACAGTTTTTGCAGGGGACTGCATAGATAAGAAAATTTCTGAAAAGTTCTGCTTGCTGTCCTTTTGAGCTCCTCTCAAGTAGACGACCACGTTGTCTGATTAATGTTGAACTTTTATGTATTTTTTTAAGACCAAGAGACAACTTGTAGCATTTGAGTTACTTTTCAACCACCTGAGCCGGAAGAAATTAAAGGTAAAGGAACTTTTTTTTGCAAGACATTGATATTGTCCATCTTTTCACCTAAGAAAGCAAAGCATAATTCTGTCTTCCCGAGAGTTATCAAATTGATTCATTAGAGAGACAGGCTTTCATTAATCTGAAAAATGTATTCCATATTTGCTTGGCTATTGAATACTAGATATTCTGAAGGATGTGGGGAAATGCCCACTTAAAACTAAAATTAGCTTGTAGCACTCTTTGTTCCATCTGTGTTCTATTCTACTGCCAGAATGGGGAAAGAAGAGGTAGAAGGTTAGCAGTGGAAGTACTTGTAAAAAGCAGGAATTATTAACCTTCGTACTGTGTCAACAGTGTGTTCAGTTGCTACTGAGAAGAACCAAATGCTTAGGAAGGACTTCAGTCCTCCTCCTGTGAGTCTCTGCAAACCTGAGGTCCTTCTGGCTGATCCTTCTGCTGCTCACAGGTCAGGTCCTCACAACGTGAGCACCTCAGCAGGGTGATCCCAGAATTCCTTCAAATATTGGTTCATTTGCTACCTCCTCAGAACTCTCTGTGCCTGTTTTGCAGACAGCACTATGACTAAAGCCATCTCCAGTGAGGTCTTGGCATGACCTTGAGCTTCTTCCAAGCGGCTCTGTGACCTTGGATGTGCTGTAAATGACAGCAAAGCCCCCCTGTGCAGCTCTTGTCCTGTGCTTGAAGGCCAGGCTGTGGCTCCTGTCCTTGCTGCACTGTGAGCAGACACACTGCCCATGTGCCCCCTGCTCGGGGGGTCCTCCTGCACACAGAGATTATTGATCCTCAAAAAAGAGTTTAGAAAACTGCTTGTATTTCTTCACAGCTACAGTTCATTAATTTGCCTAATTGCATGCAATTAAGTAAACTACCCTAAATTTATGTTTAAGGATTTTTAAACTAATATTGGTTTGTAAGTTTAAACTTACAAGATTATAATATTTTTTTCTAATATAAATATAAAAGTATCTGCAAGGATGAGGCAGAAGATGGAGCAGGCTCTGCTCGGGGGGCCCAGCAATGGCACAGGAGGAACTGGCAGGAACTGATGCCCAGGAAGTTCCCCCTGGACAGGAGGAAGAACTTCTTTGCTGGGCAATCCTGTACCATGTGCTCTGGGCTGGCCCTGCTGGAGCAGGGAGGTGGGACCAGATGAGCCACTGTGGTCCCTTCCAGCCTGATCGAATCTGGGATTCTGGGATTCTGTCAAACTAGCCATCATTTTTCTCTTACACTTTAAAGGAAATATAATAAAGACCAGTCTTCCTGAATGTTGTTTCCTATTTAAGCTGGAATTCATAATATATAGAATAACATATTTATAGTTTAACATTCTTTAAGTTGGAGTTGAACTAACTCTATTTTCAGTCTTAATGTTCTTCTTCTACTTTGCTTTCCTGCATGTTCCCCATTAATCCTTAACTTTTTCTGTTACTGATCAGCTTTGATTTAATATAGTTAATTCCAGCATAGTCCAGGATCTAGAGAACTCTCTGCTGTGCTATGACTGCTGAGGTCTTAAACATGTCTGATGATGCCTTAAGCCCCTAATGGTTTTTTATTTTTCTAATATTGGTAAGCCTTATAAGTTTTATAAGTAGATTTTAAAAGCAGCAACCCTCCTTCCTTTGTCCCTTCCTCCCTTATCCCTTTCCTCCGTAGCACCCTTGTTTACACATTCCTTAACCCTCTTACCCCATTCTATGCTCCCTATATCAATCCTACTCCTGAAACCAGTAGAAATGTTTAGTCTTTTGACAAGGCAAGGCCTAGATTGTTGGCAGAACAGCATATCAGGGCCTGAACCACAGAACGGGGTCAAAAATTGGGTAACTATGTACCCTTTGTACTCTGAGGGAGAGGAAGATGGGATGAACAGGGGGTCCCGAAATGCACCCCAGACCCATTTTCGGGGGTTGGACCCGGGGTGGACCAGAGTAAAGGCCACAGGGTGGACACATCTGGGATTGGATGGATGGTATCATAAAATGTAACATCTCCGGCAGGGCCGGCACTGGTCTTGTAACATCTTAGCCTTGGCAAAATAAACCCTTTGCTATCTCACCCCTAATTAACTGCTCCGGGAGATTTTTTCAGCACTTAAATTCCACGGCAACACTGACCTACGCAAAACGTCCATCTCTCCTCTGGGACATGCCATGTAAATTTGGATGACTACAGAACACTTCAGATGAAGTTGTTTACAGGTAATTTCAGTCCTATTTTCCACAACACTCCATTCTGTTTCATTTTTTTTAGCAGTAGAAAGAAGTAGTTGCTAAAGTTTTCCATGCTTTGCTTGTTGCTTTGGACCATGGTCCTCCTAGAATTGAAGTTTGTAGATACTTGTGTCTTTTTTTCTGTTTGGGGTTATTTTGTGGGAGGGGAGGTTGTGGGGTTTTTTTTGTTTGTTTGCTTGGGGGTTTTTTGTTTTGTTTTGTTTGTTTTGTTTTGTTTTGTTTTGTTTTTCCTATTCTTCATAGGAACAAGGAAAAGGCTTCATCTGGAGACTTGCCCCGGGGAAAAACTGGAGGGCTGTTGATGGAAGAGCTGTGGATGGAACCTCAGGTTCCCCCAGGAAGCTGCAGAGGAAATTTTTTAGGAAAAGGTTTTCCTCAGACCCAAAAATCATGGAAATGGATGTACTTTTATAAAGAGAGGAGGAGGTTCAGGTGGGTTTAAGCTGTGAAGCTGATGCGTTTTACTGACTCAGGAAAGGTGCAGGGCAATGTAAAACTTTCTAAAGTTAAAGCTTTCTGCTGCTTTGTTAATTCCTACACATTCCTGATACCACCATTTATCACAGCAAATGGCTTCCTTCCAACATTGACTTTCCAGGTCTTGACAAATATATTCACATTTAGAGAGTTCATTATGTACATTATACATTAATATACCTCATATTCTTTTCTCCTTTGGGAACAGAGCAGGAAAGCATCCTGCCTTGCCTTTCTTGGCTTGGGACCACAAAAAGGCTGTGAAAGCTGATTGGAGAATTGCTCTTTTTTTTTTTCCAATTCACATAAATGAGTATACTTGGAGAAAACAGTTAAAGATAAATGTAGCATTCTCAAGAAAATTAATATGTTAAACCTCTTTAGAAAATGTATTAGTTTATTTGCTCTCATTTTAGATGAATATAAGAGCATATTAAAGATATTATTCATATGCAGTTTTAGTGCATGTGAAACTTATGTCTCTCCATTACATGGCCTTTGGCTTAATATTTTTACCTCCAGAGTCTCTGCTATAAAGGTGGAGTTAATTTCTAACATTGGTAATTTCACTGGGTTTGATTATCTATTGCATTATATCATAAAATTTCTATGATCTCGGATGCCCATTAAAGATAAACCAGACTGAGTAAGAGAAAGCTCTCAGGTCATATCATTATCAAGGTATATTCCAGCTGTATTGATATAAAATTTAACATATTCCTTGTGGAAAATGTCAAACAAAGAGCTGTGGGCTGGAAAACATTTTCTTACTATTTCTGATATTTATAAAGAAATATGACCAAATATTTGAAAAGCCATAATTCTTTATCGCTTTTTCCTCAGGTGACACATTGTAACACCAGGACTATGTGGTGGTTCTTGCAGAAAATTAGAGCCTGATATCTTAAATTATAGCCCAAATTGCATGTCAAATGAAATTCAAACAATACCATGTCTTTTTCTTTTAAAATTCCACTACCTGAAGCTGGAGATCTTTACAGATTTAAACTTTTAGATTTGAGACATGTTTAAAAATCACTAAAGCTGTGCTTTACCACGCTCCAAGCATTAGGAGTTGTTTCCATCTGAAGTTTAAATGTGCACCTACATTTTTATTTAGGTGCAGGTGGAATTAAAGCAGTTGGTCATTTATCTTCTTTGTCCCTCGCATGTTTTCACTGCATATGTAATTCCCATGGTGAAGTCTGAAATCAGATTTAGTTGATTGCAAAAAAAATATACATACAAGGAAAACAATCCATCATGAAAAAGGAGATTGGCTAGGGGAGAGCAATGTGGTTTCCATCATTCTGGTATTTCAGGGTATTTTGTTTCCTGGTCCAACTGTTGAATGCTCCTCATAAGTGTTGCAACTTCTGCCTTTGCCCCAGGGTACCATTTTACAGTCTAAGTGTACTTTCAATAAGATATATTTCTTCTGTGAAGATTTTTCCCTGTGAAACATTTCCTAGTCTACTAAGAAACCCTTTTGAAAGTTGTCTTCAGGGAAGCTGATCAGAACACCTTTTTTACTGCCCATGCTTGTCAAAATAATACTTTACTAAGAATTTCCTGAAGAATCTCTAAATAATTACAGTAAAAATTTAAGCAAGAAAACAATTTATAAAATGCTGACAGAAATAAAAAATTACTGAAAAATGTAACTTTGAAACATCTAATTTCAAAAAAGATTCATTGCTAAATACGTATTTTGTTTTAATTTGAAATTCTTTTGTATTCACAATGTAAGTATAAAATTGTTTCATAGAAGCACAAATTTTGATATATAAAACTAGATTTAGGGAGTAAAAACTGCACTGATTTTTGTAAAACAATTAAAAATCCCTAATCTGTTGTGGCTATGATGGTATTGACATTTTGACATAAAATTTAGAATGAATGGATTTTCCTCATTGGTTGTATTTATAAAGATTGGTGCATACGTTGCGGTGGAGGAATTCTTTTTTTTTTTTAAATATCAAAACTTCCTACAAAATGCAAAATTTTTACTTTGACTGATCTTTTTCTCCATTAGTCTCTCACATGTGTAATACTGTTTTGGTAGTCCTTTAAATTTCATTCAACATCTTCACATTATGGGTAGGATAATTTAGTGTTAAAGCTTTTGGGTGTGACCTGAATCCAGTTCTTGACTGAATTAAAGTCCGTCATCAGAAAAGTCTAATAAACAGAACCCTTATTCTATAACCAGCCAGGCTATTTACTGAATCAGTTGAGTGTATAAAGTGAGGATTAGAAGTTATTCAAATGGTGTCAGTAGTATAAATATCCTTCCAGATAAAACCTGAATGTATAAAATATAAATATGTGGAAATACATTGTGCTTAAACTTACATTTTCACTTAGGCCACCAGGCTCTGGCTGTCAGAGTGATCTTGTTTTTAAGAGAATTGAGCTTGTTCAGCTCTTGGGGAAGTTTGAGATCTGTATGTGAATGGAAGTGCCCACATTTCAGGATGGAAACAGAGGATCTAGGAATCTGATGTGTGTTTAGTTTAGTATGTCAGGCTTAATCAATATTGCTGCTGGCAAACCCAGAACTTCTGCACAGGGAAATAGGAAGGGGAGAATGGAATTTGGTTGCTTTTTGCCCACACCATCTGTGGTTTTTTTGCCATCTCCTCACAGCATGTTGTGGGTGCCACTGGGAGTCTCCAGCCCAGCAGCCTCTCAGGCATGGACAGCCCGTTTCCCTGTGCAGTGGGGCCGTGGTGGTGCCTGGCAGGGCAGGAGGCTGAATCCATGGCCCTATGCATTTCTTTGCTGTCAAATTAACTTTCTTACCTTGTGTTGTCAACTCTAGAAAAAAAGAATTGATCTGCATAAAAGGAAGCATTTATTAAAATAGAAAAAAAAAGGTGAGGAAGGGGGGAAAAACCTCTTGAACAAGTGTATACGTGTATTTATTGAAATGGCTTTCTTTGGAACTCATTCCAGAGGTAATGCTGTACAAATTTTTTCACTAGATGTTATTTGTTAAAAACATTCTGAATTATGTGAAGATGGCAAAGGCTCTGCTTGTTTCCAGAACAAAAGTATCTCTCTGTTTATGCCACAGATCCCTCAGGGCTGCAGCCCAGGAACACCCTGCTGGGTCACGGGCTTTCTGTGCTCGACGACATACAAACCCTGGGTGGAAAGGGAAAAAAGTAAATCATGTAGGTCGCTAAAGATTCACAAAAAAAGATCCTGGAGCCAGGCACGCAGGGTCAGGAGGGCACAGAATCATTTTATAGCAGTGGCTTGTAGGGTAGATCAGCTGGAATGAAGCTCCAGCCTCCTGCTCCCCAGGCTAGAGGGGCAGCTGCTGGACCTGCTCCCTCTGGAAGAGTTTCCCTCTGAACAGCTTTGGAAGTCAGAGCTCTGCACACATATATTAAAAATCAGACTGTACAAGGGGGCATGAGACAGGTCTGTCTGTTGGTTTTTTTTAATATCAGACTATAGAAACTGGAAATGTCAGGGAAAAGAATTTCAGTGAACGAAAATAGCAAGAGATCAAGAAGAGAAGCAGTTGGACAAGCAAGATACAGTGGAAGGAAATGAATACAGGCCTGGAAAATATCTGTACGGTCAGCCCAGTTTCCAGTGCTCATGGGGGAGTTGAGATTAAAATGTCTAAAACAGAAACAGAATTTTCAGTTTATGATACAGAAAAGCACAGGCTGGAGCAATCAGACCGGAACGTATCCTTTGTAAGTTAAATTCAAGGCATAGCTCCGGAGCATTCCAGGGTAGCCTGTAGACTTCTGTAACCGATTTTTAATAGCTCTTTTGACAATGCATGAGGGATTGAAGGAATAGGGTTGCAACCTTTTTTTACATTACTTCTTTCTGAAAGATTCTTAGCAAGCCAGGAATAGAGACTGAGAAGGTTTAACTCTTCGGTAGCACAGATGTTAGGAGTGATTAATAATGATATCACCAAGTATCAGGACATACAGAGTGTATGCTAAGAATATCTACCCTGAAATTCACCCAAATATGGTTTGGAGTATTAGAAAACTTCTGGAATTACAGACAATGACAAACCTAAGGATTCACAGCTGCCAAAGGCTGTGTGTGGAAGGAACTGTTCATCTCTGATGTTCAATTGCTCAGCGAGAAGGCTGAAAATTTTTATAAAACCTTACTAAAAATATTTAGATGTATAAAATGATACATAATTCTGTACCTGAAACACATGCCAAAAATGAAACGTAGCAGCCCATATAACTATATCATAATTTAGGAGAGAGGGTAAAGATCTTCAAAAGGCAGAAAGGATTTTGAACATCTTTGTGTGCGTACCTGAGAGTATGTGTACCTGAGAGGATGTGTGAAAAATCTGAATTTCTAAGAGCTAAAAGTCCAACTGATGAGGTCTTTTTAGATGTCTCAAAATTAAACACATTAGACTGCCATTAAAGTAATCATAAATTACATACACCCCTATAGCCCCATCTTGGGCAAACTCTGATGATTTCTTTTTAATGATTCCTATTTTAAGTGATGCAGCCACTACTTGCCAGGTATTGTCGTGAGGCAATTTTTCTGTTGACATAACCAGGATTTATTTGAACTCCTGTCTCCAAAGGTATGATTAATGGATGTACACAGGGAGTCCTCAAAGAGATTGTTTTAAAAATAGAGGCAGGTGATGATTGGTCAAGTATTTTAAAAATCCAGATAAGTAATTTTGTTTAATGAAGGTGAAGGTGAGTAGGGCTTGGGCCTGTATTTTCACATGTCCTATACCCTGCACTGAGTGGTTTTCTTTTTTTATCCCTGAAATCCCTGTGTTTTGGGATGAATTAAACAATAAATGGATTCCATTTTTTTCCCTGTGTTTGAATTCAGTAGGGTCATACACAGGATAAAATTAGGGTGCTGGTACCTGTTTATCTTCATAATGCCTTTAAAAGTATATGTAAAAGGTAAAACTAACTCCTTTCTATGTACTGACAGCACATTTGGCTTAATATATTCACATATCAACTTGTAGCCAGATCTGCTGTTTTAAATGATTAAATGTTAGATTTGGTATTTACACTCGGACTGTGCAAAAGTCAAAGGGAACAATTTGTCAGCTCATTCATATTTTGCTTCTGAAGCCAGTTAAGTAATCAGTCTAACAGAGAAAGAAGTAAGATAAATGGAAGCCATTCTCTTATGTAGAAAAGTGTACATGAAGATAAATTTTTCACATTTTGCTTCATTTCATCCACAGTTATCACTGTCGTAATTGCTTCTGAGCACTCAAGGTGCTCTTCAAGTTGCTTCTATGATCTGGATTGTTCAAGCTATTTTGGAAGGCTACTGGCTTGTAGAACTGAAATTCTCTGCATTCTTTTTTTTCTGTATTCCTATTTAGAAAAAAATCCTCTATGTTTTTATATACAGGGTATTTGCCAAATAAACAATAAAGGATCAAGAGCTATGTAAGACACCAGTTTCTGCTAGAAACAAGCTTGCTTATAGGAAATCTTGAGCAAATTAAATCTTGTTGCAATTGCTAGTAGTCCCACTAGTTTATACTAAAGCTATGCAATAATCTAGGCTCAAATAACTTGCAGTAAGTTCTTCTCCTGCCATGGCTTCTACTGATTGAAGGAGTAATGGGGTCATCACCCTTTGCCTCATCGAAAACCTGCAAGATGTCTATCATCATTTTCAGTTCATGATAGTAAGCAGGTATTTCTTGTTGCAACTCATGACCTAAATTATGATATGAAAAACCCTAAAAAGTCTAATTATTTTGAAAAGGGAACAGAGAAGTCTGTTTGAAATGCAATCTCGATCATGTTTTCATTGCTGCATCATTGCAGCATTGCCCAGGTGGGCAGGAAGGCCAGTGGCACCTGGCCTGGATCAAAAAATAATGTGACCAGAAGGACCAGAACAGTGATTGTCCCTCTGTGTGGGGCACTGCTGAGGCCTCTCAAGGGCTGTGTCCAGTTTTGGGCCCCTCACAACAAATTGAAGGGTGTGAGTCCAGAGACGGGGAGTGAGTCCAGAGAAGGGAACAGAGCTGGGAAGGGGCTGGAGCAGCAGGAGCAGCTGAGGGAGCTGGGGGGGCTCAGCCTGGAGAAAAGGAGGCTCAGGGGGGACCTTCTGGCTCTGCAACCCCCTGACAGGAGGGGGGAGCCGGGGGGGGTCGGGCTCTGCTCCCAGGGAACAAGGGACAGGAGGAGAGGGAACGGCCTCCAGCTGTGCCAGGGGAGGGTCAGGTTGGACATGAGGAGGAATTTCTTCCTGGGAAGGGTGGTGAGGCCTTGGCTACCCAGGGAGGTTTGGAGTCCCCACCCCTGGAGGTGTCCAAGGAAGGCCTGGCCGTGGCACTGAGTGCTCTGGGCTGGGGGACAAGGGGGGCATCGGGCACAAGGTTGACTCCTTGGGCTGGGAAGATTTTCCAAAGTTAATGATTCTGTGGTTCTGTGATCATATTGTGGTTTTTTTATTGAGAACTCTTTAAAGCCTAAAGGAAAATGCCAGGATTTCTAAAAAAGTCTTTCCCTCTGTTAACATAGAATCATTTTCTGACTAAGTTAATTATAGTGGCATAGTTAGCCACATATGTAGCGTTCTCATTAGGGTTTGAATCTGATTCTGTGCAGTGTGATTTTATGATGGATAAGCATCTGAACAGATAAGTAGACCCAAGGTAGCTGTATTAAAATTGCTGTAAAAGGTACACTAGTTTTCTCAGCCAGATTTCTGCGGTGGTAGACTGAGAGATTCTTAAATAGGCACGTTCCTTTTGGCACCCTGTGCACTTTAAAAAGAATTTCATTATAAAACTCCCTCAGCTTCATGCCAAAGGAATTCAGGGGTGGGACTGGACTTCTTTCTTTTATGGTTTGTCAGAAATTTCTTGTAGTTTTACGGTATTACATGTTCAGCCACTCCAGCTGCTGTTGGAAATGTAAAGCTAAACAATAAGCTCAGAAAGGTAAATGCATGGTGTTCTTAAAATACTGATGCAAACTGGGCTTAGCTCAGAATTTCCAAACCCACATAATTTTTGAGTTTTAAGGCTCTGCAGGCCTTTTTAAAAACCCTTGCATTTTTAAATCAATACGTTCTGCTGGCAGTAGATTTCACGTTAGCCAAAAATATGTGGGTCATCACATACTTTTATAACCACAGAGTGAATTTAATTAATCATTTATTATAAAAATAAGATTTTTTTTTCCTAAATAGAAAATTTAATTCAATTACCTGGAGTTTCATTCCTTCTTTCATACAATAACTTTGAGTAACTTTAAAGCTTGAATTTTTTCCCCCTGAGAAATCCAACTTGGATTCTGCCATCTTGTTCTTTCTACTGCTGTAATTACAGTATTCAATCAAGTTCGAAAAGTATTCTCCTGGAAAATTTGACAAGATAAGGAAAGAAGTTTTCATTTAAAATATTCTGTGATTTAAAGTTCTTACTCCTGGACATTCCCATGCTCCACTGCGTTGGTGTATCTCCACTGATGTCTAATAGAAGGTCAGAACTGACTAAATATTCCTGGATTCCCTTTTTTTCCCCCCAGTTTTTCAATATTTTGCTCAACATTTTTTGCTTGTTCATATTAAAGGGAATAAAAGTCAGCTTTTTTCCTCCACAGCTGATTTTGTGGAAGTGTTGTGCTTTTCCCTTGCCTTGACGGCAAACAGAAATCAATGCTTCTCTAACATTAATTCTGAAATTAATACCCACTTCTGCTAGAGATTTTTAGAAGACTAAAAATAATGCATATGCATTAGCAATCAGAAGAATCTTTATAACTGATTGGACCCTATGAATGATATCAAACTGATCTTCTGTCTTTTGGATATTAAATATTCATAGAAAGTATATGGCATGCTTTCAAAAGCAGTTTGCTTTTTGGCCTGACAAAACACATCCCAGTGTCCCTAATACACTTGGATTCATCTTCCATCAGGATGTAGCTATTACCAGACTCCAAATTTCATCAGATGATCTAGTGAATTGTCATTTATTGCCAAGTTAAAACAAAATAGTTTGTGATAGCAGAGAAACTGGGCTAACTTTTCAGTTGCTCTGTCCTTGCAGAGCACTACTACATTAATTACAGTTTCTATGTATCACTTCTAGGAAAATGGAGAAAAAAAAAGAAATTTAAATAGGGGAATTTGCTCTTCTTGGAGTTGAGAAATGCAGGCAAATGTGATCTACTTTTCATTTCCCAAGAAATATGGTCCTTTTCAAATAAGTCACATTTCTCTTTTGTGTCCTTTAGCCTACCCCAAGTGGCTTGCAGTATTTATCAACTTTAATCAACGTGACTGACAGGAAACCTGATAATAGAGAATAGCTGTCTCCACTGGTGGGGCAAAATCTTTTGAAATGTCAGTAGTGAATACACTGTATTTACATTTCTTTGGGATTCTCACTTTTAAAAGATTTTCATCTTTTACACTGGGGGGATGAAAGTAAAGGTTATTTAACTATACACCAGAAATTGTATCTGATGACAGTATGACAAAATATTCCTGCTTTCAGAAGGGCAGGATGCTGCCTCTCATCTCTGGTGCTGTTCCAGTGGTGTAGCAAGCTCAGAGCGGCTATTTGTCCTCTAATATTGGAAGCTGTTCATCATCCAATTAATGAGAGTCCTGGAGCTTTCTTTTCAAAATCCACTTTGGGTTTGGCCGGTATATTAATTCTGTACAGAGATTTATATTGTGTTAAATAGAAACAATTAAAATTAGTAATCAATTACTTCTGGACTGTCCTGAGACACTTTGCTCTGGCCAAAGGCAGAGTATGGCCAAATCCTCTGAGAAGGACTGAGTCCTCTGGTTGTGAGGTCCTCTGGTTGTGAGTCCTCTGGGTCAGAGGGTGTCGGCAAGATGTGCTCAAGAGCAAAAACATGTTACAGCCAAACTAATCCCTTTGGTTTCAGTTTGTGAGGCCCAAAAGTTTGGAGAAATTTGGCTTAGTGTTGTCTAAAGTGATCAATGAATTTTTTGGGGCTCTGGCCAGCAGTTCCTCTCCTTCATCTGTTTGGAGTGTGGTGCTGCTAAAACTGGGACCTGTGTTAATGGCAGCAGTTATGGTCCCTTCTGCACATCTCCTTTTTCTGAGCATTGCCCTGGGACAGGGCCTCTTTGTACACCTGATTTTATATTAGACACTACACGGCACAACTGCTCAGACTGGGAAAGCTGAACTCTGGATCACAAGACCTTCTCTTTTCATCCTGTTAAAGATTTGAGGAGAGCACCCAGTGAGCTTTCAAAATAGTCACAGGATCACAGAATAGTTCAGGCTGGAAGGGATCACAGTGGGTCACTGATCCCACCTCCCTGCTCCAGCAGGGCCAGCCCAGAGCACATGGCACAGGATTGTGTCCAGAGGGATCTGGAATATCCCCAGGGAGGAGACTCCAGCCCCTCCCTGGGCAGCCTGTTCAGGGCTGGGTCACTGCCCAGCAAAGAAGTTCTTCCTCCTGTCCAGGGGGATCTTCCTGGGCATCAGTTCCTGCCCGTTCCTCCTGTGCCATTGCTGGGCCCCCGAGCAGAGCCTGCTCCATCCTCTGCCCCCTCCCAGATACTTTTATAAGACTATATAAGATACTAGGTATATAAGAAAATAAATCTATATAAGTGTTGTCATGGTTTGGACCTTGTTTTCCCCCAGAGGCTAAGAGAAGTGGTAGACCCCAAGGGGTGGAAACCCTTCGAAGTTTTGAAGTTCTGCCCAATGGGCGCTCCTGCAGAAATGTAAACATATCACAACCAGACCGGAAGAGATGAGTTGTAGTTTGGGTTGTAGGAGAGGTGGCCATGTTGTGAGCCACGAGGAAGGGGCTCTGTGCCCCTTGGGGCCTCTGGCCCCCTCCCAGCCCCGGCTGGGGGGCTGCAGGGACCTAGAGCAGCATAAAGCTGGGCTAGGTGCCTGTAGTTATGCCGGGAGAATGTTTTTTCTCCATGGGCGCAGAGCAGCAGCCGGGACTGACCAGAGAAACGGTGGCAGAGAGCCAGAGATAAGGACCTGAACTGAAGGAGCAGCAGAAACAACATGCAGCACCAGAGAGAAGACTCCTGGAAAGGGAGGAGAAGAAGAGAGCAGCTGATTGACAGAGTTTGGGGTGAGACTGTACCAGATTCCCCAAAACTCCCTTGAGACCCCTCTTGGAGAAGAGGGACATGGACTCCTATTTTAGAGGAGCCTTGGAGTACAGCAGCACCGGAGAGAGAGAGGAGCTGAGAAGCTCAAAGGCGTCCTGAAGCTGGACCAGGACAGCCAAAGGAATGTGGAGGAGGGCTTCGCCCCCCCGCTGCCTGGAGACAGAGCACGGAGCTCTGCAAACGGGAATTTGAATCCCCTGAGGAAGAGACTTTCACGAAGATGCCCCTGCATTTCGTGATATGCCTGTGGTGATGCGAGTCTTGTCCCTGCTGGCAGTCCACAGGTGAGGCCTTCGCTTGGACCGAAGGAGAGCCGAGGGGCTTGGAGACCCCCTTGTGTATGTTGAACAGAGATCCAGCTACAACAACCCAGTTACTGCTGCATGGAGGACAGAAGAGGAGCTGCTGCTTAAGAACTGGAAGGGATCTATCCTTCTTTCCCTCCTGGACTTTTATTTGGAGGAGAGAGGAGACCTGATCCACTGTAAATACTATATGTCATGGTAGAGATAGTTATGATCGTGTGTATAATGTGATATGGTATTTATTTGTACAGTCATTGTAATATATTCCCTTTCCCCCACTTTGAGTCTGGTGTGTTTTGTCTGGAAAAGCCCATCTCACATTAGGTTGAGATGTGGGAGGGGGGATGGAACTAGGGAATTGGATTTGGGGACTATCTCAAACCATGACAATAAGATGCTAATAGACTCTGCTTTCTGGCATTTTATACCTCTGCACTTTTTTTTTTTTTAATTTTACTTTATGTTTCCTTTGCATTAAACCTTCTTGATATTAAGAAATGTTGGATTCTCAGTTGTAACTCTGCAAACATCAGAAGGCTTTAGAAAAAGAAAAGTCTGCGTAAGAAAAACTGGAATCACGAGGAACAGCTGGAAGTGTCTTGTTTCTCAGTGAGATGAGCTTTGCTGATCCCTGTGGGTCCCTTTTGATAACTCCATTATCCTACAGAGCCACTGACATCCTTATGGAAACATTTCTGCTAGCATTTCAGAAACTCAAAATACAGACAGTTTTGCTTTTGACTATAATTTTTAAGAGTATTGGTAAAGGTAATATTTTTAAATTATTCTGGAAAAAATCTGTAAAATATGTTTTAAAAGTTTCAGGAAAAAATACGAATCAATTATTATTTATATTTTAATGTCAAAAATGCCTTTAAAATATATCAGAATTTATCACAATATTTTTCAAGGAGAAAGTTTGTATTCTCTGGCTTTTCTTTGAGCTTCAAACTTTGTAACTTATTTTTAATGAAGAAAGAACAAATAACTTTAACAGGAGAGTAATCAAGCTGTGGAGATCCCACCATGGCAAAAACATTTTTACGAACATGGAACAACTAGAAACACCTACAGCTCACCAATAATGGTGTTTTCCCCCCACTTTTCCCCTGTAATCTCTCAGTTTCAGATGGATATGCTGTGCCCAGAAGCCAAGTTATCAAGGCTGGCACATTCCTCTGCTGCCATTCCCATCAGTGCCTGAAAAGACAGGAGCAGGAGACTTAGAGTATCTTTCAGCTGCTTCTGGGAATGTCCCACAGGCAGCACTGGGCATCTGGGGAAGGCTGAGGGGCACTGAGGGTCTGCAGGGATGGACCATCAGTGACAGCTCCCATGAGGGCTCAGGCTGAGGGGGAAATCAAGGTGGTGAATGTGCTTTCAGCACAAGCAGCTCCCGGGGTTTGTTGTGACAAAAGTCTTTGTGCTTTTTAAGCATTGGAAGTCCATTTCTTACTTCCTTCACTTTAAGATAAACTGTACCCAGCCATCTCCCAGCACTTGTGTGACAAGCTTCCCACATCCAGGATCTGCTCTGCCTCCTAAAATGTGCATGGATGCTTCTGGAGAGACACTGAGACATCATTTTTCAGGGAAAAGGAAAACATGGTTTTGCAGCACGTCAAGGAAGGACTGTGACCCCCCCCAGCTGCTCTGCAGAAAGCAGCGTGGGTGAATTTGCAGTGGAGGAGAGTTGCTGCTCTGGTTGTGTAAACCAGCACCAAGGAGATTCAGCAACTTCTGAGTTGCTGCACAAACTCAGCTCTATTTTCCAGTTAATCTTCATCAATGCTTCTGTTTTCCACAGTATCTTCCAACACATTCAAATAAAAATACCCCTCAGCACATAAGCAACTAATCTTGAAGACTACTGAAAGCACTTGGAACTAGAGCATTCAGGTATGTTGGGATTATTGTATTTTCACACGTGCCACACACACCTGTGAAAGCTCTCACCATCTGAAAGTACCAGTAATCCACAAGAAGTACCTGGATGACCTTCACACAAGAAAAGGCAAAAAGGGAATATTGCTATAATTGAAAAGAATGGGACCAAGGAGGCAGGCTCTTGCTAACACCTCCATGAATGTGTAGCCTGTGCTGCTGCTGAATCGCATTTTGCTGAAAACCCAGGGGTTAGACATGTAAATACAGTAAATGGGGAGCACTGCCAAGTTGCTCCAGGGAATTCTCTAGCTGTAGTTGCATGTCCTTTCTCACTGAGCAGTCAGATTTCCCTCTGTTTGCAGCCCTGGTTTACATCTTGTTTTAATCCTGCTCCCTGTATAAGGCCACCTAGCATGGGTTTGTCTGGAACAGCTTTCAATTAGCCTTTATTGAATTGTAATGGAGAGTTGGATATCTGGAATTATTGGCAAGTAATGGACCTACTGAGGACCCATGTGGCAGAAGTCAAAGGGACCAGCCACTGCCTTGCTCCTGCCCAGGAATATGGGATGGTTCCAGCTGTCACTCTGTACAGGAGAACGTGGTGACTTGCCATGCACCGAGCATGGCAGCCACCAGCATTTAATACTTCCCTTTGGGAGAGCAAGACAAAGTGCCAACCACGCTCCCTGGTGTGGACATTACCCCTCTGCAGTGCCAGTGAGGGACTCTGGAGGGACATGGAACTGTGGGAGCAAGTCCAGGGGAGACCACCAAGTTGATAAAGGGACTGGAGCACCTTTCCTATGGAGACAGGCTGGGAGAGCTGGGGCTGTTCAGCCTGGAGAGGAGAAGGTCGTGTGGAGACTTTACAGCATCTTCCAGGGTCTGAAGGGGCCTGCAGGGAAAGTGGAGAGGGACTATTCATCAGGAACTGGAGTGACAGGACAAGGAGAAGTTTAGGTTAGATATCAGGAAGAAATTGTTCCCTGAGAGGATGGGGAGGCCCTGGCCCAGGTTGCCCAGAGAAGCTGTGGCTGCCCCTGGATCCCTGGAAGTGTCCAAGGCCAGGTTGGACGGGGCTTGTAGCAACCTGGGCTGGTGGAAGGTGTCCCTGCCCATGGCAGGGAGTCGGACTGGATGTATCTTACTGTCCCTCCCAATGCAAACCACTCTGTGATTCTGTGGCACAGCCAGGGCTGTCTGTGAGTAAGCCAAGTGTCACACTGTTACTCTCCAGGAGGTACAAATTAGGGGACACTAGTCTTCCCTTAAGAACAAACTTTGGTAGCAAAAACAATCCTCAGTAGAGCATTCCTTCTGTCTTACTTATCTGACACGCAGGCACACTGGAAAGCTCATAAATAAGCCACCAACTATTGACTGACTGAAAGTTTCTGTGCTAAAAACTCTGTGGCCCCACATATGATTCACTCTCAAAAACAGCCTCTGCTGTCTGGAGGTTTCACACGATGAGCAGTACAAGACTGTCTTACAAGGAGTCTGACACACAAAAAAAGAAAAAATGGTGCTAACTGGTGTTTGGGACTGTCCATACTCTCAGCACAGAGCACTGAAGGGAAGAAATGTCTTCCAAATTCTCTTTGGAAACTGCACCCCTGGTCCTCTGATGGTTGTTTGCTCTCACAGAAAACTTCTTGCATTCAGTGCTAACTCCCATATTAGAAGGCAGAACTCAGAATGCTGGTATAGATAAAAATACTTTCTGAACTGAAAATAAAATTGGTTTAAAACCAGTATTTTGTGTATTTTGAGAGTTACGCTGGAAATATATTTGCATAAAATAATTTGAATCTTTGGAAGTGCCCAAGAGTTCCACAAAGAGTGTTCTGAAATGTGTCACAGCGAGCCAAGTGACAGCATCTCTCCACTGACTCTCTACCTATCACCTAGGGCAGAATGTTGTATTGAAGAAGGAGCAAGCCAGGGGATATTGATGACCAAAAAATGGGAATGCATGGAGCCATCAGGAGCCAAAACAATGTGAACAAATGCATCTGAAGGCTGATGACTACAGAGATTGTGATTCTGCATGACACATTAACCATGTCTGCAGAGCCTTGCAAGTGCTTAGTGAAAAACAATCCCAGCATTGGGAATTCCTCTCCCAGGAGAGTGGCAAGGGAGGTGAAGTGATTTGCCCAGACCAAAAAGAGACCCCAGTTGGAGCTGGGCTTAGGATGCTGCACTTTGTGACTACTGGCTTTGTCTTCCTTCTGAAGAATATGGCAATACAGATGCAGCTGATGAAAAAAAGACAAATGTAGGGCTTATTTTAAAATAGATTTTAGAAGTGTTTGATCTACAAATAAGGCAAGCATTCTCCTACAGAAAGGCATATGAATTTTGAAGGAATTACTTTTGGTTGAAGGAGCAAATATTACAAATTAAAAAACAGTTCAGGAAGGAGTTAAAAGGAAATTCAGAAAGTGCATCATTAGGGCCATTTTTGTTTATTTTATAAATTACTGACCTAAATTTGCTGATGACATAGAAAAGGGAAAGGAGGATAAAGTAAATACAGAGGAACAGGGCAAATAAATTCAAAATGATCTGGATAGATTCAGCTTAGAGTCTGGATAAGTAGCTTATTCAGCTCAGTTGTACAGAAGTGTAAAGTAATAAGATTAAGAACCAAAAATAACCAAAGAGGATAGAGCCAGAAAGAAAATACAACAAATAACACAATCTCAGAAGAAAAACAGACTAAGTAGTTTTCCCTGTTTATGGGGGAGAAGATACAAGTTGCTGTGGACAGACACTTTGCCCCAAACTGGGTTTAATTGACGTAGTGTTTTTATTCTCATTTCAGTTCAGCTCTATGGTGTTGGTTTTTTTCCTCCCCACCAAATGTGGGTGCCTAAAACATGGTGATCAGTAGAAACAAACAAAAGTTTATGAGATATTTACCTACCAAAATTGTGGTAAGTTTCCATTTTGCCTTAAGGAATTTAAAAAAAGAAAAAGGTTTTATTAAACCTGAGACTTGGGGAAGACAATGTTTAGCCATTTATTTTTTTTAATACAAACTTTATTTTGCCCTCATACTGTTACAAAACTGAACCCATATAACCACAAATATATTCTATTAAAGAATAACACAAAGCCTTTTCTCACAAATGATCCTCTACCAAATAATTAAAGACACCATTAGCAGCCACTTTCTGTTCCAAATAAGGTTACTACTTTTTCTTTAAGAGGTACTTTTATTGTGTTGGAGAAATTATACTGGGTATTGTCTGTCTAAAGTAGCAAAACAACTCCATAATTGAATTCGTTCAGAGTAATGATAACAAGATTTAAAACACAGTTGCGACGCAGGAAAACTTAGTGTAAAAAGACTATTCTATTTTTTCAGCTGTCAACTAAAAGTATATTGAATTTTGCAGAGCAAATTCAAATAAAAGTATTGAGGTTAAAAGTGATAAAGCAGCAACAGTGAGATCAGAATCCCTCCAAAAATTAGATTAAATCTTCTTCAGGACCATAAAAACCTCATTATCTTGACATGACTAGATCAATCATTACAAGACAATTATCTTAACAAGTTAAAGTTGCTTTGATACAGGAATTTAAGACTGTATTTTTTTTTCCTTCTCCTTGGTATGAAAATAGGCTGTGTATGGTCCAGGTATTCCTGAGCAGAAACTGAGACAGACACATTGAGACTCTCAGGGTGACAAATTAACCATAAAGTCTATCTGTAAACATCAATAAAGTCCTGCTTTGAGCAACAAACACTTCCATTACATTGAACTGTGGAACAGAACAACACTAACTCTTGTCATTCTGTGGTTTATTTGCTGTAAGATGAACTTAATTAATGTTAGTTTGGTCTCTTCACTTCTTTAACTCCAGAGTTGTTCCTGCAGTAGAAATAGTGTTGCACTTCCACTGGGGCTGCTGCTGCCCAGCTCAGGGCCTTGTCCTGGGAGTTCGTGCTCATCCCACAGCTCTGAGGGTGAGCTGGGCTGTTATTGATAAATGAATAACTGAGAACGGTATGAGAACAGAACCAAAATTATCACAGCCAGAGCCCAAAAGAGGGAATCCTGACCTTTTTAGCCTCACTAATGACAGAAGCAGGACTTCAGCCTGGTCAGGAATATGATCCTTATTCCAAGAGAAAGCATGCAGTGTCTTTATTGTTTCTGCTGAAATATTCACAGTATGTTTTGTCCACCGTGCAATAGTTTTGTGGGCATTCTTGTTACTTTGGGATGTCATTGACCTGGTGTTGGAGTGAAAACTTGCTCCCTGCCCACAGATTTCACATCATCATGGCCAGTCATCGCGAACGAAGATTTGGGAAAGGTCTTTACCCTTCGAGCCTGCGCAGTGGATTTTTTAGGTGAGACACAGTGTGCGCTGAACTGAGCCCACCCTCTAATCCTAAGGTTCATCTGCCAGGGCCGAGCGAGCTCAGATGGTGGTAGCGAGGTCCTCAGGACGTAGGTTTGTTTAGAGTGACCTTCTCTTAGATGGATGGCCTTGCAGGGCTGACGAGCTCCATCTGCCCGGAGGAGTTCCCTGACCGGGAATCGAACCCGGGCCGCGGCGGTGAGAGCATAGCATCCTAACCACTAGACCACCAGAGGCCTACAGATTTAATTCTAAGACAAATCAATATGGTTTTGTGTCAAAGAATGAGGCAAACATGGGCTTTTATTTCAGGTCACAAAAGAACCTTGCTGTAATAATATAATGAGTGCTTTAAATTCTTTCTACATAAAAACAGACAGTTGTATTTTGCATCCTCTAAAAGGTGTATTAAATTAAGATTTACCTTTTGAAAGTTTTTTGGTTGCCAGTTTTAAAAATAATTTCCTACTGAATGCACTTCCAGTAGGAAGCATCTCTTAAAAATCATAGCATGGTATGGAACCAGTACAGAAAGTGGTTATAGATACTTACAGTGCACAAGCTAATTATGGTTCTAAAGGCTGAGAGAGTTGGGATTGTTCAGCCTGGAGAAGAGAAGCTTTGGGGTGATCTGATTGTGGCCTTGCAGGGCCTGAAGGGGCCTGGCAGAAACATGGAAAGAGACCATTGACAAGGGCTGGAGTGACAGGACAGGGGGAATGGCTTCCCACGGACAGAGGGCAGGGTTAGATGGGATACTGGGAAGGAATTCTTGGCTGTGAGGGTGGGGAGGCACAGGTTTCCCAGAGAAGCTGTGGCTGCCCCTGGATCCCTGCAAGTGTCCAAGGCCAGGTTGGACAGGGCTTGGAGCAACCTGGGCTAGTGGAAGGTGTCCCTGCCCATGGCAGGGGCTGGAATGAGATGGGCTTTAAGGTCCTTTCCAGCACAAACCATTCCATTATTCTCTGAAACAAGTGATGTCATAGACCCATGAAGGACAGCTGGTATCAGAGAGCCTTACACAAGCAGTGGGTTTAACATTCCACACTGGTTTAATTCCCACATAGTTTTTCAAGTTTTATTAACCCAGACAACTCCCAATAATTATGATAAACAGACATTGTCATCAAAAATCAGCAGAAACTTGATAAGATTAAGTACAATGCAATACATCTTCCTTGCTCACAGAGACTGTATAATAAATTATTTCGAGGTCCCAGAATGAGGCATTGTATAATTGAGCAAAACAGATCCATTTTAAGCATGCTTATTTAAATGCAAACCAGACTTTTTGAGAATGGTAAACTTGATTAAAATCCCTCTTTAAGTGCAAATCACAAACAACAATATCTAATACTCACAGGCCATAACCATCCTATTAATAATACAATTTATTTTTCAGATATAATTGTAAGGTCTTAACGATGTGACAGCTGTGATCTACTTTAAAAATTAGAAACTATGAACTCACAGTCTTCTAATGTGACTGAAATACACACCACAGCTGAGTGACCTGCATTTGGTAACTGCAATACATTGCCCCAGATTAAATGATCAGCATTTGGGTGTTTGCCACATCATTTTCCCCATCTTTAGTGGTGTGCTCCATAAATTATGCTACTTCTGCTATTGTGTAGATATTAAAATCAGATCCAGAAGTGTCTGAATAGGAATTTAGCCATTTCAGTCCTGAATACTTTTAAAATTGGTTCAATCTTCACATGCTGGCAATACTCAGTTATTTAATTTTATTTTTTTAAACTTTTTGGGTAGGTGCATTGTGCTTTTGCAGAGCAACAGCATTTCAAACTTGAGATGTCTGAACAGGCTATGATGATCTCATACTGTAAGTAAAACTGAATTTAAAAAACCCCTGGTTTTCCAACTTATCTTTCAATAAGGGACAGATTTAAATAAGAATTTTTAGTAATCAGATGCCACAGTCCCATAAACCAGAGCTTTTCCCTGAAAGCAGTGACAACTTCCACTTTCTTTAAGGGTGTAAGTGGCGGTACAGGGCTATGGTTGCTTCTCCCTCACACTTTTATGAGGTGTCACCCCTTTTACCAGGGGATTACTGCTCACCTCCTAATTATGCATTAATTTCCTTTCCAAAGGCTTGCTCCCATGTGTGTGTTGCAACACACATTTCAGTTCCCTTAAGAAGGGGTTGAATCCAAGCCTCACCCATCCTGGGCACTCTAATGCTCCACTACTACATCTGTATTAAGGGATATCAGTGTGTTGTGTTCGGAAAGAAATGTTGTTATGCTCATGGTTGCCCTGTTTTCTGAAGTCCCTGATCAATTTTGGACAGGAAAAATTTCACTCAATGTAGAGCTGAAACTTGTGTGCTCTCCTTCTTTTTTAAATTTTATTTTCATAAATTCCCAGAATTAGACAAGTGAACAAAAACTTCCCAAAGAGAAAGAGGGAAAGCTTTTTACTTTCAGCTACAGTTTTGCAGTCAGCATCTGTGAGCTGTTTTCCTTCATCATTGTATCAAACTCCAACAACAATAAAGTTTCTGCTTGAAGCAGAAACAGAACTTTCCACCAAAATCCCTCTGCTGAAAAAGCAGACTGAAGAATGAGACATCTGATCTTTGAAACAGCCTTAAACTTTGGTGAGACATAAGCATTGTAAATGGAATATTTATGACTTTAATAACATATATTACTGCAATGTTAACAGCCATTTTTTAAGACCAGTAAACTACTTATTAGCAGCAATATGACTGTGCAGTTGAATTATGAAAGAATGAGCTCTGAGTTAGGCATGTTAATGCCTGAGGAATGTTGGATTCCTGCACATGTAAACCAGGCTTGGGAGCTGAGGGGTTTTCACTCTAAATTCACTCAGTCTCCTCTGAAAGTCAGTCTGTCATTTATTACAGTCATTGCAGCACAAAATAGGACTCCCTGTGTGTTTGAAATGTGCTGTGGTGTTGCAGTCCTATATTTTGGGAAACAGGACCAAGTCTGATGGACTGGGAGCAGTGGTGGTTGCCAGGTCCCTGCTGCCCAGTGCTCATCCCGCTCTGCTCCAGGGCTGGCCCCGGGCTGGCTCACCCTGCTCTGCAAAGGAGCCGAACCCAGCGCCAGCAAAAATAGAAATTCAGCTGCTGGCTAGTGCAGGAGAAGTGGATTGATGAATTCAGCAGGGAAGGGGGCTGACAATTCCGTTTTGCAGCTCTATTTGAGGGTTGGTGACCTTTTCCAGGCAACTGTACACTGCGGGGGAGAAGGGTGATGGTTTAGCAATTATTAGTAACTATTTAACCTTATGGTAAAATGATTGTATACTGATTCCCTTGAGAAGGCAAAGGCTTTTCTGGAAGCATGACCTTTTACTTGCATCCCCATTTTCCTCCCTGTCTGTCGTCTCCCCTTTCCACATGCCTGGTTTTACATCATTGGACAGTGATGGCAATGATGAATATGATTTATCAGCTCACCTAAGGGAAGTTAACATGAACACAAACTGTGTATCAAACACTGCTGAAGGAACAAGAGGCTGATTTTGGAACAGTGGTCATTCAGGCTTCTGCTTCAGAGTTTGTTTCCACAGGCCATGTATTTTCCTACATTAAAATTGATCACTGCTAGGAAATATCAGCCAGCTCAGCTATCAACAGGGAAATCTATTCTATCTGCATCACAGTGTTGCTTCCTCCCCAGTAATCTTGTTGGGCTGGGAATGCATGTCCCTGAAAATGCTCAGAATGGCCAGGTGATTCCTGTCTTGGAGAAACGTGGATCAGACTGTTATCCCTGTCACGTAGCAGCATTCCTTGGAAGCCTGTCATATGAGGATATTCAGTTGTCTGTGCTTTTCTAGGTGTGAACTGTCTGTGTGCACATGCACAGGCAATATACAGTATTTTGGTTGGTTTTCAATGCTTTTCTTAGTCCTTGTTCACCCTGGGGGGGAGAGCTGAGGGCACTGGGTGTGTTCAGTGGGAGGAGACAGAGGGCAGAGCTCACGGGGGCTGCAGCTCCTCACGGGGGGACCAGCTGGAGCTGTGCCAGGGCAGGCTCAGGTTGGATCTCAGCCAAAGGTTCTTCCCCCAGAGGCTGGTTGGGCACTGCCCAGGCTCCCCAGGGCAGTGGGCACAGCCCCAAGGCTGCCAGAGCTCCAGGAGGACAATGCTCTCAGGGACAGAGTTGGATTGTTGGGGTGTCTGTGCAGGGACGGGGGTTGGACTGGCTGGTCCCTATGGATCCCTTCCAACTGAGGATATTCTGTGATTCTGTGGTTTGAAAATGTTGCACGAAGTCATTTTGCTGAATCAATTAATCATTTTGTTTTACAGTAGCATCTAAAATGTGTCTGGCAACATGCAATAAATCCTGATATTTTCAGTCTAGATATGAAAGAAGAGGAGTAGAATAAAATGTCCCCTGTATTTCAATGGTTTTATATTAGCTATATCAGAGAGAAACTTAGAGGAACAGAATTAACCAATTTCATGGAGCTGACTCCATGTACCAAGAAAATATACAAAGGAAAAAATTAAATGAGAGGAGCTGAAGCTGGAGACAGATCTGATTTTGAAATTAGAAGAAGCAGAAAACATAAGTAGCAAAGTGCAGATTTATGAGGATTGCTGAGGGAAGAACTGTAATTTTGACTTGCATAAGGCAGAAAGGAGATACCCAACATCTCAGGTGATACAGGTCAGATAATGAGCAGTTTAGCAAATGTGTTTTTGCTATGAGATGAAGAGAAATGTTGGAGTAGATAGAGAAATGCAAGTGTCTGAGATCCCTGATGAAGTATTTTGGTTAAAATTTCATTTAAAAAAAATTTAATTTCATGCAGATCAGAGGATTGCTTTCTAATTTAGGAAGTCACAGCATTGCATGCTGGAGTGTATAGTCCACTGCTCTGAGCCTGTAAGCTGCTATTAACAGAGCAAGTAATTAGAAGATTTAGATTAATGTCAGACAGGGATTACAATAGGAAACTTTAAACTAGGACCAACTTTGACAGTTAGTTGAAGGTTTATTAAATTTTTTTATGAGCTTGAGGCTGATTTCAGTTTCCAGTATGGTTTGTCCCATTAATGTTCAAGGTGGAAATCAAAATAAGTAATGTTATCACTCAAAGTATTAACATATAATGAAAGTTTGGATCCAGACATGAAACCACAAAGAAAAGCACAACCAGGAAACTCTTAGTTGTAAGTTTACAATTAATTTCTAGTGTACAAGTGATTTTTGTAATACTTTATGCTGAATCTGGCTAAACCTGACTGTCTGTCATAGCCTTGGTTAAACTCAATACTTGTCAAGACACTTTTGACCTTGGCTGTCTGGCATGTTCCATTTGTGATTTCAACCCATTTTCTCTAAAATTTCCTTTATGCTGCTCATCATATGCAAAGCACCAATATTGAAACATAAACCCAGCAATATTATTCTTTCTATTTTACCTCTGAAATCAAGAACACTTCTATTTTTTTTCACTATTTTAATGAGAAATACTCTGTTCAGAGTTTTGTTCTTAAAATGCTTCAGAAAAAATATATATATTTGTACACTGATGAATCACAGTTTGAAGGAGATGTCACATCAAAAGCTACACTTAGGTAATATGCCTCATTAAGTTTCTTCTAAAAAGAGACATGAATATTAAAAAAGAGACATGAATATTAAAAATTAATGTGGAAAATCCATATTAGAAAAGAATGACTTGTCAGATTTATTATAGATTTTTAGGCCATTCTTTGAATTAGAACTTTAATGTAATGTAATATCTTGCATATGAATGTATGGCTTGTATTTCATACCATTTGTAATTTACATTAAAATGTGTAATTAATTCCATTTTAAAAATTCTCTGTGGGTTGTGTTATGGGATTGGTGAAACATATACTGAGGATTCCTGGATTTGCAAATTACAGGTTTAGATGCAAGTTGGTATGGGAATGATATGTATTTGCTATTTCTCCTTATGATATATGAGCAAAACACTAGACAGGATATTTTCCTTGTACACAGTGCATTAAATAACAAGTTATGTAAAGCAAATGCTTATGTTTATTAATTTGAAGCAGTGTGGTTTCACTATATATTTGTTATTCTGAAAGAACTGTTATGATTAGAAGGATTGTGTACTTATTCTCACAGTTTAATAGTACATGAGTAGTAAATCAAATATAATCATATATGAGAGATTGCAGATCTGTCTTTTATTGATTTAGCCTCAAAACACGTGTTGGATGAGTGTGACACAACAAAACATGTCAGTTCTCCTCAGTGTTGGCCTTTATGAGATGTTTTTCCGGCCAGGCAGCAAATGAAATGGAGCTACCTGTGGAAAAATAACCATGTGCATGAGGTTGCTCAACCACACATTCCTGTTTATTCTCAATAAATATGTCATGAGACTTCTTTAGAGCAATACAAATGGGAATAAAATTCAGAGTAGCACACAGGAGAGAACTGCACATCTTCAAAATCCTCCCTGGATTTCATATCACACGTATAAGAACTGAGGTTTCTGGTCAAAGTATTGACAAGTGGGAGGCCTGCTGTGGGTGATTAATTTCTAACACCTAATTTGGCTATAAAAGAAGGTGCTGCCTTGTTAAATCATATGGAATATTTAAAAGAAAACCTGAAAAGAGAAAAAAAAGGCCAGTGACATGGAAATGTGATATCCACAAAAAGTGCCTAATTACAAGCAGGTTATTCAGAGAAACATCCAAAGTAAACAACCCCGTGTATTGCTGGGGCTGTCTGAGGGCTCTGCTGGCAGCAGCTCTGGCTGAAGCAGGGCAGCATTAGGGGGCTGTTGGCATCCTCTGCTTTTTGTGGGATCAGCCATTTTTTCTGGGTTTGTCCCTACTTCGTTTTGGGCTGAACAGTATCTTATACATTTTTATTATACATTTCCCTTTCCATTTTCTGTAGGAAGTTAAGAAGAAAAAAAGCCTGTGCGTGCTCCTGAAACCCTGAGGTTGCTAAAGGGTGACTTACTTTGGTATTTGGAGTGTGATATAAGAAACCTGCCCTTGATAGACAAGAAATGCTGGCAAGAAGCACCTAAATAAATAATGCAGATAAAAAACAGATTATGACACCAGTGAAGTGGCAAAGGGAAGCCTAACTTCAGGCTTTTCAGTTGATGATCCCTGGCTGAACAGAGCATAGATGAGAATGGATACTCCAGCTTTTAGAATCATAGAATCCTAAGGATTGGAAAAGATCTGTAAGATCATCAAGTCCAACCATTTGGGCTGCAAAACCCACTAAAAGGCAGCTCCTGACTTGGGCTTGGCAGTTCACTCAGCACCAACTAGATGTTATTGATGGTTTGCGGTCAGACCTCACACAGAGAAGGATTATTAATATTTTAGGTTAGACACTGATTTCATACTTATCATCTTACTTCCACCTCAACAGGACAAGAGGAAGTGGCCTCAAGTTGCATCAGGGAGGTTTAGATTAGATATTAGGAAAAGTTCTTCACCAAAAATATTGTCGAGGATGGGAACAGGCTGCCCGGGGAGTGGTGGAACTGCTCAAGGAACGTTCATGGCACTTGAGGACATGGTTTAGTGGTGAACACGGTGGTGGTGCTGGGTTGACAGTTGGACTGGGTGATCTTAGAGATCTTTTCCAACACTGACCATTCTATGACTACGATTAAAAGCAAATACGGGGAATAAGAGCTTGTGAATTCTTACAGAAAACCTGCTCTGATTTTACAGACCCTGCTCTGTACAAAATCCCTGCAGTAGCTCACTGCACAGGTGTGACTCACTGTTATCTGCTCCATACGAGTGTCAGGGGATTTGCCTCTCATTTGTCTAGCAAAGTAAATTATGGTTTTCCGGTGTGTCTTTCTGTAGACTCTCACAAGAAAGGAGTTGACACCAGAACCAGAGGAAGAGCAAACTGACTTGTGCCCAGCAGCTATCACTGGGAGAGGATCCCCAGCTCCAAACCATCCCGGCCTCCAAGCAGCCACTCTATTTCCTGTGTAGTTTTCACAGGTGGCACAGAAGTTGGGGCAATGTAATTGTTGCAATAAAGGAACCACAAAATTCAGTCTTGACTGAACTTCTAAGCTTCTGTATTTTTCTCATAACTTATAGAATGTATCCATAAGAAATATCTACATTGGCCTCCCTCAAAGTCCTTCTGTTTTCTTTCCATAAAACACCATTGCAGTGTAGAGAGTACTGACAATTCTCTTTTATTGATCTTCTAGGATTTGTGGAGTTGGAGGAGTGTTCTCTCTTACCATAGTTATTCTGTACTATGCACTATATGCATGCAGCAGTGGCCCAGGTGTTGAATTCATACACTGCCTTGAATGGTTAATTATCCTTATTTCTTGGGGGTTTCTATAATAATGGCAAACTGCACAGTAACACTGCTCACACAGCACTTGATCCCACCTCACCGTCTTCTGCTCACTTCAGTGTCCTCCAGTTTTTGCACTTTGCTGAAAGTATAAAAGCACAATCCCTAAGCATCCCCACAGGACACAGAGTGGTAATTCCTAGTCTATATCTATCAATGTCCCAAATTATGAATTTGACATTCTGTAGTTTTCTGCATAATAATTTTTCAAATGATATGTTACAAATTAAAAATAAATCTGTGAAGGTGCTACTTGAAAGTGAGCAGGAGAGAAATCAGCTCCTCCTCCCTCATTTGCTGAAACCTCATGTCATCAGTATTTTGGAAACTCACTTTTGTTTCAGTTGTCATGCACACCACGAGCAAACCACTGTTTCTGCCCCTTCAGTGAGGTAGTTGCCCAAATCTCATTTCATTTGGACAGAGCTGTAGGAATTGTGGATGGTGTCAAAGTGTCTCTTTACTTATTTTTAAGGTCAGTGTTGATAATCCTGAAAACTTATTAGTATTGATAAAATAAGATGTTCACTTGCATATCCCATCATTGCTGTTAATTTTTTTTAGCTTTAGCAAGTGGTAAAAATGGCCTATGTGCTGGGGAGTGATAAGAACATTGACACAATCTTTATTAATTATCATTTTAATTGGTAATTATTCCCTTTTTCACATTACTTTTCTCCCATATCCTGGAAAAGCAGTCACTACTTGAAATAAGATTTTTGTCTTGATGGCTGTAACCCATTCTTGTATATGAGCCATGCCATGCCCCTAACTTTGGAGATGACTATATATGCTAGTGGGTTCTAATTAGTTGGTATGATTTCCATGAAAAGCTATTAAAACTCAACTCTACTCATAACTCTTGCCAGCCACCTTATTTTTCAAACAAGCCATTGGTAGTAAATCCTAGAATCCCTATTATAGGTGAGGTTTGCCTCCTATTGGATTCACAGATGCTCCAAGTGTTTTAGGAGGAAATAAAAAACCACTGATAAATCGTTCAAAGATAGGACCTTGATCTTTTATCCTTTTATCTTATCTGAATACTAGTGAGCAAACCAAATGAGATTAAAGGAGGAATGTTTGTCTCTTATCCCTTAGACTTGGTGAAATCTGGGTTTATCTGCTGAGCGTCAGCTATATTTGTGCTTCAAAATCCAAACATCTGTTTTCAAGCAGTGTTTTCCTTTTTTATTAACCTCTGTCTCAGCCCAGCATCTGCACAGGAATTCTCTGTCACAAATCTAAAGATCTTAAACATACAACATACGCCTAAGATCCATCTAAGGGGAAGGCTGTGTGGTCACCTCTGAGTGTGAAGGGGAAACCCAGGCACAGCAAGAACACTTTAGTGTAAAATTCAGTTCTATTCCCTATTATTTCCCTGCAGGCTCTTTCATTTCTAGTGGAAAGTTGTCTTTCTGACATGTCCATGAGAAGTTGTGGCTGCATCTTCATGGTACCATGGACATCCAAACTATTTTTATTGAGAGGCAGTAAGTCACAGTAATTCAGGTGAACATGAAATGATAGAGAGAGTCTTATACTACAGCCTCCCACAGGGGTAAATACTGACAGGAAAAACAAATTTAATTTTTGTGATTATGTAATATCTATTTTTGAAGGAGAAGACATAAATGCCCAGAACATAAACCAAAGTAGACAGTGTTGTTTACCTGAATTAGCTGGGTTTGAAATACAACTAGCATTGAAGCTGAACTAAAGTTTCTAAGTTTATCCTCTATGGCAGTAACAGACAGAATAAATCCTCACTTTGTTTAACTACCTTTTGTTTTACTCAAGAATTGTAGCTTTTCTTGTAGAACAATTATTAGCAATTTTAATTAAATTATTAATATTATAATTTTAATTAATATATTATTAATTTCAAATTTTAACATTTTATTTTTAAGGAAGTTTTCTATTTATTTCAGACTAGAATAATGAACATAATTAAGAGCTCTTCCTTCTTAATGGTTTAAAGCACTATTTTGAAAACCGTAATGGCAGTTTGTGTTATGGGTCAGTGGGCATTGTGATATTCAAAGGTTGGATGTGGTGATCTTGAAGGCCTTTTTCAACCTTAATGATTCCATGATATTACTCAGAAGTAGCCACTTTAATTGCTTGTCGTGTTCAGGCTGCATTTTGTGTGTTTTCTACTGTTTACAATGTTAATAAATTTAAGCTCAGTATTTGGAATAGTGTTTATAAATGGTTTCCCAGTACGATTTTCAGAGTGAGTTTCCAGTTCAGAGAAAATAGAAGCATTTTTTCCAAACTTCAGGTGGTCATTAACCCTTGTGATGAGATCCATATTTAAGTAAACAGTGTAAATGGCCCAGGTTGAACAGAGAAGCTGTGGCTGCCCCATCCCTGGAAGTGTCCAAGGCCAGGTTGGACAGGGCTTACAGCGACCTGGGCTAGTGGAAGGTGCCCCTGCCCATTGCAGAGGGTGGCACTGGAGGATCTTTAAGGTCCTTCCAACCAAAGCATTCTACGATTCCACGATTCTAAGCTCCAAATTTTAGAGTATTTAATGTAGCTGGGAAAAAGAAAACAAACCAACAGCTTTGAAACTGCTTTGTTGGGTTTAGTTTTGGGTGGTTTTTCTCCATTGAATTGTGTATGCTAGACCAGAAAATCTCCAGCTAATGTCCCTTGGTGACTCACAGCTATTTAACTTATTGAATACTATTGGGCAGTTTCCTTGTTTCAAGGTATTAAATCAAAGTAAGACTGTGGGGCATTTGTGTTCTTTTGCATTCTGCATAAGTAAATAAAAAGGACAAAAAGGTATTTCATACATATCTATATGATGCTGAATGCAAAACACCATCCATTCTATTGATGCATTTTGAAAAATGTAATTAAAGCAAAGAATCTTATTACACAAATTTTGCATAAAAAGCATACAGTCCCCTTATAGACTGAAGAGACTTTTACCCAGGTTTATTTGCTTAATGTGGTTTAACAAAAAACCTCCAGATGTAATGACATATGTCAGCAGGATCACTGTTATTTCTGGTCCATCGTTGGTAGCAGGACTTTGAAACAATCATGGTGGGACCAAAGTGATTTTCAGATTTTCAGTAAAGGACATCTCCAAATTCTTAACTGCTTTAAAGGATGCCCTGTATCACTAAAAGTGCTTGAACCATGTAATCAGTGATGCTCTTGGGGTCACTGCAGCTCTGGGAAGCTTTATACTGCAGTTTACAAAATTGTTGTTTGCTAATGAACACCTTGTCACAGAATATTCCTGAATGAAGGCACTATTTTGGTACAGTAGAATCATAGAATATGCTGAGCAGGAAGGGACTCACAAGAATCTTGAGCTCTGGCAGCCTTGGGGCTGTGCCCACTGCCCTGGGGAGCCTGGGCAGTGCCCAACCAGCCTCTGGGGGAAGAACCTTTTGCTGAGATCCATCCTGACCCTGCCCTGACACAGCTCCAGCCATTCCCTGGCTGCTGTCCCTGGTCCCCCCAGAGCAGAGATGGAGCTGCCCCTCGGGAGGAGCTGCAGCCCCTGCTGAGCTCTGACCTCAGACTCCTCTGCTCCAGCTGGACAAGCCAGGTGACCTCAGTCACTCCTTGTGTGGCCCCTCTAGGTCCTTCACCATCCTCGTGTCCTTCCTTTGGATGTTCTCCAACAGTTTTAGATCTTCCCTCCATTGTATCCCCCCAAACTGCCCCAATGTTGAGGTGAGGCTGCCCCAGGGCAGAGCAGAGCGGGACAATCCCCTCCCTGGTGCCCCAGGACAGGGATGTCCCTCCTGGCTGCCAGGGCACTGCTGACCCAGGGACAACTGGCACCACCAGGACCCCCAGGGCCCTTACCTGGCTCTGCTCTCCAGCCTTTCATTCCCAGTCTGTCTGTCCATCCGGGTTTGCCCCATCCCAGGGGCAGAATCCAGCATTTATCTTAGTTAAACTTCCTATGGTTAGGGATTCCTCAGCCCCCTCGTTTGTTGAGGTCTCTCTGTTTGACATGACTTGGTGAAGAGAGCAATTTTAAGACACAGAATTTTAAGAAACCTTTTTGTCCTAAGCCTCTCCTGTGCTCTGAGAGCTCTGGGAATCACTTGCTGGATGAGCAGATACTGTGTTTCCATCGCTCCGACAGCACCAGCCCAAACGAGCTGCCTATGATTCCCACAGGGAACCCAAACTTACTGCTTCGCTTGGAGGATGGACAAGCCAGCACTGCCTCTGCCGCTGCCAGTGATTTGGATGAGGATTTATTTTGGTCATTTGTGCCAGCGGGCTTGAAAACACCTCACTGCGAAACAGTGGAGGATGATGTCTACAAAAGACGTGTGACTGCTCACGCAGCAGATCCAACACCTGTGTGCCACATCTCCACAGCTCTGGGCAACGTGCACCATAGTCAGGGAGTTTATTAGAGCAGGGTCACAGTCAAGGAAAAGTGGATAAAACATCTGCTTTTTTTTCTTTACTTGTTGCATAATATTTTTCTACTTGCTTTTCATAATTTTACTCCATTACTCGTAAAAACAGGTGAGATAATGAGCAATGTCACTCCATGTAGCACTTCAGTAAGATTTTTAGTCCACGAATAGCAAAATAAAGTTATCTTGTGCAGGAGTTAGCACAGTTATAACCTGCACCAGCCTGTGAAGTTTATGAGTGAAAGTCTCAGCTTGACTTCATTCACCAAAAATACTCAACATTATAATCTTGGCTTCTTTTGCTCAGAATCACCTCAGTGTCCATAAAATGACTCTTCACTGTGATGCATCCTGGTTTATGAGTCAAGGAGCACATCTATCCCATAGGATTATCCCAAAGGCACAATAGGTACTTTACCTTTAAAATTCAGACAATGTGTTTATTCAGTAGTGAGAGAGTGGAGTTGTGTGTTTTTCCTTTTCATGCCTGTTTAAATAAATATCTGAAAAAAAGCCAAACATTTCAATTGATGTATGTGTTTGGAAGTGTCTTGGAATGTTTTTGCTTGTTTAGATCATGAGTATGATTTAAGAGTAGTCCAATAGTTTCTGCAGTGTTTAACCAGGGGTGCTTCTGGCAAACTAATACCCATTACAGGCAGTACTTCAACCTTCAGGTAGCAGCAAATAGTGGTGTTTTATGGGTAATTTCTTACTTCCTCCTGCTGTTTTCAGAATGATCCACTTCTTTAAAGCTGGAGTCACATCAGATGGTGTTGTGTTCTCACTGTTATTTCACCATCGCCCAGTGCAACGTGACAGCCCTGCTGCTGTGAGCAGAGCCCACGCTGCACTGCCAGCCACACGTGACACAGCACGGGGGTGATGCCTCTGCTGCCCTCGGGAAGAACAGAGAACAGGCCCCAGAAAGCACAGCACACTTGCCAAGCTGGAGCAGGTGGCACAGTAAGATTGTTGCATAACTGTAGCTGCAGAGGAAGGGCTTTCTGACATTTTTATGCCATATGAGACCTGAAGTCCACAGAACAACTTGCACTGTGTGTTAGTTCTTGTTATCTCAGGTTAGAAGGGTATTACCCTGAAAGCACTTTTTGCTGTCATCACACATAGGAGGAACTGCAGGTTGTTCCTGGAATGGGGAAACATCCCGGGGGAGCTGAAACCTATGGGACCTGTCAAACCAGCACTGTGGAACAGTGTCTGGGGAGCATGTGCAGCTTGGAAGAGTTTGAGGAACAACATCTTTATTTGCAGAGGTCCCAGGCAGAGTTCCAGTGGCAGCAAGTGCAGAGTTAAATAGTCCCTGGTAACCTGCGGAGTGTCGCTCCAGTCCTCCTAGAGCACTGGGATCAGAGCAGCAGCTGATCTGCATGCTCAGGCCGTGGAGCAGCCAACTGCAGCTCAAACACATCATCATTTCACATGGGTGCTAAATTTTATCACTTTTATTTCGGGGAAGCTGATGCCATTGGGGATGCAGATGAATGGTTTGACCACAAACCATTAATATCGACACCATCCCTGGCAAATGCTTCTCATCTCTCCCTTGTCCTCTGCCCCTCCAAGCAAACACACAGATGATTAGTTTTTCAGCAGACATTATATGGTTTGCAAATTGAAGTCAAACCTCTGAAAGGTTGGGTGATAGCAAAAAGCAACTTCAGACTGTTCAGCAGAAGGGAAATAAAACAATATTCCAAACTGGCCTTTGCATTGGCTCATTTGTGGTATATTTGCTTTTTAATGTCTCTTCAGAATAATAGCATTATTTATGAAAAGAGAGAAAGATCTGACCCTCAGTACTATAAAACTCTGATCCTCTGTATAAAAAAAGATAAAGTGATAAAGAAAATTGGACACTTTAAGAGAAGTTATGAAAGGAGTTTTTACATTTTAATATGAAAACTGTAGAGATTTACTCTGTTGAATATTGTCCACAGTAAATTTCATTATTGTTATCCAGCATCCAATTTGTCATCTCTAATCAGGCATCTCTATTTTATATTTTTGCATGCTCAATAAGCTTTCAAATTACTCTCACCAGATGAAGGACATTGTACCCTTTAAGACTCTTTTCTTCTTGCGAAGAACAGTTCCTTAAGGAAGTTTTCCAAAATTGTGAAAGCCTCCTGATAGCAGTAATTTTAAAGAATGATGGTATAGGTGGAATATTTCTGTCTTTTTTCATTTCTTTTAACCATGTGCTACATAATGTCTTTTTATTATATTCTAATCTTTCATTTTTGAGACTAGCTACACATGAAATCCTGGGCTTCTCAAGCTACTTTTGCCATTTGGACTCAAAGCAAAGCAATTTTTCCAGCATCATTTCTCTTTTGTTATCTTGTCTTTCCATCAGATTCTCCATTAGCTCAACTATAGGACTGCTACAATTTTTACTGCTACTGTTATGTGTGGACTATTAAATCATTTACTATTCTCCAAAATATATTCGTGTATAAAGGTCTAATTTTGAAAGGTTGAAAGTTCACCTCGACGTTATCACACTGGTAATCAAAGAAGTAATTGCATAAAATAATCCAGAATAAGATGCACAGTAATTCAGCTTTAGGGATGCAATCCATTCATGCTTATAAAAGATAATATTTGTTTATATGGTTGGTTATTTTTCCCCTGTGATTATCTTGAGAGTTTCAATGTGGAAATAAAGAGAACTCGTAGCATAACATGAGATACTGCTGTAAAATTCACGTCATATTGGACACCAGGTAATTTAATCGTCATGCTTTAATGAATTGAGTGGTGACCAACTGACGAGGATTTGAGGTGTGCAAATGTGCTCAGTGCAGGCTGTCCCTGAGGCCACGGAGTAGTAACCAATGAGTACCTGCTGCAAAGGCTCCCTCAGCAGAGTGAGCAGGGTCTGGTGCACATTCAGCAGACACCTCCCTGCCACAGCAGCTTGCAGGTGTCCTCAAGGAATCGATGGAGACTGGAATTTCCTCAGCTTAACCTCTTCTCTCCCAGCTGTGGCAGTGCAGAGTCTTCCTGCTCCGAATGGTGCTGCTCCAGCCCATCAGCTGTGGCAGCTTTGAGAAGGCTCTGTGCAAACAGCAGGGATGTCACTGGCACAGCAGCAGGAATTGCTCTGGGGGGACACAATCAGCACTCAAGAAGTTTTTGCTCTTCTAATGAAGACATGAAGCTGGTGAAATTAGCTGTTTGCAAGAAGAAGAGCTGCCAACGAGGTCAAAATTTCTTAAAGACCTGGAAAATTATGAAATTTGAGTCAAATGTATTCCAGCTATACTGGAAGTGAAGTACAGTAAATTTGTACAGTAGCAAAGCTGCAGAGCGTGTGAATCATTACAAAATTGGGTATAAGCTGTTTGCGAATATGCATGATTTAGGCAATATTAATTGCAAACAATATGTATAATTCTTTCCTGAATTGGCTAATTTTCTTCTTTTTCGGGTCATAAATCTGTTCCTGACAGAACATGGTGAAGTGCACAGGAAGGACATGGAGGTGTTGGATTGAGCCCAGAGGAGGCACCAAGATGAGCAGAGGGATGGAGCAGCTTTGCTGGGAGGAAAGGCTGGGAGAGTTGGGATTGTTCAGCCTGGAGAAGAGAAGCTTTGGGGTGACCTGACTGTGGCCTTGCAGGGCCTGAAGGGCTGCAGGAAAGATGGAGAGAGACTATTGACAAGGGCTGGAGTGACAGGACAGGGGGAATGGCTTCCCACGGACAGAGGGCAGGGTTAGATGGGATAATGGGAAGGAATTCTTGGCTGTGAGGGTGTTGAGGCCCTGGCCCAGGTTGCCCAGAGAAGCTGTGGCTGCCCCTGGATCCCTGCAAGTGTCCAAGGCCAGGTTGGACGGGGCTTGGAGCAACCTGGGCTAGTGGAAGGTGTCCCTGCCCATGGCAGGGGCTGGAATGATATGAGTTTTAAGATCTCTTCCAATCCAGGCCATTCTATGACTCTATGAAGGGATAATTTGATGCTCAGATTTCATTAATTCATTTCAGATTAAAAAAAACATGTTTACCCTGCATGGGCATATTTCTGTCTGCTCCAGGAACAGACAAAGAGTAGAAGTATTACAGTTCTGAAGCAACTTTGTAACTCTATGGAAATTAAAGAACAGACTTTAATGGAATATAAACATTGTCCGTAAGGGACGGTAAGATATAGCATATTGTTTTATACTCAGCTGTTCAGTGTAATTCAAGGTAATAAATCTTTAGCTGTAGGATGTTGTTTAGACTTGCTATATTATAACAAATAAAACAAAGGAGTTCTGTCAACCAGTAACACTGAAATCATCAAGTAAGGGGAAAGTACACCTATTATGGCTTTTATACATGGAGAATAAAACACAACTTTGCAGAGCAATGTGCCCCAACTGCTGAATTTCACACTGTTTCTGAAATAATTGGGCCCTGAATCTACAAAATACTTATTCTTTGAAATTACATCATTTTTAAATTAGACAAATGTTAAAGAAATTCTTATACTTCAGTTGTAGAATCACATTCTGCGGTTTTGTTCTTGTGTTTATAAAAGGCACAGACAATTTTTTACATATGTAAAGACTGTGTAAAACGTGGTCAAATTCTACTCTTGGATGTCTATGCATTTTTATTTTCTGTTGGAGAAAATTGTGTGGAAAGTGTATAAATGTCAGGACAGCCTTTAGGAAGTACACTGAAGTTATAGGAATAAGGGTCAGTCAAAAGTCCGAGAATCAGAGAATCATGGAATGGTTTGGGTTGGAAGAGACCTTAAATATCATCCCACACCCTGCCATGGGCAGGAACACCTTCCACCAGCTCAGGTTGCTCCAAACCCCATCCAACCTGGCCTTGGACACTTCCAGGGATGGGGCAGCCACAGCTTCTCTGGGCAACCTGTGCCAGGGCCTCACCACCCTCACGGGGGCATGAATGACCAGAAATACCTGCTCAGATGTCAATGGATGTGTTGGGTAAAAACATAAATGTAGTTTCACTGCTTATAAACCTGCAGGTGTTGCGGCCCTGTATTGCATAATCCTCAATCCTGAATCCAGAGCTCAAGGATGAAATTCTGTCCTTTATGTCATTGATTTCCCTCAGCTTGCAGTTTCTCCAAAGATGAATAATGTTGGAAAAAAATGGTGGTTAAGCAGTAAAGTGTCATCACTAAGAGGGTTTGCTGATAAAGGTCGAATAAGAATATGCCACCCCTCTCTGATTAACAGTCTGTGGTGTTAGTAGATATTGATTGCATTTAAGAGCTCGTGGGTAAGAGGCAATTTAAGTTATCAACAACTACACAAGAAATAAGGTTCATTTAGAAGCAGATACTAACAGGTGCCATTGCTGTGAATCCAGTTTGAGGAAGAGGAGACAGCAGGAGAGATTTATCCATTTTGTTTGTGCAAGCTGGCAGAGGTATCACAGAGACAACAGTCACCGTCTGCTCTGCTCTGCCTGTGGTGTCACAGCAGTCACAGCACTGGGACTGTCCAGCATTTGTCCATTTTACCACTCCAATTCAAATTAGAGTGTGGTACTTAACTCTGGCATTTGAATGAATAATACTTTCTTAAAGTGTTATAGAAAACCCCAGAATATTCACACCACCCAAATGCTTTTTCAAGGAAATTTATCACTCATTTACATTTCATTTATGAGAATAAATTTTACTGTTCTGAGGCTGATGTACAAGAGTGATCTGCACTCATATTTTGTGTTACTCATTAAACTGTATCAGCTTCAAATTTAGAGGCTTCTTGTATAAGGTCTGCAGGTGTTAGTAAATACTTTGCAGCATAATCGAGTGAGGAGACACCACATCTTTGTTTACAGAAGGCAAAGCCATGCTGACAACTGAGTGGTGGAATATCTTCTCCCCATTCTAGCAACCTCTAGTTGCACTTCCACATTAGTAGGGACGTAACTCAAGGGAAAAGCTATTTTTGTCCAGGTTGTGTAGTGGGAAAGTCAAGCACTTTTAACACTCACTTCCCTTGCAGAGAAAAGTCTTCTGTCCTGTCAATATAGAGAGATTTACTGGTTCTAAAGGGGTGCATAAAGGGTGTATCCAGCATCTTCAGCTTATAATTGTCTTTTAATGAAGACATGCATTTTACAGTGTTTCTTTTCACTGATAATCAAACATGGTCACTACAGGTTTTGAAAGAAAGCTCTCCCAGTCTTTCCATTTTATAATCCCGTGGGATTTCACAGCTGATGGGCATTGCTGATGGGCATTTTTACACTGATGGGCATTGCTGGTTGGAAGATATTTTCAGACCAAACCAAGCTGTGTGGGGAGGAAATGGGGGTGCCTGAAGGGCAAGAGCAGTTTGTGAGCACAGGGGGTGTGGCTGTGTGGGCACACTCGGGAGATCCAAACCTGCCCAGACATGCCACATGCACGTGGCACTTCTCATCTGTTCGTGTCATTATGCGACAGCTTTGCTTTTTTACTATAAGATGTGTTAAAAGTGCATCTTGCTACAGTAATATGTTTTGTATCTCATGTAGAGTTCCCCCCATGACCAAAATTGTGCCCTGTAAACTGATTTCACAGCAGTAAATTTAGTGCAAAGAGCACTATGAAAGCTATTCATTGCTGTATTTTTCCACAGGAACAGTTCAATTCCTACTCCGTTTTGTCAAATACATCAACCAGAGATTGTCCATAATCAAAAAGTCCTGCAACAAAATTTAGGCAGAAGCTGGATACATTTCGGGATTTTATGAATGACATACAAATGTGTCCACATACCAGCTAATCAAAGGGATGTATATAAAGTTGTCCCTGATGTAGCTCAGTATTACTTTTTTAAATTAAGAACCAGCAACTTTTGGAAAGTGTTCATACTAATTCCACAAAACAAATAACAGTACAGTTTGAAAATGCAGCCACATTCTCATGTCTTTATAAAAAGTACAAACTCATGAATGATTTTATGTATTATCTCTTTTAAATATTTCCTGGAGCCAGCTGAGAAACTCTCAGAAACAGCAACTCTCAGTGATAATGTGATAAGACATTGACTTTCTATTAATTACTAAAACTGGTTTGTGTGTTTGTCTCCTGAATTAAGCATTTTTACTTAGATCCTGATTATTTTCTACCTTTCATTATTAATGTACTATCAAATCATTCTCAAAAAAAAAGCAAGAATGATAAACATCTAAAATCAAGAAGGTGTATTTATGTATTTATGAATTTTTTGAGCACAGAGATAATGAGAGTACTGACAAATTTCATGTTTCATTGACAAGTTACTTTGAATTTCAGAATATACAAGTATTTAAAACAACAATTGACTCCAAAGTGTTTTGACATGGCAAAGAAAAATGAATCATGCATAAGTATTAATAATATTTCTGATCAGTCAGTTCTGCTTTATCTGCTGCTCTGGGGTTTTAAGTTGGGATAAATTGGATTTGGTTTAATTTTAAAGTATTTCCCTTGAAATAATGAGTCATGTCCACATGCACCAATATCTATTCACGTTTTGTGATCAAAGACTGAGCAACCTGGTCTTGTGGAAGGTGTCCCTGCCCATGGTGGGGGATTGAACTGAATGACCTTTGGAGGTCTCTTCCAACTCAAAACATTCTATGACTCTCTAACACATCACACAATAAAGTCTTGCAGCGACATTTACCTGAGGATTCCTAAATAGGGAATGGTAGATTTGAGGTTTATTTCATGATCAGGAGATGATGGTGCTAATTTGCTAATCAAAAGTAGTTTGTTCATTAAATACTATCCCATAATCACACTGGAAAAATATGTGCAAATGTCAACAAAATTATGAATTATTTGACTAATAGAGACCAGATGAATTCCATTGGTAATTTCTTTTTTTACATATAAATCATTTAATAATTCAGAAATTTCTCACAAAGGATCACTGCAGTTAACATGCCACTGAATGAGCCAAAAGAATTGCACAGATTATACTGAAGGATAATTAGACATTTCACACAAGGAAACTAATATTAAAAAGCATAGACTAGGGCAGAAGATGGCAAGGGAACTGGAATTTTCTTGAGTCACTGGAGAGCTGCTTCTGGATGTCTTAGCTTACAGGATTTTGCAATATGCCACGAGTTTTATTGATTTACCCTCCACTGCTGTAGATATTAATCTTCAGAATTTTATTATTATTAATGTAAAATGTGAATTCTCCTCTGACTGTGAGTGGTGGTTGATTGACTGTTTCCTGGTGATCTTGTCTAAATATGCCTATGGTATAAATATTACATTTGGAAAACTGCTCAGTTACATTGTGTGCTTTGGCAATGTGGGACGAGCTGTGCAGGGGAAAGGCTCATCAAGTGGCACAAGCAAGAGGGCAAGGAAATAGGAAAAGATTGGATATTGAGTATAAGAATTTGGATAGCTCTGTCCCAGGTGGCAGGTCAGCTCGGTATTTCAACTCTTCGCTTACACACTGGGTAATAATAGAAAATAATGTGGAACATTTTGGAGAGTTCACAAGGAGGAAAAAGTCCTGAGTTCAGAAGAGTTTTAGATTTTCATTTTATTAATTAAATTATACCTTCTCTCTATCCACCCCCAACTGAAGTTACTGTACAAATCATTTGCCATGTGAGCAGTGTTGGGGTTGCACTCCAGGCTCAGTTTCTCCAAACAGGCAACAGATTATTTCCATTGCACGGAGTCACAGATGGTGTTCAATAACTGGGGTACTTTTGATTCGAATTTGAAAGTAGGAAGGTTTGTAGGGGAAAAAATTGTGATTTGTTCTCCACAGAGGAGGGCCCCCCAGTTCTCAGGAAGTCCCATGGGGCTATGAGGAGATGCTGCTGTGGGAATTGTTTCAACTGCCTCTGGTCCATTGCTGGATTTCAAGAGAAACCCTTGTGACACACAAAAAAATCAGAATTAGCTAACAGTAAAGAGAATATTTTGCATCTCAAAGCACAAAGACTCAGCTCCTAAATAACAACCACAAACTTCTAAACCTGCAAAGCTGATACAAACTTAAGGGTGAGAGATTGAACTGAGTTTATTTTTCCTTGATATTTGTCTTAGCTTTGTTTTGAATTCTGCCTAAGGACAGCAGCTTGGGAGAAGAGGCCTCCCATCTGCAGCCAGGTGCTGATACAACAATTGCAAATGTGTACAAAAGTACAATAGTGCATGTATGATGTTGTCAAATTTAGTTTGTTTCTAACCATGTCATAATACTCTGATAAGTGTAAATTATCAGGCCCATTTCCAAACTTTCTTCCAGAAGACTTTATTTCTTTGCTATTTTATACTACCCCTCAAACAGTGTAGAATTTTTCCAATTTCTAAATTCTAATTTTGTCTCCTTCTGATGTCACCTTCCAAAAAAAATGTCTATTTATGTAAAGCACAAGGTTAACAGTAGCTTTGATGTGTGTATTCTAAGTCATCTTGTATAAGGACAGTCTGCCAGCAGTGTTTAAGGATGAGTGTTTCATTACAAGGCCTTTGAAGTTCCTGAGGTACCACAAATGACCATTATTGAAAATTTTCCTTGATTATTATTTTTACTGCCAGAGTTTTAAGTCATACAATATCAGCTTTCTTTCCACTATGCTTCTTAGTTCCTTTTATGGTAAAGCTTAATACAATGACCATATGGAGCAGCTGAAAGGCTGCCAAACGTTTAAATGACAAGGTTATAAATATACAGACAGCATGGAGGTTATTTCCCCCCTTAATGCATAGTCTGTTGGTTTGAGCCAAAGCAGACAATAAATCAGAATGTGTAATTTGTTTTCCACTAACTTCACAGATGTGTGTGATGTCGAGGATACCTTTGTCTAGTGGCAGGAAAGAACTGCAGAGTTTATGTAAGTGTGAGGGAATGCTCAGCTAATTACACGGAGGACACCTATGATAGCTAAAGAAAAAGTTAGTCTTTAAGTTTTGTTTTACAAGCTCTTACCCAAACTCAGCGGTAGAGATAGCCCTTCCTCCCCAGCTTTGTGCTCAGCCACAGACTGTCCTCACTGCTGCCCTGCTCCTCTGGAGAGGAGCTACCTTCTGCTCTGCCTTCTTTTGCTGCAAGTGAGAAAGACACTGTGTGCCTGACAATAGAGCCCTCAATACTGTGCCCTGTGTGTCCTGAGCAGCAGTCCCTCCGTGCTCTGGTCTTCTCCTGCAGCTGTTGTTGTTTTCCCAGAGCACATAAGGAGACACAGCTGGTACCTGTTACACTGCTTGGATGCTCAGGCACTTTGGTTAGGTAGGAATTAAATTGTTGTTTGTGTGAGGGTCAGACAGAGCAAGGTACCTTGTGTGTGGAAAGGGATGCTGCTTATGAAAGCTGTTTTTCTTTTGCAGTAATTGCAGCAGGAGAGATTTAAAACTTAGAAAGCAAAAGCTTCGCATGCTAAGATCCTGTGTATGTCACCTGCACCTTTGCTCTCTTAATGTACTGTAATATTTTTCGCTATCCAGATCTTATGGTTATGTTTAATAAGAAACTTGTGAATGTAAAGCCCTTGGATTTTATCAGTAGGTTGAGTTAGAAGTTTATGAAGTTTTGTGTTTCAGTTTTCTCCCAGAAGCAAATACTTTTTCTCAGCCATCCACTACTAGAGGAGAGCTCCCCTACCCCAGAAATACAGCTATGGCAGAATCAGCACTCCTAAAAATAATAATAATAATTTGGGTTATTTGCCAACAGATGGCTAGAAACACAAACAGTTTCTCTTACAATCATCACTTATCCCTTTGGCTGCCAGTACTCCATTGCACATCTTTGTTTCTATATGCTGATAATATCAACTGAAAGCACTCAGAATGTCAGTCCTTACCTGCTGCACTCTGTAAGTGAAGTGCCAGCTGGGCTTTTTGAGGAAAAAAGAATGGCTTTGAGCTTAAAGCATTTGGTTTGGCCTCTGGGGACTTGTGTTCAAACCAGGGTTCTGCCATAGATTTCCTGTGTGACCTTGAGCAAATAACACTCTCACAATCTCATCTGCCCATCTGTTAACATAGGAATGGTAATTATGATAGTAATGAATTTTGCCTTGTAACAGTTCTTAAGCTGAAGGCCCTTTATCAGAAGTGCAGTTCCAACTGTAGCCATGAAGACAGGTTCCATCTGAGACCTGGTGGTGGAGGACAAGGTGGTTTTCACGGTGTGATCCTCTCTGTTACACTGATGGCTGAAGAGTGACAAGAATATATGAGCTGAGCTCAAACAATTCAATTATTCGATTATTACTGACAGAAATCCCACACTGCCCATCCCTGTCCCTTCTCTTGACATGGTCATTGTACTGCTGCCTCCCTTTGGAGACACAATATTCCTTTTTTTTCAGTTAGCTTATCCCAGCTCTTACTGTCACTTTTTCCTCTGCCCTTTCCTTGCTTCTGGGTGACTGTGAAATTGCCTATTTCTATAGCTGCAGCTCTTTACATCACAAAATGAACTTTTTTTAGCTGTTTAATGCATCTGAGTACTTCTGGGTGATGTGAAGCCTTTGTTAGAGGAGCTGCTGCTTCGGGGGACCAGCAGGACCATGGTGGCAGAGCAAAGGACACCAGGAGTCAGTGCTCAGAAGTGAATATTCTGTATGTGTGCAGCAAAGCAGAGCCTGTAAATGGTAAATCACACTGAACACCCACCTGGTAACTTGCCTGAATGGAACAGTCACTGGCCAGATGTTCTATCTAGTGTGAGACGGGTTCTTGACTGTTCTTTCCCTCTTCCCAATGGGAATCTGTCTTGTATAGTCCAGTACTGTGCTGCCCATAGTTAATTCTCATTAACTCTGCATGCCTGTGGTGAGAGCCCCCTCCTCTCACCTGCCATACAAGGCAATCGTCCTTGTTTCAAGTTCCCTCTTCCCAGTTTCCTATGAAAGGCTTCCATTATAAACATTATTTTTGTTCTCTAAGGAGACCTTTGGCAGTGTTGCAGCATTTTTGTCTCTGCTATTGCTGAGGTGTCACTGTGGAAGTCATGGGTCTGGCAGCCAAGAGCAGGAGGAAGATGGTCATCAAGCCCTTCACCCAAAATTTCTTTCAAACTGAGTTATCTTGGAGAGGAACAAGGAAGGGAGGTGGACAGTGCAGTGATTCTGGACATGTTCTTTTTTTCCCAAGCAGTGCACAGGTGAAGTCACAGCTCATACAGATGTTCAAGGAGCTGATGTGACACCCTCTATCAAAATGTATTGTATGGAGCAGAGACTTTCTCATTGTCCTCTAAATATGCTCTTGTGTGGTTGGTGCTGTACTACCATTTTATCTGCCTTCTATGTATGTAAGGGAATAAAATGTTCTCCTTAGCCAAGTGTTTCCCTGCTGGATTTTAAATAGACTGGAGTTCAACTGGTTTTTGGTTCACCAGTCAGTTAGCACTTCAGGGGGAAACTGTCTGGATATGTTTGCATCTCCCGAGTTTTGCTTTGAGTTTCAGATTCAAACAAAACTGAAAGCTCAAAGGAGAACCCAGCCTGAACTGCCAGCATAGTCTAACTTGGGATTGGAACGATGTGAAATCTCTATATTTAGTTTGGTTTCAAATAGCTACCATAAATCCTCCTGCAGATCTCAGGAGGTGTTTTAAAGTTCACTCAGTACTTACCCCACATTCCCCTGAAATATTTGGTAATTTCAAAGTTCTCTATACCATCTGCCAAAATTTTAGGTTTATGAGCAAACCTGATATAAGCATCTCTCTCTCTCCCTGCCCCCTCCAAATCATTCCACTCAAGCAACACACAAAGAGCTAAGAGAGAGTGTGAGTTGTATCTTTCTTTTAAAGACAGATATGGAATGAAACCCTGAGAGACTACTGCTACGGTCCCTCCTCCCACTCCTACACCAGTTCTCATTGATTTCAACAATATTTTCTTAAATAATAACTGGCTCTGACCTCAGCACATGGTCCTGTGGAAGCTTTTGTCTGGATCTCTTTACAGAAAAATATCACAAAACGGACTGTGATGTGAATAACCATGGAATGTTTTCCTTGAGCTGGGCTTACCACATGCAGAGCCATAGCAAGGCACATACATTACTAAAAATAATAGCCTAAAACTATTGCAGTGGCATTTGCTCATTAGGAAGTCTATTACCTCTGAAATGAGGCTGCAGTGCTCAGTCCTTTCTTGTTCTGCACAGAGCAGTTTATTAATGGTCCCTTTGTTTAAGAGGGATGACACAGGAGCTGGGTGGAAGACTCGAAGCAGCTCAGCAGCTATGAAACAGCTACTTGGTACTGTTTAATATCTTAAATGACTCCATGCCCATAAATCAGCCAGCTGTAAATTATGTTTAATGCTGAAAAATAACCACCAACCAAACAGATCTTTAACCTGTAAATGTTAATTCTGTTTGTTAATACTCAGTGGCTCCAGCAGTGCTTGGAGGCTGCACAAGCTATTATTCATTTTGACTCCACTCCAGCCCTTTTAAGAGTAGCCTCTCCTAGGTCTTCCTGAAAATGGGAGCCACTGCAAGGTACCCACCACAGAGCAGGAGCAGATTTTACTCCCCCTGGGATGGATGTAGGAAAGGACTCTTGACTGCAGGATGGAGGCAAGGGCAGGGGGAGCAGGATATCCCTGGTTGGGAGTCTCTCCTTACTGTCAGCTGCACCTGAGTGGGACTGGATCCTACTCTGCTTTGGTGATGCACAAATTGTTTCACAAATCAAATCCTGTACACCTGATGCTCATCTAAATGCCTCATTTTGATTTAAACGCCTCATTTTTATTTAAACACTCCATTTTGGTTTAAATCAGAGAGTCAATGATTCAAAAAATTCAAACACATATCATTAGGTGTCTATTTACCTTTAAGACTCTGCTATTGAAATCCTTATGTCATAAAATCACAGAATGGCTTGTGTTGGAAGAGACATTTAAGTTCGTCAGGCTCCAACCCCTCTAGCATGGGATGCCAATTATATTGTCCATAATAGTTTCTGCATCCAACTCTAGGAATCATTCTCTCCTTGAGTAAAAGTAATTCTCTCTATGAATCCTGGCTTTTTTTGTTCTTTTTAGTCAATATAAAAATAAAAGAGATTGTAATGTGGAATAATTTTATACATCAGAAATCCAACTGGACCTTAAATCTATTTTGCATTTGATTCTATTTTATTACTTTATCCCTGCATTTCACTAAGTGTAAATGTTTGGAAATAAAGTCGGTTAAGAGATGATAAAAATCTGTAATAAACTTTGTAGTTAAATACTTTATCCACATTTGAAAAATGTAAAATGGTAACTAATGCTGCATGTGCGTGTGTGTTTACTCTTATGTTGGTGAAGTACCACTGTCTGGGGAAAACAGTTTTTTTCTATTTCTTCACTGATGTTTGGCAATGGGTCCAAACTGTGAAGCTGAGGTTTGTCCTTTGTTGAGCTGAAAACTATATTATCTGTATGCTCTCTTATTCAGCCCAATTTTTTTTTTTTGTGACAAAAATCGACTATATATGAACTAAAGAAGGCATTTTAATTCTGAAAATTGAAGTAGTTACATCAAAAAAAGATTTATCAATACAGTTCCATTTAATTTCATAAGATAAAATAATGCTGAAATAAATATTGGCCTTGATCTCAGCTGCTGTCCGGCAACAAGAGAAACGCATTCAGATTTCTCTTTTCTAAAATATGGCAGTTCAAAAATTATCACAAAAAATGAAGAACAGAGAAACTGGGCAGACAATAAAGTGTAAGTGGGAAACAAATGTTAACATTCTACTTATCAAGCTCTTACAAGGAGAAGGAAGCTTGTAGCATGGTAATTAACACCCACTCATCACATTCTTCTGGAAGATTAAAGAACAGGTCCTAGCCCCAGTACTTACCTTTGCAAATATAATCTCATCAATTAATCTAATTCAGAAGAGAATGAGGGTTTTATTTTAGCTTACTTAGCAAGGTTTTTTCCTGGTTAGGCTCTTTTTCCCTTTTACCACACAAGAATCCATATCTCACTTAGAGGTGAAAATTCCTTGACCTTTCAACGCACTCAGTTAAGTCTCAACAAAAATAGAGGAGATATGGCAGATGTAGGAATTATGACAGCAGGATTTGTGATGTGGGATAAAGCTGAATTTGGCTCCTGCAGAAATGTGTTAGTGGCATATAAAAAATCCAACCTTGGAAGTAGCAGAGCTTTCCATTTCTGGCCCCAAGTGCCACCTCTCTGCATTGCTCACAGTGCTACTGTAGATCAAGAGCTGTTTGCATCCAGAGATCACAACTTCATCTTCCCCTTCTGATGGAAATAACCTGCAAGTTTTTTTTATTCAGATTACTAAAATTATGGATTGAGTTAGTTTTTTTAAAATGCACAAGTTACCTAATAACGAGTGCTTGGCTGCCTGATTTACAGGAAGTTACTTGCACCACGAGCTGATCAATATATAAGTGTTATCTGTGTGTGTATAAAAAAGATGATGTGTGTTTTAGACTTCAAGAATATAAAATTTTACCCAAAGCAAAGCTTTTTTTTTTTTCTTTTTAATTTTTGTTTTCCAAGCATATTCCTTTAAGAGACTTCAGGTTTGGTGATTTCTTCTCTGCTCTGGGACTTCACAACATAACTGGTTTTATTAGCAGGGGAATCACTTTCCTTCAATACACAGTTCACTTACATCTGGCAGCATCACTCCCTGCAAACAACCTCTCAGTCATGAGTATTTTCTTGGTGTTATCATTCAAATATTTTCATAAACTATCTTCCTAAGACTTTAGCAGATATTGTGGTTTCATTTTGAATATTTTATGAATATAGCCAAAATATACCTGTCTGATAATGAAAGCACTTAGTAAATCTACTTTTGCCTGGAATTGCTGGTTCTTGGTCAGGAGGTATTAGTTGAACACCGGTAGAAGCAGATGTAACAAAGCAATGAAGGTGATCATTAATGCTATTATATACCTTGGATGGAGCAAAAGTGAAACTCTCTATTTCCACGCCATTAGGAGCCTGGAGAAGTATAAAAATGCAGTTTGCAATCTTCCTTCAGATAAATGATTGTTGCTCTCAAACCCTTGAATAGTTTTAACAAACGATCACTGGCTGGCTGCCACTATTGGACTGTGCCTTCTGAAAAACTGCACTATTTAAATACATAAACACAGACTCTTAATGAAACCATTTTCTATATCCCTTCCCTGTCCTGGTAGAAACATGTAGTTAAATACGACTGAAAAATTGAACTGGTACCAAGGTTCTCTAATCTGTCTCTTCTGCTGAATTTATAGATGTGCTCCTGCTGATTTATTATTGAAATTTCTTTTCCTAAAAGCAGTGATATCAGGGAGCTGGAATGACACATGAAATGTAGTCCAAGGTAAATTAAACTCCTTAAGCACAGCAGTTATCATCTGATTATAACTAAGTACATTAGACAGCTCAGGATCCTTGCAAACACTCAATATATTAAGATGATCAGTCATCAGCACAGTTCTTCTCGTCTTGCTGCTGGTATGAATCACTTTTATAAGAAAATGAGCTCTCGATTCGTATCTAGGAAGGGAGATTCAAAGAAAAAAAGAACTAAGGAAATTGTTAGTGCAGTTATAGCTAAACACCCATTTCTGGATTTCTCCTCTGCCTGGCTGGTTGCTGCACTAACAGGCGTTAATGAGGCATTAATGAGGCATTAGTGTGACCTTTGTGAATTTGAATGTGTGACACAGCTATTGTAAAACATAGTAGGGAAATATGGAGTCTGCAGGTTGGAAATTACGTAACTGCAGCTGCACACACACACAAGTATTTTTTGTACTTGTCAGGAGGAATGAAAATCTTGTTCACAATCAAGTGGTAAGACAGCAGGATGTATCCGATCTTAAAGGAGTAAAATCACATGGTTATGTCCCTAGGCATTGGAACTCCATTCTAAGTAAGCATCTGGTGCCTAAAGACAGTAGAGAAACTCCTTATCTTACCAGTTCCTGTCCCTTCCAATTTGTCCATTAATACAGCTATTTTGATTTTGTTTTCAAATATATAAATCCCAGCAAAGAGAAAGCAAAAAAATATTCCAATAACAACACACATCTTCAGAAACTCCAGAAACTGTAGTTTGAAGGGATCTAATGCCACTCAAATAGGTTTCATACTTATTGAATTATCCAGAAGACAGGAGAGCAGACTGGGAATTTCTAGCTTGTTGTTGAAGTTTCAAGGTTTATACCATTCGTTACAATAAAGCTGTAGATACTCTGGAATATAAGAAAAGATTGAGTCATCAGAGTTACTCTCTTTGCTCCACAGCAAAACAGAGCAACCATCACCAATGTTTAAAGTAATGTTTTGAGCTGAAAAATTTGGAATGAAGGAGGAGAGATCTGAAGGGCATAAAATCAAACTTGGAGTCTGAAAAAGGATACTTAACATTATGTAAAGACAGTATAAAATATATATAAGTATATTTAAGTATATATATATACATATGGTATAAAGTATTGTACTGCTGATACCTTGGCAGCAACAGAGAAAGGAAGAAATTGTCATTCAGCATATAAACAACCTTTTCAGATTTGTATTCTGGAATGACAATTCTAAGAAATAAACAAGACTCTACCTCTCAGAAAATAGCAGTTATAGGTGAAACACGTACAGAGAGGGGAGGACCAAAAACCTGTTGGTATCAGTCTTGTTTGCATGGCCAGTGCCATATTGTTGTATTACTTGCCTGAAAATTCAAGGTTGTTGGAAGGCACTTGCTGTGTGTGCTTCAGGGACCTCTCTTAATCTTCTGTGTTTTCTTAGGGGTTAAGTACAGGCTGGGGGCACAGGACGAAAAAGATATCTGTTCTTCCACAGCACATTTTTGCAGTCTCAGTAAATTTGTTTGGGCTGTATTCAAGGTTACTAAATCATCACAATTATCACAGCACATGGAGTGTGCCCGATGTGCCAAACTGACCCAGCACTTGCATTTTTGTTCAACATTAACCACACCAACAGCACCTTCTCTATTGATAAATAACCATTTTGAAGCAAAACCAAAACTAAATCACTCACAAATGAACATTAAGTTTGATGTTGGCTGTTTCTTGTCAGAGATCACAGAATCCCAGAATAGTTTGGGTTGGAAGGGACCTTTAAGATCATCCCATTCCACCCCCTGCCATGGGCAGGGACACCTCCCACTAGCCCAGGTTGCTCCAAGCCCTGTCCAACCTGGCCTTACAGAGATGGGGCAGCCAGAGCTTCTCTGGGCAACCTGGGCCAGGGCCTCCCCACCCTCACAGGGAGGAATTTCTCGCTAATATCTAAATCTACATCTGCCTTCCTTCAGCTGCAATTAGTCACCTTGTGTTGGGCATTGAGGTGGTGTCCTGCCATAGTTTGTCACGCAGCAAAAAACCAGGGGCGCTCTCTCTCAATGTGGTTGAATAATGTTTCTGTCCTGGGATGGATTTGTGTGGTGGATGGCTTTCTGAAAGGTACAAGGTGGTGTTTTTAAACTAATTATTTGCACTGTGATTTGCATCTGTTTAATTTTAAGCTTTAGGTTTGCTGTTGGTTTTTCTGTTTAAAATGACGTTCTACAGAAAGTGTATTCCTTTTATTGAGTTAATTTATTGGCTTAGACTATGGGCAGGAGTGTCGGCTGTGAAGCAGCAAAGTCTGTGCATTGAGTGTCAGGAACAGAATTCCAGTTTTATAAAAACTTTTCTTTCCTTAGTGATAGTTCATCACAGATGAGCTGAACTGATTTACACTTTGATATTGCAAAAATATACATTACCTTCCTTCAGGTTCTGAGAAAAAAAGCTTCAATTACAGACCCATCAGAAAATCTCAAAAAGTAAGTCAGGTTTGCATGACATAGGAGTATGTTTACAAGTCTGTTATCAATAATTTAAGCTTGACTTGTCAGAATAGAAGATGGATATATAAGCTGTTGCGCATTTTCCTTATATATTTGCTAATCCACTGCCAGGCTGCCAAACGGATTTAAAAGATATATCCATTTCTGAAGTAAAGTTGCCTCAAACTTTCAAGGTCCAAGGATTTTGTGGATATATCAGTGTTAACCTATGCTGAACAACACACTGATAGGGAGACTAGAATGTTCGTTGTTTTTCCACGGCTGCAGTGGGCTCCATTGTTGTTTTCCTGCTGGCTGGAAGCACCTGGAAACAGACAAAAGTGAATCTGTAGCAGCCAGAGCTCTCCCCATACTGTTTAATCTGTCTGACACTGGAGACTGCTTCCAGAAAAAGTTCTCTGCAGGCTGTTTTTGAATTCTGCATCTCTTTTGAGTGAATGCCACCAAAATCACTTTATTAAGGAAACTTCAAGGGTTGTGTCATAGCTGTTCTGTACATAGGAATTATGAGCCAAGGGTAAATAAATGTCTGTCAAAGACACGGGCAGAGCACATGGTGCTCAATCAGCTGTGCAGTCTGGATGGCCGTGAAAGGAATGGGGGGGGGAATTTCAGGAGGCGTGTCTTCAGGTATTATTTTCAAGGAATAAAGAGTATGTGAATGAAATTCTGGCTCCCAGATGTGTATTGACAACTGATCCAAAGGGACTGCACAGCTGGAAACTGCCACAACTCTATTTGAATTTCTGCAGTGCCTACTACTATCCCCAGTAAACCTATTTCTGCTTTCAAGTCAATAAGAATTGATTTCAACTCTTTTTTCTCACCCCTTACATTATTACAGGAGAGAGAAATCATTCCAATCTCAGCAGACGCCACCCTCCTTGCTAGTGAGGACATGGGGGTGTAGTACAGTTTCTGTATCTCCTCCTTACTCACATCTTCAATGCAGCATCACCGACTGCCCTGGGAGGGTGGGGAGGCCCTGGCAGAGGTTGCCCAGAGAAGCTGTGGCTGCCCCTGGATCCCTGCAAGTGTCCAAGGCCAGGTTGGACGGGGCTTGGAGCAACCTGGGCTAGTGGAAGGTGTCCCTGCCCATGGCAGGGGGTGGCACTGGATGAGCTTTAATGTCCCTTCCAACCCAAAACATTCTGGGATTCTATGGTTGTATATTAATTAGGTAAGGAAGGGTAAAGTAGACAAAGGCCACCATCTGACTTATGCACTTGAGCCGGTAATGACTGAGCAGAGGGAGCTTAGACTCCTGAGCAGCAGCTACAAAAGCAATCTCAGCTTCTTTCGGTTTCTTACCCTCCAATTGTGCTCTGTGCATTTCCAGCCTATAGAAAACACTCTGGTTTATCATCAAACACACAAACAACACACACTGCAAGCTCTCTCTTTTTCTTTTTTTTTTTCTTTTTTCTTTTTTCTTTTTTCTTTTTTCTTTTTTCTTTTTTCTTTTTTCTTTTTTCTTTTTTTTCTTTTTTTCTTTTTTCGTTTTTCTTTTTTCTTTTTCCTTTTTTCTTTTTTTCTTCTTTTCTTTTCTTTTTTTTCTTTTTTCTTTTTATTCTTTTTTAAATTCTTTTTTCCCAAAATGACTATTCGGCTTTTACCTCACAAGGCTCCCAAGTAAACCACGATGGGATGAGCAGTTGTTCCTTACTGAAAAGCAGCTACCCTTTATTCCAGTATCTCAGGGGCATAAGGATAAAAGAAGCAAGATGTGAAGGAGGCAGCGTGGTGCTGAGGGCAGAACTGGGTGCACTCTCCTCCTCACAGCTGCTTTTCCCAGGGAGCAGCTCTGTGTCCGTGCCAGGCAGACCCCCGGTAATTTACAGATCACTCCCAGGTTTGACCCTTTCTTGGAGTGGTTGCAAAGATGAACATTAATTGCCCAAATGACTTCAAGCTCAGACTATCAGATGAATTTAAGCAGTCAAACAGATTTTCATCAATATTCCAAGTCTTTAGAGTACAACATAGCAGATTTGTAATGTGACCCTGAACTTATTCTGGCAGAGATGAGCACACTCCCTTCAGAAGGGAGGACCTTTCAGCCACACTTTCTGTCCCAGGGTAAGGATGCACACACTGATATACAGCCTAACCTTGGTAAGGGTGTAAACAACTCTCAGATATCATTCTCCATGGGACAGGAAAAGACCATAATGCTGTTTGCTTGCCTTTCTGAATGGAGATAAAATTTCAAGCCAAAGGGTTTCCAGTCCAGGTGGGGGACTGTCACTTTGAAGGAAAGTCTTTTTCATGTCTGAATTTGCTCAGTACATCAACATGTAAAACAGAAGCATAAAACTAAGACAAAAGCCTTACTATTGTATAATTAGAATTGGAATTATTGTAGAATTAGAATTATTATATAATTGGAATCATAGATTGGCATGGGTTGGAAGAGACCTTTAAGGTCATCCCATTCCACCCCCTGCCATGGGCAGGGACACCTTCCACTAGCCCAGGTTGCTCCAAACCCCGTCCAACCTGGCCTTGGACACTTCCAGGGATGGGGCAGCCACAGCTTCTCTGGGCAACCTGGGCCAGGGCCTCCCCTCCCTCTCAGGGAACAATTTCTTCCCAATATCCCATCTAACCCTCCTCTCTGTCAGTGGGAACCCATTCCCCTCTGTCCTGTCACAACGTGCTCTTGTAAAAAATCCCCTCTCCATCTTTCTTGTGTGTCTGCTTAACCCTTAGGCTATCAGAGGAGTCTACTTTCAAGAAGGTGGTGTAAGAAGATACCAAATGGTTGGCTGACTATTGCAAATCAAGTTACATGAACAAAAAAATGCACAGTCAGTCTCCTTGTACCTGTCACAGACCAACACACCTCAATAAATCTCTCCTGCTTAGCAAGGCACCAGAAAAAACATGCAGGGAAGCATGGTTGGTAGAAGGATTTTCTTTCTTTTGCCCCATATTTTTAAACATTTACATTTCCCTTGCATTTGAATTGCTTTATGTTTGTTTGGACTCTGGAAAGTTGACACCGTTTTTTTTGAGAATGAGGGAAGTTTTCCAGATGTTTAATGTTCCTTAGGTGGATTTCTCCAAGATGTAACACAGTTATCAGTGCTCTCAAGTGAGCCTTCAGCAGATCTGAATCATTTAAGGGTTCACCCTCATCTACTTAAAAATCAGTGTTTGAATATCTATCAGTATGCAAAACATTCATTTGCTACTAGAGTTAGAGCTCCTTATTATACCAGGAAGAATTTAAGTTTTAATTAGCATTTCCTCTGGTGTACTAAACCCACCGAGACTACTACACTTACTAAAATTTAATTAACTTGACAAAAGATCCTAATTGTTTTCATGCCACTAGTCCTTAGTGGTACTAAAAATAATACTCTTCAAATTAAGTGTCTGCAACCCACCTTCCTTTTGGTTGTCCTATATACATAAAACTGGTTGGCCTACATATAATTATAGCTGGTAGGAAGCCTTGCCCACCATGGAATCCAGATTGTTTGCTCAAAGATGGAGATTTTTATGGCAACGCATAACTTATTATTCAAAAGAGCTCAGCTAACGTTAATTCTTTCCACCATCTTATTAAGTTTTGCAAATGAGAAGTTTATTGATTTATCTCAGAACACAGACTAATCAATGAGATGTAGTATTCATTTAAATCAATACAGTAACCCAATATTGGCAAGAGGAAAGAAAGATTAATGTATCAATAGTCTAACTACGATAAACAATATATTTCTATATCGAGGAGCCAAGGAGAAATTTGGAATTAAAATGAAAATACTTTCTGTTCAGGACTCTTCTCATACTGTTAGCTCTTGCACAAATACAGCTCTCACATCATTCCAAGGCTTTCTTCACTTTGAGACACTCATCTGAAAAGAAAGGTGTGGAAAGTATTAGAGCACAGACAGCCTAAAGAGTACTGGAGATGGCTTTGAAACAGAAGTTTATGTGCAGAACACAAGACGTGGAGTCCAATGAATCCTTTGGCTCTGGGTGTCTCAAGTGGAGAGTTTAAGGAGAAGGGCTCAAGGGAAAATACGCAAGCTCTTTTACCAAGAGAAGGATTTCATCATCTTACATTACTGGGTTCAGATATGTTTGTCTAATTATTATCTTCAAAATTTAAAGAACGACTCATTTTATCTTCTTAGGAAATCAAATCAATCACTTGTTATTCCTCTACTGAGCTTTGTTGGGACTGAATATCCCTGATGAGCTTAGAAATTACTGCTCATACAGGTCGATTTTGGCAACACAAACCTTTACGTGGATGTGGGTTTTTGGTAGGGTTTAAACTCCATCCCCTACTGAAATACCACAGTTCAGGCTGAGGCTTTACTGTCGAGAATGCAAGAGCATATTAACTGTATGCATTGTCACATTCTTACAGCCCTGGGAGGAAAAAACCTGTAAATCTCTGCATACAGAACCTTAGGCTCCTCTTTCTGCCCAAACATCTGGCTGCTTTATCACATTTGAATACTAAGAAGATTATCTTGGCTGTTGATCCATCCAGATTGGCTGTTAAACACCTCTTTTCTGCTTTCCTTGCCAAGTTCCTCCTTTGTTTTCTTCCCTCTCAATTTGAAGCTCAGGGTGCTCTCCAGGCCTCAGTCTCCATTAGGATTTATTGACGTGAGCTCAGGACACTCCTCTGTTCTAGTTCAATTATTAGAATCTTCTGAATAGACAGAAACAAGATATTTTAATGAACAGCTCTATAAAGTTCATATTCACAACTGTTGCCCTATTAAGTAGAACCTTTATGACAAGCCTTGCACTCAAAACGACCATATGTCTGTGTGTGTTTATTGTACACAAATATTTAAAATTACACTCTCATTAACCTTTGTCTGCATGTATTAAATAGTGAACTCTGAAGAGCTGTGAAAGGCTGAAGTTTAGCACGTGCAAATCAAAAGTCAGTACCATGAGATTACAGGAAAAGTAGGCCACAAAATATTCACTAGAAAAGACTTTATGTACTTGGGTGAAATTGCGTTCATGTTTGTAGAAAAATGTTCATCTTTGTCCCTGTCAATAACATTTAGAACACTAAAAATCTAAAGTAAACTTTCTTCCTCTTCCCATCTCTGCCGTGTATCTTATTTTTTTCATGTGGCTAATGAATCATTGGCAACATTAGATAAAACACAGGAGTTTTATCTCCTGGGTTTAACAACTGTGAGCAGCATCTTGGAATACTCTGGTGTTCTCATCACTTATCAGAATCCATTGACTTTTAAAAAGGCTGTTTTTGGCAGTTTTTCATGACCTGACCTACTGTTCACCTCAAGTATTTAAATACATTATATCTATAATGAAAGAGAAGGTATTTTATAAAACAATTAATTATGATGCAATTTTCTGATCCAGCATTTTCACACACTTTTGGAGTTTTATATTAGACCATAACTATTTATGCATTTAGAAAATTGAAGCATAATTGAAAATTATTATGTGTAAAAGCAGTTCTGATTAACATAATATAGAGGAATGGTAAAGACTCAAGAAAGAAAATAAAGTGTTTCAAGCCTCTGAAGTTATAAGTGTCTTTAATCCAAATATAAGCTATCAATAACACAGTGATTAGCGGGAATGTTGAGAATATTTGCAAAATTGTGTCATTATATTTCATAAAGAAGACTGATAATTCCATCTGGATTTAGTCTTGCTCTATTCTAAAGTCTTTCTTTTATTATGTAGCTACATATTTTTTCAATGGTGTATTTTTAATATTTTATTTTAAAATTACTTGTCAATGGTAAAGGAAAAATAGGTCCTCAAAGCAACTGGTAGCAGATTCCGAATAGTCGTTTTGAAAGAAATCCTTTGAAAAGAGAATACATGCTCAGTTCTAAATGACTCTGAATGTTCTTAAGTACACTACAGTTTCTAATTTTCTGTAGCAAATTTAAGGCTTGACTCCGTCTGACTCAAGCAAAAGAATAGTTTAACATGGAGCAATTTATCAGCATTTCATTTCTTTTTGTCTGTCAATAGCTGATGGAAGGATATGTCTAGTACAGTTCCTGTAAATAAGTGAGGAACAGTGATAAAAAATAGAAATCTGAGATTTGGGTTGGGATTGGATTTCAGAGAGGTAAAAAGAAGTATTTTTGGGATGAATCTCCAATATTTGTCCCTGAAAAAACAATATAAAATGCCTTTAACCAATTTTAAATGTCAGTATCATGAATATTCAGCTCCTGCTGCTTACAACAAAAGGATTTTTAAAAAGAAAAAACCAAAACCTAAAGAAGGTAAAGCCTTAGCAAGTGTTAACATCTCTCTCTTGAAATCAGTTATGTTGATTTATATCTCTTAAGGCCTAAACCACAGAAATCATACATTTTGGGAAAGAAAACCAGTTTTTACTTTAATTATCAAATCCCTTTGCAATTCTACAGTGACAGATTTGTCTGGGAATGAAAGAAAGCATCCGGCTGGAAGAACATCAGAGCAGTGAGGAAGGAATAGTTGTTTCATTAAGTTTTACCAGCCATAACCATTATATATAAGACTGAAAAAGAAGTTAATATTTTGGTAGGAAAAATCCCAAACTGATGGAAAAAACATCTGCTCCATTTAGAAACCAATGGAAAATATCAGCGCAATAAAAAGAAATAGTGCAATTAAAAGAAAGGGTATTGCTGAGGAAATGTAGTTTGTGGAACGTGTTTATCAGCTTTGAACATCTATTGAGGATTTTGGAGGCACTTCTCTCCAATCAACAGAAATTCAAATAATGCTACAGTATATGCAAACTGTGATTTTTAAAACAGATTTCAAGAAAGTTGACATTAATTCATAGCAAACATCACAGTGCTACAGGACTTTTCCTCTTGGATTTTTCAGTCAGTAGAAGAGACAGACTTACTTATGAGGGAAAGTGCACAATGTTCTTTTTCAAGAAAATATCCTCAGGTTCTCTGTACCTAAAAATAATTACTAATCATTTGGCTTTATATAATAGCAACAACTATGAAGCCATGATATTTTCTGACCGTGTTGGCCAAAATCATAGGATTCTCTTCCAAAGTTTGCAGAATTCAGTAAGTTTTGTGTGCACACAGAGTCTGGTTGTAGTTGCAACATGATAGAGGGTTGAAGACAACTCATTCCAGTCTTGATTGCATTACTCTCTATTCAAGTATAACTCCCTAGAGTTCAGGTAGCAAAGGTTGCAGAGCCGTTATACAAACATGAACTGAGGAAAATCCATTTAGAAACAGGTCTGAGTGTTAACCCCAAGTCATCTATAGTTTGATTAGAAGGCAAAGCTGATAGCAGAGTTAAGGTTGGATTTCATCCCCCCTGTCATCTTCTGGAGGTTGAAAGGCTTAAAACTGGGATCATTCAGTGATCTAAGCCCAGCCTTGCTCTGAACTCCATCACAGGAGCACATCACTTGCCTCTCTGGACTGAAGAATCCACTTTCTGATTTAGGATGCAGAGTGAATACCACAACTCTGAACTAAAAGCTTCATATAGAGCTTGATGTGGACCTAAATCCAGATCATCTTAATTCCCACTGGTTTAAGCCTACTTGACTTGATCCAAGTTGCTCACCAGTGACAAGGCTGATGTTTCTGACTAAAATCCTGACACTGGCTGGTTTGAAACAGGACTTGACAATCAGCTTCAGAGGTTATTGAAATACTGTTAATCTAAGCTCTAATTGGGTTTTATAGGAAATCTAACCGTGTAGAACCCCAGAATTTTCTATTAGACATACTTAAGGCACACGTCTGAATTTATGACTATTGTAATAAATATAAAAATATTTTTATAATAATAATATTGTATAAGAATATTTTAACCTGCAGGGAAAATTTTAGATGGATTTTTTTCTAGAGTAATATGACATCAGATATCCTATTCAAACCTTTAATTGCACTAGATAAGCATATTTGTTACTATTTCTGATTCAAGAATTCCCTTAGTTGGCAGCGCATTCTTTTATTTGTAAGACGTAGATTTCAGTATTGATGCCTGATCATCCCAAATCAAAAAGTCTTGAACTAAAACTTTTGGTTTGATCTTGGTTTTGAAAAATTGATTGTTTGTAGTAGGAAATAGCAAAAATAAAAGAAAACCACCTATATATATATCTATCTGCTTTAGCTAAATGCTGAGATCAGTAGGCCTTCACATGACTCGATGGGCACAAGCATTATTGATCTATAAATGAATATTTTAATAGAACTTATTTGCAGAGCTGGAATAGCAGGATGGATGAGCCCAAATGTTTTGGCCTGACCTTGTCACCTGATACGTGATCTTTGGACCTCAGTATTCCTAAGTCAATCAAAGTCCTGCATTCCCTCTTGTCTCCATTTTGCTCTGCTTTTACCCACTCTGAAAATCAGCTCCTTTACTGATCTGACTGATCCCTCAACCTACGAGAGGTTGTCCAGCTCCTGAAATTTGGCTTCCAGGGAGATAGTGGGTCAGAATTCTCTAGTTTCAGACCCAGGCCCATAAAACAGTTACACATGATGCTTAACTCAAATCCCAGTTTTAAATACTGAAAGATTGAACATGGAACCTAACTATGTTCATGTGAAGATAAATCTGGGCCTGGTCTCCTCTTTGTAACATTGTTAAGTTTATCACGCTGTCTATCTGCCTGTATCAAAACCAGACTTCCCTGGTGGAATGCTGATATTAAAAAATGAGCTCACCAAAGTCAGGAAGAACAGAGAGAATGCTCTGCTTTACTTGTCCCATTAAGCTGACCCTACTGTTTACCATTCCTTAAAAGACAGGGATCTCACAAAGAGCTGTAGTTGATGCCAGATGGGCAGATCCTTCTCTGCAGATAAGTGGGTGCTGGAAGCCTTCTACCAAAGCAATGTCTGGAATGCTGCAGAAGGAGAGCTCCACGTGGACTGGGAATTAGACGCAGCAGGGCCATTGGAGCTGGAGAACTCACTTAGAACTGAAAAATTATTTGTGGGTTATGCAGAAAGCCTGTTCAAAGTCCTTTTAGAAGAAGATCAAACATTGTGGAGGGAAATGCAATTTGAACCAAAATAGAAGGGACTATGCTGTGTTCAAAGCAACAATGCTCCCAGCTGAGGGGGCCTTAGTTTATGGCTAAGTTGTACATCATGTTTTCAGAAATCCCAGAGATCCCAGATGCCAGCAGACCTCAGTTCAGGTGCTCATGTTTTTTTCCTGGGTTCACTTTTTGAAGTTTAATCTCAGATTAAGAAAGGTGTGGATAAGAAAATTAATGGTACCTATGGAAACAATTAATTCATACATGATATTTCAGGTCTAAATTCATAATTGTAGGTGAAATCAGCCTTTCTGAACAGCTGCCAGGAACACTTATGTAGGGCACAGACTTTATGCTGGGCTGCGCAGAAGAAAATTCTTATATTCAATAGTGGTTTTTTGTTTGATTTATGTAGATCATGTAGCCAAATACTTTGTATTTTTAGCTGACATGAAAAGACTTTCTCAGTACAATGTGGTTTAGAAAAATCCATTCAGTCAGGAAAAAAGGTTGTGATGACCCATTAAGGAAACATTCCTTAAACCCCAGCAGTTTAATTTAAAAATATCTTGTTTCTTCAGTTTGTTAATCCTAAACAAGCCCTGGACATTTTTGAACTATGCAACTAATCCTGAGAATGCTCACTCATGCAAATTGTTGCTTTGAACGGGAATAAAAGATTATTCTGTCAGGTTTCATATCTAGGATATGTAGGACTTCGCATTTTAGATTATAGAAATGTCACTAATCGTCCAGGGGAATGAAACACACTTTGACCTTGCACAAGTACTTCTCTGCTGTCATTAAGGTAAATAGAATGAATGATAATAGCAGTGTTTGGCCTGTTTAGGATGGAAGGCAGTGTCTGTACCAAAATGCAGTTCATTACACTGAAATCGGCCTGCTTGGCTAAAAATCCTTTAAGTGTATTAACATCCTCAATGCTGTGAGGAAGTCATGGGATTTTTTAAAAAGGTATGAGGCTGAATCTTCCTCCAGTGTGTTTGACATTTCTGTGAGTAGAGGGTGCCTTTTGATGGAAAGGAGCAGGATTGATTGGCTAAGAGGGGTTTCTCCATTTCTTCTTCCTTTGTATCTATGGATCTTCCAGCCACAAGCTCTCAGACATGGTGGGTGCATACATTTATTGTGGGAAGAGGAGGAGAGCATGAGATCATAGCCCTGGATAATATGGTCTTAGTAAATTATTCATTGTTGTGAATATAAATAGAAATATATATAGGATCTGCCTTAAGTGGTACTTCTGCAATGTGAAACACGACAGGCTGTTTCTTTGTTTCTAGTGGTTAAAGAGGCAAAAAACCTGAGACAGCTTCTGTCTTTTTGTGATTTTTGTCTTTCACACTTTTAACTTCACGACCGTGTGCTTTATATAAAATAATGAAGGAATAGGGAAGAAATGAAAAAAGAACGAACACAGCAGTTACAGCAGGACAGAGCCCCTTTGCCAACACACTGCCTAAAGCTTCTTACATGCTTTGACATTGCTCCTCTTGTATAGATTTAAAATATATATTTCAAAACTTTCCCATGCTTCTAACCTGTAAATATTTAATTCTCAGTATTATCATCAGTCAGATCAGATGATCTATGGAAGGTCTTGGTGGTAAAAGCTTCTTGTGCAGTTTGTCCAGCCCTCCAAAAGCACTCCAGTTTCACGGAGACCTTCTAAGGAGCTGATGGCAGAGGCTCCCTGGGACACTCTGACACCTCTGCCTGGATTCGAGATAGGAGCCAGGGGCAGTCTGCCCAAGAGCAGTGCTTTATTCGGGCAGGGAGGAATTCCCGCAGGAACCAGAGATAGGCAGCAGCTTTCTCTGGGGCAGGATAATGGGCTGCAAAGGGGAGGAACAGAGGGAAGGAGCATTTTGTAGTACTCAGGCAGAAACAAGAGACAAGACAGATGATGTTAAAGGGTCAGAATAAAAGCAAGAATAAGAATCCACAGAGAAATGAAGCTTTAAGTGTGTCAGGTTTGGTTGTGTGTTGGTTGTGGTTTTGTTTTTTTTTAGTATAGGTTTTATTTATCATCGATAACAGAGGGCTTTTGCCCTGAAGGTTTTTTTTATTCATTCTTTTATGCCACTGAAGTATATCAAACCTCTGCCAACAGGTTGAGGGAGGAGGTTCTCCCCCTCTGCTCTTCTCTCGTGACACCCCACCTGGAGCACCAGGCTCAGTTCTGGTGCCCCAACATAAGAAGGACACGGAACTGTTGGAACAAGTCCAGAGGAGGCCACAAAGTTGATAAAGAGACTGGAGCACCTTCCCTATGGAGACAGGCTGGGAGAGCTGGGGTTGTTCAGCCTGGAGAGGAGAAGGTTGTGTGGAGACCTCACGGCATCTTCCAGGGTCTGCAGGGGCCTGCAGGGAAGCTGGAGAGGGACTGTTCATCAGGAACTGGAGTGACAGGACACAGGGAATGGCTTCACACTGGCAGAGGGGAAATTTAGGTGAGATATGCAGCAGAAATTATTCCCTGTGAGGGTGGGGAGGCCCTGGCACAGGTTGCCCAGAGAAGCTGTGCCTGCCCCATCCCTGGAAGTGTCCAAGGCCAGATTGGACGGGGCTTGGAACAACCTGGGCTGGTGGAAGGTGTCCCTGCCCATGGCAGGGAGTTGAATGGGATGAGCTTTAAAGTTCTTCCAACTCAAATCATTCTATGGTTCTGTAATTTTCCATCCTGAACCAAATGCACTTCTCTATTACAGTAGTATCACCAATACATTAACAGTCCAGTCCCTATTTAGTTAAAATAATGCTCACATTATAGTGGCATAAGGAAAATCCCGATAGAATAGTTAGAGTAGTTTGGTCTGCAAATGAGTGCTATTTGTGATAATTGGCACAAAGCATCTCTTGTAACAAGGCAGTTTCCATGACCCATGAACATTTCTTTCATGTAAAACAGTAAGGAATACAGGAATTTCCAGTGATCAGTATCTATTTATCTCAGTGCTGTGCCTTTGGAAGAGTCCAGAATCACGTTTCACAAAATTGGAAAATTGTGCTGGCATTCATGGGACAGAGCAAGTGGGCTTTTCACAGCCTGTTTCTACTTGAAGTCCTTGGAATATTTTCTTGAGTAAAATGTCACCTCACAGGTTGCCTTCCTGACCAAGCAGAGCTTTGTTATTTACAAATCTAACTATTGGTAAATGTCGTGCATGGAAATAAAGGGGCTTTAAACTTTGCAAATGTCGCTTCAAAGAAAGGCACGAGACAGCCTTGGGAGAATTCCATAAACAGGGTTTGATTCAGAGAAACTGGGAATCATTGGAGGGAAAAAATAAATTGGCTTTAATGAGCTTTGACTTAGTATTCAAAGTAGGAAATTTTGGCACCTCTGGGAGTACTTCGCATTAGCACAAATGAGCCAGGAGCACAAATCCTTGGAATGGGAATTATTTCAAAATGATCCCAGGCTAACATCACTGACTAGGTTTAACTGCATCCTTTTCAGTGGGAAGGGTAAGGGGGAAAGGTCCATCAGTGCATGACAATATAAACCTGTGCTTGGCGTGGAGTCTGAAAAGGGGGAACACCTACAGCACCTCCCAAATGTGGGAGGGCAAAGCCTAGAAACAGTGGTTGGAAGCTCCTAATCCCACAGGTGCTCTGTTACACAGGAATCTGTATTAAGTGGTGGCCTTGGAGAGAGAGAGAGCTGCAGGAAAAAGGTGAAATGTCAGGTATAGCCTGCTTGGCATGGAGGACTGGAAATAAGTGAAAATCACCTTCAAGAACTCAAGAAAAAGTGTTTCCTTGGGCCCGAAAGGAGGATTTAGAAAGCTTCTCAAGGAGCTTTTATTGGAAGAGTCATTTGGAGAGATGTTTTGAGACTACAAGGATATACCATTCACTTACATCAGCTGCATTACTCCTAAGAGATCCACAGTGCAGCACTCCCTTCCAAAATGCATAGGAGAGCAGGAAAACTTAGAAAATAACCTGGTTTCATATGGAATTGGTCTTTCCATAACAGGTGAGGATTAGTTAATGTCTAATTAAAGACAAGAGACAAAGAGACAAGTCTGTGCTGCTTGAAGCAGCAAAATTAAAAACATTGCATTGAAAGAAAATTATTTTTAACACATTGGTGTTAAATTAAGGCCAAAGGATGCTGTGAACGATGGTCTTATTTACTACTGGGCATGACTGCCAGCAACAACAATTTGTGCCATGCTCACTCTGTTTGCTGCAATAGCTCTGAGATGCATCCAGAGCTATTGGATGCATAGGACAAAAGCAGGAGATTAAAAAAGCATGAGATTAAAAAAGCATGCTTTTTTAATCCAAAAGCATGAGATTAAAAAAAGAAAGACATTTAAAAAATATCTTTATTAGACAAATGGGCATCTAGTGGCATTTTGGTGCCTATAGCTATTTAAAAAAAATTCAACTAGATGCCCTATATTAATGAAGGAGCTTAAGAATTAAGGTTTGTAATTCCTTAAGGAAGGAAGGGCACCTTCTTCCCCAGGTCTGTGAGATGTTGGCCATGCCTTTCTCACAAACGTAGGCCTTTAATGTCAAGGTTGCTACAACTGAAAAGCAAATCTGTGAGGGGAGTTTTACCAGTTTAAAAATTTTAAAAGTACCGTCTCACTAGGGAAGAGGTTTGGAAATAAAGGGATAAGCTAATTAGTTATAATTAGGTCAAACTGGGTAGGCTGACTGCCATAATTAACAATTCCTAATGACTAGCCTCAGGGATTTTTCTTGAACATACCAGGTGAAATTTGGTCAAATGGATATCTATCCTGCTCTCCTGGAGTGAGAGCATTCCCAGCTCCCAGCTGAGGCAGACTGTGAGCAGGGGAGTGTGGTGGGGCTGGGAGCAGATGTAGGTTAGTGTGCTGAAAGGCTGAGCAGCCTGGGAGAACAGGAGGGAAGTGTGTGTGGGCTGGGGAAACACTCCCAGGAGCAGGGAGGGAGCTGGGTGAAGCTTGCAAGGGGTTAGAGATCTGTGCACCAAAGCAACCGGCAGAGTTGCTTAATTGAAAAGGAATCTCTAGGAAATAGAGGAGGAGGATTCCTGAGGCTCCCACAGCTCAGGGCAGGCTCACAGACTGAGGTAACTGGAGGTGCAGACTGAACACAGAAATATTTCACACAGAATGAGTCAGAAACGTTTCCCTTCCTACAGGTCCTTGCAGGGCGAGCTGAGCCTGTGCTGGTGCCTGTGTCTGGCTGTGACATCCTCCTCCAGCACAGCACTGTACTGCATGTCCTTCCTCACTGCAGGAACATTCCCTTCCTCCAGCCTGGCTGCTTCAATCTTCTCTGAGACACATATAAAACGATGAATAATAGTCGAGTGGATTCAAGAAATGATTAACAGCAAAGAGGATAGAAAAGAACCAGAGACTGAGCTACTTCAAGCCCTCTTAAGAAGAGCATCATACACACCTTGAAAGACAGTGTGAGCAAGAGTCCTGTCATGGCCCTTGTGCAGCTTTCCAAACTCAAAAATTTTTGATTCAGAATTTCAGGTATAGCCAAGCCTTGGCCTTCCCAAGCAGGATCACAGCAGAGGGCCTCACCTGTTCCACGGGGACACACTCCCTCACATGCTTTGTTGACCAAATGTATTTATTTGCCTGAGGAAGAGAGAGAAGACATTAAAATGACTGGCACAAATCATCTAATACATAATAGGAGACAAAACAATTGATTCAGAATATCGCCTATAGCTCAAAAAGTGCTTTTCCATCCCCACTGACCTCAGGCTCAGACGTTTTTAAGAAGATCTCCTGGTCTTTCACAGGTGAGGGCAAATAAATGCACCCAATTCCATTTCTCTGATTTAAGCAATGTTGTTGCCTCTCTGCTGCCTCTTTGGAAATGTGTCTGGGTGTGGGGTTTTTAATTCAGAGTTAAAGTGGCTATCTGAGGAAACCAATTGGTTTAAGGATCTACAAGGCCCACAGCTATCAAGATACACAACCAAAACACAGTTTACTAGAACTGTGTGACAGATGCAGACACGACATTGATGGGCATTTTCAAATCACATATTGTTTTCATTGAAATATTCATGCCCCCAAAAAAGACAAACACAATCCCTTACAAAAATCAAAACATTTAGTTTTGACAGATTTTAAACACATCTCCCTGTTGCCATTTGCATAAGTTTTCATTTGGAAGTTTATTTCAAATTCAGATAAACTTTCCCTCTGAACTATACAAAAGTGTTCTTGAAATGCTGAAATCCAAAATGAAGTGTTCATTGTAGATCAAAGTAAATGCTTTCATCCTCCAGTAAGTTTCAAATACGTTCCGTTCCTGTCCATACACCAAACTTGAAAAACAATGTTCCGACAAATTAACATTTTTTTCAATTAAAGAAAAGTAAGGAAAAACTTAATCTGGAGGTAGCAACGGCAGCCTCTGGATCAAACACAGCCAGACACTCGTGGTGCCACAGTTCTGTTCGAGCATCTATCACTGGAATGACAATGAAAAATGACCTTTGTATTGCACATTTTGGTAACTAACTGCAGTCAGGCACTCGGAGGGTACTTTTCTCTCTCTTCTCTGATGGTTACCCTCCTCGGGTTACCATCACTGTCTCACTGCACATTTTTGCAAGTCTCAATTAGCCTCCCACCTGAGTTAAACATTCCTGTTCCTGCTGCCTTCTTGCAGAAGAGGACTACTGGGGGCCAGAGTTTTAGTTGCAGCGCTGGAAAGGACATTATCCCGGACCCTCTGAACAACAATACACCATTGTCTGACAATTAACAGAACATTTTAAAGAGGAGCATTGAAGCCTGCAATTCCCAGGTACGGCTGTCAGCCTGGAATTTCCACGCTGGCGCCAAGGGGGGATGTAGCTGCCACTGGAGGAACTGTGAACTAAATGAATGAGTTGTATTGAAACTGGTACTAAAAGAAAAGACTCGTAACCAACACAAGACTGTTCATTATTAAAAAAAAAAAAAAAAAAAAAGTAACAAAACAAAACAAAAAAAAAAACCACGGAAAAACCTTCCTCCACATTTTAAACTAACGATGACTTTTAGGTATAGTGTAATTATAGCACCAGTGGGAACCCATCTGTCAGCCAGCTTTCAAATGTAAAGGTTGTGCCTACAAAATGAAACCATATATTCCCATTAATTGAAGCAGTTGATTTCCAGTTTCACAATATTAGTTTTAATGGTGAGACTTTTAGAAAGTCTATGGATTTCTTTTTGCTTTTGATCTGTGGGGGAAGGTGGCACGTTTTAAACTGATCAGAGTTGGGAAGAGGGTGACATTGGTGCCAGCAAGGTTGTGGATATAAGTGACTCTTACAGCTGCCCGGAAACTGGCATTAGAATAACCTTGGAGGAACGGTCTGTCAGCACAGCCTGCACAGCCAGAGCAAAAAGGATTAGCAAGAGAAATTTTGATGAGGGTATTTACGACTAATGACCGCCTTCAAAATTGCCTTATATCTACAGCTTTTCAAAGCATTTTCCATTCATTAAGCCTTATAAAACCTTTGTAAAATTGGTAGAAGATATAGAAATGCAGATATCTTTGTGCCAAAACACACAGTAATAGGGAAGAAAAGGGAAGCATTACACACCAAACATTATTTAAAATAGGAATTGCACAACGTTACAGTGATGCTATCTCTCTGTTAATTAGAGTTGGACCAGAACAGGGGAACAGTCCTGCTCTTAATAAAAATGGTGTGGAATAATCTGTAAATAGTGCTCAGGGTTTCTGTTTTGTGTTGTAGCAGTAAGACAGATGTATGTTATGCAGTGATATAAAAAAAAATGTTAAGAATATGAATGGCACCTGTTCTTTTATTGTAATGAAATCTGCTTCCCAAACTGCTAACCCCCAAGAGATGAAACAAGTGAGTCAGACAGACCTACTAAACTGATGAGCTGAAAATCTTGAGATTTAAAAAATAATAAATGTAAAGTCTTTTTTCTTCTTTTTTTTTTTTTAAGATCTTTTGAACCTTTACAGTCGTAAAGGAAGGAAGGAAGGAAGGAAGGGAGGGAGGGAGGGAGGGAGGAAGGAAGGAAGGAAGGAAAGGAAGGAAGGAAAGGAAGGAAGGAAGAAAGGAAGGGAGGGAGGGAGGGAGGAAGGAAGGACGGACGGACCAGTAATCTGTGGGAACTCTGAAGGTACCTGCACGTGTCAGTGTGAGTCAATGTACTTAAAAAAAAAAAAAGTAGGAGCACATTTTTATTTGGAAATGACTTGTGGGACAAGCTTCACAGTATCTCTGAAGATTTTTAAAGGGAAAGACATGAGAGGTAATGCCCAGGATGACTTGGAGATCCAGCCATGCCCTGCTCAAAGGGCTGCAGGGCTGTTTAGCATCAGTGAGTGGTGGAAGCTCCCTGCAGGGATCAGGAGATGTGGTGAGAATGAAGGGTCGTTTTCACAGTGAGTAAAACATGCATCCACTTTGGGTGGCTGCCAGGAAATTTCGTTATTTAGCTCGTTTTCCTACTGCTTTATCATTTCAGCTCATTAGAGCAGCCAGAATTGAACTCAATTTATAAATAAATAAATATTTCTGCCAGTTCAGTGATGCAGAAGAAAGCTGGATGAGCACCAGAGATTGTACACTGACAGTGTGGAGGAGGGTGAAAGAAGGCTCTCTGTGGCTCCCCCCATAACATTCCTAATGGTTTGGAGAGGGAACGTATGGAAATTTGCTCTTGAATTTTTGGAGGATGTGAAAATCCCCACTAAATTAGTGTAAAGGCCTGACCATGCCAATAATGGTTATAAAACAGTTGTTGTAAAAATAAATGAAAGCTTTCAAGGTAAGTCAACTTGGAGAAGTCAGGTTTTTGATTTCTTAGGGCTGTAAAGCTGCAAAATTGTTGGGAACTTTGTTAGGAAATGGAATTGGGAGAAAATTGTTGGGAAGAAAGGAATCACTTGTTGAGTGAGAAGCAGCACCCACATTCCTGAGTAGAGTTCAGTTTGCAGTCGTGCTGATAAAAATATTCCCATTCTTGGTTAATCTACTTTTTAACATCCTGGCTCTGCCCATTGAAATTCACTGCAGGATTTTTTTCCACACAGTTTATTTCACTGTATTTTCAATTATTTACATAGAAACCAAACAAATAAGCAAACAAAAAATTGCTTAGTTTCACAAGAAAATGAAAACCTTCAAAAAGGTTCATGGAGCACAGATACTTTTACAAGGAGAATGCTTTGGTAAAAAAGGACACAAGATTTAGGGTTCTTTTGAAGCCTGCATGAGACACCAGCAGAGCTTTGAAGTCTTTTGAATGCTTCTTTTATATACCATTGGCACACAGCTCAGTTAAAACACTTAGCTAATTTTTAATCAGATATATGAAAAAGCATAGAATAAGCATGTGGATTTCTTTTCAAAGGCTTGTTGGCTATCAGAGTACTGCTGGAAAAAGGCAGCTCCATTTCAGTACTTAATGTGCCTTAATAACTGCATGACCACAAACCATTAGGTTCTTCATTTGATAAGTGATTAATTTCCAGGGAACATATGTTAAGAGAATAAAATATTTCCCCAGACCTCCTCCCCAAAGGTTCTCACAAAGCAATGCCAATGCTTCATATTTACTGACAGAAAAAGAAAAAACAGATGAAAAGTCAGAAGAAGAAGGTTTGAAAAATTATTCCAGCAAAACTAGTTCCAGTGTTTCAGTCAACAGAGGGAAAACAAGTATTTTCCTAATTTCTGGAAAATTCTGTAAAGTAATACAGTGGTTATGAGGAAAAAATATCCCAACTAAGTCATTTGCGAGCATGAAGTGCATCGTTGCTGTTCCCTGACTGAACTGAAGCTGAGTAATGCAGGTTCATAAAATGACTAAAGCTTGTTAAGAATAGAAAAAATTATTTAATCTCCTTTAAAATCAACAAAAATGTCATTACGTGGACCCCTCCCACATCCTGTTTTAACCATCTCTCCAGGCAGCTCAGTGTTCAAGCTCCTCGGGGGGGGGGGGGAGGGGGGGGGGTTGCTGATGGGGGAGGACAAGGACAGGATGGGAAGGTTTTCTGCCCAGACTCTGTAGAGAATTTAGCTGCCGAGTAATAACAGGTCTTCACTGCCCATCTGCAAACTGAGATTTATTCCCCTCCTCCTCCTCAAGTCTTCGACATCTTCTGCATTTGCATGGGTTTTCTTAGGGAGAGGTCACTGATGACATGGTTACTTTTCCTCCTGCCAGTTCCCACAGCTCCACATTTTGGCAATGCTGAAATTTCACAACAAAAGCAATTGTCAGGATTCTTTTAATCTTAGCTCGAACAATTTCACTGAAACTTCTCACTTACTTCATTCCTCCAAAAACTTGATACATTTTTTTTTCTAACTAAACCAGGAAAAAAATTAGTCTAAATTGTTTATCTTGGACAATTTATGAATGTTTATGTGAGTGTCCGTCCAGGGTGGATCTTCAACGTGAAGTTCCAGTGCTGTCTCCAGTTTTATTGTTTAAAGACAGTTCAACAGGGTTTTCAAGAGTCTTATGTCAATGCAAATGTTTGAAAAATTATGTACAACTAAATCTGTCTTTAAAACTCCCTCTTTATTGTGTAAGCTTTCAACACATGGACTTAAATATCAGTCATCTGAAGTCATCTATTTCACCTGTCTCATTAGAGGATTATGTGTAACAGCTATAAGAATATAAGGGTTATATAAAATTGTATCCACTATTTATGCATTATTGTATCCAACACATATGTCCTTTCCATATGGGATGTTCTCACTGTACAGAACATGGTCGGTTCCAAGTATAACTCAACAGAAGCATTCAACCTTTGATTTTAAAACTGTTACATCTCCACTTCAACAGCCCACGTTGAAAGGAAATTCCAGATTGTGGGGGGGAAATGGCTGCCAATCTGAATAAGGAGGAACATCGTCAGATGGCAGGGAAGTATTTGTACTAGTTGTATTAACAGAAGCAATGACCTTTACACACTCCAAAACAAGCCATATGGGCCCTGGATCACAGCAACTGTTTGTCAAGAAAAACTCTTGAATCATTTCAAGTGGTGTTCAAACACAGCCATGAGAAGCCTGAATACAAAAAGCTCCTCCAAAATATGTCTCTGAAAGAGGGAAGGGGCACCAAATTTTGAGGTAACTGCTACCTCAACCTTCAAATACTATAGTAAAATATTTTTTTGCATAAATTTTGGCCTATCCATTGTTGGGGATGGAAAACAGATGGACTGCAGTTTAGCTTTGCAGCAAGACTCCAAATTCAATTCTCTGGCTTGTTCTTAGCAGAGTTAATGAAAGTTGAATAATATGCACTGGCAGCCCCTAAAACCCTCCGTGGTTTTCTTTCTCTTTTCCTTGGCAGAGTGAGACCATTCTGCATTAAATTTGCATATGGCCACCTTTCTCCTAGAGTAACTCCAGTGATTCATCTGACCATATTTCTGGGGAATACGTGCCCTAAACTTTAGGAACTTTGCCTTCATGGGCAATCTCCATACTCCTTACAGCTTCTCAAGTGAACCAGAAGGACCTGCAGAAGTGAGCAATGATTTAGTATTTACCTTATTTATTCATTAAACTGGTGAGAGTGATATTATGCTCCTCTGTGACAACACTGATCTTTAACTGAAACAAATTAAACCCATACCATAAATTTTCCTAATGGAGAGTAATACACTGAGTTGTGGATGCTTGTGGCAAGGATATTAATGGAGTACTCAGGGTGACAAACAGAACATGTTTTAAATGGAATCTAAAAAAAGATCAAGAAAGAAAATATCATCTTTCAGGGAGAACAACAACAAAAACCCCAGAGACAAATCAAGCCTGTAACCTTTGCTGGGGGTAGCATGAGTAGAGTAAAAAGAGCACACTGAATTCTGCTTGGAGAACCTCAAGGAGAGGAGGAGCTCTCGTGTCAGAAATCAGGGCTAATGAAGCCTACAAACATTTCAGTCTTCTGAGTTTAAATGGTAAGGGGAATTCAACCTGAATTTCTGAGAGAGGGGAAACTCTTTGCCAGACAAATAACTCTGAATTTGGCCCATTAAGAGCAAGAGTCTTTTACCTAGTGAACACTCTGCTTCCCGGCCATTCCACTGTGAGCAGGGAAGCTTCCATGATTTGGAGGATATATCATGTTTTATGGCAATGCTCTGACGTGACAGACTCAGGTACTGAACCTGCAGGGGAGCCCCGGAGCACAACAGGGTTGGAAAAGAACCCGTCAAAGAACAGATGAAGTTTTCTAGGAATCTGTCACTCTTCTTAAAGATGAATGGGCTCATGGGAGAAAGGGGTTTTAGAGCTGCAAGATTATATTTGAAGTCAGTGGGGGTCTAGATGCTTTCAAATGTTTCACCCTCCGCAGACCTGCAGGGCCTCTGAATGGAGCTGTTCCCACCTGCCAGGACACAGAGCAGCCCTTTCTTCTACCATGGAAAAAGCCTTCTCCCCATATTGACCTGCCTGTCCTGGATGTTATTTGGTGTTGGTCTCCACCATGGCAATGCAATCAGGGTGGTGGCTGAGGTGAGCACTGAGGGCTGAGTCCCTCTTACACCCTCTCACACACACATTATCTTTTTTGTCTTGTAGGCTTCTATTTCTCTCCCTAAAGGACATTGTACCAATCAGACAAAAAGCAATTTGCCTGAATCTTTTCTCCTCCTACTCTTCCCTGAAACAGTTTTCAAGACAAATAATAGTCAGCTCAGGGAGACCAGGATGGTTGAAGGTGAGCTCCTCCTCTTCCCCTACTGCCTGGCCTTTATACAGAGGCACCCTTCCTAGAAATGCTTCTGTCCCACCATTTCCCAACTCCCCAAAATGAAAAATGTTTTCTGGCCAGAGGGGTGGTGGGTTTTGGTGGTGTGGTCACCGCACATTGTTCTCCTGGCAGGCGCAGCTCTGCAGTTGGCACCGACGCTGCTCCCAGTGCAGCCTCGGGGTCCCGTCCACCAGGCAGGGAACCCTCAATCCCTCAGCCACCAGTGACTATTCCAGTTTGTGGGTCCCAGGAATATCTCATAAATTTTGCAGCCAAAACAAACTGAGAGCAAAGAAGATAAAGTCTGTGGCTTACAGGAAAGGTCCCAGCCTGGGCTCGTCAAACCGGGTTATTACAGTGACCTCCACAGCTCCAAACAAACAGAGCATCTGCGTGTTCCTGAACCTTGGCTCACCTCTGGTACGTGTGATGGGAAGGGGCTGTGTCTGCAATGCATCACTGGCATATGGCTTCCTGCACTGCACTGGAAGGGTTAGTTTGGGTTCTCAACTTTTTAGGTAAAGAGGGAGTCTAGTGCTCTTTTATTAGCATGACCCCATATTGACCTCCGTGCTAAAAAAAGCAGGGACTTTCATTTCATCTCATAATCCACCAAGGGCAAATAAACAGTCAGAAATTCTAGTCTTTCTTTTTCCCCAACTCTCATTAAAACTGTGGTCTCCGTTATTGTCATGCAGACACTTTGCACTAGTTTTTTGTTGCAGTGAAGTACAGATGCCCTTTTTATTTTGAAGCAGAGTTAATAGTAAAACTTTTTTCCTAAAGTTTCTGATTATCTACTATGGCTGAGAGCACTTTACCAGCAATAGTCTCCTCGGAATACTCAGGGTTATGTACAGCTTTTAATTCTTTAAAGAGTTTGGCGATAAATAGCTCGTGTATCCCATGATCTCATTTGAAAAGCAGCCAACAGATCTCTGAATGTGCTCGTCCACTTCTCCCACCGCCAAGATGCTGGTGCAGGGTCAGGAAGGTGAAGGTGGTGATGCAAAAGCCATGCCAGTATTAGGAGGCTTTATAATGCACTCCCAGGTACAGTACAAAGCCCGTGTGCACGTTCTCAGTGCTGCCCTGGCTGTGTGTTCTGTAGGGTTTCTGCTGAACTTGCTGCTCTGCATTTGGAGCAACTTCAGTCTTGCAGGCGGGATGGCACAGGGAGAAGGGGGTAGCAAGACAGAAAAACAAATTCTCTTTTTTGATCTACATGCTGGAAGTGTTCAGGGTAGGTTGGATGGAGCTCTGAGCAATCTGGTCTAGTGGAAGGTGTCCCTGCTCACGGCAGAGCGTGGAACTGCATGATCTTTAAATGTCCCTTCCAACCCAAGTCATCCTATGATTCTATGATGTAGTGGCTGATGTTGCTGGTGATTCAGTGTCTCTTAATACAATGAATTTATGCTGTTTTCGTCTTTCTTTTTAAAAATATAGCAAAGCAACTCCTATGTCTTTATTTATTTTTCTATTTTGTTTCATCCTTACTACAGTTGCACATTGTTACTTACTTGAATGGAACAGTCTGTTCTTTTTGAGTGGCCATGACAAGAAAATACGTCTTTTTAGCAATTCTAAGTGAGGCACTGAGGTGTTATTGGGGGAACTTTTCTCCATGAGAGGAATCATACCTGACACCATGCACTCCAGAGCAGTCTGCAGTGCAGTGGCAGGGTGTGTAGGCGCACAGAGTGCTCCTGTTCCTTCATTGAATGATGTTTAAACACAGTGCAACGTAGCAGCTTCCAGGAGTGTGGGAGCACTTGGATTCCAGCAGTGTTACCTCATTAGACTCACTATTATGAGTGCTGCCATTTATTCACAGTAGTAAACATTGTGCTGAATAGTGTACACAGGAACTAGGCTTTAGAAAACAACACAATTATGAGAACTGAACAATCTTGAGAGATTGTGTTTAGTGAAAAGCATTTGCTGGAGCTTTGCGTGAAGCTGCAGAAATGGGCAGTTCATGGTGTTGTCAGAAACCTTCCCGAATCTTTTTTCCCGAGATAAAATTCTGAAAGAAATTAAATGTCTGAGATTAAATACGATTCATTAGAGAACAAACCTGCAGAACTCAGGGCAGTCAGCCATTCTGTCTGACCTTCTCTGAGGCTGTTAGGAGGGTGATAGATGGCTGGGTGATGACAGCTTTTGAAGTGTAGATTTCTGCTAAATCAATGGACAAGGTATGTCAAATTTCTACTAATTTCCAAGAGCTTCTGTCAGCCCCCACAAACATGCTCTTTCATTCACTATTGTACTATGCTGGAGCCACAGAACATGAGAGAAAATCTTGTTCTGTGAGTTTTTATAGTTTACCACATCCAACTTTCCATTTTAGAAAGCAAAGAATGTAAACAACAGTCTTGCTTCAATGTCTCGGTAATGTGCAGCAGCTCCATAATCAATAATAGAAAATGTTACTGAAAGGCCCAATAGACCTCAAAGAGATAATGTGAATTGGCCATTAACAGTAAGTCACTATAGAACTTATTAAGTGAAGCCTTGGGACTGTCATAGAGCCTAAAGGTTGACATAAATTTTTCATACACATTGAACTTTGCTAAATGTGCTTGCATTTGATTAATGATGACTTTCTTCAGTGCTCTAATAAGAAGAAGGAAAATATGAGCTGGGGCTGCAGCAGGGAGAAAAGGCTCCTGGGAGGAAGGGCCGTGTTGGCAGCAGGAGAACAATGGGGTTTTCTAGAGATGCCCTGCCAAGCATGAGAAAGTTTATCACTCCCTGAAAAATTGCTCCTCACCACCCAGGGAGAGGGCACTGAGCACAGCACGTGGGCAGGGAAAGCCAGTTTTGTAGTTGTGGAAGCGAAAACATTGTAGCTTCCAAACATCAACAGAAAATTCTGCCTCGTGTCCCCTTAAACCCTCCAAATATCACAAAGAACAACCAAAAAATCCACCCCCAACCCCCTTCAGCCTCCACGTATCAGAAAGAACAATACAGAAGCGCTTGTAGTTAACAAGGGACAGGAGTGGGGTGTCTGCAAGCCCTGCTGGGGATGGAGTTGGAGGAAATTTGCCTTGGCAGTCAACGCAGTGAGTCACAGACTCATGGAATGATTTAGGTTGGAAAAGAAGACAACAACAGCAAAACAAAACCTCCACTTGCAAAAGGCCTGAGGAGCAGCATATGGATTTGTTCAATTAAAATAAACATGTTTTTCGCCTGTTTGAAATAAAAAAAAAAAAAGGGAAAGCAATCAGTAACCTCAGTCCAAAGCAGTCACAGAGTCTAAGCCTCTTTCACTAACCACCAAAAATGCAAGACATGTCTTTGAGTTAGCTAAGGGATAGCTTTAAAAAAACTACAGAGTAGGGTTTTTTTTTCTCTTTCTAGTTTTTAAAGCTGCTGAAATTCAAACTTTTAAGCTTTAGTTTTGATTTATTTTAAAAAAGCATCCCTGTAATCAAGAGTCTGACAAACAGCTCCAGACAAGAGGACTCAAAATCTTCTCCTAGACTTAGATAGCTGAGTAATTAGGTATTAGTCCTGATTTTACAAACATAAAAGGAAAAAGAAATGTGGACAATAGATGTGTCTGTTCCTTCTCACCTCCTAGCAGGATGGGGTAGTAGACAATTATCCCCATTACCGCTTATAAATTTGTCCCTCCAAAGCAGATTCCCACCCCAGCCATGGATGGTGTTTCAGCTCTTGGTGTTCTTGATGCAGTTATGAGCTACTGCAAACGGACTAAACAAGCATGAAAAAGAAAAGAAACAAATCTATCAGGTTTTGAGTTTGGCAGTTAGAGAACTCACAAGGACCTTGAAAATCTCAGGTTCAATTCACTGCCTGGGTTAATATTTAATTATTTATAGAACACAAATTGGCTTCACCCGAAAGTCTGAAAGACTCTTGAGAAGGACCTTTCTCTGACCCGGAAAGAAGTCTGAGTGCCACACACAGTCCATGCAAATCTCTCCCCCTTCGTGTTCTGTGTTTTCTTTCCACGGCGAAACACGAAACACTCCATGTACTCTGCAGAAACCCCCACGTGGAGAAGCAGTTGCCCCTGTTATGTAAAACCCTCCACCTCCAGGAGTTGGAGGTCTGGGACCTCAGCAAAGTCCACTGGGGGTACACACACATGGAGTCACTGTGTCATACACGGCAAAGCTCTGCCTGGAGTGACGGCGCAGCTTCTGCCCCTCCTCTGCTGTGCTGATTCTGGGGACCTAATTTTGGAAGTGGGGTTTGCAGCTAATTAAGGGAGGGAGTGAAAAACCACAGAGCTCAAGTTGGTGAGCAGGCAAGGCCCAGGACTTTGTGCAGAAACAACTTTTCAAATGACTATGAATCCATAAATTGGAGTTGGCTAAAATTGTTTGTGTGACTTGGGTAATTGTAGTGAGCCCAGCTTAGTTAGATGGAAAGATGCAAATTTGAAATTATCAAATGCAGAGGTCAGTGATATTAAATAATGGAAACTGTGCACGAACATGCTGGGCGTGGAACTGGGTCAAACTGGTTGAACCCCAGTCTCAGCCCAAATGAATGAAAACAATAGCAGAAGTCCAGAGACCTGCAGCTAATTCACTTTGACAAGTTCGCTCATTCCCTTTCCCAAGCCATTCCTTTTCCTTCTCTCTCTTTTTGCTTTAATTTTATTTTTAAATATAGAGTGTGACTCTGGTGCCAATTGTTCAACTTTACAGTAGCTCAGCATTTAGATCAGTGGCCAAAGGGGAAACCTACACAGGGCCTACATAGATTTCTGTTTACTGATCCTTTCAATAAAAACATGTCATTCTGAGAATGCTGCTGGATGGGGAAGACATAAAAGAATTGCAGGAGTTTGGGTTCCAGAAAGCTAAGGCTGCCTCTTTGTGAGCCTTATTTAAATTCCTATCCTTCACTTTCTCTGTGAGTTTATCAGATGCAACATGGTAAAATTTAGCATTTTGTCTTGTCAGTCAGTCAACAATATGGAGCCAAGAAAACATGCAAGCTCTTTAGAAGCTTTCCTCAGCTCTGGTGTAGCAGCCTCTGTGGCAGGAGCTCACACAAGATCACATCAATGTTGGTGGTGAGCTTGCAGGCTTGTACCCGTTGACATGGTGTCTAGGACTGCTTGACATCATGGCAAGAACAGGACAGAGGCCAATGTAAGAATTCCCAAACAAACCCTCCCCTTCCCTATCAGTGTAAGTTGGAGAGTTCCCTTAGCAACCGGCCCTGCATTTGCATTCCTAATCAATTCTTGCCAGTAAGGGCTGGTGCTCAAATGAGGGCTGGTGCTCAACACACTGCGGGTACTCGAGAGGCAGCAGCTCCTCAACCCCTCGGGTGCCAGTCCCGGTGATACCCAGACAGGCAGGGAGCTGAGGATTTTTGCTCACACATGCACTCAGCTCACAAAAAAATCACTCCTGTTAACATTCCATTGACCGTATTTGGAGGGATTTTGCTGTGTCCCCCTAAATGATGCCTCAGGCAGCACTTCTAAGAGGGAAAAATGGTCAAAACACTACCTGCACTTGCTGCTGTCCCTTGCCTTACCTGGCTCAGCCGTGGTGATCCTCCTTTAATTAGGGTTTTCTTCAAGTTGTAATTAGTCTTCTAGTTCCTTCCATGGGTGCGAGGCTCAGTCCTTCCCTGAGCTCAGTCGGGAAGACAGAGAGACTGCGCTAAAGCAACTCGTGTGATCAAAGTCCTTCCCAGGTGGCTCAGATCCTGGGAACGCTGCGACAAACTCGTGTGTCGGGACCAACCCGGGACTGCTGGGCTGGGCTGGGTTTATGCTCTCAGATTATAAACCCGAGACTCCCCGACTGCTGGGGTGAAGTTTAACACAAATAAACGTCCTGTTCCTGTGCCAAAACACGCCGTGGGTTTGAGGTGCTGCAGATGATACGCAATGAGGGTAATTCCCAGCATTTCAGAGGTGGTGTTGGCTGAGATTAGCAAGCCTAATTTAATAAAACACTATGTAATTGCATGTTCGCTGGGAAGGGGGAAAAATAATCAAATGAAAAAGGACAAAACCAGCAGGGAGAGAAAATTTATTTCCAAGCATCTATGAGAGTGCTACAAACAGTAGAGACTAAAACTCAAAGCATTTAAAACTATTTAAAAAAATGTAGTTGACAATGTCCTTCTTAAAAATTAAACATAAAAATGTAAAAAATGCAGTTATTAATTCTAAAACTTGATCAAAAGTGAAATAAACCCAGATAGCATCAATGAGGATGGAGTCCTACAAATTACTTATTTTTTAGTTTATTTCAATTTATTAATTTGTAAATTGATACTAATTTCTTTTTTTAATGTTTATTTAAATTTATAATGGAGAAATGTGCAAATCTAGCAAAATATTCTTTGGATTATAAACAGAGAAAAAACAACAGCCAAAGAAATTTGAACCAAGTTAATAATAAACTATAGAATTATATAGAATGCATACAGCTATAAAAAAGTGAAATATTACAATAAACATTGTAGAGCAAATCTGCTGCTTTAGCAAACCCTGCCTTATAAAACATGGGGATATAATGGGTCAAGAGAATATGTTATGGATATAGAGCTGAAACACCAGTCATAATTTTAAGGAGTTAAATTTTAATCTAACTACATAAATGGGAGTCCTCAGAAAAGTGATACACCAACAAATCAGATTTCCTCTCAGACCAAGCAGTTTGGTACCTGACTGCAAATGAAGGACAGGGTGTGTAATATGAAGAGTAGGAAAATGTATATCAGTTCTATTTATTGCCTCTTCCCATATTGCAGCTGCTGATCTCTGACCCTAAACATCCAACTGTATTAAATTCAGCAAAAGCACAGCAGTACACAGATGCAGAAAAGGTTGATGCACAGAACATATTCCAATCCCTTGCTCCTTCTGAACTAATAAAAAAAAAAGTTATAGATCACTTTTTCGATTAAAAACATCCATTACAAAGCCCAATTCCCAAAGCTCTCTGTGTTTCTGCACTTCTGTGGTCACAAGGTAAATGTGTTCCTATCTGCAGATGCTACTGATAAAAAAAACAAACAAAAGAAAAAAAAGTAAGCGCTGGAGTCTTAATTACTACTTGGGTAAGGTAATTGTCAGGTAGAACAGTCTTTAGGGAACTTACAGCTAAAGTGGGTCAGGTTTAAGTCTCTAGAACCTGCAGAAGCTTAGCACAGATAGGGGAGATCACAGACTTGGAGTACACTGTAAGTACAGAGCACTCCTGTCCACCTACAAAGTCACTTCTGAGACCTCTGGAATTCCTAAGATATAAGATAAAGGCGTATTACATGGGGAATATTGAAAAGTATTACACTTAATTTAATCCAGAAAACACAGTAGTCTTCTATGACTATTCTTACTGTGTTCTGGGAGCAGCCACAAGCTGGAGATAGAGAGGGTACAAAATGTTCACCAGACATTACATTTTTTTAATCTAAAAAACATTTGTAAAATGTACTTGATTTTTAAATAAGCACTTAACAAGGCAACAAACCAACTACAAACACATAATAAATAAGGCTATTAAAAGGTCACAATTGTAGTAAATTAGTCAGAACTATAAATGGGACATTAGAAACACTATGTTTTTCCTTATATGCTTAATAACCAGAACAAGAATTAAAAAAGAATCAGTTTATTTCAAAGTCTGCTTCTTATATTGAAGCACATATTAAAGCAACAGTACAATGTTCATAAAATATAAGTGTGATGCCGTAACATTTCTTACATGTCAGAATACTGATATTTGTATGTATACTAAAATAAGAATTTTAAAATTGTACAAATAGATACATTAAAAATGACATAGAAATAGGGCTCCTCCCACTGCAACAAGACAGAGTTTTTATATCTGGCACGTATTAGTTCAAGATGAAAGTATAAGCAAAAAGATTTACAAGAATCAGCAGTAACAAGTTTGATGTTCAAGAGACATAATAATTGTACATTGTACTGTACATACATCATATGGGTTTAAGCTGGCTGAATATTATATATTTCAAGTTTAAAAATGCACTACCATATAGAGTGTCCGTAGTTTAAGGCGAAATTACAGCTCAGAACTGTTATCTTTTCTAATCGTGGAAGCTTCTTTGATGTAAAAGATTTAGGTGTTCATAATACATAAAAGATTTCCCTTGTTTGTAGTTCACTTTTAGCATTTTCCTTCATTTAAATATTTTGTATTTCTAAAGTGGGTTTTTTCCTTCAGTGAAGCTGGCAGCCAACTTCTAGATTTGCCTTTTGTAGGAAAAGGTACTTCACAGTATTTACCACTTTTATGTCCTTTTCTATCAAAGGAATCCTCTCTGTCAAACTTAAATGTTTAAATGAGATTTTCTTGATTTTTAAAAAAATACCTGCTAACATTTCTTCTGGATTCTTCAGAACATCGGACACAGTTCTTAAGGCCAAATCTTAAACTTTATTGTTAAGAATCATCATCGAAAGTGTCTTTGGAGCCATATAAGTCTGCAAGTTTCTTAAATCGAGGTCCCCAGTTTTGTAGATAGTCGTAGTCCAAATCAGAATCTGTGGTCGCTGACTCTAAGGAGCTGAGTGACCCAGCCACTGAGCCTCTGCCCTCGTAGCCATAGATCTGGATGGAGTCATAGGGAGGAGCAGTGGGGTCGTTGTCAGCCTCCTGTATCCTCGTGTTGATGAAATCATCAACGTCCACGCTGTTGGGAGCCGGCCGGAGGCCCGGCCTGGGCATGTACTGGTACTCGGGTTTGATGTCCTTGCGAGGGATGAACCCATTGATGCCATCGGGGTTCTGCAGCGTGGCAATGTCAAAGGCTTCCGTGTCCTCCTCACCTCCACCCTCATCATCGTAGGTGATAATGTTCTCCCGCACGTCTTCTTCTTCAAAAACGATCAGAGGTTCTTTTTTCTGCCTTTTCAGTGTTACAAACAACACTACAATGACTAGAGAAAAAAAAGCAGGAAGTTAGCCAGGACTCTCAAACGGCAGCTCCTTTATCAATAGATTGTTGCCCTCACTGAATCCTCGGCTTTTGTTCATCATGGATGGTTGCCTACATCTGCATTTTTAGCACACCTTGCTAGGTAACAGCAGAGATGTTCGTACACAGAACTGAACATACTGATCTGAGGCTTCCTGTTTGGGCCGTGTGCCACCGCTCTTACTAATTGCTCATTACTGCAAGACTAATTCAAGGAAAGCATTTGTGGGCCCCTAGTGCTGCAGGAACACTGTGGCACTGCCTTTGAGTAGCCCCATCACACGAATATCTGCGAGAAAGCAAGCATGAATCTTTACTTTCTCCTATATGCCCAATCTCAACTCCACAAGTCATTTCCATTAAAATGGAATTTTCTTAAGTAATACCTCCAAACACACTTTGTTGTTCTCACTTCAAATTTCTATAAAATAACTTTAAAATATGTAAGAAAAGAAAGACTATCAATTACTATGGGCAAATTAAAAAAAATTATATAAATATTTTCAAATCATCAGGAAACACTTCACAGCACTTTTTTAAAATCCAGTCTTCTGAGCCACTCATCTATCTTCAACACAAGAGGGTGTGAGGGGAATAGCTGGCAGGAGCCATTAATCCTGACTGACCTCAATAAGGAACTTGTCATCCAGGGAAGATCACAAAACTTAAAACTCTATGTCATGACCTCCTTTAAACAGTGTCCCTGATTAACTGATGTTAGGCCACAAAAGGACATTCTCCAAGCACACCAAGATAAATTCACTGGTGTTTGCTATTGCAGTTATTAAAGAATCATAGACTGGGTTGTTGGAAGAAACTTGAAAGCTCATCTTGTTCCACCCCCTGCCATGGGCAGGGACACCTTCCACTAGCCCAGGTTGCTCCAAGCCCCGTCCAACCTGGCCTTGGACACTTCCAGGGATAGGGCAGCCACAGCTTCTCTGGGCAACCTGGGCCAGGGCCTCCCCACCCTCATAGCCAAGAATTCCTTCCCAGTATCGAATCTAAACTTGCTCTCTCTCAGTTTGAAGTCATTCTCTCTTGTCCTGTCACTCCAGGCCCTTGTCAATAGTCTCTCTCCATCTTTCTTGCAGGCTCCCTTCAGGCTCTGGAATGCTGTGATTAGCTCGCCCCTAAACCTCCTCAAAGGCAGGCAGGTTGGTACCCCCTGTAAAAATAACAGCTAAGAAATTAAGATCCATTTAACCACCCTGGCACTGAAGGCAAGGTTAACTTTTTAACACAAACAGCAGGGCAGAGCACTGAGGCCAGCCCTGGTTTTACCTAATAAGATGACGATGCAGGCCAGGATGGCGATGAGGGCGCCGGTGCTGAGCCCCGCGTTGAGCACGAAGGCCTCGGCATTGCAGGACAGGAGGGAGCCGCTGCTGTCACAGCCACACACCCGGATGGTCAGCGTGTTGGTGCTGCTCAGGGGGGGCAGCCCCCCGTCACTGATCACTATGGGGAGAAGGTATAAATCCTGCTTTTGGCGACTGAATCCTTCACGCCTGACGAGAACGCTTGCTGTGTTATCTGTTTAAAGAAGAGAGAGTCATCATTACTTTTTCCACAAAGTCATCCTCTTAGTCAATATTAATAAAAAATATATCTTGCTACAATGGCTCTCAATTTTCAAGTGCTTTAGTATTATTTCTACAATAAACCAATACAAAGTGTCATCTTTCTAGTGATCCAAGAGTAATTACACTATTATATTTAATTCATACAGTACCACGCAGTTTTAATTTTTGTACAATTATGAGGGCAACAGAAGGAACACAGATAATCTCTGTTAGTACCTCATGAGAGCACCCCACTAACTCTCTGATAAACTCTATATTTCTTCAACTATAAGAATGACTGGGCCTTCCTGTTGCTGTTTGAGTCTGTTTTAATCTCTTTCCAGAATTAAAGCTTTCACTGGAGTGGAAAAATCAAATGTCCCTGATGTATTGTTCTTGGAGGCACACCTACAGGCATGGTCGACAGAAATCTGTACCCAAATGGGCTGTGTTGAGACTCCCACAAAAGCAAAAGCAAAAGCCAGCATTTGCTTTGTATTGGGAGATTTGAACCTCAGTGTTGACCTCTTTCATAAGCAGTATTTTATCAGAACCTGTTTTTCACCCAAACTCCCCAAGCCAGAAGTCAGATCATACATACTGTATGTCTGGGCACATTTCGAATTATGTGGAGATGAGGAAGAGTTAAATCACAGAATTGCAGAATATCCTGAGTTGGAAGGGACCCACCAGCATCACTGAGTCCAACTCCTGGCAGTATTTCTCTAATGCCATTCCTGCTCTTGCTGAGAGATGTCCTGTCATGAGTCTCCTGGTGCAGTGGACAGAAACCAAGCTACCATCTCAGCAGGAGTCAAAGGTAAAAGCCTTTGAGAGGGAAGCGTGTGAGATGACAGCCTGGGCTGAGGCAGCCAGTGCTTCCCACTCCCAGCCACGCTGGATAGAGCCTGGGAAACACAAAGAGGGCTTCTTTATTGTGCTCCTTGTTTCTCAACTCAGACTGAACCAAAGTTTATAACAATTGTAAACATCCTGAAGTAAATAAAACAACCATATCCACGGTTTTCAGACCTTCAAAAACTAGTTAAGTTGAGGATTTACTTCACACAAGCTTTTCGGGTTTGCCATGCTCTTTATTTTTTACTATATGAAGAAAAGAAAAAAAAAAAGCCAGTCCTTTTATCTATTACGGGAGGGCTATTCACCTCTGATGGTACCCACTTTACTGCTGCCTCAGGGTACTGCAGAAGATTAATCGTTTTCCTGCTGAAGAGTCAGCATAAATTCCAGAATTTAATAATGCAAATCATAAAACCTCTCCTAATGATCTGATCACTGCTATTTCCATGGAAGCTTGTGAATAAATTATACCCAAAGAGAAGTATTCTTGTCTTACATTAACCAACCTTACCAGGCAGTGCCCCTGATGTAGGGCAAGGTCTGAAAATGTCCCCAAATTTGGTGGACACAGGTCAATTTTTGGGAGAGGGATGTTTGCACTGCTTATCTGACTCTCCCACTAGTAACTTCTGCAGATCACACCAGAAAGGATGAGTATTTTTAAGTAGGATCTGCTTGCTTCATACCAAATTAATTCATCCCCCATATCTACCCCCCTGTTGCCAGACCTACCACTCCTGATGCCCCGGGTGGGCACCTGAGCATGACACAATTGTGGTGGTTTTGGTGTTGAAGACTCACAAAAATAATACTGAGTAGAAAACAGCTTGTGAACTTCTCCTTTACCTGACGGTCACACTTGCTAAGGACAGAGAAGCTGATAAAGATCTGATTGATTGTCACTTGTGGCTTTTGGAGGTGCCCTTTGTTTCCTCCAGAGGCCTTCTAATCTCCTAAATGTTTACATGCAACATGTAAACTTTGTAGCAAAACTTTTTAAAGCACCTTAGTTATATCAGGAGCCTTATTTTAGGACTCTAAATTTATGGTCTTGTAAGAATTATGTATAAATAGAAATATAACATCTAATATCTATTAATCTATCAACTAATTTCAACTAATATATATTGCTACAGAATAAAACTATTCTGCAGAGTCCTCTAAAATGCGATTAATAATTCATTTCCTCAGTATGAGAACCAAGATCTGTTCTATTAAATTAAAAATCACAATAGGACAGATTATTCTTGTGGCAAAGAATGTGAACATTAATAGTGGGCTGAACTACAGCTGCCTCGATGCTGCAAAGGCAAAGTGGAAGGAAACACAGGCAGTACCATATGTTAGCATATCTAGTCTGTTGGTTACGCATTTTTTATTATGTATTTAATTTTTTCCTGCATTTTGGCAGCTTAAATAATATTCTCAGTTAGAAATAAGAAAAAGATGGCAAATTATTCAGTTATTATACAGACTGGATACATCACGTTGCATAAAGATTAGACTGATTACATCACGCAAAAGCTGAATTTGATCTAACAGGTGCTTTATCTATTTAATGTGATTTCTAGTTTAACATAAATTTTTAAAAAGAAAAATGCAATCAACACTCCTGGCTAAAGTTTAAAAAGGACTACTGTACATGAAGCCTAAAAAGTCATTTTTTAAACTTTTTTTTTTACTGTTTATGTTCACTTCTCACATTTAGAAGAAACATAATACCCATAAGAGGAAAAAACCCCTCTTTTACCTAGATAAAAGATAACATATAATCTTAGCTAATATTCTCATCCTTGCTTTTTGATTATTTTCAAGTCCCAGGAGTTTAACTATAATCCAGATAAAATGGCATTTTTTAAGCCAATAGAAGTTAAATGTCAATACCATCTTAAAACTATTACTTAGCAGGTATGGGAGTGACTTGACTCACAGTCCTAATGAACACGGTGGGGGTCAGCACAAGGCAGAGGGAAAAAAACAGCCACCTCATCACCATTCCCAGATATACACAAGCTCTCATTTTCGCAGCTGTTATTGCCTGGGATATCCAGTATCCAAAGGTGCTGTAAGTGCAGATTACGTGTACTGCCCATAAAATCTTCACAATTGGAAGTTATAATTGAATTACTCCACGCTGATCTTTACACTTATCTCCCTGACTTTTGGTTTTGTCTTTTTCTCTGATGACCTTATTGATGGCTTTCCAATTGTTCCTCTACATACAGGCAAATGTAGCTCAGCTCTGGGGGGTTTGTTAACATCTATGTTGTGTAAGGAGGATTCTAGATGAATGGAGGTGGCTGCAGTGTGAACATTATTTACCTGTATCAGAGTGTGAATGCTGATTCAGCAATAAAATAAACAATTTCAGAGGTCTAGCTGCTTAAAACCATTCCCAGGCAGCAGCAATTCCTGTGGATAATCCATGGCAAAATCCTGTAAATATATTGTTCATGTGTTTCAAAATGTCTTGATTAAAAGAAATTGCAATCCAGAGAGTACATTCATATTTAAAAAGTGGATTTTAAGTCCCTGATTTTAGTGGGCTTACAAATTTAATTCCAGGCTCTGTAAAGCCCTGTCTTGAGGTGGTCACAACCTTCCAGCAGTGCCAGCTGCCACAGGAGGTGAGTGAGCCCAACCAAAGGGCAGCTCAGTTTAGGGCCCAGTAGGATTAAAAGCAGGAAATGAATTTCCTAAAAACCTGTGTCTGTGCTGGGAAGTGTCACGAGCCTCCACTGCTCTTTTGAAGCTCTGACTTCAATGGGAACAAAACTGAACGGAGCGAACACGGCGCTGTTTATTTGTGGGGCATATGATGAGGAAACAGTGCAAAAGTAATTCAGTGTTTTATCCCAGCGTGTGCTGAGCCATTATCTCGTGTTTTCTATGGCAGACAGTCTCAGCTGAGGACTTGGGAGCACAGTAGGCTGTTAATAGGATATAGAACGTGATTATGTTTTTCGGATTACTGCAATGTGTGATTACTTTCAGGAGCTGGTAAAAAGAAACTCTATTAAATGATAATTATAGGACTGTATTCACTATAAAGTTCAGTAATAGGCCCAAACACTGGAGTTTTCATTAACTGTTCTCCACAGTTAATAAAGCCATTTTTCTTTGAAACTACCAATTCCCTCTGAAAGCAGTGGCATGGTATATAGAATACTCAGATTTACAGCTGAAAAAAACCAACTTTGAATGATCATGTGAATTATTTGACTTGCAAATGGTAACACAATCTCCCTGAGAAGTTTTTTTTATGTGGAAGCACATAAAATTTTAACTTTTTTACTTTGCTCTTTACCATGACTTACTTACAAGAAACTACACAGAAGTAGTAAAGTTACCAACATCATTGCACTGAGGATTGTACAAAATAAAGGAAAGAAAGGATTGGAATGGATGAATTTCGTTGTACTATTAGTTTCCCAAAACCAAAATTATATAGGAAGATTCAATCCTTAAGTACTGTCCTGGTTTGTCAGGTACAGACACTACATTAAACTGAAATGATAATTTCAACTACAAAACATTTATATCTGGGTTAATTTTGTCAGTAATGAATTTGCCACATATGGAAATGAAGGATTAATGTAATTGGCTAGAGTCAGGAACCATAATACCACTTGCCTGCAGCTGTATCAGAGCATCTCTACTCTGATCTACACTTATAAAATCTAATCTTTTTTCAGTTTGATGTGGTGACCATAAAATATATTTTAAAGCGAAACTTGGCCTCAGGGTCTCAAGCAAAGAACACATTCTTATTTACTTCTCCCTAAAAATACATTCATGAATTTTTCAGAACTTGTGTTTTACTACTTTAAAGAGAATAAATATCCCTGCCCTGGCTCCTTTATGAATTGCTTATGTATGTACGAGTGTCAAGCACCAGGCAACAGGATTGCTTTGATCAGTCAGGAATAACAGAAATTTTGTTTGGGAACTCTGATGATAATTACCCTCCCTTCAGATGTGGATAGAGATATAAACTGTGCCACAACACAAGAGTTTGTACTGAAATCATGTATGTGGATTGTGCTGCCTTTTGTACTTCTGGCACTCTTGGATTTGTTATTTAAACCAGCTCAACAGAGTTTTTCTTTTCAGAAAACACTTAAGTTTCCTTAAGACATTAAAGCTTGCTAATCAAAACCAATTCCTTAGAAGCTGAAACAATTTTTGCCCTGTGCAGAGAAATTAAAAATGAACATTGAATGAGAATATCATATTGATTATAATTAAATAAATGGAATTAATATGTATAATGGCTGAACCTGTGGTTTTTTTCTGTTTCCCACCTCCTCTGACTCCCTCAGCCTTGGCAAGGCAGGGTCAGTGATGCTTTATGTCAGATGATCAGTTAAGTTTTGACACTCACCTATGCCTGAGGTCTTTGCCTACAGATTTCTTCCATCTTGCAGTCAATCTGAGTGCAAGGCTCTGCTCTACTTCATGAACAGCGAATTGATCAGGGGGTCAGGACACCCATACCTGAGATACACCCAATCCAGGTGTCTTCCACAACAGAAATCCCCACCTGGATTTCCTGCACAAGGCAGTGATTTGATTCCATTGGGAATCTAGTCCATGTCCCTTTGGATCCATAATTTATAAAAACTGGCAAGCAGAATAAGGTGAACAAATACAGAGCTAACAATTTCTACTGTCTCAGCTAATTTCAGCTTAGCAAGTCAGGTTTCTCTAAATGAAGGAGATCTGCCAATTACATTTAGAGAATGTTTGGCAGTGGTTTTTACCCTCTTCCCGGTAGATACAATGGAAGTGGATTTTTCATGTAGGGTATTATTATGCAATTTAAAATATGCATTCAAGAAAAGAAAAATGAGTTAACAGGCATTATGCTGTTCCAAGAACATCCTTGCATTTCAGCTGTGGTTTTTTGCCTTCCTCCCCTAAATCTCTGGGAAGCAGACACTGATAGTTAATGACAACGCTGTTGCATGACAGTAGGTTGGCCATTGGTTTTGCTTTGTCATTTCTTTAGACTCTAGTATAGAGGGAATCTTCACACAAACCTCTGTTGTCTCTGAGGGTAAAATTTGGATTATGAATAATTTCAGGTGGTAAACTGAAGATAAATCTTGGTCCATTGGCCGAGTCATCCTTGTCATCAGCACTAATTGTAATAAATTGCTGTAAAAGAAAAGCACTCTGTAAACAAACAGCTTCTTCTCTGGGTACATCACATACCAACAGCATTCCAAGACAGCTCTTGAATATAAGGAACTTTGAAATAGCAGACCCCCCTCAGATACAAATGTATGTGATTACAAACACAGAGCAGACGCCAAACTACAACAGGCAATCTTTATTTGCTATTAAATTTAACCAACACAGAACTACGGCTGTAGAAATATACACCTTCTGCATTCTTATATACAAATATGTGCTAATGATAGCACAACTGACTAAATAAAATCCTGCAGAAAACTCAGCAGCTGAGAGTTCTTTTCAAACTGCCACACGAACTGCAGGGGCACAGCCCATGTGTAGAGCCGTGTTCCTGTATGATACTAACCCCTCTTCCTCACAGATTGCCAGGAATAAATCTGTCAGCTGAGCTCCACAAGCACTGCACTGGGATTCTCTGAATATTTCTGTAACATCCAAACCAGGCTCACAACTGGGAAAGCTGCAACAAACCAGCTTTGCTGCTGCTGGTGGATGCTCACAGCCAACACCAATCATACCTAATGCACAAAGCAGTGTGTGACTATTGAGAGCAGCTCACAAACAAAAACACAGGGCAGTGCCTTTCTGTGTGCTCCAGGCATTTTGGCCAAAATTTCAAAACAAGTGTTCATTTACTGCCACTTGTTGGAGCTGACAGGACAAAACTGGGCTGACACACTGCAGAAAGAACCGTGTGGGCAGGGAGGGCAGTGGGCAGAGAAAAGTGGTGGGTGGGGAAAGGGTGGGCAGAGGGAAGGAGGAGAGCAGAGGGAAGGAGGTGGGTAGGGATGGAGGTGGATAGGGATGGAGGTGGGCAGAGGGAAGGAGGGGGGCAGAGAAGGAGGAGAGCAGAGGGAAGGAGGAGAGCAGCCCATACCTGATTGCTCCGGGCATTCTCACACACGAAGGCCTCATAGGCTGCTGCGAACTTGGGGGCATTGTCATTGACATCAACCACCTTAATGGACACGGGGACCTTGGCTTCCTGGTGTTGTTTGTCTATGGCAGAAAGCAAAACCAAAATGAGAAGCAGGAAAACCCCTCAAAACAAACAAAATCCCACCTGCATCCAGGGAAAAATGCAATAGATGGAGGTATTTCTATTGGGATTTACTGCAGCTTATCAAACCGAGACACCTGGAAGGGTACAGAATTTATAGCATTGATCATAAACTACCTCAGTACGATACTTACGGACTTCAACTGCAAACACAGAGATATTATGCCAAGCAATTTCTTCCCTATCCAAAGCTTTTATTGTCTTGATATTGCCATCTTCTGCATTGATAACAAAATATCTTTCAAGATCAGTGTGACGATCAATTGAATATCTAAAGAAGATTGAAAATCCGTAATTAGAGAAAAGAAGGACTTACCAGTTTTGCACATCAAGATTTCTTCTATACAATTATTATTTCTGAATAACTGTAAGTAGTACACTTTTTGTTGCCCTCAATATCATTGTCAAAGGGATGATACATGTTCTTTAAAAAGGAGCATCACCTGGTTGGTTTCTACATTTAGAAAAATAATACACCGGAATGTTTGTAATAAGTGAAAATTGCTGGATTTGAAGTCTCTGTATTAAAGCCCTAAAATATTCTTTATTTTTTTCTCTTATAAAACATGAAAAAAATATCTACTGAGATATTTGTGTTTTCTTCTGTTTCATATTACTCCTGGCCATCTTTTAAGTCTTCTGATCTTTTCTTTACTCAGAATATTAATTGATCATACCAATTTATTAATATTGTCCCCTATCTGCACATTCGTACAGCTTCAGACAGCTCTGACTTTCATATCTTCACATTGCAATTCTTTGAAATGTTAAGTATCCCCACTGAAGAGAGCTTTATAATTTAATTTACACTGAGAACATGACAAATGAAAATAAACTAATAAAAACTGTTATAAGAATTCTTCCCTGTGAGGGTGGGGAGGCCCTGGCCCAGGTTGCCCAGAGAAGCTCTGGCTGCCCCATCCCTGGAAGTGTCCAAGGTCAGGTTGGAGGGGGCTCGGAGCAACCTGGGCTAGTGGAAGGTGTCCCTGCCCATGGCAGGGGGTGGAACGAGATGAGCTTTAAGGTCCCTTCCAACCCAAACCATTCCATGATTCCAAGACAATCCAACATAACTGCAGAAAGTAGGCGTCTGTATGTGCTTGTCTTTAGCAATTAGCAACACAACACAATCTCTAATCTACTGCTCAGATTTCTATGTTTTCAGGAAAAAAACACATTGCAATAACAGCACAGGGTATTTGTGGAAATTATAATTTAGAATTGAGTTAACAAAGATGCCCTAAAGTATAATTCAATTAGACACAGCTGTGGTACGATATAGGCTTTGAGAAACTGCAACAAGGCACAAATCCAGTGCTGGAGAGTTAAAGTTATTAATATTCTGGGTGTATGTAGCTCTCTCACACTACCTTAATAACCTGCATAACAATTCGAAAAGCTAATGCTTGGCAGCAAACAGCAAGAATGCAGTGTACCTTACAGCACTGTTGGCAGCATCAGGGTCTTTGGCATGTACTTTTCCCACCACAGTACCAGATGCTGCATTTTCTTGTACTTCAAAAATGTAACCTGGCTTCAGAAACACGGGGGGCTCGTCAGCATCTTCCACTGCTATTTTCACTGTCACCGTGTCCTTGAACGGCCCATTGCTGATGAACTTGGGGTCAATGTGGACATTGGCTGCCTCCACCTTCAGGCTGTAGGTCTTTTTGGTTTCATAATCTAAGGTCTGCGAGAAAAAAGAAGACAATGCATTCCATAATTAGGAAATCCAGACTGTAAAAGCAGCAAGCAGTGCCCTTGTATTCAGTGACATAAAACAAATGTGGGCATCTGTCAACAAGCTTGGACAGAAAGACTCAAATGGAAGGAGCTACATTCTATGTATGGAGCAGCATAGGAAGGCACTCAAAGTATCACAGCAGAGTCCTTGCCTTGCTCTTTGCTTGCTGTATCACTGAGGAAATCATCTGTACTGGGAAAATTAACCTGTTATTTGTGAAGCCTTTCAGGTGGCACAAAAGGGCAAGGGACAGGGAAGGGGCTCCCACAAGAGGCCAGAATCCCCAGCTGGCGGGATTCTACATGGGCGTGGTTTGAATTGCTACTGGGCGTCCCATGAGATAGGACACAGAGAAGTTAAATTCTTTAAGTAGTGGGGAAAATATGGAGATAAGTCCTTTTGGGAGCCTGAGCAAAGTCACAGCACATCTGCACTTTCGTTGGCATAAGAGTTGCAGTGCTGGTGGCCTTGAATTCATCCTGTAGGTGCCAACCACAATTCCCAAAGTCTGCTAACACCATAGACTGAGTGATGCCCCACTATGCACAGCTTGTGTGTTTTGCATTTTAAAACACACAAAAAAATCCGCTTCCACCTCTAGAACAGATACAGGAATTGAACCAGGGCACAGTTTTGAGTAAAGGAGACCTCTGGGTGTCTTTCTGAGGGACTGCCCCCGTGGACAGGGCAGGGCTAACTATGAAATTAAGTTGCCCAGGCCTTCTCTAAGTTCTGACTATCTCCAAGAGAGATAAACAGCTTTGGAGATACAAAGGGCAAAATAATAATGCCTAAATAATGAATAAATTATGATTTATAATTTGGAATTCTAAATTAATTTAATAACGCTTTCAAGGCTCACACTGATGGGTTGTACATGAAATCCCCTCTGCTGCTTTTTGCATAGCCTGTGACTCCTTCAGAACACTGTTGTGGACAATGCATAGCTGAAGAATCCAAACTATTGGACATGAGGCTGTTCAGACTGAACATAAAGCAACAGTGAATGTCTGCTACTTATCAGCACTGGGCAAAACTTCATTAACAATGAAGCTGATGGCATCATATTTTACCGTGACTTTTTATTATGAATTCATTTAGTTTGTGCAATTAATCCACTGTACAGTATTTATGTAACTCTTCTTGGTTATTTTCTTCCATTCCAATTCAGCTAATGGGGAAATGGAATATTAAAAGTTAATCACACCTTTAGAAATTAAGTGAATTTGCATTTACTAATATTTTAGCTTAGGTGGTAATCCATTATTACCAAATATTCTGTCAGCAACAAAGAACACTGCACATTAGTGGGTACTACCCACCTTCTTAAGCTTTACTACCCCTTCCTGAGTCTCATAGTCTGTTGTAATTTCAAACATGTCCATGCCATCTCCATCGATGATGCTGTAGGCTACCAAGCCATTTTCCCCAATGTCAGGATCTTTGGCCTTCACTCTTCCTACTTCCTCTCCTGGGATAGCTGCTTCTGACACTGACATCTGGTACACACCTGGGGGAGGGAAAACAGACATTTCCTGAAGTGTGTGTGCACTCTGCTCTCCAGCTGTACTGAACTCATTGAACTTGCAAGTTCCAAATAAACACAGTAATTTTTTTACATTTTCAACCCCCCTGAAGGAGCGTTTGTTTTATGTTATGTGTTATGTTATGTTTATGTTATGTTATGGTTTTTATGTTTGTTATGTTATGTTTGTTATGTTATGCTAAAAAGAGCTCTGAGAAGCAAGTCATCTGTGAAATCTTAAAGCACGTGGCTAATCTATATAACATGACCTCCTCCCTGATGTTTTACACTCCATCTCTGTCCCTCTCTGTTCAGGGGGGGTTAAAAGGACATTCAGAATGCAGAAATTGTGACATCTAGGTTATCATTTATATCAGAAATGTTATTAGAGAAATGGAAGGAGAACTCTCTTTCATATGCTCATGGTCTGACCTTCAGCTCTGTTGAGTCCAGAAGCATTTCTGCCCATTCATCCAGGAGCCATAAATTATATTCAATGAGTCGGATAAGATCTCTCTGCTGTGCTGGCTAGAGAATAAATCTGCTGCTTTCTATGTCTTTACTTTGGAGTGTGAATGCACAGTAACAGTGATTATTAAAATTCAGTACCACAGACAATATGTACCAATTTGTACGGGGTTCCAAACCAAACCAAAAATGGCTTTCCCATATCTCCAGTAGGAAAACCACTCCCAAACATCCCACAGATGTATTGCCTTACAGAGGTTTCCCTGGGTATTCAGGGACACCAGAGGAGAGCAACAATGTTCCTGGATAAATCTCTCTCCAACAGTTGCCCTTTAAGCAGCATTTCCAGGACCTGGAAACCCCCTCCAGAGCTCAGATAACATAACCTGATCCTAAGTGTACAAATCTACGTCAGCATTTTCAGCCACCTCATCAGCATTAATAACTTGGGGAGGGGAAAAAAAAAGAAAAAAGCATGAGAAAATAAAATAATCTAATTTATTCCCCAACATAATTGCTCTTTTTTTGCTACGTGAGCACCCTTGGAACATCAGGAGACTTATACCAGGCAGGGACTTGGCTCATTACCCATAAAAACAATTGGCACATGTCATTGAAATAGGTCATTAACTCCAGTCACAAAGAACCCAACATTTAAGCACGTAACTCATTAATGGTTTGAGCAATGAGCACCAAAAAAAAAAAACCAAAACCAAAAAAGGGAAATAAGAATAAAAAAAATCAATTGTTTGTTTGTACAGACAGGTAAAATCCTGGTTTTGTCTTAAAAAACATTCCCAATTCAGGCTTTAATTTGGGGAAGAATGATTAAGTAGAATAACTGTTATTAGGCACTTCTGATAATTTTAAATGTTCTTCCAAAAGATTCAGTAAAGTGGCTTGAATTTGTAGAAAAACATCCGTAATTTGATGGAGTTAACAAAAGGCCATACATTGGGGTCCCAGATCATGATCTGGCGTGAAAAGGCACATCTCTAAGGTATATGAAACCTGACGTTTTCAGGATTCAATAAATTTCTTTGAGAATGGTAAATAATTCTGGCACAGATTTTTCATTCAGGAACCAACTATGTCACTTCAGCTCTTGTATGAAGGTCCAGGAAGCTGAAACATTGGAGGAAGAGAAGTTGCAGAGATGATCATGTCCAGAACATAGGGTCATAACTGTTGCTCAGAGGAGAATCAGTATGGGCTGGGATGGTGCTTACACTGCACTCCAAAAAAACCCTACAGCCATGCAGAGATGAAATGGAGAACAGATGTGTGAGCCCATTAATGTGCTTCCTCCCAGCTGTGAAGACTGAATCTGTTAATGTCAGTCCTGGTTAATTTTATGTGTGAAAAGTAAATAGCACAGGTATAAAAAAATTACTTAATTTGACCACCAGAAATAAACTTCAACAATTTAAAAATGTAATAGTGGCAAATTTAGTTTGCTTCGCCATGGTAAATAGAAGTCTTCAGGAATAGCCAGTCTTTTATCCTTGAGGACATTCACTATTCACCAAGAGTGTTTATAGAAGTAAAGGATGATACATCCATACTTAAAATGCAAAGCTATGTGAAATCAAAAAATGCCACTCATTCACCTCCAGGCTTGTCAAAGACCTGAAAGGGCCCAATCAGGAGCTGTTAACAGATTGTGCAACTTGTCATCAAGGGGCAAGAAAGGCAAGAGCCTCCAGGCCTGTGAAATACAGGGGTAAGAAGCTAAAGTGGATCTGCTTTCCTTTGCCCGTCTTCATCAAACCCAAAGCGAATTCGTTCGCTGAAAATGACCCTCCAAACTCTGCTGGCAAAGAGCTGAGAACTTGGAGTGGTGAAAGGCACAGCGTGGGGCCACTGCAGACTCCTTTCAGACACTGCAAGTCTCAGAGGAGAGCTTTGTGCAGACACACGGGGTGACTGCTGCGTCCTGCACCCCAAGACAGGAGGATCTGTTCCTGCACAACACCTGCAGGGGCTTTTGTTTTAACTTCCTCCTATTTCTCTGCAATGATTCCCTGAAGTTCCTGTGGTCTGAACAGAGAAGTAAACAACACTTGCTTTTTTAAAGTGTCTTTTACATCCATGCTGTAAATATGAAAACGGGAAAGGAAGCAAACCAGCTTATCCCAGCACTGCTGAGGGGCAGGTACATGTTCCAGTATTTTGGACTGATTTGGTTTAATGCACAAGAGAGACCTCAAGAAATGGAGCTTCTTCCTTCATTAACAGAGAAGTCCACATTATGCCTCCCTGCTAATATAACAGTTATATGACATGGTCCAGTAGTTCAAAAAATGAAGTGTAGGGTTAGGAATCTTTGTAATCTAATCCTGAGCTTAAAAATGTCTCACTTTGCAACACAAAGCAAATAATGCAGACACTAAAGCTCCATATTACTAGCAAAAAATGTGTAACTAATGCTTCTTTATTCATATGTGCTGCAATAACCCAGCAGTTACTGCTTTTTCAAGCTTTGCATATGTCTGATACTACACAAACGTAGGTACTATAGAAAATGGGAGCAAGGATCTTGTTCTTACTTTGTGGGAACTTTGGTGGGTTGTCATTGACATCTGTAAGTGTAATTGTCACTTTGGTTGTCCCTGAGAGGCCTCCCATGTGTCCTCCCATGTCTTTCGCCTGTATTACAACGTGATATTCTTCCTTGGCTTCTCTGTCCATATTGGGAAGGGCAGTTCGGATAATTCCTGGAAATACAGAGAAAGTGTGGCACATACAAAGTTTCACAGGTTCGCATTATGAAAAACTGGATGCTGCATAAAACACAGTAATATTTGCAGTGATGGTGCAGATTTTGTTTTCCCTACACTGTGCGTTTTGCTGTGTAAGGAAAGTAGCCCAAATATTTGACACAAGACAACCCTGGAGAATAACAGTTCAGCACAGAAACAGGCATTTCTGTCACACCATATCATACCCCAAAGAAATAGTAGATATACCCAGCTGTACTGCCTCAGTCAATACATTTAGTTCATTTTGAGGCATTCTGGTTATGAGGTCCAATAAACTACTCAATAATACCTGTTTGAGCTTCCACCGAGAAGTACGGCTGACCTTCCAGAATGCTGTAAACCAGTTTGGCACTGTTCCCATAGGTAGGATCATCAGCGTCTGAAGCTGTTACCTGAATAACTGATGTACCTAAAAAGGGAAAGCAAACACAAGAGGAATCCAGTCAGAAGCAAACCTGTCTGTAAGAACCGTGCAGAGATGCTTTCAGTCATTCAGCATAACTATAGCTGAACTTTTTTATTTCCACATTTGGGAAATGAAAAAGAAAATTTCTTGACAGTTTCTATATGACAAAATAGACTAATAAAATACAAAAAGATTTGTCACCAGCTGTGATGTGGATTAATGTTCTAAACAGTGAAGATATAAAAGCCAGCAGTCGCTCTGTACCATTACGGTTTTTTCGTCAGTAGTTTTAAGCCTTATATTGCTTTTGTCATTAGAGAGCCAAACAATAGAGTTTTCTTTTTTCATTTTTTCTCAGTAAGTTTTCAGAGAAATCATTCCTGTAGAAATCTCTGAGACAAACACAAGCTCAAAGAGGAGATGAAAATGGAATAGAGAGTGTGGCAGTAACTCGTTAGCTTTATTACACAGCTCTGCTAGAGGAATGATCTTGATGTTTACCCCAGAGGATTCACACCCCATAAATTCCAGGGGGCTCTCATGCTCCTTCCTAGGAGGAGATAGTCCTGTTCTAGGAACCATCCAGAGACACTTCAAGTCTGACAGTTGGGAGCTGTGCAGGCTTTGATTTGGTCAGCAAATCAGAGACATTGACTGAGTCACTGGCTGAGTATGAAGTAAATTTTACTTCCCAAAATTCTTGACAATAAGAATTAAATAAAGTCAAGACATACTGACAAAGCAACACCTTCTCTAAGGCCAGGAGCTGCAGTGCATTTCTGAGTACTCACCTACATTTGATCTCTCTGGCACATTGGCATGGTAGTTTTCATGAAGAAACTCAGGCGGGTTGTCATTTATATCTTGCACTTTGACAATGAATTCCGAGGGTGGTTCCAAAGGTCTGTTGGTGTTCCTGTCCACAGCCTGTGCCGTGAGGGTGTACTGAGCTCTCTCCTCCCGGTCCAGTGTCTTTGTTGCATGGATGTTCCCTGATTTGTCATCAATAACAAAAATGATTCCTGCTCCTTCACCTGAGAGAATGTATTTAATGTTTCCATCTCCAGAATCAATATCTGAGTGAAGCTACAAAATGAGAAACAGACATACCTTAACAAGGTACCACATTTCATGGATGAGCTTACGAAACAAAAAAGTTCAGGAAAATACTATAATTTCAGAGTTTTTAAAAACCTTGTCTTACACCAGGCAATAATCCACACTCGGGCACATAGTGTGACCTCATCTACCCTGCACTCAGGGCAGCTGCCAGCCCAGACCTGCATCCTGCCACACACAGGCTGTTGCTGAGACCCAAGCCTTCAGATTTAAGATTTAAAGAAGAGAATACACGAGAAGATAATTATGGCAGGTTCTTTATTCAAACCCAGTTGGAAGGGTCATTTTTAAAAGCATTTTTGTGCACTTCATACAAATCATATTCTACTGGGTTGCATTTAAAAAGCTGTTAAGTGATAAATGGGATGCAACCAGTGAGCTCAGCAGTGTGCCCAGGTGGGCAAAGGGATCCTGGCTTGTATCAAGAATAGTGTGACCAAGGAAGTGATTGTCCCCTGTACTGGGCACTGCTGAGGCCCCTCAAGTTCTGTGCCCAGTTCTGAGCCCTCACAGCAAGAAAGGCATTGAGGGGCTGGAGCGTGTGCAGGGAAGGGAACGGAGCTGGGAAGGGGCTGGAGCAGCAGGAGCAGCTGAGGGAGCTGGGGGGGCTCAGCCTGGAGAAAAGGAGGCTCAGGGGGGACCTTCTGGCTCTGCAACCCCCTGACAGGAGGGGGGAGCCGGGGGGGGGGTCGGGCTCTGCTCCCAGGGAACAAGGGACAGAAGGAGAGGGAACAGCCTCCAGCTGTGCCAGGGGAGGGTCAGGTTGGACATCAGGAGGAATTTCTTGCTGGAAAGGGTGGTCAGGCCTTGGCAAGGGCTGCCCAGGGAGGTTTGGAGTCCCCAGCCCTGGAGGTGTCCCAGGAAGGCCTGGCCGTGGCACCGAGTGCTCTGGGCTGGGGGACAAGGTGGGGATGGGGCACAGGGGGGATCCATGGGCTGGGAGGGCTTTTCTGACATTAATGATTCTCTGATTCTGTGATTGCCCAACTGGAGTGATTGCCAACTAATTACACCCTCTTTAATACAAAAGAAGAAACAAATGCTTACTAAACACTCTTACTTCTGCAACCAGTGCACACTTCACTTTGATGGATGAGGGAAACATTGAGCCAAATTACAGATTTATTGATTTTATATTGACATCCACAAATTACTAACACTAACCACCTTTTAAACCGGGCTGTCAGAATGGTATTTGCTGACATTGGTCCTGTTTCCCCACTCTCTTTGTGCTGGTCTTAAGTCAACAGAGTTCTGCTGACTGTTTAAAAACTGCCAAATATGCTTGTTTATTTATCTATTTATATTCTGCTAGTGTTAGACAGTAGCAGAATAAAAAACTAGTCCGGGCTGTGTGCACATACACATGTGCACACAGATATCTCTCGCTCTATACACACCCCTCCATATGTTTGATTTTACTGATAAATTGAAAACGAAATGGTGAGAAGATACCTATTGGGCAGGACATTTTTACTGAGCTGCTGGGTTGGACATTACATTTTTAATTACTACTTTTAAAGTCCCAAGAATGATAACAGATATTCTTGGGACATATTGTTGCTCAAGTGCTTCTGTGGTTCTTGCTGGTTTGCCAAGTAACAGCTTTCACACCTTCATGCAAGGGCTGCTGAGTTCAGTGGAAATATTTGTATTGCCTTAGATGGTATTTTGCTTAACATCTACACTGAGCTCCAAGAAAGTGATTCTAGGTGAATAAGTAGCTGTTGAAGAAGCAGCTAAAACAACACAAAGGTAAGAGCAAGAAGAAACAACGGCAAGAAAAAACTCAGCAACACACAAAATAAAAATATAAATGAATAATATTAATTGATGACAGAGAAGGAAATTCTTTCTTACCCTTCCCACTAGCACAGGATCTGGTCCTGTGTACTCTTCTATAACAAAGAACTGATTCCACACCCAGCCTCTCTTGGAACGGTGCAGGACTTGTCCCTCCTTGCCTTTCTCGTGGTGCCCGTGGAGCGATGGCCGGGACTGGTTCAGTGGCCCCGTGCTCAGGGCGTGGCTGTAGCACAACATGCCCAGGCAAAGCAGAGCAGCCTGTAAACAACTGTTCTCCTTCATTTTTGGTTATTTTGTAGGCACAGAAGTATCCAAGAATCTACTCCTTCCACCTTGGAACTCAAAAAGTTTGATGCTGCTGAAGTTTCACACAGACTGTTGTGCACATAGGATGCCACCACACATTAAACACATCACTTTAATGCTCTGCAGCTTCCCAACTTAATTCCTGAAAGAAAGCAAAATGGAGAAGATTGTCACTTCTTTATAGAAGTCTTTGAAGATGCAGTAATTTTTTTATTAAGTGAAATAAAATTAGGACTTCCTCGATAAATGTCAAGATAAGAAGACTAAAATAAACCAACAATTATGAAATACAGACTAATGAGCATATTTGGTGCTTTGTTACATGGAACTGCCACCTTGTAGAATCTCCTGACTGGTTTGGACAGTCACTGCCTGGAAGTTGAAAGATAGGGAATTATATTCTCTCATGATCCTTTCAAATGGATTTAGCCCAAGATGCAAGGTAACTATAGAAATACCTAATTTATGTCTAATTGCTCTTTGGAGCTTAGATATAAGCCTTAGATATAAGCTGCTAAGCCACAGGTCTGCATTTAAGGGAGAGACCAAGACTTATCAAGGATGCACTATTTCTACATGATCAACACATTTCCACGCTGAACGCAACACCCATGTTTTTCTAGGCAGGAGCAGTGGCTGACAGAGCTCCAAGGACCTACAGTTTGGATTTAGACCCTTGAAACACCTCTGAGGTTTAAGTCATCAAAGCAGAGAAGCAGCATTGATTGCCCAAATCAGTCTGCTGGCTTTGGGCTGGTGAAAGTAAGTGCCACAAACCAATAAAAACTTGATCAGATATTTTTGATAATGTAACAATTGATTTAGCTATTTATTTCTAGTACTATATTGATGTCTTCCTTTCTAATACTTCTTAAAACACTAGGTCAGAATTAATATTTGAAGGAGAAATTGCATAATAGAGTGAAACCTGAACTAAGGTCTAAACCTTCAGCAGCTCCCAATCCATCACAAAGGCCACTTTGACTAATCCCTGGGGTTTCCAATATATTCTTCTTGAATCTTTATAGAACAACCAATTTTACAAGCTCCCTATGATGTTTCTTTCAGTTTTCAGTGTAATTCACTTTGCTCTTCTGCAAAATACTAACAAAACATTTGATGTTATATTCATACAGGCGTATGTATAAACGTGCTACCATCAGCTTTAAAAAAGAACAATTTTTTAATGAGAAATAAGATCTTACACTTGGTATTTGCAGCAGGCAAAATGTGAATAGAGAGAAAAGCTTGAACCTACACTCCAATCTATAACTCCAGCAACAGAAAAACATCTCACTGGTACCAAACCCACTCATGTGGGGACGTCTATCTCACCTCCTGAGCAGTCGTGCCCTCCTGTCCACATCCCTTTGCACAGGTACATAAAAATACATTGGCAAAAAGGGGGGCAGAAGTAAGAGATTAAATATCTGGATTTATTTGCTCAAAAAAGATAAGTTCTTAATTTTATGTAATTGAAAACGGAAATAACCTCAATTACAAGTCCACAATGGCTCCAGCATAATGAATTCCATGAAATTCACCCAGAGCTGTGTGAACACACTCAGGCTTTCATAAGCATATTTACTAAGCGTATTCGTTGTATCCATTTAATTTTTTACTATTGTTATATGATGACGCATTACAGATTACTCATACCAGCATGGAAGACATGAAAAAGAAAACAATCTCTATTATTTTGCCCAGGAAAATGTTTTTATTTTCACATGATATATGTGTGTGCAGTTTGGAGCATTAGGTCTGTGAGTTTTATTTTGTATCTCCATTTTGTTGAGAGGTAAAAACAATTTAAGACTTAAAGGGCCTGAGAAACTGAGATTTCACCTATTTCGGAGGTGGCTTAAAGATGAAAAGTCTTTCAACACTAGATTATAGTGGCTTTCAATGATAATGGTTAATTCTGAGAGGAAAGGACACTCCTTTTTCCACCCAGATTTGCACAGAAAAAATGAAATTGAAGCCCTAGGTATGCAGCATTTACTTACCAAGCTTCCCCAGCATTGAACTTTATTAAACATAGTACATCTTTATAAACACAACCCATCAAATTCTCTGCTCATCCCACAGGTGTAGACTGAGTTACTCTGTCCTGTGCATAAATACCTCTTGTTTTACATCCTTGTGGAAATGTAATCTCCAGCACCTGAGGTAACCTCCTTTGGCCTCTTCATCTACAGAAATTTATTTATGTAACCAAATCCTGCACCTTAAGGCCAGGTCAGTCTGCTTCATAATTGCATCCAGCTAATCAGTGATGTTGCTATTTCAGACAAAGTTTGCTCTGGAGTGTCCTTCTAGTGAAACAGTCCTTAGTGCAAGGCCCAGTCCAGGTGATTACCCTGGGCAGGGACACTGCTACAGGGATCTGTACTACAGGGATCACTCGTGCAGCAGATAGAGGGGCTTGGGCTCCTGGAATGCTAAAAGGAGCCTACATGCTCCAGACAGAACTGGAATAGGAACATATTCCTGGACAGCTGTGCATTTTTAAACCTGATGTGAAAAACCCCTGTAGGTAAACTGCTTATGTTAATAGACTTTGGATGCATTTGAAAATTAAACTCACTGACAATCATTCACCATTAACATCCCATAATGATCTCAACTGTGCAAATAAGTAAACAAATACCCCCACTACTCCAAAAGTTCTCAATACTTTTATGTAAACCAGTAAACACTTTGTAAAGCTGCTTACCAATAATGGAAAAGCCAAGCTGATACATATGTGTTTAATATCAGCTATTCAAGTGCGAAGTGCTGGAAACAAACTGGTAATCCCAGATCCATGCCTAATATATTAATAAGGATTAAAGCAAAAATTATTTGCTATCTTTTGTTTTATCCTCTGCATGTACATGTATAGAAACATATCTTCAAGCTAAAGAAAACTATTATCTCTCATCCACTACTTCACAGAATCACAGACTGGTTTGGGTTGGAAGTGACCAGGGACACCTTCCACTAGCCCAGGTTGCTCCAAGCCCCTCCAAACTGGCCTTGGACACTTCCAGGGATCCAGGGGCAGCCACAGCTTCTCTGGGAAACCTGGGCCAGGGCCTCAACACCCTCACAGCCAAGAATTCCTTCCTCACATCCGATCTAACCCTGCCCTCTGTCCGTGGGAAACCATTCCCCCTATCCTGTCACTCCAGCCCTTGTCAATAGTCTCTCTCCATGTTTCTTGCAGGCCCCTTCAGGCCCTGCAAGGCAACAATCAGGTCACCCCAAAGCTTCTCTTCTCCAGGCTGAACAATCCCAACTCTCCCAACCTTTCCTCCCAGCAGAGCTGCTCCATCCCTCTGCTCATCTTGGTGCCTCCTCTGGATTTTGCTCCAGCAGCTCCATGTCCTTGCTGTGCTGTTCCCCAGGGCTGGAGCAGCTCTGCAGGGGGGTCTCACCTGAGGGGCAGAGGGGCAGAATCCCCCCCTGCCCTGCTGCCCACACTGGGGGATCAGCCCAGGGCACGGGGGGTTCTGGCTTCCAGCACACACCTCCAGGGCACGTCCAACTTGGGCTAAAAAAAAATCCCTAAGACTGTTTATAGTAAGTGCTTCTGTTTTGAGTTATAAAGTCAAAGGACTCTATTTTAGTAGCAATGCCGAGCTAGTTCTTTAGTAAGTGACCTACAGGACGTCAGGCTGCAATTCAAGCTGGAGCTGCAGGCAATAAGGTCTCCCTGGCCTCCTCATGCCCCTCCTGAAGGTCCTGCTCTGCTCACTCACGCTGTGTTGCCCCAGCAGGGAGCCCTCTGAGAGCCCTCTGACTCCCACAGCAGAAAAGCTGAGAGAATAAATCCACAGGTTCCACTGAAGTCTACGAAATTACTCAAATTCAAAACAGTTGCAGTTTGTCCTTTTATAAATTGCATTTTATTCTAAAAGTCAAGGTGCACAAGATGCTCTCAGGTTAGAGCTAAAATTTATAAAGCGGGTCGTTTTCTCTTGTGGAAAAATACCTCATAATCCTGCAAGCATGGAATAGAGATGTGAGGATGGCAATTGCTGCAGCTGTCTGGGCTGCTGCTTGAGTGAATGTCCCAAAATTCTGTGTGCAGCATTTGTAATCAGGCACTGCACAGATAGTGACCTGTCAGACTTATTTGCTGTGAATGTTTGTAATATTTTATTTAAAAAATCACAGCATTTACATGTCCTGAAAATTACTGTTATTTCTGCTCATAGATTATATTCCTCAACAACAGCAAACAAATCTCAATGGGCAGTTGACCCAGCTACAACATTGTGCTGGTTTGGGCTGGGATAGAGTTAATTTTCTTCCTGGTAGCTGGTCCAGTGCTGTGTTTTGGATTTAGTAAGAGAATAATGTTGATAACACACTGATGTTTTAGTTGTTCCTGACTAATGTTTATACTGAGTCAAGGACCTTTCAGCTTCTCATGTCCTCCCTCCAGGAGGCTGGAGGGGAAGCACAAAAAGCTGGGAGTGGACACAGTTGGACAACTGACCCAAACTGGCCAAAAGGACCTTCCAAATCATTACAACATCAGGCTCAGCACATAAACTGGGAACCACTGCTCAGGAACTGGCTGGGCATAAGTCTGTGACTGGTGAAAAATTGCATTGTGCACCGACTGTTTTGTACGTTCTAATTCTTTCATCCTTATTATCATTCTTTTCTTCCTTTTCTGTCCCTATAAAGCATCTTTATCTCAAGTGATGAGTTTTCTCACTTTTACTCTTCCAAGACTCTCCCCCATCCCAGGGGAGGAGCAGGGGAGTGAGCAAGTGCCTGTGTGGTGCTGAGTTGCTGGCTGGGGTTAATCCACAGCAGACATCCATTTGGAATTGCACAACACGTAATTTTGAAAATCCAAGTTTTCCTAAGAAATCTGTAAAAAAGCTGCTTCCCACTTCCTTAAGCATAGTGGATGCCAGGTTTCACGGAATCATAGAATAAGCTGAGTTGGATGGGACTCATTAGGACCATGGAGTCGAACTCCTGGCCCTGCACAGGCACCCCAACAATCCCACTGTGTTCCTGAGGGCATTGTCCAAACCCTCCTGGAGCTCTGGCAGCCTTGGGGCTGTGCCCACTGCCCTGGGGAGCCTGGGCAGTGCCCAACCAGCCTCTGGGGGAAGAACCTTTGGCTGAGATCCAACCTGAGCCTGCCCTGACACAGCTCCAGCCATTCCCTGGCTGCTGTCCCTGGTCCCCCCAGAGCAGAGCTCAGTCCCTGCCCCTCCTCTGCCCCTCATGAGAAGCTACAAACTATCCTTGCACTAAGATAGACTGTTCTCAAAAGGAAGAATTCCGTTAACATATTTTAATTGCATACAAACAAGTGTTGGCAGTTTTGGTATTGAATAATAGCTTTATCGAGGATAAAGGGAGAACAAGAGTTAACAAGATCCAGTTACTTCAGCGGGGCACAGGAGAGCAGTGAAATTCCCAAATGCTGCCCATGTAAGTTGATCAGTTGAGCTATCCAGGACTGAGAAATGTCCAAAAAAATCTAGTCCACACTCTGAAAAACAACATACACCATGGGATGCATACAGAAATGTTTGCATGGAAATAAAATATGTCCCTAAATCCTTGAGAGAACATGCTGTCTGGGCATTTCTAGATACACAAACAGTATGTCTGTGCTGTGTACTTGTAGTTATTACTTAGTCTTGGAAATGCAGAGCTCATAAGTTTCAATTTTAACATAAGAAAAGTCTGTTCTTCTACTCTCAGAGAATAATATCCACTGATATTCCTACTGGAAATACACTGTTCATGTAAGAATTCAATTAAGAACACATCTATCATAAACCTGAAAAATAATATATCCAAGTCCACACAGAAAACATACTCTAAAAAGTCAGTCTGCTCTACACAGCTTCACACTAATGTGAATGACTGCTCAGAGATGACTAACAGCAAAAACTAAAGAGCCAGCAAAGATTATTTTAATGACAAGACCAGTGGCGGAAGTGAAGTCTAGCCAATTTTAAATGCCTTTCATTATACTTACAGCAAAAATAATCCCACACGTTCCTGATGATTTCCTGCATGCTATTAAATGACCATATGCCAAGTTATAATAGACTAAACAATTTTTCTGATTTGTCTAGGCTGTAACTTCTGGATGATACATTAAAATAGCAATTGTTCTCAGGAATACACTTGGCAGAAAGCAGCCAAGACCACAGTGTAGCGATATAATAATGGATGATTATGTTTTGAAATGTGTTGCACAAGTATCAAGTAAATATAGCAAACTCCCAGTCCAAATGCGATTTTCGCTGCAATTAGAATTAACTGAGAAGATGAATGATTAATTTTACAGTAATTTTATCATCAGACAAAGAAATGAATAGTTTTTTAATGACATAATAAATATTGGATCATATTAGTTCTGGAGTTGAGAGTGTCTGAGTTTTGGGCAATCGGGGTCATGAAAATGAGCAGTTCCCATGGAAAGAAGGTAGGAATCATATTACCAGATCAAATAATCAGACGAGTCCCACTGAGCCCTTACTGGTAAATCTTTAGGGTATATCATGAATTTACCTGCTTTGGGAGTTTTTACTCAAACAGAATTATGTGGAAGAGCTTTGTGCACAACTATTCCATCACTTGTGTGCACTGATGAATGTGTGAGCAGTTCAGCCTGGCATGTATCTTCATACTCTTGTACATTGCTGCATTCAAACACCTGATGCCTACCTATTGTCAAGAAATTAATACGAAAATATTTTTGAAGGATATTAGTTCTTGGTGCAGAAAGCTATTCAGCCCTAACCACCCAGTTTCACACATCTTGGTAACCCAACAGTTGGGTTTGATTTGATTTTTCTCTGTATTAGAAAACATTGTTCTTTTCCTTGACTCACTTCAAGAAAATTATGCATAAAAAAGTAAACAAATAGCCTGTTCCCTTTGGTTTGTGAAACAAAATAAAACACCAGGGATCAGTACCTTGCACCTTTAGTTTAATTCTCCTGGTTACTTTTTGATTTTAAAATGTTCTGCATTATCAGACCAATCTTTGAATAGTTTTTAGCTTAGACTTCACATGGAAATAAGACCTCTCCTTTTATTTACATGAAATAATGTTATGCGACATATCAAGTCCTACATATGTAGTTTGCATGACACATGTAACAAAGTCCTGGAGAATGCCAAACTTTGAGATTCTAGGTACTCTAAAGACTTGAATTAGGATTATCTTGTTTTTCCACTGGAAATAGACTAAGACTGATTTGTCCTGGATAGAGCTACCCCTATGATATGCAGAATTAACAAAGGTGCGACACTGGTGTGTCATCATTCACAAGGTCTACATTAAATGGAATGAGCTGAACTGGAGGGTGAGACAATATCAGCTTTTTAACTTTCAGTGACCCCAGAAGGAAAGGGCTTTAAACGTGTTTCCAGTCAGGAAATCAGCCTGTTAGGAGATGGATTTTTGCTTCCTCACATGAACCCTTTCCCCCAGGACACAGAGTTTTGTTCATACACCAGCAGAGTTCCCTCTCCAAGTGCCAGGACATGGCCCTTACTCATCACATACAAAATAGGAAATTAAAAGCTGCAGGACTCCACACCCAGCACACTGACTTTAGGACTAACCCCAGAGACTGGTCATGGATCTGCTGGGAATCAAGCAGCAGGAGCACAGAGTGACGGGACAACTGACAGAGCAGCTTTAGATTGGATATGGGGAAGGTTGCCCAGAGAAGCTGTGGCTGCCCCATCCCTCGAAGTGTCCAAGGCCAGGTTGGATAGGGTTTGGAGCAAGCTGGTCTAGTGGAAGGTGTCCCTGCCCATGGCCAGGGTGGCACTGGATGGGCTTTAAGGTCCCTTCCCACCCAAATCATTCTGTTGTTTTATGATTAAAGGCCAATTTGCATTAGTCTCATGCAAAATGTTTTGCTTAAATGACAATTTCTGACACAGGAAAAGATTTTCCTGCTGTATATATAACTGGTAAATCTCATTTTTTTCCAATGTGTGATTCTAGAACAGACCACCAGCAACTAACTCCCTGTGGGCCCTTCTGTACCACTGAATCCCTCTTCTTGCTGAAACATATTCCAGGTCTCACTGGAGCCAACAGCAAATAACCCTCATCTGAATGCAAATTGATATGAAGTCTTCTGTGTCATTCACAAAATATAATTAGTCTTATGAGACAAAAGTATTTAGACTGGGAAAAGATATTTTTCATATTTAAAGATACTTGGGAAAAAAATTCTCTTAGTTATTCCTCTGAAGAAGAAGAACCTCACACTCCTCCAGTTCATGTTCTGCTGTTCTGCACAGGAGCATGATGCAATGGAAGGGATTAGAACCTGAAGTTGCAGTTCTGCAGAGTTAACTACATATATAACTTTATATAGAACTTTATATATGGTGTGCAAAAAGCCAAGACTCCAGAGGTATCCTACTACAGAGGGATTCTAGGTCATGGCAAGATTTGTATGTACTAAATACAGAAATAAAATCTTTACAGAACTGCTGATTTCCATCTTTACAAAAGAAGTTCCTTTAAAAATGCTAAGTAAGTTTTGTAGAATCCTATTCTGAGTCTGTAGAATCCTATGAAAGGAAATCTTAATCCTCTGCAATTTTAAATTATGTTTTATAGCACTATATTGGATTACTGAGATGTTTAAAGCCAATAATCCCCAGCTGCTTCAAAGAACAGTTTTTGAAATGTAGCCATGTTTTCCTGGAGCAGCTTTGGGACTCAGTATTACGAAACCATAGACAAACACAGAAAATGATGGCTCTTTGAAAACAGAAGTCATAGTGCGGGGAAGAGGAAGAAAAATAACCTCCTGAATGGTATGATGTGAAGTGTCTGAGTATCCAACTCTGAATTCATCATGGAAGGAAAGCACTTCCACCAAGCTTTGATTTACTTTGTACCCATTCGAGGAGAGTGAGGTTACCACTGGTGTACCTCATGCAAAGCAGGAGGGAGCAGGAAGACAACTTAGTATATTATGAAGTGAATGACACAGAAATAAGCCTGAAAGAGTGATATTAAATGGCTTGGGAAGTGAAAAATGGCTGTAAATAGAGTTTTACATTTATTTGCTGCCCTAGGGAGATCCACTTAAGATAAATGTGACAGAGGCTGACTGGTTTTAAGCATAAACTCTACAGCAAAACAACCAGCGTAAGAAAGGTAGTCTTATTAAGCAACATGGTGATTGATAGAGTCATTTCAAGTAATGACTAAGCTCTTGGTAGAGTTTATTTTAAATAGTAATTGTGTTCTTGTGCATCTCAGACAAACTGGAATTCTCCTAATTTCCTGTGTAGTCCAAGGCCAATACAGCTCCATCCTAGTCCATCCTTGTTTCAGTTCAGTTCAATGGAAGTGGCTATAAATGACCCCCTGAGGAGGAAATAAATGATAACTAAATTCCAGCTACTAATGGTGTACTTACATGCTAAGCCAACCCTGAATATTTTTTCCCTAAGAACGTATAAGTATGAATGTCTAAATAACACTTGTGCTGTGACTGACGGGCCTTTTGGTTTATGCCAGAAATGAGGCAGAAAGTCAAGATTAAAGAGTGAAAACCCATCAAAAACTAATGACTGCAGGCAGGTCCATTCAGCTACCAAATCAAGCCAGAAAGAACTGCACCAAGCAATCCACTTCTGCGGTGATCTCTAATCTCTTGCTGAAGGGCTGACAGACTCCACACAATCAGAAATCCAAAGTCAGTCTGTGGTACTGCACTCACAACCTCCTTTCTCGAGGCAGCTTCAGCAGTGCTGCTGAAATGCCAGACTGTTAAAGCATCCTGTGAGGGCTTTCTATGACCAGCGTGTTCCTCTATGAAACTTTCTACTTTGGATAAAATTCTCCAAGACTCCTCCATCCCCTGCTGCCCTTCGATTTGGTATCCCTCAATTAGGAGTTCCTGATAAAAGGCTTCCCCTGTGGAAGGACATGGAAACCACCCCAGCAGCACCCTAAGTCTACCAACCATTTTGACTCCCTGTTCAGAGTCTCAAATTACATTCTCTGGAACATTTATCTTTATAAAACCTGACAAGTTAGTGAATTACTGTGAGTCCCTTTTACAAATACATTTGCTAAAGAGAGAAAGGTGAGAGCTAAATTACTCATCAAAGAGCCTTCTTCTTTTCTCAGCTTTCTTGGAGCTGCAGAAGGAAGAGCTCAGATCTTTCAGTCGTGCACATGAAGGTTCTCTTTTTGATAGTTTGCTAAACTATTCTACTTTAGTGCAAATTTCTTCCATAAAGCCACTTTGAGAATTCTGAATGAAAAAGTGAATCAGTAATTAATTTTTGCCGAGGCAGAGACTGTAAAGAGACCTATTTTGGCTTGATAGCATGAGATAACAACACCAGGAATATTCTAACACATTCCTGAAACAGCCTCAATAGCACCAATAACAGAGACCATCACTGTTTAAATACCTGAGGGGAGGCTCCACCTGAAAAGACCAAATGTGCGGATTTATATTATTTGCAAACCATTAAATCATAAGATTATCATTCAAACAATAATTGCATAATTATCTTCTGAGATATCTTGTTGTAATTAGTCACCATAGAATATTTCCATTTAACCTAAAAAACAAATACACAAATGCAAAGAAAACACCACCTCCATTCCCACAACTTTCCCTTTGGCCTTCTGACCTGCTCTGAGCACAAATCAGAGGAATTATCTGTATTTTCAGTGTTTGAAAGCTATAAGGACTAAGACATAATTCCCAACATTATGTTACAAAACTAAAAATGCAGCAAGAGGTGTTAAAGTGATACAATTAGATGCTAAGCATATAAATAGCACAAAGACAGGCTCGTGTCAGCTTGCAATTAAAATTTGTTTTTCATTTAAATGATGCATTTTTAAAAAGGGCAAATTATTCAGGATATCTTTCATGGTTAGAACTTGCTTTGAGTTAAAGCTGTTCATCACATATTTCTAGCTGATCACATGAACACTAACACATCCCAGAGACTATAGCTTGGCACTATTTCTGACCTGTAATCACAGGAGATTGCAACAAAACATTTCATTTCTATTCTTCTGACAGAGTCACTAACAACAACAGTTTTAAGGCAGTGCCTTGCTACAGTTGGAAGGTTGTTTGCTATCAGGCTATCATCCAGAAGAGGCAAAATTGAAATACCTCGAACCAGTTCTTACATAAAAATTTCAGAAACTGATGTTCCACAGTGAGTTGGTCATGGAAAATTGGCCAAAAATGGGCATTTTAAAATTAGATTAGTATTATTTGTAGCTGAAGCTATGAATCAACTACAATCAGCTGTATTTTGGAAGAGCATTATGTGTCTGGAGGATATAAATACCTTTTGCCACCATTTCTTTGATGCCAAGGGCAAGTCTTGACCTTAAGAGTGCAATAATCAGGTCTTGTGAGATACATCTGCATCCAATCAGAGTTAACCAACCATAGATCACCAACCAGAGCTCTGCATTTCGGATCCCCAATGCCTTTTTTAGCCAACAGTGCAGTTATAAAAGTACTTGAGTATGAATGTCCAGTCAGGTACAGCTTTAACTTCCAAACCAATAACAGTTTTCTCCCTAACGAAGACCAGGGAAGTGTTACTTGAAAATGAGTTTGTGAAAAAGAAAGAGGAAAACAACCCAACATTTGGTAGAATAGCTGCACTGAGAACAGTTACATTTTTTTGACTGAATGACCTTAAAATGAGACAAGTAGAGGGGAAAGAATTTATATTCATAGCAGAAAAATAGATCCAAACCCCCATAATAACCCCCCATATATGTACATACACACACACACACATATACCTATATAAGACTGAAAGTTCCATTCAAAAGAACAGGATTAGGCATTTTTTCCCCACATTAAATATGCCCTTGCATTCAGCATATTTTTCTACCAAAATGTTCTTTTCAAAATGTTGCCAGGGTGATATCACTATTTCAATCCAACCAATTTCCTTTGAAGTCTCCCATAACAGTAATTAAATAAATTGCTCTTGGAGTAATTATGTTTTTTTCTGGAAAAGGAACTACTAGGTTAAAGAGAGATGAGAGAGTCTGTCACCAAACATAATCTTTCTAAATACATTGGTACTTGTTACATTTATTGGAAGAAGGATGGAACACTTAGAAACTTTGGACCTTTTTAGCTTTTTAAAAGGAAATGTCAACTTCACAGCTGAAATAAGAAACAAACTGAAATGACTGCTGACAGTCTTGAGAGTGCATAGAGAAGGAAAATGGAGGCTGTGTCAATAAAAAGCTTTTAAAGACCATGTATTAAGCCCAAGAGAGCCGGTGTGAGCTAGAAGCCCAAATTACAGTGTTAGAAGCAAGTAGCTGGTGGACAAGATGAAGGTGACTGAAAGCCCAAGACTAATGATCAAGTGTATTGTACAAAATGGAGCTCTCCATAAATACATCATGTTTGCAAGAGCATGAGGCGGTGGAGACTGGGTTACTGGAACTGAGAAGGGTCTGTGCATGGCAATGCATCAAATCAAATGCCTCCCATCTCTGGTTGTGCATTTTATCACACCTGACAGAGGGAAACAAGGCTTTCACAGTTCCAAGTCATTTCCAAATCTGTAACTTTATGTTTCATCTGTACTTTCCCTCTGGTTTCCAAGCCAGGATAAAATTGTTAGTTGCAGTGTGTTGAGTGTCCTATGAGTTTTGTTCAGGTTTTTTCCCAGATTTTGTTTTAACCTTGCTAAGGATTCCCCTATTATTTGTGGAAATTTGACATATACCTGAGAAGCAACCTGCAGCACCCAATGGTTTAACCTTCAGAACAGGCTGAGCAGACCCTGTGCCCTGTTCTTTGGTGCAGCCTGCTATCTCAGACTTCCCAGGATTCAAGTACTGACATTTGCTGGTTTTGTTCACATCACAAGGAATCTGGAGTTGTTCATTTAAAAGCATTTTCATTCAGCAGGTGTGTATCTTTGTGTATGATGCTGAACACTCCCATCCTCCTTTTCCTCTAAATCTCTTTAGTAAATAAGAAAAGGCTGCATAAGGGTAACCCATACGGATTAGTATCTGAATTTCTTTACGGAACCTTCACAATGTCACATCCAAGGGTAGTGACATAGCTAACCCTCTCTTTTCTCACCACTTTGAAGACTGAAAGACAGGGGTTTCAACTGCAAAACTTGCAGGAGGACAGTAAAAAACAGCTTCCTGGAAATCCAGTGGTCAGAGAGAATAAAGCACCAGACGGGCACCAGCTGGAGAAACTGGATCTGGGGATTCATCCAAGAACAGGGAACATCTTTCTGAACAGACAGACATATTTCTTGTTCCAATGTAATGGTTGACAGGGTAAACATTGCTATAAAAAACTTAACATGATCTTTATTTTCTAAAGCTCTTTGTGCAAATTTTGTGAACCCCTTCTGGCTCAAGCTTCAGTAAGTGAGCTTAGAATCAGACCCAAGGAATGGTAAATATATATTATAAGCAGGAAGAACCATTATGAAGGACACACACAGCCACATATACTGTGTTTGGAAACACAGCTTTAACTGAACCCAACTATAATACGTGACAGAAATGACTATATAAGAATAAGATTACTAAAATGAATGTTTACTAAATGCCTATTTCATAATGGGGTTTAAATAAATAGTGTAAAAAATAATTTTCCATGTGTTAACATGAACTTGTTAATATTTCAGAGTCTTGTAAGCCCAGGTGTTCCCATTGGCTGTGACTTGCCAGGGGCCATGTATGAGGCTGTCAGCACAGGCAGCAGGACCCATTTGGACCTTTAGACATCATCAGGACTTGTTTTGGCCTGCCTGGCCAAAACCTGGTTTTGGTTAACTTATTTGGCTGTAACAGGTTCTCTAAGGACCAGGAGGCTTTTGGTTTAGCTCAAGATGAGTGTGTGCTGTCACACAGTTGGTTTGTGCACATGTTGGAAACGAACAGATAAAAATAACAACCCACTTTTCCTTGTAGAACAAACTATCCATGACCCCCAAATAAAATGCAGCAGAGACAGGCATGGGATAATATGAGGAGATTTGAAAGTCCAGGTACAAGATGACAGTGGAGGTCTCCAGGCTGTAAACTGCTCACCAGGGGTCAGCTGCTGGCCACGGAACAGATACAGCCTTGGGAGCTGCACAGAGCCAGTCTTGGATAACACAGGGAACAAAGGGCATTATTCAATGTACAGAAAATACACCTTTCACAGCAAACCAGGAGGTAATGTGGAGCTACAGAGCAAGCAAGGGTATGGAACATGTTAGGAAACAAAAATCACTCTGGGTGGAGGAAGAAGGATCCATCCCTGTATTGTTCTGGAACACAAGGACCTTCCATCCCCATCCCCACCTCAAGACATATGCCTGAGAGGCAGCTGATGGGGAGTATAACACCAGAGAAAGGGAAGGTTGTGGGCATCACTGTTAACTGTACATAACTTGTATAAAAGCTCAACATAGTTGAACTAACAATTCTTTGATTAACTGTTAAAACTTTAGGTTAAAAGTACATTCTTAGCTTTTAACTTCTGTTCCTTCGGTCTAAATGATCTTGACAAGCTGTAGCATAATAAACTGATGGAGGATTCAAGAAATCTGGTCTGAAAGCTCAATGTAACACAGGCAAAGAAGTTCAGCTGCACTAAAGATAATATGCCAGCCATGTGTGAGCTCTGGTTAAAGGACACAGATCTTGCTGAAAGGAGAGAACGGCACGTGGGGAGCAGAAGGAACCTGGATAATGACTGGGCCAACAGAGCACCAGCTTCTGCTTAGGAGAGTAGTTTTGACAATTAGCAAAAAAGCCATTGCCATTCTATTCTTTGCTGGGAAGTTTTCCCACTTAAACAGTTAATTGATCTTTTTATTTGTTAAATATAAAGCAAATCAAATCTCTACAGACCTACAAGGAGAGAAGCAGCCATTCCATTTCTTGAATACACAACCATTGTGTTATTCTGTTGATCCTGTGAGCAGCAGAGCAGCAGCAACCAGTGGGTCACTGGATTTCCTGTGAGGCAGCACAACATGGTCTTTGTTGAGCTGTCCCTGGAGTGAGTCATTGTGACTCACTGAAAGGCTGTTCCCTGCGCTGGGACTGTTCTCTCCTGGGCCTGAGACCCGGCAGAGAGGGAGAGAGGGCACAAGTGGTACCTTTGGACCCGTAAACACAACACGGCAGTGAAGTCTGCAGTCAGTCCCCAGCCTTGGAGTGAACAGCTCATTAGTGAGGGCTCAATGTTTGTGTGAGCACATTCCCTGGAAAAATGCAGAGAAATACCCTCCCTCCAACACGCTGCAGCTCACACGTCGCCTGCAGTGTGAGCATGAAAACAGCTTGGGAGGTCAAGGAGAGTCTTTTGGTTGGTTGGTTATTTTTCTTTCAGTGCAGCCTCGGTTCACAAAATATAGCTTAGAGCATGAAACCAAGCCAAGAGAGCCAGGAGGCCTCTCTGAGTGGCTAGACTAGAGATTACATAATCTGCTTTCCTATTTTGGAGGGAGAAAAGGGAGAGTTGGAGGCCAGATGTCCAAGTTCTTTTGTAAAAGTAGGTATAAACCTGTAAAAGTACAGGGGATCAGACACCAGAACCAGGAATTTTCAGTACTTTAGGCTGCTGTTTCTGAAAGAAGATTGTGTTCATAAACAGAACCAGAAAATACCCTGAAGGGTCAGTCCTGCATTTGATTCCAAAAGTTATATTGGCTCAGACTTCCCCTTTTCTGGCCTCTCCTGTTATCCCATTGAATTCATTAGAAGGTTGTGGCTACTGGCCAAAAGAAACAGTTAATGCGTCCCAGAGCCCATATGCTTTGAAATATCTTCTGAGACAGGAATTTATAGCATTGATATAATAAAACTCAGATTTCGACAGTAAAGTGTAAGTCTGTGTGCTTGCCACACATACCAGAATTATACAGGAAATTTGAACCATGAAACCCTGAGGAAATTCAGAAAAATATGCAGCAACATCTAGAAAGAGGCCATTAGGACTTGGTTACACCTTTAAGAACAGCCTTAAGCAAGAGATAAATCACATATGGTGTTACACAGGTAGCAGAAGCAGACCTAAAAGAACTGCCATTGAATCACAAATACTTTGGCTTTGGCACACTCAGTATAGCAAACTTAGCCTGGTCTAGAACAGTTCCTACCTTAGATAAGATAGGATTTAGTCCTAACTCCATCCTCACTTTGCCCCTCCATGCCTCTGCCCTGCCCTGAGAAGGTTAGTTTTTGCTTTGATGTAGCTGTTTAGTCATCCTATTCTATTCTATTCTATTCTATTCTATTCTATTCTATTCTATTCTATTCTATTCTATTCTATTCTATTCTATTCTATTCTAATTCTAATTCTAATTCTAATTCTATTCTATTCTATTGTTTAGTCAATGATTATCCAACATGGGCTTTATATCCCAAAGAGTACATATTAATCTTCTGCAGGAATTACAAGTATTGCTTTTATAGACAAGAAACTGCACAGCTTTTCTCCTGTAAAGGGACAGAGGTAGTGACTTCACCCAAAACCTTGAAACAAACCTTCATTTATGAGACAAGGGAAACATTTTTATTCCACTACATGAATTCAGTGGGCTGCCACAGGCCAGTCATAATCTGTTATTGTTTCCCTACAACCTTGGACTATTAATTTTTCTTTTTAATGAACTGTCCAGTCTAGTTTAGCTATGGGAACTGTGATGGAGCTGCAATAGAAATGGTTTATGTCATGCCTTTGTCAAAAGGCTTTCCCCTAGAGCGGTAGAATGTAATTGAAAAGCCATTTTAAAATACAGTAACTGAGCGTTTGCAAATGCAGGTTGTCAGGAATAGAGGGGGGAAAACCATTGCATTATATTAGATTTTAGCAATCACAACTTGTGTGACTTTATTACTGTTTATACAGACGAGTAGAGTCTATAAATTGCATATGTAGCATGGTTATATCTCCAAGTATTCCTGAAAGATACTGAAGCAATTTACAAGAAGTTTTTCTTCAGCTGTGACTAAGAGTGCACGAATTGGCTTGGTTAAATACCTCAAAAGAATTAAATACACTAAATTTTGATTTATTTAATAGCATACAGAATATGTTCATTTTTGAAACAGCAAACTAACAATTGAGTAGAATTCAAGACAGTTTTTGTTGCATATGAAACTTGAATGACTGAGTACACAGCAATCAATTTTTGTATGTAATATAAATGTGCAAGACGCACTATTTAATTTCTCTTGTGTTTATTTTTTCTAGCCCTGGATGTGTGTATTTTTTTCTTGGAGACCCTATGGTGAATGTGTTAAATTTTCTATTACTATCATCATCATCATTATTGAAGCCCAAAGTGAGCAACTATACAGAGGATTTATAGTTTAGGTTGGCAAGTTTTCTTAATAATTTCTGATCAAAATTGTTTCTGGAAGACTTTGATTTAGCTTTTGGTTCACATTTCTCACCTTTAAAGTAATTATGGGCATTTTGTTAGAAATTAATTTTATCACAACACAGATCTCACAAGTATTTGAGGTTATTTTGACTCACAAGTGATTGGAGTTCTGGCGAGTTTTTTAGTCAATGTATCAACCTTTTAATGCTCCAGAGCAGAGCACACCCAGCCCAAACAGGGCTGGGATTTCCCAGAGAGCTGGGAAAATGCAGAGATGAGAGTTTGATGACTCAGTGGTTTCAGCATTTGAGCTGGACAAACCTTTTGCCACCAAGACCTGAATTTCAGTTCAGGTACAAGTTAATTACTTCCAAAAACAAATTACACATTTCAACGAAGTCAAGACTCTTTCAAGGCAATAGTACTTCATGGAAATAATTTTCTATTAAAAGCAGATAGGAAAATCTAAAATGACCATGTTAGGAGGTATTGAGACCAGAAGAGACAGGACTGTGAACATATTTCCCACTTGATGTCTTTGAAGTCTTTGTAATTTCTAACAAAATAATCATTCTTCTTTGGTATCTATTTGACCAGGATATCTGTTTTATAATTATTCTAACAATATGTCCAAAGGTGTTTTAGCTCAAGCAAGTCTTGAAGATCACCAAAGAGCAAAAGTAATAAATTCAGACTGCATCTTGTTACACAGACTGTGTGAAATGAGACTGTCTTACTCTTAACAGTTCACTCTCAGACCCTTCTTTAAGAACCACTTCAGGATTCGATTTACTTTGGAGTGTCATCTTACTAAAATCAAAGCTTTTGCCCTCATATATGAGCCTATTTCATTGAGATTACTAATATCCATCCTAAAAAACATGTAATAAGCTGATCCTGCAGGTACATGAGGTGTCTGCTCTGTGCTGTAGTTCTGCGGGCGGAAATCAACCTTCTTTCAGACAACACTGATTTTTATGGCCGGTAAGTGAACTTCAGTTTTTCTTCCTATATGGTGAACTCATCACAGCCTTCCAGTACCTGAAGGGGCTACAGAGAAGCTGGAGAGGGACTGTTCAGGAATTGCAGTGACAGGACAAAGGGGAACAGCTTCACACTGACAGAGAGAAATTCAAGGGAGATATATGGAAGGAATTCCTCCCTGTGAGGGTGGGGAGGCCCTGGCACAGATTGCCCAGAGAAGCTGTGGCTGCCCCATCCCTGGAAGTGTCCAAGGCCAGGTTGGAGGGGGTTTGGAGTCACCTGGGCTAGTGAAAGGGTGTCCCTGCCCATGGCAGGGGTGGAATGAGTTGAGCTTTAGGATCCCTTCCAACCCAAACCATTTCATGTTTCTATAAGACTGTTCTGTTTTGGGTCCTGCAGACCCTTCATTCATAAAGAATGCTTTCAGAGTAACATAACTGAAGGGAAATGTATCTGGTGTTGCCTACTACCAGTCTCTCTTGAACTTCTGTATAAAAAATCCAAGCTATACAGGAAGGAAACCTCTAGTCAGGATATTCCCACTTCCTGAGGCTACTGGCCTGTGTTCCAGCTCCCAGAGAGCTCAGCAGGGCCTTGCTGTCTGTCCTGCTGCTCCTTGTCCCAGAACAATAGCTAAACATGAATATTTTACCTTCTCAACTGTTTGATTATCCAGCTACTGTAACAGGAAATTTGCATTCCTGAACAGGCACAGCTGGGAGTAATTTAAGAAAGATCCTTCAAAAGAAGGGAGGAGAATTTAGGAAGCATATGGATGCACAGGTTTACATGATAATCAACAAAAGCAGCTCTCGTTCCTCCTCTTTTGCAGGGAGACACTTCACACCCCAAGCAGAGGGAACATCCCACAGTTACTCTGCAGGAAGCTTTCTTTCAGAAATTATTTACTTTAACCCTGATGTGTAAAAAAGTCTATGAGAAAAGACACAACAGGTTTGCAGATAAGGCATGAAAAAAACTGGAGTAGGGACCCAGATTGTTGAATTCACTTATCTCATACACTAGTGACAGGGATGGACCTTCATGTTTTCCTTTAAGCTTATCCATCACAGTCCTTTAATTTGTAAAAATTTAGTTTAGTTGGAAGTGTAGCTCCGAAGTAGAGCAGAAAGAGGCCTGAACTAAACCATGAACTGAGACATAAGAAAACGCCAAAAGAGGCAAACTGAAACAGTGGTGAGAAAATGCATGTAACTGTGCATGGAGCAGAGACCAGAGAACCTGAATGCAGAACTCATTTCAGGTATTTTTGCTGTCTTCCTGATACCCATAAATGAATTTGAAACTTAGTCAGGAAGCCTTCAAACCACACTCTCTTTAGAATTCTTCTGCTGAAAAGCTGTATCCGAACAAGAGCTGAGCACTGCTTGCAAAACGTGGCCTTTGTGTTCAGACAGGCTCAGAATCTTCCAAGCTGAGCTCTTCCTCAGGAGCCCAGGGGCTGCATGAACCTGGCTGCTGTTGGTGTCACTGTCACGTTCAGCCTCATTGCTGCCCATTAACGAGTCAGAGGTGCCGCAAACACAAACCTACAGAGCCGCTCACAGGGTGTTTAAGTGCACGGGCCTGCTCGGCTGCTGGAAACAAGATTATTGTCATTCAAGGGCATGTCCACAGAAATACAGTGTCTGTCAAGCAGGACTTGAGTGCATTGAATGCAAAACCTGAGTCAGCTACAGAGAGACTTTTAACAACCTGGCTTTGCACTTCTTATCCTCGACAATTCAGATGGGATCATGCCTTTGATTCCATAAAAATGGTACTGTTTCTATATTTACTATCTATTTCAGTTAATCTGTTTCTGTGTTAATTTAAAAAAAGAATACCATGGGCATTTCTGTAAGTGGGCAATTCTCACCTCTGTGGAATCACACTAATAGCACGACTGAAAGTCACAGAGGATTTGAAAAATTAAAGGTATCAGAGCAGGAGATACAACTATTGTTAAGTCTAGAGTTTCTTGTACTGCTCTATTTCCACACTTTCCACCTTCTCTGAAGCTTTCACCCACTACATTCTTTTCCTGAGCAGTTAGATTCAGCTCAGTGGTATTGCACAAAATGTCAGAGAAATAACCCAAATATGGAATTAATCTCGCTAGAATAAGAAAAGTATGAATCTTTTTGACTGATAAATTCTAGCTGTAAACCTAAATATTAGAAAAATTCTGACATTTCTGTTCTTCAGTGCTTTAAACAAGAAATTGAACCAACATGATCCCAAAAACGCACTTTCTCAAACTGTGCTTTCCATGCACAGCGTGGTCAGTGTCCTGCAGCATCAGCTCTCCTGAGTGACACAGAGAGCACTGGAGAAACCCTCTGAGGCACGAGAAACCTACCTGGCAGCACACCCTGAGCGAGGTTCAGCGTTCCCTCCCCTGTACAAATACTGCAGCCAGCACAGGAATGAGACAGCCACGGATATCTGACCTCCCTCAAAGATGGAGGGCTTAAAAGGTGGACGCAGGACTTACCTTCACCCACTGGAAACTTGTTGCCAGTTGACGTAGCATATTCCACACATCTGAAATCCACCCAGTGAGACTGGGAGCCACTGCAGGTGTCAGGTCTCTGCTGCCACGGACCCACTACTTCAACGCTGGCTGCAGACAAGGAGAAAGTCCATTAGAAATCCAATGCAGTGGTGGTACCATAATAAAAGGAAACTAAAGTCTACCCTATAAACTATCATAGCAGCCTAAAAAGAGCCTAAAGACAAGCAACTAAATGCTTCTTGTAATTTCAAGGAGAAAATTAGTAAATAGTCTTCACCTTAGAGTCACAGAATGGTTTGGGTTGAAAGGGACCTTAAAGCAAATCCTGCCCTGCCATGGTCAGGAACACCTTCTACTACAGGTTGCTCCAAGCCCTGTCCAACCTGGCCTTGGACATTTAACAAACTATTGCCAGAATGTTCCCATAACTAAAATGCTTGAGGTCATATCAAAAGTCTTTCACATATTTTTTATCTCCTGAAAAAAATCCTAAAAAACTGAGTTCTAGGGAAAAAGTCTGTTCTGGGAACATTATCCAACACAAGACACACTGTAGTGAAGAAAAGTAACAGCTGCAGATGCCATCAACCAACAAAATGTGCTTTGAACATTTCTAAGTGCTCTGAAGGCATATTAGAAAATTAGTGTTTTTACCATTATGATGGAGAAGGGAGTCAATTATTGTAGGAAGTAGAACTGTACTACAGTAGGAAAAAAAAATATCTAGGCTAAAGCATTTTAAGCAAGGAAACAAGCAAGAGATGGTTCTGCCTGTAAGAAGTTCATCTATACTTGTTTTGGTGGTTAAAATTCTTCCCCAAAAGGGTCAAGAATTTCAGCCATGCTGTAAAAAGTGTGCAGAAACAAAAGGAAACCTGCTGAGTCATTTCTTAGGAGGTAAGGCAAGTCTTTTCTCGAATTTAAATGAGTAAGTTAAGAATGCTCAGTTCACAGAGCAGTCTTTCATCACCCCGTGTGTTTCTGAGAACATGTTCCTCTACAAGTAAAATATAAATAAAATATATTTAATGTGACTGAATGCCATGGAAATACTCAGTGTGATCTATTGTTAAGTTCTGGTGTAGACACTGTATTTATGATGCCCATTTGAGACCTTGATAGATTCTTAAACAGCACTAAATGAATTCTAGGACTAAGATTCATTCTCACCAAGGAAACCAGGGTGGATTCCCCAGTACTTTCAGATTTAATAACTGAAAATTTCTAGGACAAATTATTGAAAAATAGTCTCTGCAACTTGAGTCGATACACCGAAGTCAGTAATTTTCTTCAGTGTTTAACTGTTGTCTGGTCTATAGCAATCCTCCGTTTTATACCCACTTTTCACCCCCGTTAAAGCAATCAAGTTTTAATTGCAAAAAACCAGTTCAGCAGCACAGGCCAAATTTCAAAGTTCCCAGCAAAAGTGTAGAGAAACAAAATAGGCAGGCATTGGTTGAATAGGTAATATTCAATATTGCAAAACCATATTTCACACTTATTCCACCAAGGAAAGAAATAAAATCATGTGGCTTCTCTGGCCACTCGTGGCTGCAGATATGCTGACTTACTGTTTTAAAAATTTGGGCTCATGTTCTATAAAAAATCACATTCCTAGAAAGTGAATTTTGCTCTATGAAATAATCATTTGTGTGATGACTGAGTCACTAATATAAAATCCCTTGGTTTATAAAAATACTCCACACATGCAACACATTTATGCAATTTGCTATGAAGTACCTATGGCATTTTAAACTATGCTCATTTTGCAAGCAAGTTTGTTTGTTTTTTTCCAAAAAGGACCCTTTGTAACTAATTCACAATTCAGATGAATTAATGAAAAGAAAGACTAAAACTGAATAAACTCTCTCATTTTGATAATTTGTTCAGTGTCTTTACAGACAACAACATCTTTATGGATGACTTTGCAGCTCAAGATTCCTTTATGCTCAAGGCATTTGAAGTTGCTTGGATAAGTATTTCTAAAATATCTCTTACATATCCCTGTGGTCTAATTTTATGAGCTCTGGTTTTGCTCTTAAAAGCAGCAAATGGTTGATAAAAATCCTGCCAGTCCTCAACCTGGCCTGCTACACTGTGAAGCTTTTCCCTGTGCAAACACCTGACCACCAGTGAAGTGACCACGTAAATCACACAATGGGTTGGGTTGGAAGGGGCCTTAAAGATCATCTTGTTCCAAGCTTCAAATAACAAATAATAATTTTACTCTCAAGTACAGGCTCCATTCTTCAGTTACACTGCATTTCAACAGATATCAGGGCTTACAAATCAATATTTTTTGTAGCACTAACCATTATTTGAAGTAGGTAAATCTTCATATTAACATCAAGCAAGGAGAAACTCCTCCAGATATCAATTTTCATGAAAAACGTGGTTTAAGACGGCTGAATGATTACTATAGCAGGCAAAACAGTTTAGCTGATTAATTGATATTTATGTATCAGATACCTATTTATTTACTATCGTTATTTTATTTATCGGATGCCTATTATTTACTGTATAATATGGTTTTATTTTCTTATTTTCTGCCACAGCTGAATATGCCTTCAATAATGTAGTTCTAATTACTCTATAACCTTTACAAAAGGGAGAAAAGCCAAAAAAGCCCCAAGTTCTGTATTTACAGAAGGCTGTTTCAAAGCCCAACTATAATTACAAGAAAACTCAAAAACCCCTCAATTAAACTGTTCCAATACCCCAAATAGATTTGCCACAGTGGCACTTTAAATCAAACCAAGCCCAACAAGATTTTTGGGGGGGTAAAAGAAGCCGTGGCTGCAGAGCTGGTTTATGCAAAGTGACAACTCCAACAATTTGGAAATGTTGCTGGTTGGAGGGGAAAAGGCCCCCCAGGCATTGTCACTATGGTAATTACTGCACAATGCCTGATGTGAAATGGGCAGTGCTGGGCCCAAGCAGCAGCTGAATCCTGCATTGTTCTCACATGATAAAAAGATTTGAAAGTCTGAAAAGCAGAGGAACGGAATCTCACAGCTTCTTAGAGTCCCCTCTGAAAGGGCCATTGTAACATCATCATAAATCCTGGGCTCCCCAGGCACTTGACAACTAAAGCAGTGGACAATAGAATTCTTGTGTTGAACAAAACACTCCTTGTCTGCCAAAGGGCTTATCTGCTTCATTTACAAATGTCTTTCTTTGTAGCAAAATAATTCCCTATTAGAAAAACTATTAGGAACAGCACTAAATAAATATTCACAGCTTTGTGGGCTGTTTGGCAAAGTGAATAAACTAATACAATCACAGAGCATGCAAAATATGAGATTTATATCAAGGAAACCCAAAACAACCCTGAACCTCTATTTATTTTCATTTTCCCTTTTCCTGATTGCAGGGAATTATGCTGCTGACACATTTGTCTCTATAAAAAAGACCCAGGTACATTATCACTAAAAGAGAGGAAAAATATTAGAAATCTGCAAAGATCTCAGATTGGAGCAAAATTGTATCCAATGTGCTCCTAAAATTAAATGTTTCCAGAAGAGCAATTACAGAAATAAACTTGGGAACATATGTGAGAGTTTAATGAAATAGAGACAAATTACTCATAGTCATCAAAGGATTTAAACTGTGGATTTATAACTATGTACGTTGAGGTCCCAGTTACTGAGAGATACAAAAGCATCAGGGATCAGTTGTTGCAAAGAAAAAGTGCCAGATTATTGCAACTTTGTTCAAGCCCAATGAAAATTCTGGTAGCTATCACAGAAATGACCCTAAAATATCTTGTATATATGACACTTCCAAAAGCATTTCTAACATAGTCAGAATTTCATTGCCTCAAGTTTCCACACAAAGTTATTTAATTATAGTTTGCTAGAGAAGTGCTTTTGGAAAGACAACTGACACCATGCCCAAGTATTACTGAAGGAAAACGTCATCAATCTAAATTATTGCTCAAGCAAAGGGTACTTGACCATATTCGAAGTCCCAGAGTCATTTGTACAGCTGAATTAAAACCTGAAGAGATTCAAACTTATTCAAATCCAATATGGAAACAACATTTTTACACAGCCCAGGTAAATGGACTGAGTGGCTGAATGAGGTTTTTTTCCCCAGACTACAAAAATACAGGTATTTATAACCTGCATATTAAACAGATACTAAAATATTCAGAATGTACACAATAAACAACAACAATACTGGTAAAATGCAAAAAGAAAGCACCTAACACAATTAAAAATACAAATAATGCAGGTTTAAGCTCACAAGGCGAACCCAAGATTTAGGAATATGTGAGCTTTCCATGGTTCTACCATGAATTTGCAGTCTGACCCTGCCACACATCACTTAACCTTGGAGCCATTTCTAAAAGTAAGCAAAGACCCACTGTAAAACATTCCACACATGAAAAATGTACTAATCAGTGTAAAAATCAGAGGAAAGAGACCCGAATTCAGAGCTCCCATGTGCCAGCTGAGGATCTCTACTGTTTGGGTGCAGAGCTTCCCCATTTTTTCTGTCACCTTCTCTCCTCAGTGAATAATTATCTGTTCTAAAGATGTATGCACAAGTTCTGATTTAACATGAAGTTTAAACTTGACTTCCCATATGTCATTTTTGATGTTTGCTATTCTGTGCTGTGCAGTGCCCAAACTCCCCTCTCTCCTGAAGCTGTATCATCTGTATAAATATAATTTACATGAAGTTATTCTGATCATTTTGGCAATTTGCAATTCAGGAACACAGCTTCAACAAAATCTGTTTCCTGCCAGCTCTCAGTTTTATTCTAGTTCCTACTACATGGCACACAAGCACACCCTATTTTTATATAGTGGGTAGTCTCTGTTCAGGTATAAAAAAATGGGTCTGCACTGAAGTTTAAGTCTCTTAGTGCACAATAGGCATTTAGTCCTGCTAGAGAACATGGATCTGGGGGCCTTGACCAGGAGAACGGTGTCCTTGGTGTATATAATTTGCTCCTGCAAGTTATTATCTTGGCATCTAAATAAGCTTATGCTGGGAATCACCTTCCGGGAGAATCTTTTTCTACTTATAGAGTCAGCTAAACCAAGGAATGTGAATCCCACATGCAGCAACCAACACAGCAGCCTAGAATAATTTAGGCGGGAAGGGACCTCTGGAGGTCGCCTGGTCCAACTCCACCACTGAAAGCAGCACCAAATTCAATGTTAACTTAGGTTATTAAGGCTGTCACTTCATTAATGTCCATAGCTGAAATTAGAGCATGACCAGGATCTCTACGGACACTTTGAGGATGACCATGTAATGCTGAAAGATGGTGCAAAGGAAGAGAACAAAACAAAGAGCAAGAATTGCATCAGAAAGAAAAAAAAGGTAATCTTGTATAATCTGCCTTATAAATACCCATGCAATTACAGGGTCTTCTAGCAGGCTGGGGTAAATAACTCTGACTGACCACCCTTCAGAGCCTGGGGGGTGTTTGCGCTGTGCTGTGTTCTCTCTGGAGCACCCCCAGCACCTGCAGCTGCCAAAGGTGTCCCTCATGCGGGGACAAGGCAAGAGTTCCTCTTTCTGCTTTTCACCACCTCAGTACTTGAATGCTTGACATGATTTTTATCCCCTCCTGGTTCTGAGGCAGGAAGGTGTTAATGTCTGTATCCCACAGCTCTGAGTTCAGTCCTGGAGAAGCGAAGTTTTCAACACAATTTACATAAGAAACCTGACATAAAATGAGGCTTGAAAACAGGTTTTGAATCAAAGAATTGTACTATCTTGTCCCTTCCTCCAGAAGGAAAGGACCTTGCCACTCAGAATGACGACTTGTGGAAGGCAGGACACACAAGAAAAGGACAAAACACAAGAGCTGCAGAGAAGGTTTCACACAAACGAGGTTCTGTTCAAATAGGTTTTGAACAGCCTGCTTCTCTTTCTTATGAACTATTCTGATTTTACATTATACTCTTCCCAAACATTCCCCCTTGATATTCCCATCCCTTCTCCACGCTGTTGAGTGCTGACTAACACTGAGCAGGTTGCAGAGCCACAAGCAGGGAGAGGAGGCACTGGCCGGTGCCAAACACGGTGCGTGGAAAAGTCATCGAGCATCCTGAACATTGAGAGCTGAAGGCCACAAATCATGGCAGAAATGAAACTAAAAACAGAGTAGCTGTGAGCTCTCATGAGAAATAAAAATACATCTAAATGCTTTGCAGAATGTTAACAGACTGCACACTAGAGCCCAAATCTCATCCATCTGAGGCCAAATTAAACATCAGTACAGAAAAGGTTTGTGTGGGCTCACAAGGAACAAATTAGCCCCTGCAAGTCACATGAGCACCCAGATCCTGTGCTCCCCCAGTACAATATGACTTTATCAACCTTTTCTTGCTTTTGGGTCACAAGGGCCTGGAGGCAAACACCAGGCCCTTGAGGATAAAGTCTGTATTAATTAGCTTCATGCTGCTCCAGTCCCATCCTATCCAGGTACTAAGAATACAAGTGGATTGGGAGGCCTGGAGGCAGGTATGTTCTGTCATTTTAAATATCATAAATCAAGCCCTCTGTTTCAATGTTTCCAACTTCTCTGAGTTTCTTCTAAATACTAAATTTAGAAGAAGAGGACCCACAGCAAGTAGCTACATATTTTTTGTACATATATGCCTATATAGATATATATGCACAAAAATTGATATATATACCATTTTGTCATGCATAAACAAATATTTCTGTGTACCACGCTATATGTAATTTGAATTCCTTACATGTGGGAAAAGTACTTCATTTGTACTCCAAAACCTGACTTTTCATATTTGTTGTCTAGCAGATAATCTCAAATGTGTTCTTGAACCACCACCAGTAAAAGGTACATATAAGTCCTCTCCTGGAAAAATGTTATGCATGCAAAGCAACCCAGATCAGTTAGTCCCTTTGCAAGAGGAAAACAGAGTTGCTCCAAAGCCTTCTAAGTCGTACTGGAACTCAGCTTCCACCAGCAGCAGATGTCAGACACTGTGGATTGGAGCTTGTCACCAGAGAAAGATTTTTATGGCAAATTTTCCTTACAGTTGCTTTTTTTCTTCTAGTTTGTTTCCTCCCCTTGCCATTTTACTATTCTTTGGTGCTTTTCTTCCACTAAACTCAACGATCCCTGTGGGTCTCTTCCAACTCAGCATATCCTGTGATTCTGTAAACACGAGTGGCCAGATCCTTCCTCCAGAGCAGACTGTCTTCACTAGCATTTGGGGCTCTATTTATATTATCTTTCTCTGCTACCAATTTCAGTAGGTTGTTCTCTATTTCTTTCCTCTGGTTTTCTTCTGCTCTCTTTTATCAATCTCTTCTAGTGACCTAAAAAGAAATGTAAAAATTGAGAGCCACTCAAGTATAAGCTGAATGCCCCCATTAGTCAAGCTGTAGGGGACACTCAGCACAGAAAATAAATTCAACTAACCTTTCGAAAAATCTTTATATAAATGTTCTAAAAAATCATCCTGCTGGTTCCAAGTCCACTGGAGACACCCAAGAAAGAACAATTCTGAGACATCAGAGATACCATAAAGAAGAATAGTTCAGAATCTGTCCAAGAGACTCAAGAGAGACAGAACTCTTTGGTCTCAGGGACATTTTTTCCCTACCTCCTTCCTTTTATTAATAAATAAAGAAAAGAAGAGTTGTTCAAAGTCACCACAGAGATCTGACGTTTCTGAATTTCCGTGTGCCTCATTCAACTCTCTGAATATCCCTGTGATCCCAGGAAGATACATGATTCATTCTGGGGAGCCTATTGCAAATGCAGCAATGACTCTTCAAACATTTGTAAAGCTTTTAAAAAAAGTTTTAATTCAGTTTTATTTCTGGACCAAATACATCTCTTTGCCTATTCCTACTCCATTCTCCTCCCAGACTCGCAGAAGTCATGGCTTGTCTAGCTCTAGGGAGGGTGGAAGGAAGGGAAAATGGATAGTAAATTCATTTTAGGTCAACCAAAAGGCATCCTGTTTCAGTCTTTCCTAGTTGTCATTTTCTTTTGTGTTTCCTCAAATGACATTACACTTGGCTTCTCAATAAAGGACAAGGCAATGCCAAACACATTAATTTGTCCACGAAACAGTCTCTAGGTGTTGACCAAAGAAAGCTTAAAAATGCAGAGAGACAAGCTAAACGTTGATGATTCAAAAAAAAAAGCCTTTTAAGTGGTACATTTCAGTTTTCAGGACTGAACAACACTGACCAACTGGTGTTTGGATACAATCCTCAAGAGTATGTAATTTTTAAGAAATGGTAATTAGAGATACATCTAAATATCATGGAGTAAGCAAAGAACTTGGAAAGACCAGGAGCATCTGACGATACCTGGTGTGCATTTTCTACTCACAACCCATACAGATTTCCAGAATTTCAGCAATATTTTTAGCAAGAATGATATGATTTTCTACTACCTACATTTCAGGGTATTCCACTCCAGAAATTACAATTTATTTCTATTTTTTTATGGAGTTATTTGTTTTTGGTAACAAGCCTCACAATTTGTTCTTGAGAACTGAAACATAAACACAGATACATATTTCAGCTGCATCAGGTAATGAAGTGCTTGTAACACTGAACTTCACAGTCCAAATTAACCAGAATAGTCAATGATATTAATATTTAACATGTTTATGCTCTTCATTATGCCTCCCAAATACCACCAAGGCTTTAATTTTCTGTAGTGTAATTATTATGAGCTATGAGCGAGTGCATTATGAGGTTTCTTCAAAACAACGATTGTGAAGTAGAAATACACATAACCAAATAATAACAGAGCAAATGCTCTGCATCTTCTGGAAAAACTGCATAATTAGGAAAAGATTACTATATCGATGGGTTTTGCCTGATGGAGACAGTCCTAGGTGCTATACAGTGGCTTTAAATAACAGAGAGCTCCAGAATACCACTAGCAATCATCTAGCAAACTCATATTCAACCAACAAAAAGGCTATATCTACAAAAATATGAGGATGATATGAAAGTAAAAAAAAACCCACCCCAAATAAACAAACAAGCCCACATTGGCTGAAAGCTGAGAACCTCTCTCCACTATTTAAAATATTTCAAAAATGCAGCTACTCTCTAAGTTTCAGTGTTTTTCTTTTGTGACTCAGCCAGGAATGCCCAGTGTTTATATATCCAGTCAAAAAGGGAGATTGCATATGGCAATAACCTAAATGGGAGGGGGGGGGGGGGGGACGGGACGACTCAGCCTGGAGAAAAGGAGGCTCAGGGGGGACCTTCTGGCTCTGCAACCCCCTGACAGGAGGGGGGAGCCGGGGGGGGTCGGACTCTGCTCCCAGGGAACAAGGGACAGAAGGAGAGGGAACGGCCTCCAGCTGTGCCAGGGGAGGGTCAGGTTGGACAGGAGGAGGAATTTCCTCCTGGAAAGGGTGGTGAGGCCTTGGCAAGGGCTGCCCAGGGAGGTTTGGAGTCCCCAGCCCTGGAGGTGTCCCAGGAAGGCCTGGCCGTGGCACCGAGTGCTCTGGGCTGGGGGACAAGGGGGGCATCGGGCACAGGGGGGATCCATGGGCTGGGAGGGCTTTTCCAACATTAATGCTTCTATGATGCCATGATTCTAATGCCTAGTAAAAATCAAAGATAACTTTATAATCATGAAAGGAGCCATGATTGTGCAGAACTGTGGCTCTCCACAGAAGCATGGAAAAGTCTGTTTGCCAATAGCTTATCTAAAAAATATAAGGGGGATAATTTTCATACAGCAGTAACATTTTTCCTTTTCAAGTGAATTGGACAGGGATGGAAGAATATTCTAGGTCATAACTTAAGCCTCCTGGGTGGCCTCGGGCAGATTTGCTGGGAATATCTACACAGTGTATTTCTGGCAGATGTGAGCTTTTTCCAAGTTGAGTTGAAGCTGAATAAATGTGGTTAGAAGAGCACACTGTGCCCAACCCACCACGTCCTCCTGTGAGCAGAGGCATAGGAGCTTGTGATCAGAGCTGCTAATTCAGATTTGGCACAATGATAAACATGTTTGTGTAGCTCTGGTGGGCTGAGATTCCATCTGCCAACAATAGGCTTTGTGGACGTGACCTCTGCCCCTCAGCTCCACCACTGAGCTGGAGAGAATAATTAACGCCTGCATCTGAAAATGGCACTGGGAAGGTAAGTAATTTACTCTCACAATCCCAGAATCACAGAATCTCCTGAGCTGGAAGGGACCCACAAGAACCATCCAGTCCAACCCCTGGCCCTGCACAGGCCCAGCCCCAGGAGTCACCCCCTGTGCCCCAGAGGATCAGCCAAACCCTCCTGGAGCTCTGGCAGCCTTGGGGCTGTGCCCACTGCCCTGGGGAGCCTGGGCAGTGCCCAACCAGCCTCTGGGGGAAGAACCTTTGGCTGAGATCCAACCTGAGCCTGCCCTGACACAGCTCCAGCCATTCCCTGGCTGCTGTCCCTGGTCCCCCCAGAGCAGAGCTCAGTCCCTGCCCCTCCTCTGCCCCTGCCCAGGAATTGGAACTGCACTGAGGTCTCCCCTCAGTCTCCTCTGCTCCAGCTGAACACACCAAGTGCCCTCAGTGTCCTCACACAATTTCAAATCAAGGCCCTTCCCCATCTCCGTGTCCCTCCTTTGGACGCCCTAAAACTGGACTGATGTAGCCATAGAGTTATTACTTCAGGGAAACAGCCTTTTTCCATATGTATGCCATGGAAATGAGCCACAATAAGGCTGTTACACATTTAATGTGCAGTTGCTGAGCTCTCTATTTGTACAACAAAAATAGATATGCATGTCTTTGGATTCATCTTCAAGTTCATGAGACTTGTGAGCACTTGACAACTCGACATACCTAAACAAACCTGTTATTTTGTTTTCAGAAAGTGTCAGCCTGAGTTCTATGGAAACAAGCCACCAAAGGAGTTTACCTGAGAGTGTGGACAACTTGGCTTCAACACCTTGCTGATTCTCCAGTCAGTATTCACAACAATGGTAATTATAATGAAGCCCTTTCTAACAGACAGCATTCTGCATGCTAAATTATGGCTGAACACTTCAGAAAATTCATTTGAGACATTTCAAATGGCAATAACAAGCTTTCCCACTCCCTTTTAAAAAAAGAAATCTAATTATTCATTCTGTCAATCTCATGCAAAATGTTCATTGTTTTTACATTATTGTTTTCCTTTTACTGTAACTACAGTGCCCAGAGAAAGAGCATGAGGAATAAACCACAGAAACCACACTAAATGTTGGATTCTTCCTTTTATATTTTGTATTTTATTCAAGTCCTGGTTTTATGTTTTTATTTTTCAGGGCACAGGAACTTCCCCAGCCACATATGAGAAAATAAACCTCAACAATCCCCCACATCAAGATAGTATAATTTTATGAGCAGTTACATAAATTATCTTCCGAATATTTTGTGGAGAAATATCTTGTGGTATTGAGAAATACACATGGTTGTAATTCAAGAAGGCAAGATTTCGTGCTTTAAAGCACTGTACAACGGACTGAAACAAAAATGAGCAAAAGTCACAAGTTTCAGAGCAAGATCTGGAGCTGCATCAAAGGAATAAATGTAGATGGGAGCAGGGAAGCCCAGACATCTGCGCAGCACCAGGGCAAACCAGGCACTGTAGGATGTCTTTCAATCGTAAGCACTGAGTAACTGAGTCAATTAAAAATAATAATGGAAGGAAAGGACACTTACAGGGAGGATGAAAAATAATCCAAAACATCAAAGGTATTTGGGAGCATAAATTCTATCAGAATTCTGAAGTTTTTGTGATTAAATCACATTGACTTTGAAAAAACTTGTCATCCTGTGCATTTGAAGACCTTCCCCCATACCAGCAAACTCAAACCTCATAGTTAAATGTAGTAAATCCACATCTGCAATGAAACTTAAGTGCAACTGCTTGGTTCATTTCAGCAAATATAATTTATTGCAATTTTAAAAAATAGAGTCAGCATTAGAGTTATGCTATACAGAAAACTTTCCTAGGAACTATGCAGGCAGGGAGGAGGCTGCTCTCCAGGCTCCTGTGTGTCCGGGGTGAAAGGCTGCCTGCACACCCCTCAGGGACGTGCCCAGCTCGGGTGAGTGACAGTCTAAAGATGCTGGAGGGACATCCCGACTCAGGAGCAGTCCCAGGGGCCACCTCATCCCACTGTACCCGGATTTCCCCCCTGCCACCTTTAAGAACCCTCTGCCACCTCTCCCATGGCCCAGCAGGGGCCCTGTGGGACCCCAGGCTTCCTAACTCAGCTCTGAGTAGAACAGAGCAACTTGTGAAACAGAAATACAACTTTAGCTGTCTTGAGGGAAAAAAAAAAAGGAAAAGGAGCCTTAAGAATGAAACCAGGAAGCTTTGAAGAGCCAGCAGGCTCCCATGTTAGCCATATGCCTTCATATGTCTGTTCTGTGGGAGTGTTACAGCTCCTGCTGTTCCATTCTTCACTTTTTAAAGAAAATGTTACAAGGCCACAAGGACTCACAAACATTTGTTGACATTTCTTCTGGGTCAGCCTTAGGAGGCCTGCAAGAATTTAAGCATATGGCAGTATTTAGTTGCATGAGGGAATGGGTTGTTTCAGAGAAAAGTGGTATTTAGTTGCAAAACAGTTTAATCCATCATAAAGGTTTTAAATTTTTTGGCCCAAGTCCAAACTTTTCTCATTATAGTTTTCACATTATATTTTTAAAGCAACAGAAGCTTATCCACTGAGCTGGTTGTGGGAAATACTTCACAATGTTTTCTACCGTCCTCCACACAAATAATACCCTGATCTGGGGTTGCAGATCCAACAGATTTGATGCGTGTTTAGATGTGAAAAGGGGACAACAAAGAAGAGATCATTTGAGTAATGAAATGAAGATTATTTCTCAAACTTGCTAAAGGACACAGAACCTTTGGCATTTTGAACCACGAGATTAATTGGGTTCTCACATGTTTCAATAGCAGTACATGTGCATTTGCAAAGCAGAAAAATGGGATTTCCAAGGCTTTGCCTTGTTATTCAGCTAACACTGTTCTAGTCAGCTCCCAACAAAGGCACAATACTTACTGGCACTCTTTATGTCTCACTGTTAGAAAAAAATACATTGCACACTGAGAGCTGAGCTGAGGTTTGTCTCAAGCCATGAACAAAGGGCAGTACAATGTTCAACTTCCCCGAAACCTCTCTGGGAACACCCCTGATCCAGCTGGACTGAGCTGCAGCAGGGATGGAGGTAAGGCCTGTGCAGCCCCTTTTTCTTCACTGCCTGTTTCCTCCAGTGTCAACTGAAGGAGAGCAGGTTTAGGTGGGGTATAAGGAAGAAATCTTTCCCTGTGAGGGAGGCCCTGGTACAGGTTGCCCAGAGAAGCTGTGGCTGCCCCTGGATCCCTGGAAGTGTCCAAGACCAGGTTGGATGGGGCTTGGAGCAACCTGGGCTGGTGGGAGGTGTCCCTGCCCATGGCAGGGGGTGGCACTGGATGGGCTTTAAGGTCCCTTCCAACCCAAACCATTTTGGGATTCTGTGATTACAGCCCACAAACATAGGAGCTTCTGCCCCTCTTTCCCCTTCCATGCTATTAAACACATCACAATCTTGTCTATTAGTTGTATAGCAGAGTATTTAAAATGAGTAATTTAAGCAGCTGAAATGGAAGATCTTGCACAAAAAACAAAGATACAAGAGCCATTCTTCGTTAAAAATATTTTTCCCCCAAAATATAGAACAAGCATGTTTTTAAAAGGAAGACCTAATCCAGAAATTACACCATTCCTACAACATTCTGTTAACTAATATCTAATCTAACACATGAACCAGTATGAACTAGGAGTGGTCAGACAAGCTATCCCTCTGCTTTTGAACAACATTGGGAAGCCTCAGAAGGAACCCAAGCGTATTTTACTGAAAATATTTGTATGAAATTCATGTATGAATGATTGAGATGGATAGAGAAATTTTATAGAAATTCTGAGGAAAACCAAAGACATCTAAATTTAACAAGTGTATTGCACAAATAAACACAACATCTGGATGAAGAAGTTTAAAAGAGGCAGCACACTTCAACATGCACCTCCTTAGGGGTTCATCAGCTGGTAGCAGACAAGGTTAGGTCATTGCCTGTGCCCTCAACCAGATGAATAAAAGTTGTTTATATGTCTTATTTTAACCCAATTATAGACTGGAAAAGCATTGAATATTCTGAAATTTGAAAAGAATCAGAGGACAAACTTTTGTCATTACAAATTTTGTGGACACATAAAAGATGCGAATAAAACTTCAAGGTCAAGTTACTTTTATCCAACTTTCATACTCTCAACCAAAATGACATCCAAATTTGGTTAGAGGTCACTGGCCAAAATGTTGCAAACTGTGTAGCCCTTAAGAAACAGAGCACGTTCCATCCTACAAAGCTTTGCAAAAAAAGTTTCTATAATTTTGCTGAAATTAAGTTGACATTTCCTGAAAGTTACCCACTTATGTTTAACCTTTATCCAAAATTACCTTTTATTCTAAACTCTTTGATAATAAAATGCACGAGGCATTCAGGGAAGGTAAAATCTGAATTTCAGAATCCAGTTCTCAGCAATGATCACAACCAGGCAAACACAGATCTCTATGAGAAAGTACCAGTGACTTCAGAGAAAACCTAGTCAAAAAACACACTGACTTTCAGCTTCCACATAATAAATCTTAGCACTTAGGAACAGGAAGATTTGTGCTTAAAAGCTGAATTAGACAATGATGAAAGGTCCTGACTATAGAAGACACATTGCACAGTATAAAGAATTTTGTGTCCTTGATGGAAATAGCTGCAAAGATATTGGTCAGATGCTCATATGATGCAGCAAATAAAAATTAGAAGCTGAAAACAAACAGTCTAATGCAGTAGTGCCCAACTTTGAAGCTGAATTCCAAGCTTAAAAATATGTGAGCCGGGTGGATCAAAAGATATATCAGCAGTGCAGGAAAAATAACAAAACAATGAATAAAAGGGACTGTGTGACTCATCCAGATGTCAGTAAGGAAATGCAATTAGAGAGCTGAAGCCATCAGCTTGTAACAATAACTAAAAGGTTAAAAATAAGTTCTGTGTATTCAAAGAGCGCCAGGAAGACTCAGCTGCAAACTTTCTGGTGCCTTCAATGGCAAGGGTGGACAGGGATTAAAGCTGGGAATTGTAAAGAAATTTTATAATGAAATTCATATTCTTGATAGAGGGCAAGACACACAAGTCCATTTTTATCTTTGAGTAGGGCAAACAGTGCAAATATTTCAAGTACCCCAGTGTGAATAAAAAAAGCCCGTTCAACTCTTGAGTCTACAAATCAATTTCTCAAGTAGAACAAAGAAATGATGAATTCAGTTCTGGATCTGGAGAGTATAAACAACTGAAAAGATAACAGTAGGAGTATGGAACAGCGAGGCTCTATTTGTGAGGGAATCCTACAATTCCCTGTGGGGTCTGAGGGTTTTCTGAAAGGTCTCAGCTCAGAGCAGTGTGCCAGGTGGGAAACTGGGGAACATGGTGGTGGTGCTGGGGGGAGGGTTGGAATGGATTGTCTCAGAGATCTTTTCCACCCCTAATGACCCTGTGATTGTGCTGCAGAATAGAGGATTTCACTGCTGCCTGTCTGACAAGAGATGAGCAGCTGTGCCTTGGACTGTGGGATGCAACTCCAACAATTGGTTGCATGAGGGAAACTTAACTCCAATCCTCTGAAAGAACAGGAGTTTGTTTCTACATTTATCTACTTCCTCCTAACTAATTCATTCCTCTTTCACATGACAAGATATTGAAGATAGCCTGATACACCCGTGAGCAATTATAAAACCTATGCAAATATTGCCAATGTATCTTTAAATATTCATTTCATATTAAAACATTTCTATCACATTCATGCACTTTTCAGATGCTATATCTGCAAATATTTCCTTGAATTCAGATTATCCTTTGCATTTGCTGAAACGGCATATTTTGTGTAACTATTCACAGCAGACTTTCAACTCATCATTGCTAATATTCCTGTCAGAAAGCTCCTCAAAGAATTGCACATCCATTTAGGAAACGGAAGGTTATCACATTACTTGTGCATCACATCAACACAACTCAAAATACATTGAATGGCTCCCAGAAAAACTCAGAAAAAACACAATTGCACTAACAATGCAAGTTAGTGACCTTGTGCAAGCTACTGAGGTGAGGAAAGCTGATGACATACACAGGTGTTTGATGAGTATTTTGGCGAAATTAACTAATTTTCAATTAATATATTAGTGTTTAACTGTCACATGAACATACTGCAAATGCAAAATCAGGATGACTCTCACTGAATGAATCCTTGTAAAAAAGTTAACTAATTCTATTAAAAAATACCTTAAAAATCAAGTATATATATATATACAAAATTACTTTTATATTAAACATATCCATAGTGTGTTATTAAAAGATACAATTCTAAAATAAATTACTGGAAATTAAGTTGATGCGGTTTAATACAGACCTGATGTGTCTCCAGCTGAAGTCAATGCAAGACTGTTGAATAAATTCCATTGGCAGCTACTTGCTTGTGCCTTAACATATTAGCCATTCTTTTGATGAAATCAATATTTAGTAATGATTTTTTTCACTTTTAAAACATTGTAGCTGTTTCTGAAAGTCATAAAATGTATACTGTCTTCTGCACAAACACAGAGGCAGAAAATATTGACTGTAAATTCTTCATTGCAACAAATCAACACATTTTCATAGAATCATAAAATGGTTTGGGTTGGAAAGGACCTTAAAGATCACCTTCCACCATCCCAGGTTTCTCCAAGCCCCGTCCAACCTGGCCTTGGACACTTCCAGGGATCCAGGGGCAGCCACAGCTTCTCTGGGAAACCTGGGCCAGGGCAACACCCTCACAGCCAAGAATTCCTTCCCCACATCCCATCTAACCCTGCCCTCTGTCCGTGGGAAGCCATTCCCCCTGTCCTGTCACCCCAGCCCTTGTCAATAGTCTCTCTCCATCTTCCCTGTAGCCCCTTCAGGCCCTGCAAGGCCACAGTCAGGTCACCCCAAAGCTTCTCCTCTCCAGGCTGAACAATCCCAACTCTCCCAGCCTTTCCTCCCAGCAGAGCTGCTCCATCCCTCTGCTCATCTTGGTGCCTCCTCTGGATTTTGCTCCAGCAGCTCCATGTCCTCGCTGTGCTGTTCCCCAGGGCTGGAGCAGCTCTGCAGGGGGGTCTCACCTGAGGGGCAGAGGGGCAGAATCCCCCCCTGCCCTGCTGCCCACACTGGGGGATCAGCCCAGGGCACGGGGGGTTCTGGGCTGGTTCATGTCCAGCCTGTCCCCCACCAGCCCCCCAGGTCCTTCTCCCAGGGCTGCTCCATCTGCTCATCCCCAGCCTGAATTGATCCTGGGGGCTGCCCTGGCCCAGGGGCAGCACAATCACTTGGCCCTCTTAAACCTCAGGAGATTACACAGACCTGGCTGGTGTGAGACTTTGTAAAGCCTCCTTAGCTGACTGGTTTCATTTCAACTATTTGTAATAAGCATCCCAAGAGTTTTTTTAAGTCAGACTCTTGGTGGCACAATATGTTCTCACTTGTTTCAACCTTTCATTCCTTGGCTGGTACATGCTCAGAGCCAGACACTGTGCAGATATGCAGCTACTGAGAAATACCATAATCAAAAAAAACCCCAAAACATACAGTTCCACTGCATGTGAGGTCAAATGTTACATCTATTTGTTTAATTTTAACATAAATTCTGAGGAAAGGAGAATACAAGACCATGACTTTATGGCAAGCACCTGTTCAGATAAGCCCTCATAATCACAGTTAGAATTTCTCATAAGCTACGTCCAGTGAATGCCCGACACTTCTGCTGTCAAATCCAAACAAACTGCAGTCCAATTTTCAGCAATAATTAGCTACAATTACCAAACTTGATGGCTCCCTCAATCAAAAACATCACAGTGAGGTTTTGTAATTCCCACCACTTGGGCTGAAATACAGATTTGGTCAGGATAATTTCCATTGATAGGAAGCCTAATAAAATACATCAGCTCAAGCAACTACTATTTTTATTACCAATGATATAAATGACTTTGCTGCACTGACAACAAACATCATGAGTGAATCAGGTGACATCTGATTTATATTCAGTTTGTAATCCCACACATTAGAAAAAAAATAGATAAGCCAAGCACGGGTTCAGCTGAATAGTAGAGTTTTTAAGAGATAAGCCATCCTGGTGTATTATTACTCCATAACCCTGGTAAGATCTGAGCAGAGGCAAAGAACATTTGGAGCATCTCTGCTGTATTTAGCAGACACTTCATCCTCTTTCATCACCCTTTGGTATCACCCTAAATAAACTGCTATAGTTCAAGAGTAAATTCTTCCTGTTCTTGGGAAGGAAGAACTCCAATTCAATAAACCCATATTAACCTTTTCACTCTCTTGCATTATATACTCACATGTTTTCAGTACCAGTTTCAGGTCAGATTTTTCTCAGGTAGTTTTTAGCTGGAGATAAAACATCTTGTAAGTCCTGTCTGTTTAACAAGAGCTAAGGATTCACCAGCTGCAGCTGGGAGGAAGGCAGGATGAAGCTGACAGTGTCTTTAGGAATAGCACAGCTTTTTCTGGACAGCCAAAATATCATTGTCACAGCTGCTGGACTGTAGAGATCCTAGCAATGTGTCACCTGCCTTTCACCCCAAGCAGAGCAAGTTTTACACGCCTTAAAATTTACATGTTCTTTTAATTTGTCATTTTAACAACCTTAAGTATCTTTCTGGCATTTGCATTGGTAACTCTTTTCCTTTTTTGGCCTAACTCCCCTTCTTATTCCTGAATCTCTAAAGTAAAGAACATATTTTTTCCTAATTCAGATGATTTTTGTATGTAGAAATAATGAAAACACTAATAAAATGCAAAGCAGTCTATGAAATACAGAGGAGTAAATAACTATGGAGCATAAAACATTGTCAGAAACTCTCTCATTTGATAGTTCTCTCTCTCTTCTTTCTCACAAAGAAGAAACCAAAACTGCATGCCATTTTCAATAGATCTAATTTTTAGAGAAAGAAAAAAAGACAAACAAACAGAACAGAGAATCATGGTACAGGACAATACTACCAAAAAAGTATATGTTTATTAAGCACTTTTTTCAACCTACCAACAACATAAAGATCCCGTGTCAGCTCATTCTCAGTCTGTATTTGTACTAAATCCCCGCAGAATAGACTCACAGAAGCATTGCACAGAAACAAATAATGCTGAGGAGGAAATAGCCCCAGAAAGACTTCTATGGAAAGGAATTCTCCTGCCATGTGTGCATCTTCTCTCTCCTTGAACATGCCCCTCAGTGTCCCAGCTCTGCTCAGCGGCTCAGCCCATCTCAGCCCATGACACCCATCCCAGCCCTGCCCTGAGGACACCCCAGGCAGCTGATTCGGACAGAACAAGAACTTGGCACTGGCAGTTTCTCAATTATCAGCAATAATGAAGTGCTTCTTACACAGTTGGAAAAAGCTGGAGAGCCCCTTGTGCTGCACTAACATTTCTGAGTGGGCAAGAAGCAAAAGAGCTGTGGTTTTATCCCCTGTGACTGCTCTTGGCATATCCAAGGACTGATCTGTGACAGGCATTTGAGAACTTTTTTTATTTATTTTTTGTCCTATCTCTCCTTAAACAGTTCTACCTTCAGACACGGAAAACACTCCAGGATGGAGTAAATACATTTGCATTTACAAGTTTATACAGAGACCAATGGAAATGGTGCTTTGCACTAAGGATTTTATCATGCTGCCTATGGATGACACACTGATCCACCACTGATCTGCCAGTGACATTCCAAGATAAGAAGTGCTTCATTTTGCTAATTTAATGTTGATGCACATAGAAAACTGTAACTCCTGCAGGTTCTGAACTAAAGGTCACTGTTGGTGCCTGTTACATCCATGGGTGTTTAGTTTCCTGCACAAGGTTTTTATATAAGAAAAGTCCTCATCCATTTTAGATCACTTACATTGGGAACTATTCCTGGTTTGACAGTAGGACCTATTTTCCTACAGGTTTCTGATTTCTAAAACCATGTCCAAACATATTATAAGAGATGGGCACAGTCATCTGGGAAGGTGTAAAGAGATGAACGACCTGGTTAAGGCCATAAAACAAGCCATTAAAAAAATCCGCAATGGCAGGAGAACTCACTTTTTTTACTAAGATCTCTCTGGATTAGAAAATGTGACATTAGCCCACAAACTCTATCAATCATTTCTGTCAATTTTTGCAAGACCTTAAATCCCTTTTCACTGACACATTTTCTATTGGTGGTATCAGTGTTCCTTTAAAATTGTGACTCTAGAAATTATTTTTAAAAGAATAACAGAAACTTCAGAGTTGTCTAAATTAGCAATCTCTCGCTTTCTCTGGCTCCCTGAAAATATGGGTCCAGCCCACATCAGAGATGTTTCAGCCCCTCCTCACTGAAAACAGAGTAAGACAAAAACATGACAAGTTTTTCAGCTGGCAAAAAACAAGTCATTTCTGCTATATGGGTTTTATCCACGAACTGATAAAAGCATTCCTTTGCCAACACATACTGTGCTTAAAATAAGGATCCTTGCTGATACAGATATCCTGGCATAACTATATTAGCAACACTTCCTACTGCAGAACAAGACCAAAACCATCTCCTTCACGAGACTTTTTTTTTTCTTTTTAAATTTTGAACCACAGAAGAAACCCTTCAAACTTGGAGCAGAAGGTTTGGAGAGAACACATTCCTTCAAGAGGTAATATCTACTTTGAAGCAAATTTTGTATTCTGCTACTATCCTGCCTTAAAACTGATCACAAATGTGAATAAAGTAATACAAAAAAAGGAGTAATTTCAGCCCCCTTCCCTGGAGAGGCTCCCTCTATATCCCGTAGCTCTACGAGTCTCATCTAGTCGATCTTCCCTGTTCCCATCGTGCTGAACAGAAACAGCTACTACTGATGCTACACAAAGTGAAAGCCTCCCACCAACTGTACCTACATTCCCATGTTCCCATATGACTTCCAGTACATCCCTATATTCTGTCCCGTAGGGAAAGAAGAGGCAGACAAAGAAATAAATCTGGAAAGCAGAGTCAGTTGAGTCCAAGTGCCACGATGTGGGCGTGAGTGGTTCCTCCTCAGTTCAGTCTTACATCTCACCCACAGAAAGATTTGCTAGTGAGTGAAAACTGTTCCATGAGTCATTTCCTAAGAATACTAAGGGATGGGATTAATTTTCTTCTGAATTAAAAATTCAAGATTTTTTTCTTCCAGGAAATAAGTATCTAAAATTACAGCAAGTCTGTCGCTTTATGATTTTTGCCTATTTTAGCAGCTGACAAACCATGACTTCAAGGTAGAAAATGATCTTTCTTTTCTACATAAAGAATTGCAACAGTTTGATTTAGGAGTGAAATAGATACTTGGCAACATTATTCTAAAAGAAGCTGGAGAAAATAGTAACAGTTCAAGAATAAGAAAAAAAAATTGAAATTCTAAACAATAGTATCTGGAGAAAATACTTGAAAGAAATTACTACCCTGTATTAATTTAATATTCTTTCTTTTGAAAACCTTAACAGTTCCTTGGGATATTATTACAGCTAGTTTTATCTGAATTTTGTCTAATTCTGATGTGCTCTCACATCTCCTCGAGGAACAGTTTACTGCTGAAATAAAATACTTACATTTCCTCAATTTTAAACCTAAGGAAACAAATAATTGGAACTGAAATAGTCATACTGAACTGGTTGGAAAAGAGCACATTAAATACACTGGATATCTTGTGATCTGATACACTTTAGGAAATTTTCACAAAATTTATTTTCCAATAGTAAAGATAAAAGTATGGATTTCAATAGAGGCCCATTAATCCAATATACACCCCTTGGTTTTCTCAGGCCCTGTGGGAATACAACAAACACATAATATTTAATTTGAAAGATCATGAGAGATATTTTATAGAGAAAACCCACTGAAAATAGAGTTTGTCTTCTCTGAGCCAAAAGATGGCAAATAAATCTGAAGAAGGTAATTGTAACAAATTCCACTCTTTACTTTCTTATTATCAGAATCTTTTAAGAGATGTGTTGGTATTCCCTTGCTCAAAAATCCCTATTCCAACAGCGTTTCTTCCAACTGCCTTTGGAAGTAACTATTCACCCCAGGATGTTCTTCGGGGTGCGGTATTTCAGGACTGCAGTTCACGAGAGCCAGACCGAGTCAGAGGGGTTAGTCCAGGTTTAGGTAATTAAAGCTGGTGCAGCTGAAGAGCTGGAAGGGCTGCAGCAGCTTTATCTTGATCATTCAACAGGACAAACTCTTCTGACAGCCATTTAGGCTCAGCGCCACGTGAATATTGTGGCAGAAGTAATCCAATCCTCTTCACTCAGCTGCCTTGCAGCAATCTACGGCCTCTTCAGAAGCCTTCCAACACTATTTGCTTCTGAGGATGAGAAGATGCATATTAGCTGCCTGGTCTAGTGTTTTATACAACATTTAGTACTCTCAAAATTTTCAAGTATGTAATTATGCTTGAAATAATTATAATTACAGTTTAAAAAAAAAAGAAAAAAAAAAGGAAAAAGGAAAACAAACCCAAAACTAAAAACAAAAGGAGAGAAAAAGGGGGATCCTGTAGATTCCTGTAGTAAGTGTCTGGAAAACTTGAGCCGAGTTTGGGAATCCACTTTCTGTGGCATTCTGTGGCATTTCTGTGGCATTCTTACACCTGACCCATTAAAGCTCAGCAGTAAAATCTCATGGAGTTGAAGGAGATCAAGAATGTAGAAAAGTGATCTGTGATATTAGTATATTTAAAAATAGGCAACAGAGGCATAGGTTAAAAGAGGGATCCAGGCACTAAAAAGATGAAAGGCTAAGCAATATTAGGGTGACAATTCCTGAATAAGAATTAATTTTATATTTTTCTTCTTTAACATAAGAGGAATAAGAAGAAATTTTATTCCACAGAGTGCATATGGAGTAAAGATCTGTGTTCTTTCCATCTCTGGCACTGCTTATTCTATCTTTTATTTCAGCTCTCCTGATGGAGCCCACAAACAGCTTCCTGCAGCATAAAACTTAACATGGAACAAGGATTATAAATCCAGCACCTCCATGATTTTTCCCGTTGCATTGAAGCACATTAACCAAACCCCAAAAGCTTTGATGCCCTCCACACTGATGTGTACCCTGATTCCTTTCCTGTCCAAGAATATACGACGTTGCTGATCATCCCCTATCACAAGGCTCTAACCTGCCCAGAATTCACTGCAAGCGAACCAGAAAAGAGAAAGAAGAACCTGGTGTTGGTGATTCCCCTGCAGGAATCAGATTTGGACTCAAGGTTACTTTTCCCAAAACAACTTAGAAATCCTAGTTTCACTGATGGATTCCTGGGAAATTTCTCGAAGGAGCAGTGATGCACATCCTGTACTCAGAGCCACAGAGCAGAGCTGGGAGATAATTATCCTGTGAGCACCGAGTCAGTGCAGTGGAAAAAAGGTGCCAAAAATCCCAGCGCTGTCATTAACTGCTGCTCGTCATCCCGAGTGAGGATGGGCAGATGAGAACATACCTGAACACGGCAGGGGATTTATAAAATCTAATCATGCGGGGAAAAAACCTACAGCCATTACCTCACAAAGAGTTGTAGCACTTCTTTCAGTTACATGACATTTCATTTTTCCTCTCGAGCCAGCAATGTCATATTGCTGATCTTTCCCTGATTTAAAATGAAGTTTCCAAAAGAACTATTAAATAGGTTTTAATAGGTCTAAATCTACAGAATTTTTGTATAGTCCTTGAACTGAAACAGGATTAAGGAAGGAAAGAACCACTAAATTAGTGGACTATTTTGTCTATTTGCAGCAGATCTATTTCCTTTGAAAGCTGTCAACATTTTTAGCACTTTTAAAGCACCTTGTAAATATTAGCGTTTCAAACAAGGGATCTCTGCTCTCACTTCTGTGTTGTCATGTAAATTATCAAAGAAATTGCCTCTATGCACATGGTGTTGTACTTCTAAATAAATGAGGAGCACCAACTTTTATGGTCCAATTCCAGGACCTCGGGCAGGAAAAGTAGAGGCATATTAGAAAGGTGCAGCCACTAAAGCACCATCACATGGATGCAGCATCTAGGGTTGAGTGCATGCTATAGGAGACTTCAGACACGCAATACAAGACAAAAAACCTAAAGGTATAAGATGCAGTAAGAAGAGAGCTTGAGAAATCCAGCCAGGTCCTGGAAGAGGAACAGGTTTGCAATAGAAAAGCCCCAGATGATACTAGGAAAAAAATCACATTTCATATTGCAGAAGTAAAATCGAAAAACAATCCCAATGAGTGACCCAAGCCAGCCCAAGTCACGACATCTGAGACAAAGACGAACCATTGCCTTGTTCTCCTGACTGGATGCCAAACTACCCCTCTGGAGGTTGGAAAGGAGGTGCGGTTGGTCTTTTAATTACTGTAATCTTAGGCAGTTCTCTAATTCGATTAGCTCTAACCTTTCACAAGAATAAAAATGTTCTTGTTTAATTGTACATAATAGCATTTACCATAAATATCTGCTATTTCAACTGATTAACGTACATTTCATTTTTCCTGGCTGCCCAAGTTTCTGTAGCCATTTCAAGAGACAACTTTCTAAACTTGTAAAACATTCTAACTTTATCTGATTTCTCTTTCATCTCTCACATTGAGCTGAAAGCCACATTCTTCTTATTCACGGAGAGTGCCACAAACACAGATTTGGGCTGAAGCCTGATCTACATGACAGCTGCTGAATCCAGTGACAAGAAATGTGTATCTCAGATTGCACGAAGTGGGATATGAGCGATGGCACCTGCAGCAGTCAGTGCACTGCTCAGCGACTCTGGTTAAGATATATTGCCCTGCCTATTGGATTTTATTCTCATGGCAATAGCAGATTGAGTGGACTCTTTAGACTCCAGCAGGTTTTACTACCCTCAAAAGCTCAGAGCAGCAGGACAAAGCCACTTGGAGGTGCTGCTGCAGAAAGAGAGATTTCCCAAACTTAACTCACTGGTTTAATTCACCCGTGTTAGAAGAAAATGCAGAGCTTTTTGTGGTTCACCCAACCTCCAGGTATAATTCCCCAGAGAGGGTACAACCTCAGAGGGTACAAACTGGCACTGAACCTGATATAGCTTCATATATTTTCACCTTTCCCTGTTTCTTCCGGGTTTTTTTCACAGCCAGGTTGGCTCCCTGCAGATGGCCAGGAGGAGCTCTACAAAGAGCTGTGGGGACATTTCCCACTGGCATTTGTTCAGCTGATGTTTAATCAACAGCAAGATGTGCTGATGCTTGATCAGAATCCAAACCCAGGTGTGGTTCAAGTGAGATTTCAATGTACCAAGAATATCCTGCAAAGCTCACAAGGTCAGTTCGGGGTTCATACAGTTCTGTATAGAAGGGAAGTAATTAAAAACTGGAGCCCATTCTCTCACCTCCTACTCCACAGCTCCTACAACTGGAATGGCACCACTAGAAGAACATGGATTGTTTATCTCTGAGAACATGGCTGGGCAAACAGCCAGCCGTGATTACGTGACCTGCCCTTGCTACATGTCACTTCTCTCTGTAAACCTTGGTAGTTCCTTGCAGATTTTCAAACAAGATTTAGTGGATGTGGAGAAACGATAGGAAAATAGGTAAGGAAGAAAAAAGAGGGAAGGCAGGCAGGAGAGTTCTTGCCAGGGGAGCTGGAGAGCAGAACGAGGTGGCATTTCCAAGGACTGTGCAGCTCATACAGCAACTGCTCTGAAAAGCTGGGGACAAAAGTGGTCGGTGTGAGCGCCTCATTAGCACTTTAATAGGCCCTTTTAGTGGTGGGCTCAAATGAGTCTCCCCTTTCCTGGGATTTTCTCTCTCTCAAAGGTTAAGTGGCTTTACATTTGTCTTTTGCACTTCTAAACCAACTGAGCATCCTTTTCCCTAGGTATTAATCTTAAAACTTTGGCAGTGTGAACTCAATCATAGTGTTCACTCTCATTTTTGAGATGCAGTTGTTGTATCTACATGGACATAACACTGTTTACAAGCCTTTTGGCACACGGTGGATGTCAACAGTTACTGTATAAACAGGTTTCATTTCAGTTCTATACAGAGATTGAAATGTTCACAAATGTCAGATTTGTGTTTGCTCTTGTACTTATATAACTTGAAAACGGAAGTCATCATGCCTGTAATACACCCACACCCCCTTCTCTTGGCATGGGCTAAAAGACAATTTAAATACAATACACTTTGACAGTTTTAAACTCTTAACATCAGATTAGAGATTTAAGTATGTTTTAATAAATTTATTTGTATGAATGTTTCTGTAGAGGACTGAAACATCTGTCCACATAATCTCTTACAAAGAGAGTTGCTGTCAACAGCTAAATATATTCTGTATTTCTGTCACGAGCTTTTCTCTGATCAAAGGTAAGTAAATCTTGCACTACCTGAATTTCTGTACATGCCAGTACATGGAATACTGTTGTTTATACAGTTGGATTACAAGATAGCTTGATATAACAAAAATAAATGTACATTCCTACATTTTAGTCTGAATATCCTTACCTAGGCAGCAAAAGGGAGAGGGAAACTGTCTGTTATGTGCTATATCTGAAATTCAGCAATCAAAGATCTAAATGATAAATCTGATGTTCTGGGATGCTCCATATGACTTATGTATCTAAACCAATGGATGCTTTACATTCCTCACTTAGATAAAATTTTATCTCCTATGAATGTTATCAAAATTCTAATTTTTTTCTCCATTTACTAAAATATAATAATCTTCTATAAAAAAAGAATCATGCTAAGTACTTTATTTTCATAAAGAAAGGCTGGCCTTGACAGACAACAGTGAATGATGGAGGTTTACATTTACAGCATCTCAACTGCTTAATGGCTTTTCAGTCCCTAACTTAATTGTGAAATTTTTAATAGAATAGACTCTATATATTAATTGCCACTAAACAAACATAAGGCACCTTTTCATCCAATCTCTCACTATACAGCAACAGCACACACCTCAGTGGGTTTACATCAGTTCTCTCCTGAAATCAGGAAACACAGTCCAGTTATCAATGCTTTCCCTCAGCCCTTCTCCTCTTTCCATATGACATTTTATCCACTTTTTAATTTTTATAAGGATAGTTCTCCTAGTAAGTGTTCTGTGGAACCCAAAGGCTTGTGTAATTGAATTAACAGGTTTATAGAAAATCAGTTATAGCCAAAATTGCAAAGGTGGGTGTGTGGAAAGAAGGAATATTTCAGCAAGATGCAGCCCATTATGTAAATTTGTCACCACATGCCATACATAATGAATAAACCTTGTGCTCTTAACACTTTGATTATAGACTATACAGACAATGCAAATTAAAATTCCTGCTGCTCTATAAACGAAATTAGAGGAAATTATGTAAATTTTAACACATTAGATTGATTTGGTTGAAACAAAACCTGTTCCACTTGATGTTTTAGGGGAAGAGCCACAATTACAATGATTGAAAAAGTGCAGTGTTAATGAAGTGTGTTATTGCTAATCAATGCCTCCTCCTCTGGTAATGGCCCGGGCACTGTCACTGCATCACCCCCTGCCCATGGAACCAGCACAGCCACAGAGCCGGGATGGCTCCAGGTAAGGCTTCCAGAAACTCCTGCTCACATCAGAGAACTCACAGGAAAACTGGGATACACCTTCAGGAAGGAAGGATTCATATGGAATCATAGCTCATATAGAATCGTAGAATGACAGAATGGGTTGGGTAGGAAGGGAATTAAAAGCTCACCCAGTGCCACCCCCTGCCATGGGCAGGGACACCTTCCACTGGCCCAGGTTGCTCCAAGCCCCATCCAACCTGGCCTTGGACACTTCCAGGGATCCAGGGGCAGCCACAGCTTCTCTGGGCAACCTGGGCCAGGGCCTCCCCACCCTCACAGGGAGGAATTTCTTCCACATATCTAATCTCTCTATATATACACACACAGACAACCTGTGTGTTGTTATGTATATATATATTTTTATATATATATATATATACACACACACATCTAGAAAACTTTTTGACAATACTACCTGTCTGCCTTGAATGCTGCTGTAAATACCCAGAAACTTCCCTTTGAGTTAAATAATCCCCTTTGTGCTGCCTGACTTGTTGGAAAACCCAGAATGAGTTTGTCCCGTGGTAATAAACTGACCCTGTTTAGTTCATTGATATTAAAAACAAGGTCTCTCAAGCTTAAAAGTTTCATGTCCAAATTAAAGAAACTGAAAAATCAGACCCAGCGGTTTCAAAAGTTTCACATGAACAATGTGTTCTTCCAGTAACAGTTACCTGGCTTTCATGGCAGGAATATGGAATGTCTTTAAAATTGAGTCTAGTTGATTTAATTCTGTAACCTTACTGTAAGCAACTTCAGTGCACAGAGCTGATAGAATTCTACAGTCAATTAATATATGAACAGTATACCTTCTTTATACAAAGCAGAGGAACATGTTTCTCCAAGCATCCTACCACCATTTGAAACACAATACACTCACCAGTGAGTTGCAAAATACCACACTCTTAACTATTTACTGTTATATAAAATAATTTTTTGTCCCAATTTTGCATTTTGCAGCCCATTTATTCTGTAAGAATTTCCATCCCATTTTTAAAGAAAAATTTTCATTTGCAAAAGGATCTGCAGCATCAGAAATTTGTGACACTTATTTCCCAGGCAAATCTGAGCAGGTGGGATGAGCCAACCTACTTTATTTTCTTTTTATTTACATAATTTTTATATCATTCTCGGAAACATTTGTCGTCACATGTAGTGACTGCATTTGTTTCCTGTCTCTCCTGACTTGTCTCCCGCTAATTTATTTTAGTTCCTGCTAAGAAATGAGGAAGCACTCAGCACAGAGACATCTCACTGCCTTCAGTAGCAGCTGCACACCCAGGACTGGTGCGGGTTGTGAACACAACACACAAAATCGGGACAGCGCAGGCAATGAGAGCTTTCATGCAGAAATGACGTCGCAGATAAACGTACAACACACACATCGAGACTGGCACTTACCACAAGAAATTTTAGTATACTACGTTTGATCCATGAACAAGGAAAGAAGAAGGGTCAGGCCCCAGCTGTGAGAGAAAATTTGACAGCCCGAAAAAAGAAAATGCTAGAATAAAAATAAAAGGGAAAGATGCAAAGGAATTCATCTTTCCTAGAAATAAAGGAACATGTACTTTTGCAGGCTGAGGATCCATTCTGGCATCAGTGCACTCTCCTCTGCTGTGGTTTTAAAAATGCCAATCCATTTTTGGGTCATTAATTCTGAACTAACGGGGCTGCTGCCGATGGCACAGAGTGGGAGTGACCACGGGCTGCCCGAATTTATCCCGGCTCTTGGCAGGGGCTGCTGGAGGAATGAGCGCTGGGCTCCCTCCCCCGCAAAGGGGGCACAGACTAATTGTACTACGCTAATTAGAATCTCAAAGCATGACGTGGTCAAAGAGCCACTTAGGGCTTGGCAAACAGAGATTTGCAAACCAAAATAGAAAACATCACCTAAAACCGAGAAACAGGAAAACCAATGTTAACTAAGAGAACGCAAAAGAGCAGGAGTTAAGCATTTCAGTTTGCAGGATTTGGTACAGATGTTTTCGTACATAAAACAGACATAAAGAATCACAGTGGTAAATATCTCACCCCACAGGAGTCAGCTTAATTTCCAGCTCGCAAAACTCCTAGAAAACTGAATCTCTCCACACCACCTTTTGCTTGAATTCTTTGGCTTCAGACTGCTTTGTTTATAGGAAAAGGCTCTCTTTGATGTTGGAATAGTAGGAGTGAAACAATGAATTTCCCATATTCTAATATCCAGGCATCCCGAGTTTGTTCAAGGACCCCTTGATTCACGAAGGCAAATAATTAAATTACCTGAGCTTTGATCAAGGAGTCGCTGCAGTCCCTTTTTGATGTAGAATGTGGCTGTTTGAAGCTCCAGACAGATAACTAGCCCATATGGGTTTTAACCCTTTTGTCACTAGTAGCAGACTTCCTGCCATGTTCTGGCATTCCAAAGGGAGCAGTTCTGGCATTCCAAAGGGAGCACCACAGCAAACCTTTGGGAATGCTGCTCCAATAGGAGCACAGTAGGCATAGTAGATCCAATAGGATCCCTATACCACAGACTTGATGGGATGTTTATTGAAAGGCTGAAACTCTCCCTCCCAAACAAACTGAAATTATTTTCCAGTCAACTTAACTTGTTTTAAAACCATTCTTTGGAAGCCGCTCTTTAGATGACATGACACTGAGATGTGTTAAAATACTTCTGAGAAGCAAAGGGGTTTGTCCTCACAATACAAGAATTTCCATCACGTCTATGCTTTCCAACTATTTCCCCCCAAAGAGATGTGAGTGGGCACATTCTCCTCTAGTCATCTGAAAGAACACTCTTAAAATAGGAAGAACAAAAGCCTTCCCTCTCCCATCAAATGCAAGCACCTGGTGAAGTCATTCTTGCCTGACCAGCCAAAGCCTGCAGGATGGTACACAAACTAGGAAACACTCTACTCTCAGCTGATTTGCCATTCTGGATATCATTACTGAAAGAATTCCTCTCCATAAATGAGGAATTATGCTCCTCTTCATTCATTCTAGGATTCTTTTGGGACACGAGGAGGTTACTAAAAGGACATAATTAGAACACATAATTAATATATAGCAATATCTTACTCAGTTCCCTACACAGCCCCAACAACACAGGCATATAGGTACCCCTAATTTTAGCAGTTCCATGGATTATGGAAATGACCTCACTAGACTACTGAGAAGTGGGAAAAGCAGTTTTGCAACAGGACTTTTTCTGGCATCATTCACGGCAGAAAGGCATCTGTCCTTCAAGGCACAGCTGTGCAAAGGATTCCTGTCATGCACTGATGTCTCAATTCACAAGGATACAGGCTTGAAAAAGCATAATGAATATGCTTGGATTCCCCTAGATAACAGAGAAATTATTTTGGGGCATGAGGATGCACAGAGAAATTCACGTATTTACATTTAAAATGCTTGATATGTTATTAAAAAGTTGGTTTGTTTCTGATCCATTGGAAAATAAAACTTGGTGCCTTTTATGAAGCCCAAGGGGCAAATGTGTATAACGAATCAGTAAAAATGAGAAATGAAGTTAATGTGCTTTTTCCATTAAGTCACAGGAGCTGCACATACAACTAACACGTGAAACAAGAAGCCTTCACATTTGAGTAAACACGCCTTGTAACATTCCTGAAACGTGTTAAAGGATGAACTGCTGATCTCAAATTCAAGAAGCAATTAGCATTCATTAACTCAAAGCAATAAACTGCCCAAGGCATTTATGGGTTAAACATAGTCTACTTTAAAGCACACAGAACACTTAAAACACAAGCTTTTCTGCAGTCATTTTGAATGATTTCATTTCTAGTAAAAATGGATGTAATTTCTAGATGGGATACACCTCTAGGCAAAACAAACTTCTCTCCTCCAGTGGGCAAAATGATTTAATACCAATGGAAAAGTCTTTTGTACACATTATTAATTTAATTTACATTATTTTCTTAATAAAGTATCAATGACCTTCTGTAACTTTTTTACAAATTAAAAGTAAATAGAAGTTGAAAGTGCCATGTTTGGTAGCTCTCACATTGTGTATGACTTTCAAGAGCTAACTTGTTGGTCCTTTGTTTTTGAAGGGAAATATCATAAAGGAAGGAGCAGGATTTTACAGCTACATGACCAAAATACAGAATTGCACCCAGTCTGTCAGTAATCTGACACATGTGGACAATCCGATCTGAGTCTGCAGCAGAGGATGGCCCTCAGAACCTCATGAAGGCAGCAATTACAGGAGCTCACTTCCTGACCTCCAGCTCATCAGAAAAAAGCCAAGGTCACAACAATGAGCAACTGTCAAATGCTGGTAAGATCAGAGCTGGCACTTTCTCTCTAGACTTCATTATTTCAGCCCAGCTCATTTCTTGTTCAATTTGACCGGATAATTAAACAAATATTAGTGCAATTTTGTACATATGATGGTGCATTGAGAGCATTCCTGACTCTAGTAGGACCAAAACCTGGCTGAGCCCTGGAATACACAGCTCCAGCTAAACTCCAGCTGCACACGTGCATTGGTGGAACCACCAACACTGCTTGGAATGCCCACATCAAGGATGCTGACCAAAAATCCCAATGTCAGTGAACAACCCCCTGGACTCCAATACAGTTTCTCTGTTTTATATCAGGTTCACTAGTCTGAATTTTACCCAGTAAAGAGCAAACATCAGAGAAGCTGTTTAAACTCGCCTGCTCATAGAACTCATTAAAAAAGACTGCTAAGGACAATAATAAAGTTCTGAGCTTATATTAAATAAAGTGGACATTGCCCTGGCCTTCCCAAAGTACAAATACACACTGAAGGGCACAATAAGATGGAATTCAATGTCAAGTCCCTGTCATGCAAAATGAATTAACAATTTGACTTTTGAATTTTGATTTTCCTCGTGTCTTCTGACTGCTCCTTTAAAGCTCAAACCAGCAACCACTTACTAATCTGTGATGCTCTAGAACGACAGCACATCACTGCGGCCCAGGGTGAATCCTTGTGCTACCTTTTTTTACGGAGTTCATCATGTCCTAGTTCCATATGACATCGGCATATTGTGTGTAAATAGTCTAGTGAGGCTGTAAGGCTGGTTTCCATTTCTCCTGTCATGAGAGTGCTCAAGTATTTCTCAGATCACACCACTGCTGCCTTATATAAATGTGGAGTTTTCTTTGTTATGAAGAATTATTGAAGTCATTGAACCTACTGAGAATTAATTTTAACATATTTAACTGCTCCCAGCACCTTGACATGTACCAAGACAAATACACAGAAAAATAAGGCTCTTGCTAATCCAGAAAACTAATTAATGTGTGTAGAAGGTCACTGGACAAGCTTGTAGTGAGGGGTATGATTATACTGCAGGCTGGGAATGGGAAACCCTTGTTTAAATCAGGTCAAAGGAGAAGGCACTAAATATCAGATTTTGTGCTATAGAGGGAGAGGAGGATCCATCGAACTGAGGGGCAGGAAAGATCATCACACACAGGCAAGTGTGAACTCCAGATGACGATGCAGGAACCTGAAAGGCCAAGGACCAAGTCTAGGGCACAGGAAAGGCTCCAAGGGCACAGAGACAGCAGCCTTAACTATTGTCCCTGGGTTATTCTAACCCGGATCCTGCAGATTCCCCAGTTAACTCCGAAGTTTTCAAATCAGCTTTGTTTGTGCGGGGCAGTGGGCTGTGAACTGCAGGGCAGGATTGGGAATCACTGAGGAAGGGATCATCTCAAACTAGTTTCACTTACAGGGGTATAAGCACCACAGAAAACCATTTACTGGAGATCTCAGAGGATTTTTAAACTTGGTACTTGAAACATGAGCATAATTAATCTATGAACAGATTTTTTTCCTATAAATATAATATTGCAAAATTCACAATTTTAAGGACAGAAAGAACTATTGTGACCTCTTTGTCTGACCCACAGTCACATATGTTGGTACCTAATCAGCCCTTTTGCATGTAGATGGTAAATTGTTTGCATTCAAATGCTGCTGCCTGCTATGTTTTCTTCTCGCTGTAGAAAAAAGAAATGCTATGGAAATTGCCACCGTGCTAAAAGAATTGAAATGCATACTAATCAGCCATATTCTCCCAGCTATACCATCTATAATTGGAACAGTAACAAATAAAAAGGCAAAAATCAGCACTGGACAAAATTTTCTGTTTGAATCAAAGCCCCAAATAAAATTATTATTTAATTACTTTTCAAAATTTTGGAGCCCCCTATGTCTGGAGAAATTGGATTTGAAACTGTGAATGAACAGTGGCTTTCACTAATGTGAAATATTGAAGATCTTCACTGGAATTTCAATTGCAAGAAAAATATACTGAAAGAGCACAGGAAGGGGATGTTAAAATGAAAAATAGCTTTGTAGTGTGTGCACGGGATAAATGTTGGAGTGATCTCAGTCCCACCAGCCTGGTGATCTCTGTGGTTCATGCAAAGTGGAATGGGGGAGTTGTTCTCTGCTCTGTACAGACCGGATTAACCTGGCAGCACTGAACTGCTTTAATATTGCTCAGGCCTGGGAAGAGCTCACAGTCATCTCTGCCCTGGACACAAAGCACCCTGAGAGGAAGAAAGGCACTAGAACCTTGTGCTGATGATCAGCACGTCCTGAAGATCAACACGAAGTGAGTGATGCTCAGAAATCCCAACATCAGTGTGTGGCCAAGTCTGCTGCAGGGAGGATGGACTGTTGGGGGCCCTGCTCTGAAAAGGACAATGTTGGATCCTAAAATTGGATCCTAAAACTTTAGATGTGTTTTCTAGTTCCAATGAGACCAGTCTTTTGTTTTGTAAATGCTATTCAAATCCTGTATTTACCTCAGGATATCTCTCAGAAAAAAGTAAATTATTCCCAAAAATTGGGGATAAATTTTTGAATGCCTTTTTTTTCCCAACAGTTTAAAGGTTGCAATTTCAATTAAAATTTTCCCATAATATGAATGAAAATATACATAAATGTTCACAAAGTCCACATAAGTTGTAGGCAGGTACGTAATGTTATTTCTAAAAATGTCTGAGAATCCTCATCTAGAGGCTGGTATAGTTACAGGTATTTTTGAAAACACATTTATTTTTGGTTCAAATACCAGTCAACTCTGCACAAACTCTATTTCTTTTGTTTGCCTTAAAATGTCTACATACAAAAAACAAATAATAAAAACTTAGTTGATAAAAGATGAAAGCAGTAACACAGTCATTCACTCAGCAACCAAGATCTTTGAGATAATTACTTTAAATCAAGAAGGGACAGACCATTTAAATTTATGACTTAATGCCGACACATGCATGTATTAATAAAACAGTTAGCATTAATGGAAATAGGGTTTAGTCTCCTGACTCAAATAGAGCCATCATTTCTGCTTTATACTGAACTAATGACTTATCCTTGGCAGAATGATATGTATGAATGTATTTAACTATTTAACTTAACCACTGAGACCAATTAATATGTTTCTGAAGTTTTATTTTATTTAAAAATATATATCAGCAGCCTCACTGGGATAAAAATTATGTTGAACCAGAGTTTATATGGCAGCAGTTTAACTTTAACTCTTTCACTTGGACTGTCTCATGATTGCACTGTATAAAATGAAGAGCGCTAAAATGTGGGGCAGAAGAAGCAGCTCTTGTGGGATTGGCATCAAGTTAAGGCATTTTTTAGCTTCCCAAGCTGGCACAGACTGTGTGCGATTAGGAGCTCACGTGAAAAGAGATGGTGGGTGCAAGAGAGCACACCAGAAATGTAATGTCTAGTGCACCATGCAAAGGTAAGAAGCTAAATGTGTAGCTCACAAACTCAGAGATTGTGTGTATTGTGTTTTAAAGGGTTATTGAATATAATTCTTAAAGGGTTATGGAATATAATTCCTTCTGCTCATCACTCTGGTTTTCACCTGTGGGGGCTTACTGGAGCAGTGTCAGACTGTATCAACATCATCAAATGAGACCTTAATTGTAATTACTGCCTAGATGGGCATTTCCTACAGCTGGCAGTCATGCACCAAAGCTCTGTTCAGTTTTGTCTGCTTTAGAAAACTCCAGGACCCACAACTGCATTTGATGTCAGTGTATCTGTAATGTGGCTACAGTCTACCTGTTGATGAAGTATTAAATAGCCATTATAATAATGAATTATATTTGGAAACCTATTGCTGCACAGTTCACCAATCACTTCAGAAAATCCTGGTTCCTCTTTTACATTCAGTTACTTGGTCTTTTTCTTTTAATCCATTTACATTGATTTCTACTACTCCAACTCTGCCTGCCGTTGCATTACAATTAAGAATTCTGATGAACTCTTGCTGATTCAGAAGGGAGAGGGCTCTTACTCACTGCCAGATTTTGGAAGAAAAAAAAGCCACACAAGACCCACTTAGAATTTGCTTAAGGCAGCACTTTAAAATTGAGGAGCTAAATTATGGCTCACGGAGCCAGCAGATTCAGTGGGACTAGGATCCATGAGAGCCACCACAGCACCCCAGCAGTTATGGAAGGAGACCTTGAGCCTTTGTCAGGCAAAATGAGCCATGACATCACCATCCCCAGGGCACTGCTCAGCAGCAGCACTGGCTGCTCCACAGATTTGTCTCTGGATTCCTGGTGGCTTGCAAGGCACTGCTGATGTCCCAGCCATGAGGGATGTTCTCTGGAGGGCTCTGAACAGCGCTGGCAACTCTAACTCTACACCCACCTTGAGCACATGGGATGGCTGAAGGCACATTCCCTGCCTTGCAGCAGAGGATGGACAGTTATTGGGTCTCTTTGCAACACAGTGCCGAGCCACTTTCCCTGTGCAGTAGCTACTAACTCTCACCAGGTGTTGTTACTCTAATTCTTAATTAATATCTTATATCAGACAGCTGTACAGCTGTTGTGGCACTGTCTTGCCTGGTTTGGGCATCAAAGCTGTAGGCAAGGATTTTGATTAGTTGCATTGGTTTATCTGGCTGCATCTCTGCTCATAATAATGCAATTTATAAAGTTCTGCACTCGTTAGTCATGGCATAGAGTTCTTATACACAGGAGTTTGGTTGGTCTGTGAGTCAAATCAAAGAGCTATGTAGCCCAAAATTCTGCCTTTAGCAACACTCCAAGTGATGTCAAGGGAAGAACATCAGAAGAGTGCAAGTGGAATGAACCTGCTTCCATGCCTGCAACCTCTCAAAACCTTTATTATCATGTATGTCCTTGTTCATCAGGATCCAGGCCAGGTTGGACGGGGTTTGGAGCAACCTGGTCTAGCGAAAGAAGACCAGACAGAAGTTGGAACCTTCCAACCCAAACAATTCTGTGATTCTATGATTTGCAATAGTGAGTTGTAACAACACGTTTTATATCCCAAGGTGCTGTAGGATATGCAGAAATGATTTGGCCCAGTCTCCTTTTCTCAGTTCTTCAGCTCTAAGCTCCACTGACCTGGTTGTGTACAGATAAAATTAGACCAATATGACCTAATTTATAATTTTTCTTTTCCTATCAAGGATGTCTTTATAAGATCTCTCAAACATGATAACCTCTTTGAAAGAGATATATTTTGTTTCACCGTATCATTTTTTTTCGGCTTTAAACCCTTGGCATCGCAGGAAACACGACATTGCCTTTGAAAAGGGAAGAAAGGGAGAGCCAACCCCTTAAAGAGCTGCTATTTTACACCCACGCTCCGGCTGTGGAGTCAGCTTGTCTCCAGACAAGGATCTCAAAACTTCGCAAGGCGGTAACGCGATCCAGCGGCTCGAGAGCTGCTAATCCCGGCCGAGTGCCGGAGCATCGGCCCGGAACGCGGCGGGGCTGGTCCCGCATCCCCCGGGATGCTACGCCGGGAACAACCCGGCGTTCCCGGGCCGGCGGCGCGGAGCAGCGCTGCCCTCTAGTGCCCGCCCGCTGCCCCGCAGCCCCGCACGGCCCCGCGGCCCCGCACCGCCAGCAGCGCTCCGCACAGCCCCGGGCCCGCACCGCCACAGCTCCGCATGTCTCCAGGCCCCGCACCGCCCCCGGGCCCGCATCGCTCCGGCTCCACATCCCCTCGGCCCCGCACCGCCCCTGTCCCGCACCGCCCCCGGGCCCGCATCGCTCCGGCTCCACATCCCCTCGGCCCCGCACCGCCCCTGTCCCGCAACGTCCCCGCCCCGCAGAGCCCCAAGGGCAGATCCGCTCCCCTCCCGCAGGAACGAAATGGCCCAGAGTCCCTCCTCCCGCAAATGAAGGGGTTTGATTGTTCGGCACGTGCACTCCGAGGGATCGATAATTTCCCAGTCTAAGAGCCCTCAGCGTCAAAACTCAAACACGGCTCTGCTGCATTTTCTCCCAAAATACTGTAAGAGTTTATGTCTAGTATTTACCGAAGCATATGACTACAACGTTCCTTAACTGATATATATGACAAAAATATAAATGACAAAAAATATATATGGCATAAAATGACCACAGTGAAGTGTAAAGTCCTCCTAATTCACACAGACAAAGCACCCGATCCAATCTCCATTTAAATCAATGGCCATCTTGTAATTTCTTTCCCTAAGCTTTAGGTTGGCCCCAACAAAGAAACAATGAAAACTGAAGTGCCATTAAAAAATACAAATGGGTATGGCATAGGAAATTATACACAGATTTTTAGCTTAAAATGCTGCTAGGAAAACTCAGACACACACAAAAAAAGAAGTCTAGGAAGAATGTTGCTAAACTGTTCCACATTAATTGATTCCAGATGAGACCTCTGTTCCTCACACACTGAAGATATTTGACTAAACATCCAGCTCACAAAATGAATTCAGGATTGGTTTAAGGAGTTCACCAAAAAGAAGAGACGCTGGTTTTAAGTTTGAAATTACTTTTAAATTTCTATGATGTCTGAGCTAGAAATAGCTTCTATTGTGGAATTCCAGCAATAAAACATTCGTTTGTCAAGTTATGCTTTGTTGGGTTATAGCATTTACAGAAAACAAAAATGTTAGTCTACTGTAACTCTGAATTTCACATATGTTTCTTACACTAAATTAAGTATGTCAGATGTTGTCAGAATAGCTTATTAATTGAAGCTGAAATCACATTGTATACTTTGAAGAATTTTATCTGACGAATCACTGAAATCATTCCAATCTTTGTAGTTTTCCCATATTGTTATGCAAAAGAAAAATTAATTTAGCTGTTCTATCTCTCAATCAACCATTTCCATACATATTTTCTTCTGAAACTGCTACTGCTAAATCACAGTGACTTATCTCCTGACATGTCCTATTGCAGGAGTGTTTCTGGTAATGAAGTAATCTAGTTCCTACTGATTTTTTTGGACAGGCAACACTTACAATTGTAGCAAAGTTAAAGCTGATGTAGAGAAGCCTATAAATAGCATTCTCTGTTCATGCTCATTTTCTGATGCTCTAGTGCAGGGCTGAGGTGGAAAAAAAAATTGAAAAATTAAATATTCTATTCCAGGGCCCAAGAACAGCAGAAGAAAGACATTCCTTAGGTAAAATTTTCCAAAAGAATTGCTAATTATTTTATTGAAGCTCTCGTTCTTAGTTCTATAACTTTATTTTGTTCTCCTCCAAGAGGAAGGAGAACTGCCTTTGAAGTACAGAGAGAAACTTCTGTTTCTAGAGCATAGTAGACTGAGAAATGTGCTGAAAGAATGACTTGTGTGTTAAGGTATGAAGCTCAAACCAGACCTTCTGCTCCCAATTTCCCCCCGTTCTTGCTGCCCATCTCTCAGACACGAACTGAGCTGCTCTGCCATGAAACTACTGCTCATGAGCAAACATCTGCAATTCCACTTCCACAGACTTGTAATATGTCTCCTTATAAAATCATCCAAAGGACTGAGCACAGGCATCGATTTGTGCTCCAAATCTCAGCAGACAGACCTGGCTGAGGCACATGTCAGATTAATTATTGCAGAACTTCTGCACTGAAAGCCTATTTATTTATGGGTATCCTTTAACCAATGCAGAAAAAGAGAACAAAGTATTTACCTGGAGAATCACCCAGACTTTGGAAACATTGAAGCAGATGGAAAAGCAAGGGAGGGGGAAAAGGGATAGATATTCAGTAGTGCCTGGGTTCATGCTTCCTTGATAGAGCTTCCATTCAACAGTTCCATTATTAAATAATTAAAAACATTTAATTCCTTAATAGAGAGCATGGAGTCTGTGAAAATCTTATTGTATCACAAATCAACAGGAAGAAAGTCTTTCCCGAAGAGTTCCTAGTAACTGGAACATGAAAAAGAAATGAACATTCTCCTTATAAAGGGCCAATTTCTGAATTAGTGACCTCATTTGCTAAAGAGGTTTCTTTGTCACAGATATCTTGGTAGGTAAATACTGTGTTACACAGCCACTCTGTCCTTTGTAGCAATGGTACAAAGAAGGTCTCCCAGCATATACTGGTTCTCTCCTCACCAAATGAATATTTAAAAGAGTAGACAATAAAGGGGGCTTCTACAGGAGGTAAAGGCATTTGTACCATGATGTCAGACTGCTATATGTGCTCCCACAGGGCTTCACAGGAAGCACTTTTAGAATAAAAGTTAATGGTATTTATGGGGACCCACAGCCTGATCTATTTTACCTGTCTTGAGTATGTGCTTATGCATGCATCACCCAGGAACATAATGCTTGTTGGACTAGCCCGTGTTAGAGACAGATACCATTTTGGTACCTTAAGAATAGTAATGCATTTGAAAGCCAGCAAAAATACATTAAAAAAAAAATAAAAAGAAGAAGGAAAGGAAGGATGTAAATCAAAACCTTCCCCTTTTTCATTCTGGATAGAGTATCCTTCATCTCATGCACTCCTAATTTCTGCATATCCATTTCGTGCCTGGGAGCTACAGAGCAAGTAAAAGATTTTCAGTTCGGGGCTTTCGGCATCTGCTTCTCGGGAGGAACATTTCAAATCGGCCAAACGCTCGCCCTCCCCCTCCCCGCCCCCGGGCAAGAACTGAGGGGAAAAAAAATAAAAACCGCCGTCTGCCACAGCGTTTCCTTTCTCCCTTTGGAGAGATGATCGCGCCCTCGGGGACCCGCGGCCGCCGCCGCAGAGCCCGCACCGCGCGGCCCCGCATCCCGCTCCCCGCATCCCGCTCCCCGCATCCCGCTCCCCACACACCTGCCTGGCTCCGCAGCTGGCAAGTTTCGGGTGTCCCCGCCCGCATCCCCCCGTCGCATCCTCCCTTGCCGAGCCGCCGGAGCCGCTCATCCCCCGCTCCTTCCCTTCCCTTCCCGGCTCCTCTGCCCGCGCCCGCAGCGCTCCCCACTCACCCAGAGCGGTCCGGTCGCGGCTCCCCCCGGGCTCCCCCCGCTCGCCTGCGGGTCCAGCGGGGCTGGCGGCGTCCCTTGGCCCCTCGGAGCAGGGAGAGGAGCGGGTCCCATTCACAACTCGCCGCGGAGCGGGCACGGCGGCATCTTCAGCCTATTACGCTCCAGCGGCAGCGGCGGCTGAATGAGGCTCCGAGCTAGTGGCAGGAATTAGAAAGAGGGAGGGAGGGGAAAGGGGAGAGGGAGGGAGAGGGAGCAAGGGGAGTGAAGCGAGATTAGAGGAAGGGAAAAGCTAGAGGCTGTTGCTTCGTCTCGATTTTCGTCTCCCTTCCCCCCAGCCCACGGGGAGCGCAGCCCCCCGGCCCTGCCCTCCCGGGCAGCCCCTGCCCCCCGGGCCCCGCTTCTGGGGCTCCTCTGGTGCCCGCAGGGACAAGTTGGGGTTGAAGGGGCAAAGTAAGGGGTGGAAGGAGCCCAGGGCACCCTCTCCCTATGCCCAGTCAGGGGCAGGGTGTCCCCTCCCCAGGGGTCGGTTCTGCCCTCTCTCAGTCACCCAGACACCCACGGGCACGGCTGCGGGGGGCCGGGGACCCCCATCCTGTGCCGGCGGGTTCCAGGAGGGATGCACTGTCCCTGCCCTGTCCCTGCCCCGTCGCCTCTCTGCAGATGCCCAGGACCACCCCAGGGCGGCGGGGACGCCGCAGGTGGGCTGAGCCCCCGGCAGAGCCCCGTGGAAATACCTGCACGGGGGCTACCCCCGCCTCATGGCACCCAGAGAGTAGTCTGGGCTGGACAGACAGCATTTTATACGGAATCCAGTCGTGTTTCCTGTCAGGAACAGACATTTGTCCAGGAATAAAAAAAAGAAGTGGGAAAATAAAAGGGAAAAAAACCCCAAAAGACAAAGTTCCCCGAGCATTTCTGACTGTGGATGAATCTCGGTCTGTTACAGCTCACAGCTAGAGGTGAGGTCAGGCCTCTGCCCTCCCGCTGGAGACGGAGGGGAGCACTTTCCTGACCCAGGGGCTGTGAGCCCCGGGGGAAGCACCCTGAGCTGATGCACCCATTCAAACCCAGAGGCAGCACGCAGTCCCTCCTGCCATCCCGCACAGACACAGGTGAGCCTGCAAATCCCCTCTCACCCATCAGCTTCCCCCACAGTGCCCAGGACCTGTGTGCTCCCGGAGGGCTGTGAACGCACCCAGTGCCATCTGTGCGGCTGTGGAGCAGCACAGAGCAGGGCAAGGAAGGATAGAACACGTGGCCCCTCCAGAATAAGGATTGTATTCGCTGTTGGTACCCTGGTACCACTTTGTGAAGTTAATCTGCCCATCCCCTGGCAAACCCAGCCCCCCAGGCTGCACTCACACTGCTCTGACCACACCACTCAACCCCAGAGAATGAGGCTTTTATATTCTGTGCTTAATTAGCTCTGCCAATAACTCCAGGCAAAGGAAAAAATTGGCACAAAAGCTGTCACTGTACAAACAAAGACTTTGAAAGGAAGAAAGATGATAAACAATGCATCCTAAGGAGGCTGAGGGACACTGAGCATAACACAATGGAGCAGCAAGCCATGGAATTGTTTAGGTTGAAAAAGTCCTCTAAGATCATCGAGTACCATTTCTCCGGCACTGCCAAATCCACCACTAGCCCATGTCTCCAAGTGCCACATCCACATGTCTTTGAGTGATTGAGTCACCACTTCCCTGGACAAGCCCTTGACAACCCTTTAAGTGAAGAAATTTTCCCACATGTCCAGTGTAAACCTCCCCTGGTGCAACCTGAGGCCATTTTCCTTTGTCCTGTCACTTGTTACTTGGGAGAAGACACTGACCCTGTCCTGGCTACGACTTCCTTCCAGGTAACTGTAAAGAACGATTTGCTGCCCCTGAGCCTCCTTTTCTCCAGGCTAAACAATCCTGATCCTGCCCTATGTCAGCCCCAGGGAAAGAGCAGGAGCCTCCTGGCTGCAGAGCTGGGGCTTGGAGAACTGAGGATAAAAATGGCTTCAGAGAGCTGTTGAGAGTTCCCATTTCAGTTCAGAAGCACAGCAGGGCCAGCCCTGTGTGTGCCAGGAGGGAGGGTTTGAGGCTGCCTGAGCACAAACACAGCACCCAGGGCCACACTTGGGCACCCAGGGGACTGAACATGGTGCTGGTGACAAACAAGGGCAGCAGCTGTGGGACAGACAGGGGAACAAACCCAGAAACACACTGGGGACTGAGCTGCAAGCATGAGGCAACAAGACGACTGATTGGTATTGAAGTACTAGGGGCTGTATTTTCATAAGAATAGGGCTGTGGTGCTAAGGTGTGGTTTTTGATAGGGAATTCAAGGAATGATAAAGGCTGTCAAAAAATCAAACATGCAAAGGATCACTTGAAAATGATTTTTGGGGAAACAAGGATGAGGAAGGAGAGTGATGCATGTTAATTTGGAACACTTTCGTCAAGCAATCAGGTTTTGGCAGAAAATAAGAAAGGCAAATATGCCTCAAAATAGTTCACATAGACCCAGACCTATTGCCCTTAATGTACACTTGCCAATCTCCTGTGACAATAGTAAAAGATTTACCATTTGTCTTTGTCCTGGATACACTGCAGTGACTACTAGTGCAGCTCTGCCAAAACTGCCACCGAGCTGAGACCCAGAGCTGGGCAGTGGCTGAGGATTTGTTCCTTTTTTTCCTTCTCTTGCTGACTTTAGCAGCACAGTGGAGATCATGACTTTTGTAATTCCCTTTTTTAAACTGCTGAGGTCAGATTTTTTTGAATATAAAGGAAATGTGAAAGCAATTTCAATCTAATTAAGCATATACAATAGGTACCCATAATATTCTCTAGTCAAAGAGCATATTGATCTATAATGAAAGGTTTCATTAATTCCATTCAAGGACGCACATTAACAAATGGGTGCAGTAACATCTGATCTGGTGAGTGTCTTGTTTCCTCCCTTCCTTCTGCATTGAAATCTCTGTGTAAACTAATCAGATTCTATTATTCTTTTTCTCTCATTTGTTCATCTTCCCATAGAATCTACAGATAGATGGTCCTTATCTAAAAACAAAATTGAAGCAAAACTGCTGGAATCTGTGTGTTTGCACCTCTGGCTAAGTCTCAAGTCTGATTATCTTAATAACCACCATAGAATTAATTTCACCTACCTTAAGCCATTTTAAAATTGATTATCTAACAGGCTGTCTCTGGTAAAACTTTATTTAATGTCAATAAAAACGTCACTCTAAATGGGACAGGTCACTAGCTAGAAATGCCTCTCTATATCCCAAAGACAACTTGCTCACAGCAGAAATCTACTACAACCATCTGCAAGTTGGATGAGATGAGACAAGACCTATTTTTTTATGTTAGGCATAGGAAAAAGAAGTGATCAAACCAACCCCAGGGTGTGATGCTGATAAATGGCGACATTTGCTACATTCCCTTTAGCCATTACAGTTCACATTCCAGCAGTTCCAAACCATCCTCCACTATTTCAGGAGAGCTTTTGCACAGTCTTGGCACAGGAAATGGCAGTGGGTCACGTAGAAGAGATGTAAGCAGGGAGGAGGGTCCCCTGGGGTGGCTGCAGAGCTGCTCCACTGACTCAGCCAGTGCTCAGGGGGTTCACAGCACAACAGAGGGACATTTGCACAGCTTGCCCACATCACACCTGGCTATTCCCACCACACATAAAGACAAGGAAAAGAGGAAAAGCTACTGCAAATTTCTGCCTTTGTCTACTGGTTGGTGACTCTTCCCCTCTGAAGCCTTGAGCTGGTGATAACTTTATGAATGGTTGAAGCTGATGTAAATTCAATGGGAACAGTGTCAGATTCACCAGTGGGAAATCTTTCTAAATACAGTTGCCAGATCTCTCCACACAGTGTTAGATGCACACCAAAAAACCAGGCCCTCATTATTCTGTTGCCATGAAGAGCAGCAGGGGAGGACATTGAGCTCTGGATTTAGCATTTACAGCTGCTTGAAACCTGGACTCAGAATGAAATCAGTGTCAGACATAAATAAAGGAAGTTTATACATATTTTGTATTTGTTTTTGCATACCCATATATTTAGGCTAAGAACATCTGTGACAACAAATCTGTGGAACCTAAAAAAAAGTTTGTTTTCTACTGTGGGCTTAACAGAATCTGAAGGTTTTAAAAATTCTGCTCATTGCTGAGTAAGTTAACCCATTTGTCATTTGAAAATCAGATGGCTGATTTGTTTTCTAAGCATCTGAAGGGGTACATGCACTTAATTGAATCATTGTTCTAGGAAACATTGCAGCTGAGTTCATGAAATAAGGATAAGAAAGTATATTACAAGTTGAAGTGGGGCTTTTGTTGCAAGGTGCATGAAAAACCTTGACCTGAGAACTTCAGAAACTGAACTCCAAAAAATCTTTAGGAATTCAAAAGAATTTATCAATATCCCATTTACTCAGTAGCTTGGGAACATCTGCACAATAAGTATGAAAGAAGAAATTCCTTTCCATCTTTTGACCGTGTTTTCTGCAGGCCCCACCAGCCCTTTTCACACGTGGCTTCCAACAGACACCTTCCCTCTCAGATACTGCAGACCTGCAATTTCCTGCACTTTTCTTCTCACCTGGAAAACATTAGAGATTTAAAAGGCACATGAATAGCATATTGCTGTCTGCAGGAGCTAGGAGTTCAGGAAGAAACAAAGAGTGAAAGAGAAGCAGAGATTTGTGGTAAAAGGATATTCCACATAGTCAGAACAAAGTTTTTTGTCCAAAACACCCTTCAATTCCAGTGTCATTTTGCTGATGAATCAAAGCAAAATTTGATTCCTGTGTAAAAATATGAAGGGTGAGCAGGATTGAAGGAGAGTAAAAAAGTTTTTCTTAATGACTTAAAAAAAAAGTAAGAAAACTAATTAAAGCCACAATGCCAGCTCAGTGAGGAAACAAGTGTGTCAGAAGAGTATAACTAACAAAAATGTTTATCTTGTGGCAAGGAAGTAAGGCTTTTGCACAATAAAGAATGAACAGCTCAAAGCAGCTGGTATCTAAACCATTTTTTCAAATAACAAATGTCTTCCTTGTAGAAATACAAGAACATAACAACCTGTGTTTACTTGAGAAAGGTTAAGACAAAGGCAAAACCACAAAGGTAAAAAAAATATACAAAAAACAATTGATACAGAAGCTATCTCCACAAAGGTATCAATGCAAAAATTTTCCTGGAGTTACACATTGAAACCTGGAGAGAAAAGGAAATTTTGAAGTGGGAAGAGGATTTACAGTAAAAACCAAACTGAACTGTGGAAGTACTACAATCATAAACAGGGGTTTGGGGTGGCTATTCTTGGAGGTTGGGTTTTAAGTTTCAGATATGCATATGGAGTTTTTGTAAGGAGAGTAACTACACCGATAAATCATCAGTTTGAATCACCTCTTCCAGGTGGTCCCCAGGATGGTACCTTCAAGTTCAGGGCTGATATGCCTGATGTATCAAGGAGGAACACATATTTTTGGCTTGGTTATGTCTTTTTCCTGTTCACTACAAAAAAAAGGTCTCATTCCTATCCCAGAATGTAACAAAGCTCTTCTCATTCACCTGCTGAGGGACCCTGGCCACGAGGACATTTCATATTTTACCTCGATTTCATGATGAAGATGAAAATCCTCATCTTCAGTCAAACCCAGGCATCCAGACTCAGGCCACAGAACAAACACCTTCCTACTCATAAAACACACCTGAATGTAGTACGGTTTCATTTAGGCTACAGTAGAAGAGAAGCTTATTTTTCTCCAGTTTTCAGAGATCTTTTAAAGTTAGTTTCATTCAGACTTTGATGAGGGAGCTTCCCTCATCACCTTGTGTTATAAAATCTGAGGAGGTTTGGCATGTATTGAGTATGGACATTTAGGCATTTCTGTCACTGAGCTTTGAGACCATCTTACCCTTCTACAGTTCTCAGAATATTTTGGGTCTATTTTATTCAGTTTTAAAAACTGTTGTAATGCAGCAGCATTCTGGTCATCATCCCATTTCAACAGCTCAACTGTGATGCACTGAAGACCAGGCAGGACTGGACTAGGCAGATTTTATGTCCTGAAGGGTTCTCTCAAGCCTGGAAACTCTCCAGAAGCACTGAGACAGACTTTTGGTTGCCTCGAGTTACACACTTGGCCCAATCAAGGATCAAGCCCCAGCTGAGAGGTTTTTAGAACACTGAAGTAGATTGTCACAGAGAACATTATTCATAAGGACATTGATTGAAAAATACTGTATATGTAGGGTCTGCTGACCAATGTAGATTCACAGCTATAGACTTCTCTATTTATAGCTTGAACCTAGTATCCCAAAATTACAGCATGAAGGATTCAGGGAAAAAAAAAGGCCTAAATGGGTGAGTTAGAGAGACCTCATAAACTTTATAATGTATCAATGTCTTTTACTAATGGTTTTTTAGAAATGCAGATCAGAAAATTAAATTTCTCATCTAGACAAGGTATTATTTAGTTTGGAACATGAGGCTCATTTATTTGTGCCGCTGTGCATCAAAAGAAGGAAATGCATGTTTGTATATATGTGTATGGACATGCAGCAATGGGCACAGTGGGAGCGAGGGGCTGGAGAGCAGCACCATGGAGAGGGCCCCGGGGGTCCGGGTCTGTGGCCAGGGAGGGGATTGACCCACCCTGCTCTGCCCTGGGGCGGCCTCACCTCGACATTGGGGCAGTTTGGGGGGACACAATGGAGGGAAGGGATGGAACCATTGGAGAGTGTCCAAAGGAGGGACACGGAGATGGGGAAGGGCCTTGATTTGAAGGTGTGTGAGGACACTGAGGGCACTTGGTGTGTTCAGCTGGAGCAGAGGAGACTGAGGGGAGACCTCAGTGCAGTTCCAATTCCTGGGCAGGGGCAGAGGAGGGGCAGGGACTGAGCTCTGCTCTGGGGGGACCAGGGACAGCAGCCAGGGAATGGCTGGAGCTGTGTCAGGGCAGGCTCAGGTTGGATCTCAGCCAAAGGTTCTTCCCCCAGAGGCTGGTTGGGCACTGCCCAGGCTCCCCAGGGCAGTGGGCACAGCCCCAAGGCTGCCAGAGCTCCAGGAGGGTTTGGATGATGCTCTGGGCACAGGGGGTGACTCCTGGGGATGGACCTGTGCAGGGCCAGGGGTTGGACTCGATGAACGTTGTGGGTCCCTTCCAGCTGAGGATATTCTGTGATTCTGTGGTCTAACTGTGTAGAGCACTGTTTGCATAGGCTACCAAGCAGGATGGCACTTCCAAATATATTCCTCTAATGTATTCAACTGATAGCTTATTAATTTATTTGATTAGAAAACAAGATCAAAAAGAATCACAGCATCTTACTAAAGATCATGCACAGCTTGTACACATTATTTGACAGTAAGATATAGCAGAGCTAAAGAGCTGGTAATAATTATGTCTTTAATTCCATTTCTGAATGTCAGTTATTTTGTGCAGGATGTGCTGTACAATTAATGTTTATACTTCCAAATCTAAGATATACTGCATCATCTTAACAATTTTTCATTTTTTATTCCATTTTCCCATGTTTTGTTTAAAGAAATAACATTTGATTTGTTAAACTGTACTTCTGCAGGAATATTCTTGACGTGTATATTGGGTACATCTCCCATCAGTCTGTGAATAGCCCTGACTGTGCCCAAGAAGATTTAAAGGAGAATGATGTTCCTGTAATCTCAGCTGCTAACCCTCCTGTGCTGATGAACACCAGGCAGTCATGCTTATCTAGCACAAAGATCTTTCTTCATTTAATGCCCACAGCTTGAGATAGTCAATCTTGCCCAGCATGTGCCTCAAGTATTTCAGATTGTTATTTGTGATTTTAGTGTATGTCCCTGTGCCATTCCAGGTACTAGGAGTTGGTAGCTACTTATCTATCCATACAAGGCCCTAATCAAAGGCAGTTTTACATCAGGATGTGAAGAGCCGTGTCACACACATCCAGGACATCAACCACTATCATGATTCCACAAGTTTGCTAAACAGTTATAAATTGAGCTGTTGTAGATAGACTAGCAAAATAATGATCAAATTATACATCTTTAGGCATAAATTACATAACACTGAATCAAGTGATATTATGTTGCTGCATTCACATCTATCTGCTACTGAAAAAAACACTAAGTGACTCTAATGAGCTGAAGTAAAAAAAGTTATGAAAAGAAATATGTTCACTATTTAAAGTCCACAAGATTATAATTCCTTTGCTTTTATCAGAAGATAAAAATATAATAGACTTTAGAGTTTGTCAGATGAGTCACAACAAAAAACATTAGATGATTCACACAATAATCAATCACAAAGCACGAAAACAATCTCAGTTATTAGACTTGTTGAAAAAATTGAAATGGCACCTCTTTACTATAAATCTGTCACAGGGTTTAAAATGTCAGTGATCACTATGTACAGTTTTTTTTAAATCCTATGTATAATACGGTATCATTTTGGTTTAGTCAAGATAATTATTTAAAGAGTCTGATGATATTTTTCTATGTATATGAGAATTTTTCGTATTGACATACAAGCAGGTCGAGGGTTATAAATCCCACTCAGAGAAGTGATGCCCGAAAATGATAGGCTTTACCTCAGGAAGATCAGGTGTATATTTATCTTTAATTTGCTTCTAGTTAAATAATCTAACAAGCTAAAAACACCACCACTGTTACAAGCATAATGTCACAGCAACAATCATGGAAACTAATGTAAACAATTCTTATTTTGACTTATATTTTGGATGCCTGTTTAATTTTTTACATTTCCTTTTTTAAAAAAAAACAATTTCTGTCCCCACTGTATTATATGACACTGGTGAGAAATACAGCTTTTCAAAATTCATTTCTGTTCCTTGGTCATTTGATACTTTTGGTTATTTGTTCTTATATTTGGTGATGTCTTTTAGTTTTTGAGACAAAACCCCCCCACAAATCTTATGTCGATTCCACAGAGATGTGTTACTGTTTGCCCTCGATTTCTCAAAATCAAGGGGTAGATTACCACAGATGCTTAATGCATCAAACCACGTCAGGTTTTTTCCGAGCGAAATATTGTGGGTTCTAAAATGTCATGAAAAACATGCTCAAATTGTGCTGCCACACTGTCAGATACAACTGAGAGGAAAACATTCCATCTGTAAATCCAATTGCACTATTCCCCTTAATTCAATCAACAAACGAAGAAAACGTACATATTTAAAAAATAATGGAATGTGGGTTTCCACGTGGACTAGGCCTCCTCAGCCTCTGCTCAGGTTATACAACACAAAGCAGTGCTTCACAGAGGCATTTCATACAATTTAACACAGCTGAATGGCTCTTTCCTGGGAGCATTGAAGAAAATTACATATGTTCTGGATCTGCAGAGCCCTTAATCCATGGAAAATGCTTTCATTTCCATAAGACCTACTCAGAGAAAGCCTCATCTTTCTCCATTTTCCACTGCTGTAGTGTAGGAATGTGCAAGGAGCCCTCACTAAACTGTTTAGCATCTAGATGAACTCATTTCCATGTAAAGCAGTACCTGCAATGCTCTCCTGTGTAGTAACCTCTGAGAGGTTCTCTGTAGTTGCTTTCTGCTTTAAGGGATGTATTTATTACTCTGACTCTCCTTAGCTTTTCTAAGCATCTTCTTGGAAAGGGGTTGCCTTCTGCAGGATTTCAGAGTAAAGTGGATACTCCTTTCCACCTCTTGCTGCTCTGTTTTCCACACCAGGCACCGAGACTTGACCTGAATGGACCAAAGTACTGATCTCAATTCCAAGAGCACACCCACACCATGTTACAGTGAGCCAGCTCATCATTTCCTCAGATTGTAAAAGTCAGTTATTTCAATGGAGTCTCACCTAGATCTCTGCAAATACAGTCATGGATCTGGCAATGTGCCCTGGGCAGATCCCCCACTGTGGGCAGTAGGAGGGGGGATTCTGCCCCTCTGCCCCTCAGGTGAGACCCCCCTGCAGAGCTGCTCCAGCCCTGGGGAACAGCACAGCAAGGACATGGAGCTGCTGGAGCAAAATCCAGAGGAGGCACCAAGACGAGCAGAGGGATGGAGCAGCTCTGCTGGGAGGAAAGGCTGGGAGGGTTGGGATTGTGCAGCCTGGAGAAGAGAAGCTTTGGGGTGACCTGACTGTGGTCTTGCAGGGCCTGAAGGGGCTACAGGAAAGATGGAGAGAGACTATTGACAAGGGCTGGAGTGACAGGACAGGGGGAATGGCTTCCCATGGACAGAGGGCAGGGTTAGATGGGATATGGGGAAGGAATTGTTCCCTGTGAGTGTGTGGGAGGGCCCTGGCCCAGGTTGCCCAGAGAAGCTGTGGCTGCCCCTGGATCCCTGGAAGTGTCCAAGGCCAGGTTGGACAGGGCTTGGAGCAACCTGGGCTAGTGGGATGTGTCCCTGCCCATGGCAGAGTGTTTGAACAGGATGATCTTTAAGGTCCCTTCCAGTCCCTTACAACCCAAATCATTCTGTGATTCCATCTTTTTTTATGGTGCCCTATATAATAAAGTATTATAGGTCTAGATGTTTTCTTGGTTTGGATTGATAATGCAGCTTGGCATTATTTTGAAATTTTAGTTTGCTTGTGGTAGATTATGGTATTTGAAGACTTTGTTTCAAGAATATCAGAAACAGAGAATTTAATAACAATATTTTTAAATAATCCCCTTGTGTCCTCAAGAGTTACATATGCCTATACATTTAAAGACTGGATACGAGGACCTTTTAGACTTTTAATTGTAATATTAAAATTAATAGTAGTGATGATCACGAGAGTCCAACAAAACCAAGATTAAAAAAATATGCCCAAATATTTGAAGCTCCTGATCACACAGAGAAATGAGAGGGTTTTTTCATTCATTGTAGGGATTCAGGCAATTAAATTAATACTGTTCCTGTACCATGTCAGTACCTGTTCTGTTGAAAAGTTAACTGACAAAGGCTCTATAGGAGAATTGCAAAATGAAGAGGCAGATAAAGGAGGAAAGGAAGTTACAGAACATAATTAATTAATCATTAATGTCGTGAGTCTTCAGATCAAGCTCAAATAAAGCAAACAAACCTTTTGGCTAGTAAGGAAGAAGCAGAAAGAGTCCATGATTCAGAAACTGTCACACTTGCTATTTCAATGAGCTAACACATGAGGATGCCATGCCAGATTCTGTTCTCATGCCATAAATCCAAAATAACACCATTGGCTTACTTAGATTTTACATTAAGTTCAGGAGAGTTACTTTGAATTTACATCACTGTAGGATCAGGATCAAACTGCTGAGAGGATATTAAAAGGAGATTAAACATGATCTTAAACAGCAATTTCCCAGGAGATCCAAGGATTTTCAATTTGAAAGATTTTACAACTGTCTGCGAGTTGGATAAATTTCAAATGCAGGGTCTGATAAGAGCATTTGCAGCTGCCAAAAGAACCTGTTTTAAGGACCTGGAAGTTGGCAGTGAAAGGGAACATCATGGAAGAGTGTCACAGAACAGGCAAGGCAGTGAGCAACTGGCAGGAGCTCTGAGAGCATTTCTGGGAGCACAAGGGCATTACTGGACTCATTTCAGATATTGGGTGGGTTTCTGATACTCCAGTCACTCATTCAGTAAAACTTTCAGTCTGGGCTTAAAGTACAGATATGTGTATTTTGATATCAAGATCCACATTTGGCTACCAAACTGCAGTTCATGGTAGGCTCACGCTCAGATCAACTCAGAAGTCTTTTTAATATCTTGGTCTGATTTATTTTGCTTTTTCCCAGACACAAGACTAATATTCAGCGTTTCCACATCTGAGTATTGATTCCAATGTGAATGCCTCAGCTAGCTTTGCTTCATTCATTAAACAGTATTTCTACTGAATTTAATGGAAAAACTTGGCTTTATCAAGAGGCCTGTGCTCTTGGATCTCTGCAGCTGCTGTTTGCAGGATGCTCTCAGAGCATCAGCGAGGTGAGTGCAGCAATCTGACCTGTAATTCTTGAAACACGGGATGACTTTCATTTCATTCAAATTATTTCTCATCTGGCATAAGAGGACACAATATCCATCTTCTGATGCTCTGAAAGTCGTAGGCTCAGTTGATAAATTTTCCTGAATAAATGAGGATTCCAAAGAACTGATAAACAAATAGTGAATTCTGGTTTGGTGCTGATCTATGGGTAGGAGATATTGAGAAGAGATTATTGCTACAACCCACTTGTGTAATTTTGAGTATTGTGTCCTTTTAATTTGCTTATTCACAGAGGTCCAAACTGACTAGCCCTGAAGCTGGGCAGATCTACAGCTGCTTTTTGAGCACAACTAAAATTCTTCTGTACACCAAAGAATTGAATAAAACACACACAAAGCAGACATACAAATTTTTTTGTACCTTTAACCCTGAAAATCAAGCAGTGTAAATCAGCCTCTTCAGGGATGTGCTGTAGTAACTAAAGTATGCAGATTTTAAAGATATCAAGAGAATAATTTTAAATAATCTAAACTACATCCAGACTTCATACATTAAACATGAAACATTATATAATAGGCTAATTTGAAGAAGGCTTCAAATGCCCTTAAATCTGGCTGAGGAAAATCCTGAAGGAAATCACTTCTCTAATTCAAAGTGATTTTTTTATTGTCTGGGTGTTATGATGGAACAATGATCTAGTTCACATTTTATACAATTATGTAGCACTTTTTTGAAATGAAATGGAACCAAAATGCACATACAAGTAAAACAGTTGAATTTTATTGCCCAGAGCAATTATATCCTGAAATCAGACATAAAGGCTGCAGAGCTTTCTATAGAAGACCTAAGAAAATATTCAAATATCAATACAACTTCATTCTCTAGAAACAAATCTGCCATAGGAAATACAAACTGGTATTTTTTAATAATAATAATAGAAATCCCGTCAAGTGTATACCAGGTACTGAAGCATGTCCCACATGACACTCCTGACTAGTTCATTAAATAAGATAATTTCTGCATTACTTGTAGTTCCATCCTTGGCCTCCAAGCATTTCACTTCCCTGTCCTAAATCAGAGATCCCTCATGGCACTCGATTCCTCACCTTTCAAAGCATTTGGCACTTCAGCTTTTCCAATTAAAACTCCAATTAACAACAAGAATATTTCTTTTCAGCACAAAATATTCAGTGCCTTGTGTAATTTGGGCCTGAATTTGCATGTCTTTTTATCAGCTACTGTTTATAATGTTCATCTCCATAATAGATTTACTTGAAGTTTTATTTGTTACTAGTCAAAATATTAAACTGAAGTTTTAACAGCAAACTATTGGTAAATTGACATTAAATTCAGAGTGCAGATTTGACTGAGAGGAATAGAGATGGGAAACATTGTAGAAATGTTGTAGAAACAATACATTGTTTTCATGTATTTTAAACAAAACATGTGAAAATATTAATTATAAATGTAAACCAAAATGCAATGTAAGTAAAACTAATTTTTTCAAATCTAAACTCTTGAGCAGAATACAGCATTTATTCCATTGTAGATATATTCTGGGAATTTCATTTCAAGCAGAAAAGGTGTTTAAGATGTTTCATTCAGCTAACAAATAGGAAACAATCAATTCTCAGTTTAAATAAGGTTTATGAGAACACCTATGAGAGTTTGTATCAAGTAATATGATAAGGACATGCACAGAAACATTCTGCTGAACTTTCAAAGTATGAAGTTCACTGGGTTGATAATAAAGTACTGCAATGACCTTGTTCCCTGGGATCTGATGGTTCTCATAGTGATGCATCCAGTATAAATATGTTTTTATAATTTGCACATTCTCAGGAAAAAAAAAAAAGAATGGCCTATTTTTACCAATCTCCATACATATTAGATAAGTAAAAGGCAATGAAATGTGAAAAGGCAGCAGTAAAAATGTGTAAAAACAAACATTTATAATGATATAATCTAGTTGGAGCACAAATGTCAACCTCCTCATGGTGCAGTTTCATGACATCTCGTGATTGATGAAGACAGTGAAGTTCTATTAAAAGCAGTGCCATGTTCAAGATAACAAGGTTATCACACCATTAGGCACTTTCTGGATGAAACTAACAGCAAAGCCCCATTGATGGTCAAAATATTGTGTTGCAGTCAAAGGCTTTGAACCTGTGTACCCAATTGGCAGAGAGAGGATTAGATAATCCATTATTATTAACTGCTATATAACAAGAAAATTATAGAAATGTATACAAATAGGAGGAAAATTTATGTATTAAATGTTGTTCACAGCTATATAATATAGTTCTTGCAAGGAAACCAAAAGCATTTTGTAATATTGATGAGGTTTGTAGTACTGATGAGGTGTATTCAGAAAAAAAAAGCAAATATTTGATCCATATGTCAAAAATAGGCCTTTGCCCTGACAAAATTTCCCTGGGAAAAACCCAGGAAAGCCATTGAATACACTGATGAGCAGTGCTGGCTGATGGTGGCTGAGATCTGGGAAGAGACTTCATCCCAGGGCATGGAAGAGAAACTGAAAGAGGGAAAATTTAGATGAGATATGCAGAAAAAATCCTTCCCTGTGAGGGTGGGGAGGCCCTGGCCCAGGTTGCCCAGAGAAGCTGTGGCTGCCCCATCCCTGGAAGTGTCCAAGGCCAGGTTGGACGGGGCTTGGAGCAACCTGGGCTAGTGGAAGGTGTCCCTGCCCATGGCAGGGGGTTAGAAGTTGAGCTTTAAGGTCCCTTCCAACCCAAACCATTCTGTGATTTTAAGAATCACACGTGACTTTTTGCCAAAGATGAAGACCTTTTGTCTGAAGAAAGATGTGTTTCCCAAGCATTTTCTGAAATATTTTGAAATATTAGCAATGGCAAGTGGAAAGAAATCTTGCAAATCTAATCAGATTCCCAACCATGTTAATCCACAGAAAGATGAACCACGTCAAGGAGACTTTCCAATACATCAAAAATCTATGCACTACCTCCTCAACAACAAAATACCATAACTCCCATAAACATAAATGTTAAAAATCTGCCTCCATAACAAGGCAATTATAATGAGACCTGTCACTCATCCCCTTCACCAGGGTGTCTGAGGAATGACTCATTACATTTGCAAAGAGCTTTGAAATCCTGAGATGAAAGATGGCAAAGACATGCAAAGTATTACCATCACTACACAAGGTGGTGTTATCATTGTCATCAAACACAGTGCCTTAGGAAAGGGCACTTCTGCTCAGGAATTCATTTGTGATTTTAATAGCTCACTTATTCACACGTGAAGCTTCTGTTACTATCAGAGCCAAACCTGGATCCAGGGAGTGAGACTATCAGGATTTATAACTATTTTCTTGCCCTTCCAGCCCCAAGATGTCATTGCCATACAGAGAACTGCAGCTGAACTGCAGCTGAGGATGGAGCAGCCACACGGAGCCCGTGGCTGTCAGTTCAGCATCCCCTCTACGAGTAGCAGCTGCAGCTCCAGAGCTTCTCTTTGCCAGGACTCAGGGTAGATTGTCTCTTTTGAGCTCCTGCAACTGCTCCTCTAAAGAATTTTACACAGGGAGTGCCAAAGCAAAAATATATGTGGATGTACATAATAAAGGGGAAAATAGAGTTTTTAGAAATTAGTCTTTTCCTCTGTATGTTGACATCCCCCCAAATATGGCAAGAAGTTCAACTTCCCAGATACACTGAATACCTCCAAAATTTCAACAGTATCAGCTGAAAATTGAGAAGCTTTTTGCCATTCTAGGCAGCAACACAGAGTTTGAGCACTTTGTCATTAAAACAACAGGACTGTGTCATTCTGATTCCAAATGTCAACACCAACTCATCCACCGTGATACAGCAGCAGAATTGCTACAATCAGCATCTACATATGCAGAGGAATTTTGTGGGAGGCCTTGAAAGTGCCCCCAGCAACCTCAGAGCTCTGACAAACTCCTTGGGCCACAAAACTTGTGCCTTTTGTTTCCTACTAAGTATCAATGATTCTGTACAAAGTTCAGCTATACCATGCTGCTGATCTGTCACTTTTACTCATCTATCCATCAGTAAACAAATGGCATTACTGTTTAAAAGGTTACATTTTTTATTGATCTTAAACCATGATCTGACAGGGGTTACTTGCTTTCCATAGGTGCTGTTTTTGCCAACACACCTCAGCTGAATAGCACTGAAAGTAAATTCCTGCTTTGGTTCATTAGAATATTCAGCAAGTGAATACATTTATAAATCATAATTAACTACCTCTTTCTGTTTAGTTTCTCTTTTGAATTGTTTTGCATTTTTTTGTTACAGTTCTGGAGCAGAGAGAAGTATGTCTATTAAAGATTTTGAACATCTTCTCCTGGGAAAAAGTAACTTTTATTAATTGCACCTGAAGAAATCTGTTCCTGCTTGGGGAGGATCAAGCTCTTGCTGTCTTTCTCCAGTTAAACCTAAACTAGTCTGAATTTCAACAGTGCTGACCAGTCACATACTGAGCCCGTCCCAACTTACACCTGCAGCTCTTAAATTCTGGTATTAATTCACAAAACTCTTTTGAAGTCAATGGAGCTCTGCCAGTTTTCATGTACAGAACATCCTGCCCATTATTTCTAACGTCATACCATTACAGAACGGCTCTACCAGACTCCTTGTTTTTATCAAGAAACAGTTTATTTAAATCAAGTGTATTGCATTGTGCAACACTTTAGAAAAGCCAAGGGAGTATAAAGAGTAGATTACTGTACTACTTACAATATGGGGGTGGAATAGCTTTATTTTTATGTAAATTCCTCTAAGGAATGATAGGTTCATTTTGCCTTGATAATGTTCAAGGTGGCAGTAATTCCTTGTGGAAGCATCATGTCAGATATACAGAGAAGGCTTCGATTAAAGTACACTGGGAACTAACATGTTTGCTGCTTTTAATAGAATAATAGATTAGTTTAGGAGCAGTTTCTTTTACTTTTGCTTTTTCGTGTTGGCTTGGAAAATAATTATCAGAGTTTTGAGCTGTTAGTACAAAACGCTTTGGGGTAATTAAAGGACACATAAGCCCTGCACAAAGGGTGACAGCAGATGACACTGCTGTTCATCCTGACCCTGCCCAGCCACCAGAGCAAACTGGACAGAGATGCTCCTGGTTCAGTGGAATGATTAGCATAGTGCTAATCCTGTCTGCTAAGTGGTGATCACAGTGCTAAATCCTGAAGACTGAGGAAATCAAGGATTTGTTCCCGGGGTCGTCCAGTATCACATCTCCACCCCACAGACGTGCATCTGCCTGTCTGCCACAGCCTGGCCTCCACCTGTTTGCTTCCTAAAGTACAGAAAAGCATCAGATGAATGCTTTCTAAAATGTGATTTCCAAAGACAACTCACAAATTTAAAAACTTGTCAAATCAATTTATGCTCTGCCTTCCTCAAATCAGGACAAATAAGGGAACAGACAAATCCCCCCACCCTTCAGCCACACAAAATCTACTGCCCATCCACAAGAGCAGTGCACAACACTGGGACATACTCAACAGCTCAGGAGCCAGAGGAGACCAAAATACCACTTTTGGGAAGCTCTGACTGAGGTGCCAACTTGACAACTGCTTGTAGTTCCCATCCCTTTGGGAGGGATCCAGTGAGTCCTCTGGCTCCTGGCTTACAGACCAACAGGTCTCTGTGGAAAGGCCACAGAGGACACGATTTACTCTCCCTGACTACTTATTTGGATCATTCCTCTGATTCAGAACACAATTTCTCTTCTCGTGCTGCTATTCTTCAAGTCACCACTCAACTAATTTACATTTTTTGCCACTGGCAAAGAGTAATATTCTGTTTCTTTACATGTTGATCCTTGTCCCTCTCCAGTTCACAACATGATTATAAAATGTTAAGTGCTGATCCTCCAATAAAACTTAGACACATCTGAAACTCTGTTCAGGAAGCCCAAGAAAACAATATAAAGTGAAGGGAAAGGTATAAAAGGAAACTGCAGCTTCTGTTCAAAGCACAGACTGCCTGAAAGAATCCAGTGTTAATATAACATTGAAGTGACCTACAGAAATCATAAACACTTGATGTTTTGAATCACAAGACAGAGAAAAAACTAGGTAAGACATCAAATAGAGTAGAAAACAGTAGAGGATAATAGCTACAAGGCAATGCACAAAGGTGAAAGAAGAGAGATATTACAAAAATCCTAAAATAAAAAGGTGCTAATTGCCATTCATTTTAAAAGTAGGCAATTTTCCAAGGCACTGTAACCAGCCACAGTCTTCCTGCTAGTATGGAAGAATAATATTTCAGGTAGAGAACTCTTCAAATACAAAGGCAAAAAAAGCTCCCCACATTTCAAGTAGGAAAATAATCACCCCAGCATATTCAAAGTAAATCGCACTAAAACTCATTGGATTTGTAAAAGCAAACCACAAGAACTTTGTTCAGTCTTTAATCATGACTTAGTGAGTAGGTTAATGTGACTATTTATATCATTAGCACAACCTTTTGGAGGTACACAAAATATTATTTTAGGAGTCCTTGGGCCTGTTCTATTATAATGCCTGTCATGATTCAGCTTAAACTCTCACTTTAAAACAGAAAAGTTTGATTTTATCTACTTTTTGTATTTGCTGTTAAGTGAACACATAAGAATGCACTTTCTTCTTGATTTTTGTATATCATTCTTACTCAGCAGGAGGTTGCAGGAGAATATACTGTCAGCTGTATGGGTTCCAACCATGGAAATATGGAGCATAGGGAAGCCTTAGAGCTCTTTCTGCACCCCTCAAGCCATAACTGAGTGGCTGAAATTACTTCTTAGTCTCAGAAAACACTGGCTAGAGCTCTTTCTTGGTGGCTCCTTGGGGAAGTTTTTGATAGACACTCAGACTCTACATGGGGGAGGGCCTTCAGCCCACAACACTCTTCAGGATGTTCACACACTCCATGTCTTCTGCCAGGAGACCTGTCTCTGTGTTCTACCACTTTGACCATGGCAACATATCCATTAAGGTAATGTTTAAAGGAGAACATTCCAATAGGTCAAGGTAGTAAATCACAGAAGCATGTCTGTGGTTTTTTTCCTCTATGAAGAGAATAAAAATAATGTGGTATGGAATGCAGAAATAAACAGCATCACCCTCTATCATATTTTCTTGGTCAGTTTTTCACAGGATTTTGGGATAAATTCTTACAGAGCCATTACTCCTCCTGTTTCCAACCTTCATTTTCCAACTTTCACTGTGCTCTCTGTTGCAAAAAAATGGGGGGGGGAAACCTGGCTCTGTCTTGCTTTCATGACCTACATGATTTCATGATTTACATGAAATCTTCCTGTTCAGGGATACTGAAGGAACTTGTCTTCACCTCAAAATCTCAATCCATGTCACTTGAAATATTTATTTCAGCTTTAGTCACTTACCCAGGGTTACTGAACTGCATTTTCCCTCAATCCTTTTGGCACAGGCCATGCCAGGGCCTGAGTTTTACTCAGCTTGTGGAACTAGAAAAATTGTGCCATGGCCAATTTCTTCCTCTGAATTCTCTTGTATAAAATCACTCATTTGTTAGTATGAGAATAAACAGCCCCACATGCCCCACAAGTCATGTGTAAAACCTTCTATATCATCTTGAGGGTTGATAGTCATAAAAATCTTAGCACTTACAGATTCCCTAGAAGAAGCCAAAGAACTCAAACTTTGACAGTACTAAGGGATTTATATGGACAAAAATATCCGCTAGAACATACTAAAACATCCAGTGAAGAAATGTTTGGTTTAGGAAATCTCCTGATAGTCTGAACTCCATCTCTGACCTGTTGGTATTGATTTGCTCACTACAATACATAAGTATTGACTAACCCAACCCAAACCCACCTATAGGTTACACACCTTGCACACTGCTGGACTAGCAGTGCTTCCACCTGGGAAAACTCACTGGGGGAAACAGCGAGGGAAATGCTATCAAAAAATATCACACTTCCTCTGTTTGAAAAACATTTCTTTATGGTTTGAACGAAGAATACAACATAGAAATAAATTGGATTCTACATTGTAGATGCAGAACTGCCTGGCTGTGAGAAGAGAGAAAAAGCTCTTGCAGTAGCAGGAGATAATTATGGACAATGACAGGACACCACATAAAGTCTCCTGGGAAAAAAATAATTGATCCATGCCATCAATAATTCCACTCTATCTTTTTGTCTCTCCCTCTACTTCTTTTTCTTCTTTCTTTCTACTGTACTACTACTCTTATTTGACCTTCAGCCAACCATTAAAGTAACCATTGAGCCGCAGTAATAATTTTATAGTGTGGTCTATAATCTTGCTTTTTGCATTGATGCCAGGAGGTTTTCTTCTTTTTAATATCACTCTATTTAATGTCTCCAGTATGATAAGAATGTATTTTCTGCTGCTTGCAGTGCTTTCAATTGTTACTGCAACTGTACTTATTATTTTCCAAAATTTGAAAAAGGCTTCATTGCCAGGCACTAAGACCCTCAGCTTAATCCCATCTTCTTGCCAATGACTTATTTTGGATTGTGCAGAACATTGGACCCGATTTCATGACAGCAGCTCTTCAGTCCATTGTATCCTTCAACATATAAATAAGAATTGCTTAAAATTCCCTGGACTTCTCACAGATTAGGTGACAGGAAGGTTCTGGTGCTGATGCAGCTCTGACAACGAGGGGAACAAGTACAAGCTAAAATTAAAAAGTAACACACCTATTTTCAGTTTTGTTGTACCTCTGGATATCCTATTGTATTACCTATTACCAGGGACAGTTCTGCAGAGTATAAACATCATCTTAAAAGAATTAATAAGTATTATGGCTGCTAAGAAAGTACTTGCAAAAATGCTGTAAAGCATTAAAGATATTAACGTTAGCATTTAAAACAAGCTGCATATAAATGAAACTGTGAAATTAAATAAGAATCTTTCTGCTGGCTCTTCATTTTAAGGAAATACATAAATTTTTCTCACAGAAATGCTATTAGGAAATTAATTTCAGCTAACTGTGCATGCTGAAAATGGTGTGTGCTCCAGAAGAGGGGACAGTACAAGGAGGTGACTTAGGAAACTTTATTTTCACCACTTCGAAGATAGAGAAACACAGAAGCAAGACCAGAATTTAAGGACTTGATTTGTAGCTTGAACTGCACCAACAAACTGTTACTTCGTATCAGTAATGTCACAGTGACAATGGGAACTTCCAGGGACAAATGGGGGATGCGCCAGACCCAAAGCTACTTTTTACAGGAGAAGAGTATTAAATTCTCTGATGAATTACAGTGACTTTAACAGACATAAAACTTACCGGGGGGAATCCGAAACATGCCTGGCATAAACCATGTTGAGATCAGACAGATCCAAACTGGGCATAGAGCTGTGATGGACAATTGAACTCAGCAATAATTAGGGAATGGCTCCTCCATCTTTTCCCATCCAGGTGCTGCCCTTGTTCAAATGCTGTTGCCTCGTTTGCATCGAGGGGCCCAGAACAGGGAAGTAAAAGGGCAAGATTTATTGCACAGAAAGGTCAAACCAGATAATCTAATAGTTCCATTCGATCCTGAAATTAAAACCATTTTTGATTACATGCTCTCTAAGCTCTATACACTGGCACATCTTTATAAAGGAATTTCCTTCATGTGCTCCTTTACTTGCTGTTGTTATTTTTGTTATTTTTCTCCACATTGTTTTCTTTTTTTTTTTAATTGAGACGAAACAGGGCAGCAAAAGGTCTATTCACTTTTTAAAAAAATTATTATGTATACAGGTTCCCTTATGGTTTTATGGCTGAAATTTTTAATATTAGCATTCCTCACCAACAACAGGTGTGAATGTTCTACAGGACTCAAGGGTTATTCACACTGAAAAAGGGAACACTGCTCAAATGAAAAGTCCAGTTTATATCTTTTTATGGAAGATACCCCATTTTGACTTTTTTACATACAAATCCTATTTATTTCTGAACAAAAGAATTTAACAGGATACATTCAAGATAAGTTCTCAGAATGAATAAAACTAGGGTTTAAGTGCTGTCTACAGAAATCTCTAAGATGTGACTTGACAAGATTAGTTAGTGTGGCATAACTGGAAATGGAAGAGGAAAATTTATTTAATTAATTAATTTTGAAAAAACCCCACCCACCAAACCAAAACCAAAAAACAAACCAACAAACCACTAGCAAACAATAAATCTCATTTTGAAGTATCTAGTGAATATACACCAATGTATGGTGTATATGTATGTATCCCTTCCACCCCAATTTTTATGACTGCAAAACTGACAGAAAGGAGCAGGAGAAGGGCAATATTCCAGGCACAAATGCACTGAATAGATAATCACCAATACTATTTTTATAGTCAATAACTTGTGCTTCCACAATGTATTTCAGCCTTTTTGTAGCTCCCCATCCAAGCACAAGCTGAAAGAATGTCAATTTGAGGGCAATAAAAATGTGATCTAGATTAGAATTGCACATAATGGAGAAAGAATTCCAGTCAAAATAAAGCCAATCTCATGTTACTTTCTTGGGTTGAGGAATCAGATACAGTTTCCCTTTTTTTTTAACTCATGAATTTGAAAAATATTTCCTTGGTAGAACATAATCAAGAACATGTGTGAGAAAGATCTGAACTGGTGATGCTCTCTCAGAGCAATGAAAGAAACAGATTTTTCAGAGGCAGGATTCTGATTTTGTAATGTATGTACATAACTGCAACTCCGAAGGTGAAAGCATAAATTGCTACAGGCACCTGTACTCAATCCACTTTAAAAAGCAAATAGAACAGATCTAAAATTCCATATTTAACCCCTAGAATGTTTAAGTTCCCTTCAGGAAAAAAATATCCTTAATATATATCTAAGCAGCTAAATAATTTTTAATATCTTGCTTAAGAAAGAATGCAAAAAATCAAAAGCCAAACGCACACACAAAAAAATCTTCATTGAACCTCTGATGCTATAAAACACAGTTGAAAGATTTTATAATTCTTCCCTTTAAAAATTTAATTTGCATGCTTTTCACCAATGAGGTACTTTGTTTTTCTATCTAAAAGTCAGTAATCAGAAACTTCCCAGAACCTGTTTGTGGTGGGTACAACATCCAAATTAGCTCTGATATTTTTCAGGAAGGTTTGATTTTGCAAGTTTTCCAAGAAATCTCCATGTCAGACACAGGCGGGATAAATTATCTTCCAGTAGTACCTGGAATCTGAGTGGAACAGGACAAACAATGTCACGGAAGTGAAATAGAGACAAAAAATCAGGGAACCAAAATATCTCAAGTTCATATCCACTTACATCCTGTCCTTTAAGCCATATTTTATGGCCAAATATCAGCGTTCAGGAGCTCCTTGGGGCAGGTGGGGTCAAGCACAAAGATGTGCAAGCACTTGCTTTCTACCAAACAAACTTCCTCCAAATCTTTCTCCAAGTTCTCCCCCGTGACATAAAGAAAGTCACATCCTCACCATTCTTCTCCTTTCATGCGTATATTAATTATCAGAACAAATAATTTTAATCTCCCTTATTCCCTTTCTTCTTCCAGAGCAAACCTGGGATTATTAAACAAGTAAAGCAGAAGTGGTGAAAATATGGATACTGGGAAACTTGGATTTAAGTAATTCCACTGAGGACAGGATTTTCCACCCTTCAATTTTTTAGGGGATATGAATAAGACATAGCACAAAAACACAATCATGCATTGGGTAAAGCTTAAAAAGAAGAAAAAAATGGTTTCAAAGCAACTGATATTAAGAATGCTGCTATTTTTATTTTTCTCTCCTTGGCCTAAATATTTCTGGGAATTTTCTAGTGTAGATAAGATTCTGTTCTGGGGCAATTGAAAGACAGTAAATCTGAGCTGGCTTCCTCCAGCAGAAGATGTGCCCTTATAAGACAAACTTGAAAAATCATATAAAAATGAACACAGTCTGAGAGATGAACACAATTCCAAATGTAACTATACTCATTCAAAAACAAACAATAGTTCTGTTAGAAATTGGCAGCATTCCCAATAATAATATTTAAAGAAGCAAAGCCAGAATACAATATGCACAGGCATAGTCCAACTATTTTTAACTGACATATAACTGTACACTTTATGAGAAAAGTTCAACAAGATTTGTCAAATAACTCAAGGTCTGGTTGTTCAAATCCTCACTGCACAGAACAATTGCCTCAATTTTTGAGAGCTCCCTTCCTGTATTTCATTAGAATGTGCTGAGACGCTCCACTCTGAGGGTTCCCATCTTGGTACTGGCAGAACATCACACGCATTTTCCTGCACAGTTTCTTGGGACAAAAAGGGGTTTAGATGACTGATGTAACACTATGACTTTCCACAGGCTGTGGACAAGCTGGTTCCTTCCTGTCCATCATCAGATATTTTGCTCTTCAGGGAGCAAATTTTACTTTCTCTAGAACAAAACATCTACTGTGGTGAAAACTCTCCACAAGACCATCCAAGATCCTGAAGCTTCCCAGGAAGCTGCTGAAGGCCCAGAACAGTGTGTCCCAAAAAGCTCTACCAGCACAAGGCTTCTTAGATTTAACTGCTTGACACCCATGGCATAATTGGAAATTTTTAGGCCAACCCAGATTTATAAGGTCTGTCTGATACTTAGAGACATCCCAGAGTTACGGTTCCATGCTGGGCTTTACAAAGATTTCTTTGTCAGCAAATAACCAAGTGAAACCCATCAGTGCAGACCATGGATGAGATTAGATATGTTTTTAGGTCGCAAGCTAAAAGCTTGCTAATGCTTACAGGCATTCCTTGTCTAGGAATGTTTGTTAATTTGAACTCCCCTCCCTTGCTGTGTTTCTTTAATCTCCCAACCAGCTGTCTCCCATAAAAAGATATTTCTGTTTTTAGTTACAAATCTGTTTAGAGATAAAACTTGCTCATAAATACACAACTGCATCCATGGTCTTTTTTTTTTTTTTTTTAACTGACAGCAGAAAACCAACTCCAGATGAAAAATATTGAACTTTTTTTAGGAACAGGACACGGTTCCTACTTGCTTGAAGCATGGTGCATGTGTTATAGATGCTCTAGGTTTTAGGTCTGGCGTGACACTGTGAAAGAACTCTTTGAAACAGCCATTTTTGTCACCTTTTCAGATTTAAAGCTCATGAGATGAGATAAATGGAAACTCTCTCAGAGACTCGTAGTGTTTTTACCTGCAGAACACCTGAACATGTGAAATGGATTCAGTGTAAACAACAAAAACCTCCCCCCGGCTCCAAAACTTTTTCTTTCCTAATAACAGCAAACCCAGGTAATTTCTAACTTGTTTTCCCTTCCCTTAATTCCTAGATTTTAACTAAATAAATTGTATCTAGTTCTTAATTTATATTCCATACAGATACATCAATCCAGAGTTCAACATCTCTGGGAACAATAGCTTTGAGTACAATTGAGGGCTGTGAGCCAGATCCTCTTGTTAAAACACACATATTTAGATGGTTTTTAAGCAATTTCACTAGAATGTGTTAAGAGATCTTTAATTTACCCCTGCCAATACCATATTCCTCTTAAAGCAACCTCTGTTTTCTGAATAGTTCTGATTTCCACTAAAATGATTTTCAGCTATTTAATTAGAGGTAAACTGAAATACTTCTCCCTGTAATTCAAGCTAAGTGCAAAAGAGCAACAGAATTCTAATGTTGATTCTTTACTGTTGCAGAAAGTAACATTTTAGTGATACCCAAGCAACATTCTGCAAAATGCTTCTACCAATCATCCTTCATACCTATAGGAAAACATATACTGCCCCAAACCTATCAGTCCTCCTTTGGTCATCTGCTAATTGAGGCTCTGGAAACTCATCTTGCAGTATTACTTCAAAATTTAGCCGTGAATATTTCTATATATATAATATTCTGGTGTTAGCCAGCATATCTTAATTATTAAAATACTATTTCAAATGTATTTCCATTAATATTTACTTTACTTCTGCTGCAGTTCAGCACATAGTTCTGTGGAAAACTGATTAAAAATATAGTTGCATGAAATATATGAAAATTAAATTCTACTAGTCTCAAAATATCAAGATTTTATGGACAATGTGCCAAAGCTCTGTGCTGTACTGTAGAGTATAAATATTTACAATTGAGTTTATGTATTAGTAGTTAAATGCTGTGGGATGTACTCATTCTCCCAAGTGAATTCCCATCTGAAGACACTGCAGTCTGTCAGTTAGACCACAGAGCTGTGTTATCTAAACCCTTTCACAGGGGGCCCGTGTCAGTCAGATCCCAGAGCGACCGGGACCGAGGAACACCTGGCACTGATAATGGGGACTGACAGGAGCAGGCAGGAACAGAGAACTACTTCAAGATGAAAAAACCTTTTCCCAGTCTGCAGCTCAGGAAGGTGCTTTTCAGACACAGTCCCTGCCCTTGGGCTATTCCCCAGAGTTTCCCACAGTGGGTTCCACTGGTTGTGTCTGTGCAGTGGGGACATGGCCCAGGGTCTGGGCCAGGAACCAGGAACTGCAGCTTGGAGATGTAAAATTAACTGAATCATTGACTGGTTTGGTTTGGAAGAATCTTAAAGCTCATCTCCTTCCTCCGCCCTGCCATGGGCAGGGACACCTTCCACTATCCCGGGTTGCTCCAAGCCCCATCCAACCTGGCCTTGAACACTTCCAGGGATGGGGCAACCACAGCTTCTCTGGGCAACCTGTGCCAGGGCCTCCCCACCCTCACAGGGAGGAATTTCTTCCCAGTATCCCATGTAAACACACCTTCTCTCAGTGGGAAGCCATTCCCCCCGTCCTGTCACTTCAGTTCCCGAAGCACAGTCCTTCCCTGGCTTCCTCGTAGATCCCTTCTGGAGGGTGCTGTGAGGGCTCCACACAACTTCTCTTCTCCAGGCTGAGCAGCCCCAGCTCTCTTGGGAAACTTGGGACTTTGGAACTTGGAAGGTTTGAGCAATCTCCTCAGTCCAGCTTCACACAAGCCATGGGGTGATCCTGGGATTCCAGCCACTCCAAGGAGCTTTTGAAAGCACCTGGAGGTCTACAGAAAGGTGAGCTGAAAGTCAGTAGCAACCAAAGAAATTACACTGGCTGCCACCATCCATGTGGTCACACTGTGTTCATACCCAAGCCAGAGCAGAACCCTGTGACTCTCTGTGCACAGTCATAACAAGATTACCCAGCAGAATGAACCCTTTAATCAAAAACCAAATCCTGGTAAAATGACGACTTATCCAAAATTAATTTTCCAAGTAATGATAGCAATAGTAAGTAACAACATGGAACTCCTCAGTGTCCCATCTACAAATTAATTAAAGAACTTGTTACAGGGAGAATAAATATCACACACAGGCCTGTGTGGCACAGTTGAAAAATGATCTGACAAACATGATGCCTCCAGAGGAATGAGTTTGCAGTTAAACCAGACAGGTTAATACCCTACTTACATCCACAAGACACTCACACTGCTCCCTTGCAGCTGCTGTGACTTGAGACTAAAAGCTTTAACCAATAAAAACCATTAAACTCGGGCAATAAAACAATGTCAACCACAAGAGACCACATGACTACGGATCAATACATGGTATTTCCTTTCGAAGTCATGTCATAAGGTTTTCAGTTTGAAAATATTTTTTGCTGCTTTAAAAATGCAGAGGAAAAAAAGAAAAACAAAGAAAACTTGTTCAGGTCTACATTTAAAGAATCCAAACCAGAAGGCAAAAAATATAAGAGATTCATGGCGAAATCACTACCAAAATGATAAAAATGAAACATGGAAAACTGTGGCATGTCATGGACATGGGTGTGTCGTTTGTAGGGCCAGTGGACTCAGATTCATCCACAGCTACACTTACTCTTTAAAAAGATATATAGTTTTAGGTAACAATGCACCAGACATTTTCTAGAGCTTCCTCGACTTTTATCTACCATGGAGTAGGAAGATTAATACTAATGAGAGTTGATTAATACTAATGAAAGTAATTCCTTTCCAGGATTCAGGTGTTACATAAACAGAATCACCAGGCCAGTACTGTCCTACACCCAGGAAGGCAAAACCACCTTGCCATGAAGCACAATCTCCCCCAGGAATCAGCCTTCTGTGCTCTCAGCACAAGGTAGGGGACCCAGGCAGAGCTTTCTGTGGCTGTGAACTCCTCCACACCTATGAAGAGTTCATCAGAGGTGGGGGTTTTATCCCTCACCATGTCTTCATCACTGTGGTGACTTACATGTTTTCCAACACATTATTTAACATATTCATAAATATTCTTTATATTTATATACTACTTAAGTATCAGACAATATTGTGAAGCAAAGCAGAATGAGCTCAAGAGAAAGGTCAAAGAACATCCATAGAAGGTTAAAAAAATACTTATTTCATGTCCATTTTCTACCAAACCCCTTCCCTCCCACCCATTTGCAATGTCTCTGGTTTTACCAAAGCCTCCTCACTTGACTCTTACATTCAAAGAAAGCTGAGGGTGAACTTGCCCCACAACTCCTCTGTCCCAAACCTCAGGAGGGTTCCTGCACCAGCTTCCCCCCCTGCCAGGCTGTGTCAGTGTGTACAGGTGAAGTGCAGTGCCTGTGAGCTCCTGACATCCCTCTGCTGCTCAGCCTCCCCTCCTGGAGCAGGAGGACGAGCTGCACTTGCCTCAGACTCGTTGCAAAGCTTCATTTATGAAGTCTGACAGAGATGGAAAGACAAAGCAGATCCCTGGACGCTCCAGTCCTGTGATTTTCCAGTTCTACACTCCTTCCTGTCCATGTTATTACTAAAAGCATGGGGCTGTTATATCTACACAGTCAGTACATTTATCTTACCCAAACACAGCCCAGCCAGGCAACACCACATTTTGTTTCTTTATGAAAAAGAACAACAAAAAAAAATTATATAAACCCACGATGAAACCTTAATTCTTAACTGAATGACCCCTTTGACATCAAATTACTGTGATATTTCAATTCCTTGTGCCTTAACAGGGCAGCAGCTTTATCTCTCTCAATGTTAAAGGCCTTGGGAAGTGAGATGGGCAATCAAAGTAATAGAAAAACCAATACAGAATGTCTATAAAACTGAGCTGAATATCCCCAAATGTTTTCTCAGCAGGTTGCCTGTTACAAGCTCAGGCACCTGGATAGTAAATTACTGCAGTTTGATTTGTGCAACAGGTATTTTGTGTGTGGTTACCAAATTAGCAGGAACAATCCAAAAATTCCCCATAGTCACTGGCCCCCGTGTTCTGGTTTGGAAATGTCATTGCAAGTTTACTTGGGAAGAAGCTTTGAAGGGCAGTTTTTCAGGAACAACTTAAATACATTTTCATGGGTCAATTTCTGAAGAATATTATTGTTTCTATTTTGAATTGTTTGACCTTCATGTTATGAAAATCAAAGTCACGCAAAGCCTTTTTTATATAAACTGAAATTAGGAAAATGTCACTTCTTACATTGTGACAGGGGTTCAGAGGCTCTCACACACGTATACACACTGCATTTAAACTCCCAGCCAATTTTCTGTTCCAGTAATAGAGAAAAAGGGAAGATTTATGGCAAGAATAGTTTCCATTTCTTTCTCCATGATTTGATTTTTTTCCCCCTGTTATCCACATATCAGAGAGAATATATTCAAGTAGAGCAACCATAATAAAAAAAAAAAAAAAAGGAGGTGAACCTTTATTGGATGTAGGAACAAATCTCCTGGACCTACTACCTGCTTTTACTTTTTTTTTTTTAATTCTATAGATAAAATATGACTTTGACAGGGAAAGGTGGGTGTAATTAGAGCACAGGTTTTGGACAAATAGGAAAAAGTGGGGTGAGGAATTTCTCCTGCTGAGAGAAAGCATCAGGTCAGAAAGAAGACAAGAAAAAATCCCCCTCCATGTTACCTTACCTCTTGTAAAATCTGAAAGGTTTTCATCTCCCATGACTCAAAGTCAAGAAATGCAAGAACAGACTGACCAAATGACCTTGATGAGAAATAAAATCCCCTCACCATTTTCCCTCTCCCTAATCTGTACCACAAACTCCTCATGCTTTGGTACTTTCCCTCCTTCTCCCACTGCTTATCTTGCAGTGTAACTAAAGGTCACCTTTATTAGAGACTGTTTCTGCCTATTTCTAGTTTGAAAATCGGAATTCAGCCACCACATTAAAAACTCCTCCTGCTACTGATTGTTCTGGTGCCACAGTCACAGACAGGTCAAACAAAATGACACGGGGAGAGAGAGGTGAGAGATAATATCTCAGAACCCAAAGGTGAGGACAGGAAGGTGCTTCATGATGGCACAAGCACTTCCCAGCACATACAACTCTATCATTACTACAAGCCAAATGATTCATAATTATAGATCTCAGTCTTTTTTTAAGGTATTTTAAATGTTTATTGATTTGTAAAGGCAGCATGACTCAAAATTGTGCTGACCTTGGAAAGGCCGAGAAGGCAGAACTCTTAACATTTTTACCAAATGAGCTGCAAAAGCTACAGGAGCATCACAGCCCTGCCATGAGACACCTGGAAAGGTCACTCACAGCCCAGCCTTGGGTCACCCTTGGGACACAACAGCAAACTCGCTATTCCAGAAGAGTCCAGACACTCAGGGTTTGGAAGGGATGAGCATCTGATCCATCTGGGAGGAAGAAAAAAGCATTTTGTGGCCAAGGAGGGAAGGTGGAGGAAGAAATATTCCTTAGAAGGAAGTTTTTGTTTCCATTGGCCAGATCAAAGGCTGAAGCTCAGACAGGAGAATTTGAAAGCACTCGAAGGACTGCAAAATGCAGAACATTCCAAACGAGTGCTGGTAAGACTTTTGTATCCTGAACCATCTCATATATTCTGTCAAGAAAAGTATTTATTGAAAGATGAAAAGGAGTTTTAAAATAGATTATTGAGACTATTTTTGCAGCCTGTGCCCATAAGCCCTTGTTCCAGAGTGAGTGCCAAGACTGAGGGCTCAGAGGGAGAGAAAAAAATGGGAACTAATAAATTCAGCTTTGCTTTTGAGTAAGGCACCCTTTCCCAGCCTCATGCTGATAAAACCTTTATGCCACTCGATGGCATATTCCCCCTCGCCCTCAATTTTAATTTGAGTTTTTCCCACATCATATGTAGCATATGCAGAATACATGATGGTGCCTGGAATAAAGGTTTCATTAGCACTCATTTGGGATGCAGCATAACTCCCTTATGATTTCACAATGTGGAAGGGAGGGAGCCATTCCAAATACCTCCTGCTGAAACGTTTATTATGCAACCAGTTATCACCCACTTTCTCTTTCACTCCCCACCCACGCACTGCCTGCCCCATTACAAACTCAATTTTGTTTAGTTCCTAAGAGCTGCATAAACAGACTCCAGCCATCTATGGGTGCATCTTGTCTTGATGTAGATTAATACCATTTTAACTCCTCTATTTAGGTGGGGGTTTGCTGATGGGTTGGAAGAAAATAACTAGGGTAACTCTGCTTTAAAAAAAAAAATTGATAAAACCCCATTCTTATTTAAATGCACTTTCAATTGTTGGTTGTGTTGTTTTTTTGTTTGGTTGGTTTTTTATTTTTGTTTGTTTGTTTGTTTGTTTTGTTTTGTTTTGTTTTTTTAAATAGAAATAGAATTTTATTGCAAGAATTCAGTTAACATTTTATCTTCAAAATTCTGAGGAATCTGTATTTTAAGGAAAAGTTCCCCCTAAAAGTTGAAAATCTTACCATTTTAGCAAGATGCAATTGTGTGTCTTTATTTTGAAGGCCATGGAAATGAGAAGGAAATGTATATTTATTTTAGCTAATGGGTAAGTAAAAAATCTCAGGAAGATGTCTTTGAATGGGTCTGTCATTTTAAAGTTAGGTACTGTACATAGTCCCTAATTGTACTGGGGAGAACTGTGCTGGCATGAAAAGCTATTAGGAAGAGTAAGAAACTTTTGGGTGGAATGCAGTGTTAATGAGAGCTCATTATGTTATTGCAAATTTTGACACACTCCATGTTTTTCCTACAGTCCCAGCTCCCCAAGCAAAGTAAGTTTTAGTTCTCTAAAAAGGTAAAGCAAAATTATCCTTCCCTCTGTCTCCAAAAATAAAAGCCAAATAAAAGGATACATAATTTAGATCCCTATTATTTAATACTACTCTAATTATTTAAGATAAAGCAATTTATGGCTTCCAAAAAGTATGATTAGCAAAACAAAGAATATTTAACATCTGGCACCATAGAAAACAGCCAGGAATTGCCTCTCAGGGAAGATGAATCTGCCACTCCCTGGCAAGAGGCTCCACCACACAACTCATTTGTTCAGTGGTTGTTTTCCAGCTTTACCTACTGCAGGAAACATGAGACCATTATTTCTTCTGATTTCAAAACTAACAGTGATTTAAGAATGTAAGGTATTTTTATTAGTTTTAGACAGTTTCTTAATGACATGATTTATGGAGGTTATTTTGGAATGTACAAAAATGCACATAGACTGCTCTGTGTGGATACACTGTCCCTGAGTAGCTTTTTAGTTACAGCTTCTGGAAGAAGATGGGCCTTTCATACAAATTTAGTTTTAATTGAAGAATCTTAAATAAAAAGTGTGAGTTTTCCTTGTTCTTCTTAACTTTTCTGATATTAAACAACATTGGAGCAAATCAGATTTCCTGTTCCATTCAAATTTCTGATTGAATGAAAAAGCAGCAAACTGTAAACAGAACGAAAATTATACCAAGATGAAATTGCCTGATCTACATTTTTATCTGTTGTGAGTCCATACAGAAAATCAGATTTAAAAAAAAAATAAATAAAACCCCTACAACAAAACAAAACAAAACAAAAAACCTACAAACAACCAAAAAAAAGCTCTGGGATGAACACTGCGCTTCCCTCTTTATTTTCAAATATTCATATCACCTGAACAGGCAATATTCATATCACTTGAATAGGCAAATGTACGACCACCATAGATTACAGATAATTATTTTAGATCCTTTTTTAGAAGAATACACATCCTTTCTTCATCTGCTGGATGACTAAAGGAAACTGTCTCATTATTACACCAGTATCATCACAGTGACACAGCCAACACTGTATCAAACCTGATCAAAATTCTATTCTTCCTTGTCTAACAGCTGGACAAGAAATGAGATCAAGTCTGAATCCCAGCTCACAATGTGATTTTTCTGCCTATTTGTATCCTTTAGTATATTTTATTCTTTTTCGCCCAGAAAATTAGAAGTGATTTAGTTCATTTCTTTTTTCTTTCAATACTCAATTTAAGGCATTCTTGTGTGCATCACTCCAGCACAAGTTTGTTTTGAAAACTTAAGTTCACCACTCTGTACATTCTAAATTTAGTCTAATTACTGTTGCTGTTGAGCAGATAATGTACAACACAGAAAAATCCCAGAGCAGCTACAGATGCACTTCTGTGCTGTGCAGAGGTGAACACAAAGGCAGAAACAAATGCTGTGTGCTGTAGTTACACACATTGGAAAGCAGAGCACACACTCCTGCTTTGTCTGGGCTTGGGATCCAGCCTGTCTGCCTGCACCACACAACGGGCTTGTAAAAGATACACAGCTGAGAAAAGCCTGTGAAGTTCATTCTAGTTTATGTAGGGTCTAAAACAAGAGGAGTCTAATTCTAATTGGCCTTTGGGGCACTACCTAAATCAATAAAGAATGGCAATAATAATGCATATGTGTTCCCACCAGCCTTTCTTCCTGTTATTTATTTCTTGTGCCCTTCACCAACAAGATAAAAAATATTTTTGCTCATATATGAAAAGTTTGGTTTGTACTGCAAGTCTTTAGGAGGGGGGTCTCATCAACATTTCTTAAACTGAAATTCCTTCAGTCTGTGGGACTCAGGTTATGACACAGCTCAGTGTCCCCCCTGGATACAAAGGTTTTCCACACAGGTGTAGGAATTTCTAATGCAACTAAGAAAAAACAAACCCCCAAATCAAACCCAAGAGAAGTCCTCAAAAAATGCTTCGAATAAATGAGTTTTCCAGGTGTTTAACAAGAACTACCCTGTTCAGACACTCTTCACAGTGATGTCTCTGGGTTGGCACCATGGTGCTTTCCCTCCATGGCTCTGAGGCCTGAAGAGGCCCCACAAGACCAGTCCCTGTGCTGCACACACAGGGCACACTCCTCTGCCACACAAACACAGCCTGGGCACGTAGCGAGCAAACCCTACCAAAACAAAATGCTCTGCTGCACACACCATTCCCCTCAGGGAGAGAATCAGAGAACAAAATACACGAGACAGATGTAACTCATGTTGCTTAATGCATTCCTGGAGGCACTTGTAAAAACTCTATTTTAAAACCAGAGTAATTTCCTGATCCTGCTCCTTTTTTTCTCCACCACAGCAATAACAACTTGGTTAAAATTTGGAGATAAAGTTTAGTACCATTACACTAAGCTCATCCCATGTTCGGAAAATAAGAACCCAGTTTTCTAAAAGGGTAAAAAAATTTTCAGGTCAACCAAAGCCATGAAAATCCACAACGGGTAAACAAGGTCTGGTGCTTCCAGAAGGAGGAAACATGAGGCCTCTAATACCTCACACTTTATATTCTGTTAAAGGAAGATATATTAATTTGAAGGAAATACCTTGATTTTGTTTCTGCACAAACTCAGCAAAGTTCTCATTTGCATAGCCTTAAGTATACACTAGAACAGATTTACTTAAATAAATATTACCATTTATCAGAATTTTTCTTTATTTCTATGTTTTTTCCCCCTAATGAGCAGAGATGACAACAAAATAAGTGACTAATTTGACTACAAGTCCATTTGCTTAAATGATAAAATAGAATGCTGGAGATATGAGCTCGTTTCACCTGTGGCTAACATATTTTTAAAATATCATAGCTGTACCTTGGGTAATTGTGAAAGCCATTTAGTGCTTCTACATATTTATTTACAAATAATCAAATTATATTTTGGACATGATACAGTAAATCTAAAACTCTTGGGGCTTTTTTAGCCTTACAGTGAGATTTATTGCACTGTAGGCTGGTACAGCCAAGGGTTGAACCCCTGTTCTGCCCATTCATCACATGTCAAGATCTGAGAACACTGCCTGACACAGGATGAAAATCCAGCTGGGAATTGCCACAGCAAAGGGCTGCAGTGCAGTACAGTGAGACCCTGCCCTCATCCTTGGCAGGGATCCTTACCTGAATCCTTACCTGCATTCAGCTCCCAATCTCCACATTAATAACCAAGCCTTCCATTCAGAGGAGTTTTTAAAGGAACTCCCACATATTGACATGTGTTACAGAATTCCAGACTAGAAACGGAAAGCATGAAGAGGAAAAAAGAAGCCAAACTAGAATAAAAACAATATATAAATCAGCAAAGTTTCTGTGGCTAAATTCAGTCATATTATATACTATTTTTATGTCAAGCTTTAAAATACTGTCTGCAAACGTATGTGATTACTGCAAATCACAGAATCATAGAATGGTTTGTGTGGGAAGGACCTTAAAGCCCGCCCAGTCCCACCCCTGCCATGGGCAGGGACACCTCCCACTAGCCCAGGTTGCTCCAAGCCCCGTCCAACCTGACCTTGGACACTTCCAGGGATCCAGGGGCAGCCACAGCTTCTCCAGGTAACCTGTGCCAGGGCCTCCCCACCCTCACAGGGAACAATTCTTTCCCAATATCCCATCTAACCCTACCCTCTTTCAATACCACATGGGAGGCAGAAATCCTCATTCAGGACACTCTGTTTGGGGCAGGGGTGGGGTGAAAAACCCCAATCCATAAGCACTCTTTGTATTTTACCCACATAATTAACAGGGACTATTTCCCTTGGGTGTGGGTTGCACAATCACTGAATTTGATCCAGAAAATTGTACATTTGCTCAAGCTGCATCAGTCAAGCCCAGCTCCAGTGAACATTAACATGCTGTGTAACATGCAAAATAAATGATGTGTTCTACTACCACAGGCAGAACTATTATGCTTTGTCTGTGCAGAAAGCTTAAAACACAGCCCTTCCTCATTTGTATTGCATGCAAGCATGGCATTGTGCTAAAGAGTTTTTGACTTAGGGATTAAAAGTTAGCTGGATAGGAATGTGGAAATTTCTTCTGCAAAGCATTCTGGTTTTCTAAATAAATTAACATGCTTTCATTTGTTTCAGAGAGAAAACCACAGAAATGGTGTAAAATCTTGGCGTGTTTCTGAAAAAATAAATCATGAAAGTGAGGTTTGTAAGATGCAGATGGCTGTTGAATGGGCATTGCTCAGGACTTGGTCATAAACCCACATTTTTACTTTCCCTATGGCCCATCCTCTGGGCAATATGGGGGTTGTCTTGATCATTAAGCAGATGATTTGCAGATTGTATCTCTTTCTCTCTCACACACCTAATCTGATCTCAGAACAAATTTATCAGAAGTAAACATCCATGTCACACTGTATTTATCAAATAAATACAATTATTTACACTACAAATCTGTATTTAAATATAACCTTTTGAAGTCTGCTACTCTTTATACTGGAAGATATAGATTTCTTGGGATAAAGGATATCGAAGAAAAAAAATTCCAGAATAGTTCTCGAGTGGCTACTATATCTAATTGTTTGTTTTCTTCAAGTTACAATTTCATAGAATCCCAGAATGGTTTGGGTTGGCAGGACCTTAAAGCTCAACTCTTTCCACCCCCTGTAATGGGCAGGGACACCTTCCACTAGCTCAGGTTTCTCCAAGCCCCGTCCAACCTGGCCTTGGACACTTCCAGGGGTCCAGGGGCAGCCACAGCTTCTCTGGGAAACCGGGGCCAGGGCCTCCCCACCCTCACAGGGAACAATTCTTTCCCAATATCTCACCCAACCCTGCCCTCTGGCAGTGTGAAGCCATTCCCCCCTGTCCTGTCACTCCAGACACTTGGAAATAGTCTCTCTTTTTAGATTTCTTTAGCCAGATGTGTCATGGGATTCCTCCTTGCCCAGCTGATAGAGAGGAAGACCACAGGGTATGGAAATGAGAGAGCATGAAGCATAAACTGGAGCTGGCTCCAAAAGAGCCAAATCCAAGTTTTCTGCATAAATCAATGTTGGAATCCAAAATTTCTGGTAGAAGACAGAGTAAAATAAAAAAAGAAATAACTTGAACATTCTCCAGGCAGCGGGAGGGTCAGGGACAGAGGGGCTCCACAGAGGCCTTTGCAGGGAGGCCTCGCTGCCGTGGGCACTCAGAGCCCGCTGTCTGGCACTGCCACCGGGGACCGTGCCACCAACTCACAGCGTTGGCTACAGCACTGTCAAAACCCTAAAGGTGCCCTTAATCTGCCTGTTCTAACAAAAGAAATCTGCACACCTGCAGCTCTTAAAAATGTGGCAACAGCTGTCTAATCCCAAATTGAAACCCCAGCCACAGAGTCCTCAGTTACAGCAAACCCTCCCAGTTTGTATCCAATCCAGAAAATGATAGATACCCTCAATCCCACTAAAAATTCAAGAGTCCAGACTGCTCAACCCCTTCCTAAGCAGGCCATTTGTCACCCAAACGACCTCTCACCTGAGGAGTAGCAAAGTGACACGTGCCCAGATAATGTACACACCTTTCAAAGGCTATTTTAGGCTCACGAAACCCAACTGCCTTAGGAAGTCCTGCCTCTGGGCAATTCAAACCATTTTACCAGGCTGAGGTTTTTATATTGGTTTTATAAATGTCTTAAGGGATAGAAAAATATATTCCATGAGCTAGAGATTCACTGAATATGCTGTGATGGTATAGAGTACGTTTAGGCCAGGACTAAAATAAAAGAGCTACAATTGGTCTCTTGTCCATATTTAAGGTAAAATAAGTGCCTAGATTTTCAGAAGCACAGAGCTCAAATCACTCATAGTGAATTTGGAAAGTGCTGAAAAATTTTGAAAATGAGGACCAACTTTTTTCAGACTAAATATGAATAAGAATCTAACCTGAGGCTGAAGTTCCTGAAAATCCTACTGCCCTATATTTGTTTTTCACTTCTCTTCTGGTTTTACACCCATACACAGGAAAAAGTCTCCTCTTTCCTGCCTCCATCCTGCTTTTAACCAATTCTTTTCACAGTGGAAACTGAATATGTACATGTGTCAGCCCCCCAAAACCATGAAGTTGAGTAAAAATCTGTAGCTACACTAATGGAGTTCACCCTTTCTTACCTAAAATATAGATAGGATTTTGCAGAAAGAAAAGCATGATAAAAGCAGGGTGCTCATATGAAGCATCCACATCCGACAGTTCCAGTTCAAAATTTAATTACTCAATATTCCATTGGGAAGTACATCCTATTCTCCCTGCCCCTATGTTTGCTATTTACTGCTAAAAGAAAAGATTAATATCTGCAATAAAGAACCTATAACATTATAGGTACAACACATTTTCCTTCTGTGTTTAGAGCAACATGATTCATCAAGGAGTCTGAGCAGCTGCTTCAAGTGTTCCGAGGTGGGAGTTGTAGAAATTTGAGTTTTCAATTAACAATTGCAGCTGAACAGGCACAATAAGGGAGAACTCTACAGCTTTTTAAGCTTGCCTGGTTATAATCACTTTATAATTGTTAGAACTAAAGATTCGTCTACATGGCAGATGAATCTACAGCGTTCCTGTGTTTCCCAAACTGTCAGCATCTTTTCTGTACTCTCCTAAGGCCCTTTAAATGCACAGTTTGAGGGCACAGATACAGCTCTCCAAGCTGTCTGTGTACAGGGTACAGTTGCTTCTACTTTCAAAGAGAAGATGAAAATCAGAGCAGAAATTTCCCTTTGACACTTTTCAGAGCATAAATCTTTGTCTTACAGTATTTATCAGAACTACGCTTAGTTATCAAGTTCTGTAAAAATTCGCCACAAGCAAAAGAACACAGTTACCAACTGATATCCTCTTGCAGAGACAGAATCTCCTGGACATAGAGTTGTGCTTTGTTGCTGTCATCACTGTAAGGCACAGGAGCACACGCACCTGGCTGGTTACAAACACACAGGTTCTTATTTCCTGATACAACTTTCCTGATGAGTGTTGAGCTGAACATTAGAAGTGCCCCAGGAATTCAGCAGGGAATGGAAATGACATTGGACTGAAGTGAAAGGGCATTTTAAGTGGCAGAATAATTAAACCCCATTACTTCATATCTGAAGATCAAACTGATTAGAATTTGGAATTTTTGTCCCATAGAAAATAAAAATTTTTGCAACCATTCCCCAAGTGAAAGAAGGCGGCTAAATATCAGGTAATTATGGAACCAAATATTAATAATGAAATGTCATTTCTTGCATGGAATCAGATGTTCTAAAATCAGCAACGTGAGGAGCAGTACCCTGAACTCCAGGAGTCTGAATTTGGCTCCATTTACACAGCTCTGAAAGTGACTTTTTATGTATCACCAAGGATTACTCAGGTAACAAAGTCAGGAAAATCATGGGAGTGGGATGGACAATTATAAATCTTGGAGCATGAAGAGTTTAAAAATAAAACACAAATGTTGAGTAGCCCTTAAGCAAACTTGAATTGCATTTTTTTTCACTACAACTAAGATATGTACAATTACCTTTAAACATTTCCAGACTTAAAGTGAGAAACATTGTTGAATAGAAAGCATATATCACTCTCTTAAGAAATATAATTCTACCATTATAAAGAACTGTCCCTGATTACAATAAGAACATTACAGATATTATGTTCGGGAAATAATTAGAACTATTCAGGCAGGTTTACCTTGCTATGAAGTCAAGGTAATAAAATAGCCAACAATGTTCCTAATATTTGGAGCTCTTGGTGGAACTAAAAGAACACAGGATTTTGTTTAATACAGTAATGGAAATTAGTGTTATAAGAAAGGCAGTATATATGTAAAACATATTCATTCCCATTGAACTACTTATCTAGCAAGTAAATATTTGCAGATTGAAGTTATTTGGTCCAAAATTATAAAGATATGTAAGTTGTGAGCAATTTAAACACCTTGCTGCTCAATGCAGTTGTTGATCTCTACCAGGGCCTGTAGATTACAATTTAAAAACATTGATCTATAACTATTTTATTGAAGTTGATCATATTTAAGTGGGATTTGGGTTTAAAATGTCAGGTAAGATTTTGAGGGAGGTTGAAGGGGAGAGAAGGAAGGAAAGTTATACAATAACAGCTGATAAAACAATACTAAATTAAATATTAAGTTGGGCTTATCAGACACAGCTGGATCCTCTGGGTCTGCAGAACTGAGCTGAAATCTTACAAGAGAGCTCTGCTTCTGGTTAGAAACACTTCACAGACATTATTTCATTACATTTGAGCGTTTTAATTATCCCTCTGATTGGGACTCTGTAGGCATATGAAAGTGAAAAGAAAAATGAGCATGCTGTTTTTAGAATTTCCAGAAAGATTCCTCAGTTGAAGTTCAAGTTTTCTACAAAAAAATAAAACCCCACCTTCAATTTCAGAATTGGGTCTGAGAGGAGATGCAGGGTTTCATTTTTTTTTCTTTTGGGTTTTGTAAGCCTATTTATTATCCAGACCTAGTCAAACTAATGAACCACAAAAAAGGATATTAATTTTAGAACTCACCAGCATTGTTCTGGGACCTGCTGCAAATGTCATCAATAATAGAAAATGTATCTAGCGTGAAGGCAGCTTGTCAACAAGACGACTGAGTCCTGCACTCTTAAATTGGTTATTTTAGCTCACACAAGATCTTATTGACATGGATGTATCTGAAACAATCCCCCCAAACATAGTCATGAGGCTTGGCAAGTTCTAAAGCCAAGACAAACTATTGAGCCACGTATTTCCAAAGGTCAATATTATTTATTTCCTTCAAGAGAGGAGCTGGGGAACTTGTGTCCTCGGTGTATGGACACAGGCTGTCGAGTAAGACAGCTTTTTGTACAGCACAGCCAATATTTTGACCAGAAAATTTAATTGCTATTTGTTAATGCTCCACTTTGTTATTGAAGGGATTTCTCCAGGATAAACAGGGTTTCCAACTCATAGCATCTAGCTCTAAAGCAGATTGTCTTTGAAGCCCCACAGAAGTTCTGCTCAGACGGAGCCGCTGCTCTGATATCCCCTGTTTCATCAGGCTCTGGAGAGATTTGGGTGTGACCTCTCCCTGTCTTCCAGATCTGCCTGTTGCAGGAATTTTCTCTCTAGAGGCACACACTGATATTGCTGGAAGGTGGAAAACCTTGCTGTTGCTATCACTTGTTTGGAAGCTCTTCCATCAGACCCCGTTGCTGTTTTCTTTCTCCTGGAAGCTCTTCACCAGGTTTTGCTTCTCTGTGAACAGCAATGCACAGCTTTTGTGCATATCCTGACTTTACCATCTTCTCCCCACAAGAACTACAAACATCCTGGGTTCATGGTGAGATTTCATTTAGCAGCTGCTTCAATACACTCTGAAGCCAACAAAAAGTTTCCACTAACCTCAGCATACTTTGCCCTTTTTTTTTCTGCAAAGCAACAAAGTTTACAGGGAGTGTTAGAAGATTCACTTTTGTTATTAGTCTTTTTAAAGACACAGCAAAGTTTGAGGTGTAACTATTAATTCATAAGTCTGGCCTATTTTGTAATTACTTATGCAGTTTGTTATCTACACACAAGAGCATAATTGTAAAACTTTGCATCTCACCCTTAACTGGCTTCCTGCAAACACCTTCAGGCTGGGTGAACCTAGGGAATTACAGTACCTACCCCGAGCCTGGTTGGTGGAAGTCTGGAGGAAGGGACCAGTCAACTCGTAACATTCCTAATACTCCCAGTGCAAAAAGAGCTTTCTTACCATCAGATTCCACCAACTGCTCTTGGGATTATCACAGAATCCCAGAATGATTTGGGCTGGAAGGACCTTAAAGCCCATCCAGTCCCACTCCCTGCCATGGGGAGGGACACCTTCCACAAGCCCAGGTTGCTCCAAGCCCCATCCAACCTGGCCTTGGGCACTTCCAGGGATGGGGCAGCCACAGCTTCTCTGGGCAACCTGGGCCAGTATTCTAGAGATGACAAGGAAAACTAAAAGTATTTTTAGACTCAAGGGGATAATTTTAGGGACCAGCACTACCATGAACATTTTAGTGATCAGTACCCCATCAACCATGCCCAAACTACAAAATCCAGTTGTGATTTCAGACCACAGCACCAATTGCTACATTCAGAAAGTTCGGAGACCTTCACTTCTGAATACATGAGAAACCACTGAACTGACTCTGACTCATATACAGGTGCTTAAATGTTCCCTCTTTCAGCGTTTTTCTGGCAGTAAACCTCAGCAGGGACACTGAGGTCACTCTGGCATGCAAAAATAATTCACATAAAATTATCATTACTCATTAGAAGGAAGATAAATGATTATACAGAATGGTGCTTTCCACAGAAATCCAAAAGGCATGGAATAGGGGCCAAAATATCCAAATCTGAGCCATTTATTTCTAATTCTATTTCATTTTCAAGATACAAAATACCTATTAGGCTAAAAAGTAAAATCCAATGTATTTTATGCACAGGAACCATGAGGATTTGCAAACTACATACTGATATCAGCTGTAGATTTCTTTTTTACTATTAAAAGAAAGCTCTTGCAGTGATATGAGTGACATTAGACACTTGCTTTCCCAGTCACGTCCAGGTGGTGTTTTCCTCCCACTGAGTCAATTGTGGGGGGAGTAGTTTACTTTTATATATATATATATAGGTATACACACACACATACATACATATGCATATATGTGCATACATAATTATACTCATGAATATATATATCCAAATGAATGCAACATCACAAAGCAAAGTGTAGGTTCCTATGTCTGGGTCAGGGCAATCCCAGTCACACCTGCAAGTTGGGTGGAGAAGGGACTGAGAGCAGCCCTGGGGAGAAGGACTTGGGGGTGATGAAAAATGAAAAACTCCCCAGGCCCTGACCTTGTGCCCTGGGACCCAGAACCCCCCGTGCCCTGGGCTGATCCCATGGTGTGGGCAGCAGGGCAGGGGGAATTCTGTCCTTCTGCCCCTCAGGTGGGACCCCACCTGGAGCACTGGGCTCAGTTCTGGTGCCCCAACATAAGAAGGACATGGAACTGCTGGAACAAGTCAGAGGGGCCACAAAGTTGATGAAGGGACTGGAGCACCTTCCCTATGGAGTCAGGAGGGGAGAGCTGGGGCTGTTCAGCCTGGAGAAGATTGTGTGGAGACCTCACAGCACCTTCCAGGGTCTGAAGGAGCCTGCAGGGAAAGTGGAGAGGGACTGTTCATCAGGAACTGGAGTGACAGGACACAGGGAATGGCTTTACACTGACAGAGGGGAAATTTAGGTGAGATATGCAGCAGAAATTATTCCCTGTGAGGGTGGGGAGGCCCTGGCACAGGTTGCCCAGAGAAGCTGTGGCTGCCCCTGGATCCCTGGAAGTGTCCAAGGCCAGGTTGGACGGGGCTTGGAGTAACCTGGGCTAGTGGAAGGTGTCCCTGCCCATGGCAGGGGGTGGAACAAGGAGATCTTTAGGGTCCCTTCCAACGCAAACCACTCTGGGATGCCCTGATTTCACTTGAAAGCACAAGCACTGACAATCAGACATTGTCTATCGAACGGAATTAACCAAGAGTGTGAGAACAGGGCCCACTGCCCTGTAGCACCCCAGGAAAGGCTGCTCTGCAGACATTCTTCTGCAGGAGTGGGAGGCAAACCTGCTTCTATGGTAATTTACTCTTTGACCTTTCTCAGACAGACCCTGGGAGTGCTTTGTTGCACTGCACTTTTACAGTTAATATCTGCACAGGAAGAACACTGTTCCAGAAGGACCAGGTCAAAAACACCAAATAGGTTTCGCTCTGGGCTGGACCATGGATTAGATGGAAACTTCAGTTCCAGGGGCCCAAGTTTAGTGCTTTATTCGTTCTCCTTTGTCTATTATTTATCAGCAAGGAGAAACTGAAGGAGAAATAGAGAGAAAGCAAAATCTTGCAGTTTAATGCAAAGTCTTAATCTTTCTCATAGAGCTGAAAAGAAGCTGAAGTGAGTGACTGAAATGTGGTCAATCATTTCATTACAGCCCTCATTGGACAGCAGTGTGACATCAGACTCCCTTTCTCTCGAGGATCACTTAACCAGAAGCACATGAAAAATGAATTAGTGCCTTCTCAGTGGAGCATGGGCTACAAGGACACAGTTCAGACCCACTGAAGAAACAATATTGGCAAAACTTAACATTAAAAGACTTATTAGACAGAAAATTAATCTTGTTTTTACCTTGTCTTAAGAAAGATCTTGTGAAAGAAAAAGCAGAAATGGTTTAAAAGCTTCCTTGACTGAAAGGAGAAGCAGGTCAGAGAGGAAGCAACAGACAGCAAGAAGTTTAACTTTCAAGCTGAAGGAAGAGTACAACCCATGTACAGCACTGATGACACCTTGCTATTAATATTCAAAGCTGTATCAAAGGACTATGAATCCAATAAAAAAATCCAGGGTCCCATTCCCTGTACCTATTGCTGCTGCTCTGCTACAGGAACTGAATATTCTACTCACTGGAAACGTGAAATTATTTCAGTAGCTGGAGTGGAGCTTCCCGTAACTGTTCCCCTGATAACTAATCAATGGAACTCCCAGGATGGCCACAAAGTATCCTTCAGATATCTGGGATGTTCATGCTCTTTAAGAACATCCTGAATTATACACGGAAGCAAATGGAAACCCATCTCAGTTCTCCAGCTGGTACAGTATATTCACATCAAACTAATAGCACCAAACACCGACAGCCTTATTTTGCATCAAGTGAACTTCAAGTACATTTCCATGTAGAGTGCAGGAAGGTAATTGGACCTGTCCTAACTAAGCCATAGATCCCAATGCAGAGGAGAAGATTTAATGGAGGAGTTGGTAATTACCTACCTGCATGCAAATTAGGGCACATTTCCCCCCAGGCTCCTGTTGCTGGCTATCTAATCCGAGCCACAGGGCAGATCCATAAATTCCACCTTCCCTGGTCTCTCTGTGAGAGCTGTGTAACCTTTTTTTCACTCCCTTAGCACAGATTTTCCTCAAGTAAATCTAGTCCAATAGTCAGAGTTATCACAGACTGTAACATCTCTGCATCTGAAATTAATTCCAACTCCTACCCAACAGTTCACCAACTCAATCCCTCCACCCCCAAAAGAGTTTATTACCCTCCCCATCTGTCTCTGGAAACAGGAAACAAAGTGATTCATCTCCAAAAACCAAAAATTTTCAGTGATTTTTCAGCAACATAAAGAATCTCAGAAACCAAAGTCCTTGTGGATGTGGATGACAGAGAGAGACATGCATCTATACCGCCCAGCTCCAGAGAACCTGCATCCAAGTGTTTATGTGATCCCTACTTAGGTCAACAGGAATAACAGCAAAACAGGGAGTTACCATGGTTTAATACATGGCAATCTACATATTTAATTTGAGGAGACAATCAATGTAACTATTCTATTTCTATTCTTCCTTTCAATACACAGTTACTCAGTGTCTTACACCTTCCACAAGTCCCTAGGAGAGTTTGTCACTTCATATCAATATTAATAGTCATCCTACCTCCCAGGAGTTAGAGTTCAGGCTTTAAGATTCTGTTTGTAGAGTAACATCTTCACATGTAAACATCTTGTTCTTCAGCTGCATGAGCACTTCTGCTGTGTTTCAGTTCTTCTCATGTGATTTAACAAAAAGCAGCCCAAGTTTATAATTTCTAAAAGAAGAACGATTTTTCTGTCCTGCTGCCTGCAGGCTGCTCCTGCCTCAGAGGTGAAGCATCACAGCAGAACATCACACCATGAGAAACCTCCCAGTTCTCTGCAAGAAATGTCTTTCTCCAAACCGCTCATCATTCACCTTTACCTTTTAGCCATTAAAGCTTCATCTACAGTTCAAGACTTGGATAAAGGATTTCCACTCTGATTGAGTACATAATCCCCTTCACTCTTTGTAGCCTGGGGGTGAATTGAAGCCTGAGTCACCACTGAGTCTGGAAAAGGCCAAAATGCTTGGGACAGACTGTGTTTCCCCCAAACTTTCTAAGAGAGAGTTACTTACTTTCTTCACAACATATCCAGAAGACACATTCCTTGATCACTGTGAAATCAAGTCAGCTAACTGGAGCAGTTTAACATGTAAATATATGGCTATGCAAGAACACAGTAACTCCCATATATTTGGTCCCTTGGCCTTCAAAAAAGTTAACTCGTCATTGTTGTTCTGAATCGCAGCGTTGTATTTGCAATAGGATATGGATCTCAATTTTCTCTCCTTCACATTGAAATAATGCAATTGTTTGCTTCACTCTGGCAAATCGGGGGCCTTTAAATCCTTCTGAAGAATGGCTGTGAAGTCTTCTTTTACATAGTATTAATCAGGCCTGAAGTCAAGTGACAGAAAACCAATAGTGATGTCTTCAAGTGAGGAGGGAAAAGCCAAAAGTCTCAGATTCTCTGCTGTAACATCAGTGATGTGTTTCTACCCAGATTCTGGACAGGAGCAGAGGATGTGGTAAAAAAGCCACTGGGAATGCACGAACCCCGTTTCCAATGAGCTCCATCTGCAGTAAATGCAGGCAGAAGAGCAGGAGAACAAACAAGAAAAACCAGTGATTCTGCCAACAGTCTGATAGGAAATGACCCAGAGGGATGCCCAGTCCTGGAGGAGGGAGCCCACCCCAGAAGTGGGGCTCTGGAAGTTTCACCTGGAGGGAAGACAAGGCAAAGAGATCTTCCACTGATTCCCAGATCCATGTGGGCTCAAAGACTTCAACCCTGTAATTCCAGCAGGGTCTGGCCTTTGCATGCCTTGGTGTGCCCCATGTCTGCCCAGCTCCTCAGAGTTCCACAGGCAAGACAATCCTGTAAAGATGCACATAAGAAAGACATTCTTATCTCCAAGCCCAGTGAGGTTTTGTTTCAGAAGATAGCAAATGTACCAAATTCATTACTGCCATTAGCGTTTTCACATTGCATTAGCAAACAGGGCTGGCAAGGAGCAGAGAAGTACATAGAATTAATTAAAACCTTCTGGGTTTGGAGTACTAGGAAATGGAAATAATAATAAAAGATACTACAAGGAAGGGAGCAAAATTTGCTACCTGAGACCCACAGACAAGTCAAACAGGCCGAGCAGGACAGAGGAATTTTTAGAGGCATTCAGCTCTCTTGAAGATCACGAGTCACCTTTGAATTCTCAAATCAGCAACAAAACTCCAAGGATTTTTCTCTTGTGATATGTAACAGCTGCAGTGGAGATTTCTCATGCCCTTTAACTAGTTTTCTGCAGGAAAGAATGAGCATATGTGCTCTGATAGTGTGGTAAGAGAGATGCACCATCAACAGCTGACACTGCAGAACAGTTTTCATCATTTATTTAAACTGGTCTGAAAAATCTTTTGAAAGCACAGTCCATTCTCATAGATCCAGCTGTGAAGATACTTATCATAGAATGCACTATCCATGCTTCTTTGGTCAACTTCTTCCCACACATCCTTGGACCCATTTCTGCTTCTCTTCAGTGTTTACAATCTTAAGATTTTTGCAGATTGTTATCACATCTATTAAGCTTCACAAGGCAGAACTGCAAGCAAGAAAAACACAGAGCTGACCTTACAGGGGCTGCATGAGGCTGCTTGGATGACACAAAACCCACGCAGAGTCAGGGGAGTCAAAAAGTTAAAGGGAAAGAAGTACAGGGAAACAACTGTTTAGATAACTGTGAACTGCTTACTGAAAAGAGTCCTGTAAGACAGAGTCATTAATTGCATGGGTCTGGGGAAAGGGCAGAGAGAACCAGTGATCACAGCAAGAACAAGCACTAGAGTTTATGAATAAAGCATTCTTTTTGATTCAAACACAGCAGCCAAACAACAGACCTATTGGATAATTTCATTTTATGAGCCTTACTCACTGACCTGTGTTAGATTTACACACACATTTAAAACTAAGTATGCTAATAAACCAAGGTAACAAATTTCTCTAGAACAGAATTCTTCTGAGCACTCTTATGAGAATTTTTAAGACCAAAGCTTTGCTGTCCTGTCAGTCCTGCAAGCTTCAAAGCTGGAGATCCTCTAATCTCTGAAACACTGAGCACAACTTCTTCTCTGCATCGTAAAATCATAACAAATAGGTCTGGAAAGAAGGACAGTAGATCAGGCTAAACCACTCCCTTGCCCAAGGCAGGGTCAACAATACCTACATAATCCCTGGCAGACATTTGTCTCATTCTCTCTGAAACCATTAGTGTTGGAGGTTCTCCAAGCCCAAGGGGAGCTATTCCAGTCCTTCACCCTCTTTGCCACTTGGGCCACTTTCCTAACATCTAATCCAGTTCTTCTGTGCTGTAATTCATGAATGTCTATTACTTCTCTTCCTAATCAAGAAAAGAGCAGCTTCCTCCTTTCCTCCCTGCAGCACCTTTAGTTAATGTGAACACTGAATATCCCCAACTGCACAATCCAGGAGGACTGTGAGACAATCCTGATGCCACCTGCCTGTGTGCTGAGAGAACGTGTGTTTGGGGACAGGCAGAAAGAAACCTGTTTCAGAAAAAACTCTGCTGTTGTTGAATTTTGTATTTTTCCAAGCATGGGGAGATGGCAGGAAATTCCACAACAGCACAGACTGAGTGCTCATCGATTCCCAGACCTCCCAAAACACCGAGAAGAAAACCCAACAGAAAAAAATCTGAACCAAGCATTGAAACGGAATATATAAATAGGGGCACTGTTTGTTCTTTTGTGGATTTTTCTTCTGCTGAGAAAATAGGAAAGTAATTCTTGAAATACCGAGAAAGGGGCAGGACTGTGCTTTGGGGAGAAGGTGGGGGGGTTGTGTTTATTAGAGACATATTCTTCAGTATCTGTACACCCTGGGTGAACTGCAAGGCTCAGGATATCAAGCCCGCAGTCTCTAGGCATACAGCTGTCTTGTAATTCCTGTGCCAGGGAGTCTGTTAAGAAATCTGACAGTGATTTTAATAAGTAGGTACCAAAGCCTTCAGTAGTCTGTGTTTGTTCCCTCTTACCTTCAGCAGCCTGGCTCTGTGGTGTGGATGTGGGTCACCCTGGAGCAGGGTTTGCCTTTCATTGTGTACCTTTCATACAATTTGCTGCATTTCTACCCCCTATTTAACAACCCATGTAATTAAGAAATGTACAGAAAGAGGAGTCCCTTGGGTTTAGAATTAGCAAGAGCTGAGTGCTTTGTTCTGTGAAACACAGCTAAAAGCAACTGTTATGGGAGACCTTTGTATAGAAACACTCAGAGGAGCAGAGGGGATAATTCTTTAAAAACAAAACCTTAAGAGCACTGGAAAAAAATTTTCATCAGGACTGAAACAACAGGCCTTTAAAGTCAGTTTTGTGCTGAACAGCAGCATGTTAAATCCCTCAGCACATTCAGTCCTTATTGCAGATTCAAATATCTTTCCAAAGAGCACCAGACATTCCAGTGCAAGATATTCATTCTAACATAATAATATTATAACCCAATCAATATTTTAGTAAATAAGCCTAATCTTTGAACATTGTTGAAAGCCTGCAGGGCCAGAAGAACTTTTTCTCTAAGAAAGAAAGGCACTGAATATCACATTTTTAAAGTCTTCTATGATTTTTTAAATCATTGTGTTCATTATAACACTCCTATTATATTTCTTTTTCTGCCTTACACCACGCTGCATTTTTAACTCCTGTTTCCATAGATGGGACATGGAATAGTCCTTCAGTATAAGGTTGAATCCAACTTGTTACAATCAAGAAGATGATGGCCCCATTTTCATACTGATCTTGTTTTAAATTGGATATACAGAGCTTCGTCAAAATCTTTACCAGGATTTTCATGCACACCGTAAACCACATGGAGACTTCAGGCTTAGGACAAAGAAAAAGGAATTAAAAAATTAGCTTCTTAAATCATCTACATCCTTCCACATCTAAATGTACTGATAGTTTCCAGCCACATTTCAACCTGTAAAATTTATAATTACCAAGCCCATCAACCAGGTTAGGGTTAAGCCACTTCATAGAGTGAGGAAAAACGCCCATCTGTGCAGAGATTACTTGCTCCTTAGAATAATTAAAATCAGAATAAGGGGTGGCAAGATTTGCAGCATTTCCCCACCCCCTTTCTCTTTCATTCCTCTGAAAAAGCTTCCAATTATATATTGAAAAGGTGGGGCAATGACAACTCTGAATTTCTGAACTGTTTCCTACTTTCTCTGTTTCTCTAGTACTGTTTCCTCCATCAACAGATGCACCCTATCCTGTCTTCCCATCATTTTTTGCCCTTTTCTCTCCCACCATCAAATCTTAATCTCTTTTCTCCTGCCTGCCAAAAAGTGTGATAGTCATATTCCCTCCTGATCAACAGGCTATATACAGTTCATTTTTCTGCCCAAAACTCTTTGGATTCAGAGGCCACTTTTTTAACTGTAGTAAATACTAGGTTTATACTACAGAAGTGGTAGGACTGACTGGCAGTACAAGTTCTTGACATGAAAACATTCCATTTTTCCTATGGAATATTTTGTTACTATATATCATTTTTTGATGGTTATTGCAGCAGCCACCCACAACACCAGGGACAGCAGCCAGGGAATGGCTGGAGCTGTGTCAGGGCAGGCTCAGGTTGGATCTCAGCCAAAGGTTCTTCCCCCAGAGGCTGGTTGGGCACTGCCCAGGCTCCCCAGGGCAGTGGGCACAGCCCCAAGGCTGCCAGAGCTCCAGGAGGGTTTGGCTGATCCTCTGGGGCACAGGGGGTGACTCCTGGGGATGGGCCTGTGCAGGACCAGGGGTTGGACTGGATGGTCCTTGTGGGTCCCTTCCAGCTCAGCATATTCTGTGACTCTGTGATTCTGTTAATGGTGATCACAACAATTTTCAACACATCTGAACACACTGTAGTTTTCCTGAGTGTCCTCCACTTCCCAGATCCAGCTGAGGAATGGTTACTTCAGGGAAGGCTGGGTCACTTCAGCTGCCTCCAGTGTCTGGCCTTCCCTGTTTCACCAACAGGCCTCCCAAACATTGATCTTTGCTGCTGCCCTGGGTCCCTCTGAGCAGTACCACGCACTCTGAGCATGATCTATATGTTCAGCTAACGAGAGGTTTCACGTCTTGGCTGGTTTGTGCAGGTTTCAGCAGTTTCTCCACTGAAGTTGGCACAAATTACCATGGTGTTTGTAAAGCTTCAGTTCTGCTATGAAATAAAAATTGACATTTCAGCACAACACTAAATTCCAACAATTAGGCTTAAAATTAAGTTCTACTGTATTCCCTAGAACTAAGGTTTTCAAAACATAAAGGAAAGCAATATTATGCTAAATAGGAATTCTATCCTCTCTCCTGCAGTAATCAGTTTGCAATCGTGCCATTCATTTGAATGGCTTTCCATCCACTTCTTGTTAGAAGTGTCACATAAAAGGCTTACACTGGAAACCCAGCAAGTTGGCTATTTCTCTCCAGTTTCAAAGGTATTCAGAAACACTGGTATTGACTGCAATGTATTTGCAGGACTTGGTGACCCAGTTAATTCCATTCCAGCTGACCAGAGGATGGAATAGCACTCACGTAAGTGTAACACACACACACAGAGCTCACTGCTGAGGGAACACCAAGGGCTGAGAAGTCAGGAACTGCCATGAACTTTACCATGGAACTTGAATACCTGTCCATTGTATATATATACACATAAGACACAAAGATATAACTATAATTATGCTACTTATGCTACTTCCTCCTATTTTCCCTGGCAGACCCTGTCATGGTGCCACAGTGCAACAGGCAGCACTTACCTAACCAACAGCTTTTGTTTTCTCATTGCTGCTCAATGCATGATCTAAATCTTATTTATTGCTCTCTGTTTAAACCTTACTCTGCAAACAATTATTCCTGTGCCTGTCAGGACAGTATTTAGCACCCACTATGGAAACTTTCAGTTAGTGCTGCTAAAATTTTGAGAAAAATCTTAAAGTAAAAAACCCAGTCATTAATGGAAAGCATCACTTCATTTTATCAGCAGGCAGTAAATTCCTGAATCACAAATTTGTACTTTTTCATTCTCAGGGGCCTGAATATCTCAATGCACTTTAAAGATAACCAATTTCTACTGTAGTTTTGCAGTGATTCAACATTACACAGATCAGGACAAACTAAACACTCCTGCCTTTTCCAGGAACCCCTGACCACACTATAAGGTTTCAAAGAAAACCTAAAACTGCCATGCAAGTGTCTGTGCAGGAAGGAATGCAAAAGAAAAGAACAAAAGGTGGGATCAGAGGGGGGGGCGGGCGGAGGGGACACAGAGGGGCTGCACATGCTGTAAACCACATGGCTTTGACTGCAGAGCAGCCCCACATGTTTGTGAAGGGAGGGCTCAGCATCCCAGGAATGCCCTTTACTCTTCCTTATTTTTGCAGGCAGACAATTAAAATGTTCCCTGAAAACTTAACAGAGTTAAGCAGAGCAGCTCCCAGAGCACTGGAGCACTGAGCACATGGACAGCAAACCCAGCCAGCCCGTATCGTCCTCCAAACCAGCCACAGTAGCATCACATGGGATGTCTCAGTACCCAACTGCAGCACTCACATCTCACACAGCTCAGCGCTCTAGACATGCTAAAAATATAATAGAACTGAACAGAGAAGTCAAATTCAACTCTGAGCACTGTTTCCTTGGTTGGAAAACTGCAACTATTTTTTTTTTAACAATGGAGATTGAATCACTTCTGCTTTATCCTAAGTTATCTTCCAACCTTCCACAGATTCTTCATTGACTATTTCCAGACTCCTAGAGAGCTTTAGAGCTTGACATGTCAAAATGCTCATTGTGTTTGGTTTCTAGAGGCTGAGAATGATCCTAAAACTGAGGCCAAGCACTACAAGGCTACTAAAGACTTAAAATTATTTTACATTGCACAATCTGCTGCAGGAAACCAAGGATAAATAATGAGATGTCTATTCCACATGAGCATGTATGTGAGCAAATCCATCTGTTCATCTACATGGATAAGGTACCAAATAAAACTTAGCTGCTAATCTATCATTATTACAAGGGTAAGAATCTTTGAACAGTAAAACACATACTAAAAACTATTTTAACTGCTATGAGCACCAACAGGAAACTTGCACACAAAAGAAATAACAAATTTTGAAGTACAAGAAAGGCTTCTGAAAATACAGATTGTTTGTATATGTATGAAACATCACAGACTTCTCTATACTTTAACATAAAATGTGAAAAGCTCTAAAGAAAGTATCTAAAAATCTTTGGAACCTCCTATGGCTACACATAGTCCAACAGGACTAATTTGATCTACTTTTTAGAAAGGACATTAATCCATCTTGGGGACAATCTTTGTAGAAGGAAGTGTGGAAATGCATACAGTGAGCTAATTCACACGACAGCAGGGAAAGCTTACAAAGAGGATGTTTTTACAATAAATACTGGGAAGGAAGAGGAGAGTTTAATTGTCTCCTATGCTGCACAGTGGAGACCTTGAAACTCAGTTCCACAACCAGCAATGGTAATGGATGCAAAGGTTGCACTGATTACAGCAGCTCTGGATCAGCTTGGCAAAATTCAGAACTTTTAGAGGGCCAGAAATGGGTTGCATCAGACAATGTAGATGGAGGCACCTACATTTGGACGGCCAGTGGCCCGTGGTGGTTCCATCTAGTTGTGTGAAAACACAGAGAACAGCATGAGAGGGAGCACAAGGTGCAGCCCTGCCCTGCTGTGTCTGTAGATCCCCTGCTGGGAGGGGGTAGAGCTGTTGGATTTATTTTTTCTTGCCGTGTGCCCTGCGGCAAAAGGTGACACCATTTGTTTCTGTTTAGGTTCCACATTAATTCTGAGGTTTTGGCTCCCTTCTGATCACAATTCTGGACATGGAGCTGCTGGAGAGAGTCCAGAGGAGGCACCAAGATGAGCAGAGGGATGGAGCAGCTCTGCTGGGAGGAAAGGCTGGGAGAGTTGGGATTGTTCAGCCTGGAGAAGAGAAGCTTTGGGGTGACCTGACTGTGGCCTTGCAGGGCCTGAAGGGGCCTTCAAGAAAGATGGAGAGAGACTATTGACAAGGGCTGGAGTGACAGGACAGGGGGAATGGCTTCCCACGGACAGAGAACACGGTTAGATGGGATATGGGGAAGGAATTCTCAGCTGTGAGGGTGGGGAGGCCCTGGCCCAGGTTGCCCAGAGAAGCTGTGGCTGCCCCTGGATCCCTGGGAGTGTCCAAGGTTAGGCTGGATGGAGCTCTGAGCAACCTGGGATAGTGGAACAAGATGAGCTTTAAAGCCCCTTCCAAGCCAAACCATTCCATGATTCTGTGATCTATGAAAATCAGTAGTTTTCTGGTACCTTTTCTCTGCTCAGGGATGGCAGACCTTGCTTTCCTTTGAAAAACCAGTCTGTTGATCACTGCTATGGACTGACAATTCTTAGCACCTTTCATGATGTACGTTATAGGAGTTAAATATAAATTAATATAATAACAGCAAATGATGGTGGAAATATTTCCTCTCTTTTGGTTGTTGCACTCAGTTAATCCAGCATTTGCTCTATAAATATTGCTTCCTCTTTCCACATCATCCATACACACCCCAGTATTTCCATGTGATGATGAATATTACTGTAGGGAACTTTGTAAGAAAGGAGTTTTCTACATTACAGCGTAACAGTAAACAAAGGGCACTTTATGCTGCAAAGGACCAGCTAAAGAATAGATCTTAAGAATGTCATTCTCCTGACCAGGGACAGCATTGCTCAGACTTGGAACCCTTTGTCTTTAGCATCATCAAGTTTTAATATTTTGCATTTGGAAGGTATACATTTGTATGTTCCTCTTACTTTGTCTTCCGGTCGGTCTGAGGAGGATCACAGGACTCCTACACGATGCATCAGTTTGCTCTCAGCGAGACTAAAAGGGTACAGAGGGGGGATGTGAAAAGATCCTCATGGAGCAGCACAGAAAGGAAAACACCTCCAGAGTGAAAATTAAAAGAGAAACAACCCTGCAAGACAGAGCTCAGGGAGCGTTGGATGATCCTCTGGGGCACAAGGGACTCTTGGGGATGGGCCTGTGCAGGGCCAGGGGATGATCCTTGTTGGTCCCTTCCAGCTCAGTACATTCTGTGATCCTGTGATTCTGTGAAATTAGAAATAATTAGGCAGGGGAAAGGAAAAAAAATAAAGGACCAAGAAAGGCAAGGCCTGTTTGTGCCCCAAAGCTGGGATGATACAAACCCCAGTGACCAGCTGTGACACACAGAAGTGGCAGCACATCAAACACCTCGAGGTTCACCTTTGGCAAAGGCACTTGGACAGCACCAGCCTTACTTTGTCTGACATTTTCCTTGCAAAGCACACTCATTTCATCTGTTGGTTTAAGTGCTTTTCTCTTGCTGTTGGTAGCTGCCTCTTCAAAAGCTGTCAACATTCCAAATGTTTCCACAGCCTGGAAACATCTCATTGTGCTGCACAGGGTTCTCCAGGAACCAGCAACAAGGGTGCCTTCCTCTTTTTTCTTCTTTTTTCCCTCCTCATTGAGGAAGGCCCCGAGCCATGTTCTCATTACATCTTGATGGCTTTTTGAAAATAAGAGGCTATTGTCCAATGTACCTCCTCAATTATGCACCAATCAAAGGGTTAAAAGAACAGCTCTGCCCATAACAACCAGGAGGCAAAGGGAAGGGAAGAAGCCCAACTAAGGAAGGGCTGTTTAAGTTTTTTTCCTATATCTCTGGAATCTCTGTAGGCACAAGGATGGTTTAGCACAGGAAAGAGAGTAAAGGTTCCCAAGGGAAAAAGTTCTGTTTAAGGTTGTGTTTTTGTCAGATTTATATGCTTAAGAGGACATATATGCAATTATTTACTGCCTCAAGTGCTCTTCATGATACTCATAAACCAAACAGATATTTAAAACAGACATTTGAAAAACTCTTTAACTTCAAGCGTCCGCGTTGAGACACCTGGAGCTCAAGCATTCAAAGTGAGTGACTTTAGAAATAAAGCAGCAAAGTAATATTTAAGTAGCCAAATTCTGAAAGGTGTTATGGAAAATTTAACTAATTAAATTATGGCACATGGTACCTCTACCTGTGTAAACTGCTTTGACCTCAGTAACAGCAAGGCAATGCAGAAACCAAGAGAAGAAATTTATAAAATAATACCAATGGTATGATCCAGAGCTTCTATGTCTGATTCCAATTTAGGTTTGTGTTGATTCACACATAAGATTTAGAAGCAACATTAAAGCTTCTTACAAACTTTCCTAAAGAAGCTTTTAGACAAACTGTAGACATTTCTAGAAGAAAAGTTATTTCCACCAGTGGCCACCACAGAAGCAGCAAATGCTGCTAATGATGCTGTGGGGACAGTTCTGATGTCAGGAGTTGACACTCCAGGAGAAGCCAGTGCTCCAAGGTCTTCAGTATGCCTGACAAAGATCAGGAAAAACACCTCATCCAGTATTACCTCAGATGTGGAACTACTATGGAGAGTTTAGGCTCAGGCTTCTTCACTGAAAGTTTGAGTGAAGGTTTGTAATTGGGAAAATTTTCATTTATTCTCTCACAGACCATGAGGCCACAGCACGAGTGGGACTGGCTGCACTCAAAGCCACGCAGGCTCTGGAGCTGGGCTGGCCAGAGCTCCCTGCTGAGCTCTCACAAATGCCACTTGTTTTCTTTGCAGCTCTTTTCAAATGTTAGGAAATTGCACCCTGGGACATGAAGCAAAGATTCCCCAGGGATTAAATGCTTTTCTAAACCTAGATGATATTAGAAATAAATTATCGTAATTATTCAAAGTTACTTTTTCATTAAGCCATTAGCTTTTACACTCAAATTAATATCACTTTTTGTGCATTTTTACCTATTTAAACAGTGACTGGAGGCACTGTAGGAGGGGTTATCATTGACTGCTGAGCACAGACACTCGTGGTATGTTCCAAGATGAAAAAAGAAGTGGTGCAAACGTGTTCAGCTGTGTAATCAGGCCCGGGGAGAAGAACCATTGAGCTCTGGTTGAGCTGCTAATCCAAGCTCTGGCCCTCTCCATCCTCAGTCAGGCAGCTCTCCCAGCACTGGCAGTAACAGATGTTTTGCAGGGTAATCCTTCATCCTTCTAATCCCAGCAGAGGGTTAGAACTGATGGACACACAGGAATAAAGAACTGCCAAATACGTAAGTTGGGGCTTGAATAAACAGTATTGAATAAACATATTAATAACAATACAGGCTTTAGAGTAAGATTAGCTGCTGACACAAATAACATTTATTCACACTACAGGGAGTGATTCTAAAGAAACAACATGAAAGTGCACAGACAAGTGCTGTTAAATCAAAAGGGCTTTACACAAAGCAGCAAAAAAGAAAAAAAAAGGAAAAAAGATATGACGAGGAAAGTGATGATGTTTCCTCTTTTTTTCATGTGCATAACAAAAATATAGCAGCTACAGGTGCAAAGTAGAATATGGGAGGATCAAATCAATGTTTCTTTTCAAATGTTCACAACCAACTCTTTCTGGTGTGAGACTTGAACAGGGAAGGGAACTGTTTGGTTATACACGGCGACATAGTTCATCAAAAAAATCGGGTCCCATTTCTTTTTGTGGCACAGAATTACCTCTTTAGAAATGTCACCAGAGAAACAGAGTGCCTGCCTTCTGTTTTCTCCAGGTGAATTCATCATGTTTACATCTGAACCCATCCCTAAATGCTCTAAATTTGTCATCTAATGTTCCACTAAACATGGTTGATTTTAAGTCAAGGTCTCAGTTACAGCTGGAAGCATCAGACAGGTCTGACTTTTACAAGTTCAGCCCCTAAAAAATAGATTATCCAAAGGGGTCTCAGCATCTAAGATCTATTCCAGCAACCCGTAATTCATACAGGACAGTGAAACGTGATTTTATCTGAGATTTCTGCTCATAAATAAAAGAGAAATTTATGGGTGAACTGGAACAAAGAGTTGGGAAATGGTTGGTGCAGCAGGAGCACAACATATGTGATGGATACAGAGATGCCAACTGGGCGGAAGGGTCTGATGGAGCCGTATGTTCCGAGAACGACTCAGTTTTTCTGCTTGAAATGATAGAGGCAGATGGATTATTCTGACCTCAGGGATTAACCATTGTGCAGGTACGTACTCAAAAACATCAAAACCCCAAATTTCACCTTCAAATACAAAATGCGTTCTGTTGCAACAGCACTGAAAAAGCAGCAGTTGGGAATATTTAGCTCGAAGGGGAGGAAGGACAGGAGGGTAACAATGGGAAGCAATTATGGAGTTCAATTTTTTTTACACTTTCTGTTCCTAATTTTGCTTTAACCAAGCATCTGCCATGTAATATAGTCTTCATATGCAACAGATACAGAATTCCATGCATTTAAAAGGACTAGTGTAGGGTTTCAGTGTCAGAGCTCAGAGCAAAGCCTTTCACATCAAGGCACAGTCTGAGTTTATGGGTGAAACCTGACCACTGACTCCATCAAATGACACATGAAGTTCTTAATTGCTTTACAGTTCTTTAATTTCACCTTTTTTCCAAGGCAAAAAAAGAGACAGAAAGAACATAGTGGTAAAATACCAAGTACTCTATCCTTGGCACACCTGATGTTCTGACAAGTCAGGACAAAGATTGAAAGCCAGTGAAATTTCCCAGATTTAACTGAATATTTCATGTATTCGGCACAAAGCAAAGATCTTTTTTCTTCAGTAGTCTCACAAGGAGTAATGGAAGTGAGCTCTGGTTAATAAAGTGTTTGGATACTGTACAAGCAGAGCAGAGTAAACTTTGTTTCTCAGACAGATTTAGCCGCAAATCAATTGGAATCTTCCTGCATCTCAGAAATTGGTTTTATTGGCATATTTCAATTTTTCATCACAGAAATGCATTCTGCCTGACATATAGGACATAAAACCTGAGTTTTCTTAGATAATTCCAGTCAACTCAAAATTGGCAGCAACTTTCAGGATAAAGTTGATGTATTTTCAAAAGGGCCAGGCACAGTGTCCTGCTGCCATTCCATACTGGTGATGTGGTTGATGTCAGGGAGTCGAATAAAACCTGAGAGACCAGACCTCCATTCCATCCTTTGTCCACAGGCACCCCCATTGAATTTGGCTATGGCATTTACTGCCTCTGCATTGACAAAATGGGACAAAACCTCCTTTTTAATCTGTTAGGGATACTGTAGGAAGGAGATGTACATCAAAAATGAACCAGACCGTTGGCTGTCACCGATGAAGGCAAGACTTAAAAAGTTCTCCCATCTTCTGACTTGAGGGATAGCACATCCCTGAGAACGTGTGCCTATGAGGTAAACAGGAGCATGAAGTTTCCTTGCTTTCTGAGAGCTGAGGGCAAAAAAATTCTCATCCCACAAACACAAACCAGCTTCTCTTTGCAGTGGGGTGGCACTACCTGCCTTCTGGTTTGACAGAAATGGGTCCGAGTGTAAAACTCATTACACACAGAGTGAATTTTCCACAAGCTGCCAAAACCTGTCAGAAGAGAAAAAAAATCCTTAATGCATTCACCATAGCTGGGGGAAAGAGAGGACTGCTTCTAAGGGTGAAAAAAAAAGGTAAAATCGAGCAGTAAAAGCTCTACTGAACCACAGTTACTGAGGGAGTAGGAGAACCAGACTCCTCTGCAGCGTGAACCAGTATCCTGGCACTTCTCTTGTCGGGATTGAAGGCTCTGAACTCCAGGGATGTGACAAACCTGCTGCAATTCCAGCTGCCACAGCTCCATGCACGTGTTCTCTGCTGACTGTCCCTTTGTGCCTGGAGAACTACAGTGACAAACCCGAGGAGCTGTTAATCGGTGGGGCCGGGGGATACCTTGGGTTTGTTTGCAGGGCAGGGACCTGCTGCTGTTTGTGAGCCAGCTCCGATGGGCCTGGCACGGAGCTCTCTGTGCACTGCCCGGGGAGGGGGCACTGCTTCTGCACTAAGTGCAGATTTCTCTAATAGTTGCACACAACTTTCTGCTCAATTACTGCCTGTTCTCCAGGTCCTTACAGAAGTAGTAAAAAACCCTTTAATGAAAATGAACCTGAGCACTTTTACAGAAGATGTCGGATTTCAGATCAGAGAATGGCAGAACTCCTTTGCTGTGTGGGATGAACCCTCTCTGTTCTCATCATCACTGCTCTCCTGTCAGCTCAATACCTGGTGAAAAGCAAACCGTGGTCCCTAAGCAGCTGTGATGCTGCTTGTCTCCAGGTGCTGGCTGTGTGTGCAGCTCTTCTCCAGCCCTGTGCAAAGGTTATGGCCCAGCAGCACCCACAGCACAGAGCAGCCCAACCCCAATCCAGGGTGCTCGATTAGTTTCCAGAGGCCTTTGAACACAGTTTCCATGGTGTTTTGATTTTTCCCTCTGCAATTTTGTTACTAACCTTCCTTTATGATCCAGCACATTAAACGTCTAAAACCTCAAACCCAAGCAGAAGTACAAAGCCTCTAAATGAGCCTGGCACTTCCCAGGGCTGCGTTGTCAGGCACAAACCTTATGGAAGCACCTGAAAGGAAACCTTATAATCTAATTTTCCCCCCTTATTTGTTAAGCAGCAACACTAATGATTTGATTGTGAAGCACTTATGCATATGAATGAGCTTTTACATAAGGCCCGATTTTAATTTAAAAAACAATTCTGACCTTAAAACAAACCCAACCTTCAGAGCCAGAAATAGGAAAAAAACTCAGTGGCAAGTGGGGCAGTGACAGAGCAACTGGTACCAGCTATTGAATAGTCACACTGCTGTAATTTTATGAATTCTTTAAAAAACACAAACAAATGTATATTACCTGCCACACGAGAGGTAAACAAGATCAAGGGGAAAGTGGGAGTTGAGCAGTTACTGAGAAAAGGTATTTCAAAGAAATTGGTTCCAGGGAAAGAAAGGTTTCAGGAGAAAAGGCCTGTAGCACCTGGAGGGGAAGGTCAAGGCTGGAACAACACAAGCATGGGGAGAACCAGAAATAGAGCTGGAAAATGCTCTGAAAAAATGGCCAATAGCTACTAGAGGAACTTTTTTTACCAACATGAAGATTATTAATGTGGTTTCTCCTACTCTGAAATAAACCAGCAGAAGGACACAAGTTGGATCTTCATCTCATTGACCGACATTGACAGTTATTTAGGGGGAAAGAGATAATTCCTTATCCATAATTTTTAAATTAAAAATCAGATTTCAATTTGTACGTATTACTATAAGACTTTTGATATCAGTAACTTGCACGTTGTACCTTTCTTATTAGGGTCTAGCAGTAGCAGTTTATTACTTGGTTTCTGATGAACAAATTCAAACAAATACCTGAATATTTTTTTTATCCTTTTTTTTTTTTTTTAATGAATGAAGTACAAACAGAAGTCAAACAACTTGACAATGTTTGAAATTGTAGATCTCAAGACTTAATGAGGCCAAATTAATAGCACAAGTACCATTTCAAGTATTTAACTCTTTATATCTTTGGAGAGAATTGAATTCTGTTAAATTTCAAATTAAGTCATTCCAGACAGCAATCAGTGGTAACAAATAAGGTCTAGTCTCTTGATAAAGATGAAGGCTCAAGCATTTTCTACTATGATGTGTCTTTAGCCCTGTAACTGCCCCACACTGCAGCTGTTGGTTTCCCCATCTTTGTTCAGCAATGGCCACCAGTGCAAATACCTGTGGAACACCCCTTGGTCTCATACACTTAACCAGGTATAGCTGTGCTACTTCTAAAGATGAAAGTACCACAAACACAAATTTCATTTATTTCCCTATATCTCAACTCTCTGTTTAGAAAACCTCTCTTTAATTTCCCCACAGAGCAGGCTTTGGTAACATCCTTTTGAGCAGTGAAAAATATCATTGGGCTCAGGCCTGTAAACTGCTGCTGGATGGCCTTCAGCCTGCTTCTGTGTCTCACTGGAGAAGTGACCCCCAGCCACCCCACAGCCCTCCTACACCCTGATTCATGGCCAAGTCCAGTAAATGACTCAAACCCCTGTCTGGCACCGAGTACACAGGTGCTCCTTTGGTGAGTGAAGCAGCCAAATATTGCCTTTATTTATCCACATTTCTCTCCAGTGTTGGTCGATCAGCTCTGATCAATGCTGAGGTGTCAGTTTAGATGTAAACCCTTCAAAAAGCTGCACTTTGGGGTTTAACAATAATCAGGAGGTCTCCAACCAACATATTTATTGAGCTTGAAAGCATCAGCCTTAGACCAAATTTGCTTGACCCTTCCTTCACATCACTGCAACAGAAACTTAAGCAGCCTTTTGCACTGGAATACTCCTGACTATGCACTCCTTGGTAACTTGATTGCAATCCAGCTTTCAAGGTTTTCCTGTTTCCCTGTGTGCTCCAAGATAGGTTGCTGTGCAAACTACAGGGATTCCAATGAACACCTTTCCCCAAAAGAAAAACCCAAACCCTAAACTCCCATGAGCAGTATTTTCATACAGACCTTCAAGGCACACCTGCAAAACTTTATTTCCTTTAATATTCTCTACAGACTTTAATTAATCACTTATCAGGTCATGAGCTCAGAGAACATTACAAAAAGAATTTTGCAGGTGCAGAGTTTTTAGCTGCTCTTTGTGCTTCCAGTGCAGGCCTTTACTGACACCACTTTGCTCTCGAGTAGAACACATTTGGTTCTACTTAGGTGAAAATCTGTCAAGCAGTGTTGTAGCTTTGCTGAATATTGATTTTTGGAAAACAAGTCTCATAAGTTGACTTTTCTCTTTCTTTCAAGTAGAATCACAGACATTGAGGGCTACAAAGATAAAGAGGGGACTGCAGCATGTCTCCTGTGAGGAAAGGCTAAGGGAGCTGGGCGTGTTCAGCCTTAAGAAGACTTGTCAATGCTCAAAAATATCTTAAGGTCAGGGGTCAAAACTATGGGGACAAATTTTTTCCAGTAGTGCCCAGCCACAGGTTAAGGGGCAAGGGGCACAAACTGAAGCACAGGACATTCCATCTGAACACAAGGAAAAACTTGTTCGAGGGTGAGAGAGGATAGAACAGGATGCCCAGAGAGGTTTTGGAGCCCCCCTCCCACAAGATACTGAAACCCCACCTGGAGTGTTCCTGTGCAACCTGTTCCAGGTGACCCTGCCTGGGCAGGGGGTTGGACCAGATGATCTCCAGAGGTCCCTTCCAACCCCAGCCATCCTGTGATATTCATTTGGTACAATAAAGTCTGACTGAGATGAAAACACAGAAAAGAGACTGCGGGTGTTTACTGAGAACCTCCACCAGACATCTCCTTTGCCTCACACCGGTACCTGCTTTAAAGAGGAATTGGCCACAGACTGAGGCAGAAATTCTACTCTAAATAAGCTCCAAATGTAACCCACCTCTGAATGCATGCAGGGCAAATTAGTCATCTAAAAGCTCACATTTTGGCATGGGGAGGAGGTAAAATGTTACACTGATTTCCCAACTGTCTAAAAAGTAGATCAAGTAACACTAAACTGATATTGTCAGACTGGAAAATGATTTTCACTGAGATAACTTTTATATTTAGGAAATAAATATTTCAGATGGTTTCTAGTGCAGCCCAACTCTGATGTGCAATACTCCTTTATCAATTCTTCCCTGTTGTCACACACTCATTTCTACGCCTTTTTTGAAGATGCTTGAAATGAGCCCCTAACATGATGCTCAGTAGGGTCTGGTGAGGATTTGAGATGGTAAGATTTAGGGTGAGTGAGCCAAGAAACAGATGCAGAACACTTTTCTTCTGACTCTATCTAGTCTTGAGCCTTCCCTATACACTTCCTCTTATCTTAAATCAAAATTTCCACTGATGTTCATCACAGGTCATAGGAAGGTCCCTACTCTGAAATGCACTTGGCTTCTCTGCTCCTTTGTGCTTCTCAGACAGTGGCTCGAGGTTGTATGAGAAGCACAAAATACTAGAGGACTGTAACCCAAACCTAATCTCTGTGCACAACATCAGGACATAGAATTGTTCGAGCAAGTGCAGAGGAGGCCACAAAGTTGCTGAGGGGACTGGAGCACCTTCCCTATGGAGAAAGGAGGGGAGAGCTGGGGCTGTTCAGCCTGGAGAGGAGAAGGTTGTGTGGAGACCTCACAGCACCTTCCAGGGTCTGCAGGGGCTAGAGGGAAGTTGGAGAGGGACTGTTCATCAGGAACTGGATTGACAGGACACAGGGAATGGCTTCACACTGACAGAGGGGAAATTTATTTTGGATATATGGAAGGAAATGTTCCCTGTGAGGGTGAGGAGGCTCTGGCCCAGGTTGCCCAGAGAAGCTGTGGCTGCCCCTGGATCTCTGGAAGTGTCCAAGGCCAGGTTGGATAGGACTTGGAGCAACCTGGGCTAGTGGAAGGTGTCCCTGCCCATGGCAGGGGGTGGGACTGGGGGGGGTGGGACTGGATGAGCTTTAAGGATTCCCTCCAACCAAACCAGTACATTCTATGAAATTTAAGTCTGTTAGGAAAGCCTGGAAGGTTCCCTGTTTGAACAAATACAATACTCAGACATAATTTACACTGTCAAACAGCACATAGAGAGTCCACTCCTGAATGCAGAAGGCACATTGTGTCACAGGGAGGGAAAGCTGGGCTGGGTGGGAAAGCTACACAGGCCACCTGTAACCTGCAGAGGGGCATAGCAACACATGGTCTGCCCTTTATTCTCTGGGGTTTAATTGTTTTCCATGAGATGCAAGTGTTTCTGCAATCTGCTTACCACTTACAACACCGATAAAGCAAGAGTATATCTCCTACCTCCTGATACAATGCCATAGGATCAGTGCAATGTTCTGTTGCAAACATGAACACCACACTGATGGAGTCCCACTTCTCTGTGTCCTTCCTGGTACCTGCAATTTGGGAGATGCATTTGGTCCCTGAGCACATGAAAATAGCATTGCAATGTCAGAATGAAGGACTGTGGCATCTAATCATTAAGAGAGTACAGGGGGCTGATATTCCCAAAAATATAACATCTGTGCTAACCAGACACCATCAGCACAATCTGAAAGCAAACACTATTTTAAAAGCAAAGCAAGCATACACTAAAGAGGAAACTCTCCCCTCGAATCTGCAGTGTTTCTCCACACTCCACTTCCCATGGGATCTCAGATGATAATTAGTGATGTTTCAGGCTACTGGAGCATTTCCTTGTCATCCATTCCGCCACAAGAGGGAATGAGGATGTGAATCACAGTAGTAGAGAGAAGACAGAAGAAAAAAACAACTCTTCTTTTCAACTTTCTTCCTTCCACTCCAGAACACATGCACATGCTGATTTAGAGACTGCACTGCTTTGTTCTATCTAGTTACATGTTATTCCAACAGCAGGAAAATGCTTCACAGCCTCTTGGTCCATCTGTAAGGAAATTTCCAATGGGACTGATCACAGAACAAAGGAATTTACAGTCTGACCTGTCGCTTTTATCCTCTTTCAATTCTTGGCAAGCTACTTAGTAGAAAGGTTTGGTTGGTTGGTTTTTTTTCTGTTTTTCTTATATTTCACCTTGTGAAACACTTTCCCACTGCTGAAAAGATCACCTTCCTGCTCACTCTGTGCAAAGAAGAGTTATGGTGGCCCCAGTTCTCAACTTGGTGCCCACTTTGTCAAGGCCAGGCACGTCTGAGAGCTTTTCAACTCTGTTCCCCTTTTTCTGCAGGTCAGGCTGTGGTCACATCACTCCTCCAGCTCACTGAACATGCCTTGACTCTGAGGGATAATTCAGGCTTTAGGCTTCTGTCAGCCAGAAACCACCTAGATGGTCATTGCATCACACAGGGAAGAAAGGAGCTGGGGCAGCATCTTCAGTGTCAGAGACATATTTTTATACTTTGCTACAATTTCCCACCTGTGGTGCTCTTGAGTCAACACTAAAATAAGAACTGCAGGGAGCCAAGGACCCTCAGACCCCAAAAATCAGAAGATGAAAAAAACAGTTTCATTTCTTCCCACTCCTCCAAGTCCTATGTCAGAAAAAACTGCCAGGAGAAGCTGATGAGACAGGATGGGGGTGAAGCACTAAGATGCTGAGAAATCAGAGGATTTACCATGGAATGTGGTACAGCAGCCAAGATCTATGGCACTGGTTCAGAAAAGCAATTATAAACATTCCTAACTGCATCCCTCCTCAGGAAACCACTTAATAAGGTCCTTCTTCTTAAAAAATATACTGTGTGCTGGGATGTACACTTCCTGAATTGGGGACTGACTCTGGAGATAAGATCCATGTGGAATAACGGGTCTGTCAACAGGTCTAGAGAACAAAAAATTCTTTTGGAAAGTTAAAAATAAAATAAAACTAGTTAACATTTTTATTCTCCTGGCAAATGAACATTAGAACTGTGATACAGAGATGCCAGAATAGGTATCCTGTACAAATGCTTTTCAAACGCAGCCTTCAAAAAGTTGTGAAACACAAACTCTCTGGTGTGAGCCTGAATTTTGGTCAGTGCAGGCAGGTACTGGGCAAGGTGACCCCAAGCCTTTCTCCCTTTATGACACCCTCTCTCTGAGGTCTGTTTTAATCAGAAAGCAGAGTTGATGTGTGTCAATGCCTGAGAGCAGCCCCAAAACAGCTTCCAAAATCCACACTTTGAGTGAGGCTGTGGGATCACAGTGAGAGTCATTTCTGAAGGAACACCAGGGGAATGTGCCCATCAAACTGAGCTGGGAAAACATCATTGTACCAGCTTTGAGCCTCTTTATCATAGAATCACAGAATGGCTTGAGTTGGAAGGACTTTAAAGCTCATCGAGTGCCACCCCCTGTAATGGGCAGGGACACCTTCCACCAGCCCAGGTTGCTCCAAGCTCCCTCCAACCTGGCCTTGGACACTTCCAGGGATGGGGCAGCCACAGCTTCTCTGGGCAACCTGGGCCAGGCCCTCATCACTCTCACAGGGAACAATTTCTTCCCAATATCCCATCTATCCCTGCCCTCTGTCAGTGGGAAGCCATTCCCCCTGTCCTGTCACTCCAGGCACCTGCCAATGGTCTCTCTCCATCTTTCTTGTAGCTCCTTTCAGGCACCTTCCCTGCACTCCTTCCAGTTGGAGCACAGGTTCATTCACTCCACCTGGCACAGCTCCAGTGTGCTGTGTTTTACTGTGACCACATCTGTAAAGGAAACGATGGCTCTCAATCATTCTCATAAAATTCCAAAAATTCCCCAAAGCTACAAATCAATCAGTGCAATGCCATCTGAGGGCTCACTCCATATTTCTGTAGGGCACTATGATTTTTGACATTCCCTGAGATACCAACATTATTTCTGCCTGCCTGGATGTAAGAATAACTTGTCACAGACTTCCACACAGACACTAAAGTGAGGAGTAAAGAGACACCCAGAGAGAGATTTCCCTGCACCAAGTACTTGAGAAGAATAGTGAGAAAAGCAAGGGGAACAAGGAGGCAAATGGTACCCCACAAACAGCAGGTTTGAACAGAATCATCAAGGCTGGAAGACACCTTCAAGATCATCCAGTCCAACTGTCACCCCAGCAGCACCATAATCACCCCTAAACCACAGCCCCAAGTGCCACATCCAGAAGCCTCTTGAACGCTTCAGAGACAATGACTCCACTCCCCTCCTGGGTAACTTATTCCTCTTTCAGTGGAAAAAATTTTCAGATATCCTTTGGCTGGGTTGTGGTAGCTCTTTTCACTTTTCTCTCTATTCTTGGATTAAATTTTTTTCAGCTGCTTACCTTCAGCATTTTCAGATTTCAGTCCTGGAGTCACTACATACCACGATCCAATTTCTTTTTTACTCCACTTGCATTCTCAGATAAAAACCTCAGAGGCAAGGCTTGGTGCTATAAGCTCACTGGAAACAGTAATGACATGGTAATTTGGGTGGAGGCTGGATGGGATCTACTGTGCTGGTCCAGTCCTGGTGGCACTGGCCACCTCTAAAGAGATCCAGTACCAACAGGCCCTCTGAGATGGGCTCAGCAGGCTCTTCTCCCTCTTTCTCTGATTTTGTTCCTGCTTTCAAATAGATAGTCTCTCTCCTTTATCCAACAAATCTTCTACCATTTCCAGTACCAGCAGAAGCACAGTGAATTAATCATGAGAAAAGGCACAACAGTGCTTCCATCAGTTATCAGCAAACTCCTACTGAAAATAAGGGTGTGAAACAGCAAAGAGAAGAACAGACCTTTGAGGGGTCTAAGTACCTCACTCTCATCAAAAGAAAATGAGAATAAGGAATCCAGGCACTTTTGAAAAACCTCTGACCATCATTTTCAGCTTCATAAAGGAAAACATCTTTTAGTAGCAGCTTATTTACAGCACTGCAACTAAACATATAACTCAGTGTCCTTTGATAACTGGAGATTTGGAGAAAAGCTGATCCTGCTCCTCCAAATATAAACATTCTTCCTCCCTTGAATATAAGGTGTATACAAAAACTAGGATCAGGACTGAACAGGTAGAATACACATGAAAGCCATTCAAGAATTTGCAGACTACTGCTGTCCGTATGGGTGAGGTGGGTTTATTTCTGCCCAAGAGTCTGTTTTGGAGTTCAACAAAAAGAGAAAGCAAATAAATCTGTGAACGACTGCAGTTCAGAGAACAGAAGCAGGCAATGGAAGAAGATTCAGCTAAAAATCCAAAACTCTTGAATAGAATGTACAAGTTTCATCAGACAGGCTGCATGGTCATGAAATCCAGAAGAATAAAACAAAACAAGCAAGAATAAACATGCAATTTATGGTGAGCTTTTGCTTCTAAGTGTAAAACAGAACTTCCAAGCTGCTTCCTGCTCTGACATGGCTTGAGAATGAGCAAATGAAAGGCAGAAAACAAAAGCCAAAGGCAGCAAGAGGCTGCCCCAGCCTGCAAACTGAGCAGCACAGGAGATGGATGTGGGGTGGGCACCAAGTTAAACTGCAGCAGAATAATGAGACAGGATTTTTGTCTGGCTATAAACACTGAAGAAAGAAGTAGAGGGGGAAAAAGGAAAAAAAAAAAAAGGAATTTTACAGTACAGTTAGACAATGACTGAGTTGAGACATCCCTGTACAAGAAACGTAAAAGCTCTAATTTCCTTTTCTCTATTTATAAAACAAGCAACAGAAAAGCTAACCAGGAAAATCCCAGTGTTGTATAAGAGAATATTCACATGGCTCCCATTAGCTGCATGTTTTCCCACATTCTTCAGGGGAATGAACACATTTCCTATCGAGAAAGACGAAACCAAGGCAGTTCATTTATCTAAAGGAGTGCACCCAGCTTATCACAGTATCTGAGCAGATCAAAGCCTCCAGTTACTACCAGTGCTTGCCACCAAAACTGAGGAATGTCTGAAGAAACCCCTCATCCCCACATTTAAATTAAACAGTAAAAAAAAGCCAAGGCATCCGTGCCTTCAGCAAGGCTTTGCTGCGGTGCTGACACGGTGACAAAGAACAAGGGGGTACTTTTACCATATGAAGAAGATAATGTGCTATACAGTCAACTCTGAGTCCATTCCTCCTGCTTAAACCTTTGTGACATATTGTGCTACAAACTATGTGGTAATGCTTAAAATACCCAGCCCTGCTTGTCACTGGGGTTTTCAATCTCTTCTAATGGACTTCATCTTGCTTGACAACTTTCAGCTGAAAGGGATTCCACAGCACTTATTTTCCACATAAAATTCTGATTTATATATATAAATGCTTTCAAAACTGTCCAGATTTTCAGGCAGTCCTAGGAGTGTCAAAGTAAATTTTTAGAATGAAATACAGACTTCTCAATCATGTGAGCACTTTCTAAAACATTACTCTGACCTTAACACTGTCTCAAAAAAAATTCTCTAAGTAAACTGCAATTTAAATAAAACCCCAAAATGCCCACAAGCTCACCCTGGCTTGTTCAATTAGCTGCATGTTTGAGAGATTAAAGCAGTTATCAGCATCATAAAATAGTTATAATGAACCACAAGCTGGGCTTGACTGTGTGAATTTATATCTGGAAGGTATACTCTGAGTACTAGTATTTAAAGTATTACTTCAGCTAACTAGGAATAGCAATAGTTAATTAACTTCTTGTTCTTTGAAATCTGAAAACCCAGGATTAAACCTACTAAGTGCATCTTCTCCTCCCAGGGCAGCCAGGAGAGAGTCCCAGAAGACCATTAGGTAAATTTGAAGTAATCTTACATAATTAATGGAAAAATCCTGTGACTTTTGGACAGCAGGTGGGTTTATGAAAAGGATCTCATAACACCACCAGAAACCAATTGAGAGATTACAAGTGCCATAATCTGCTGTAACATTCCTTCTTTAATTCCTGTGCGCTGAAATTCCAGCCAGGGAATGAGATGGAGCTATGTCTTTATGTGTTTTAAATTGTCATTTGATTAAAAGTAAGCAGCTGCATCTTCTGAAACAATACAGTGCTCATGCTGGGAAGTCACAAATGTAAACTGCACTTTATTAAACCAGTTAGAAGCTGTTAAAATGCAGAATGCTGCTGGCACACCTTTTAGAGCAGATACTAAAATACCCATCATATGGGCACCTTAAATGAGACGTTTTAAAAAAGGTTTATTTTTCAATTGTTCCATAAACAAGAATAAATCAAAAACAATTCAGTCTTTCACCCCACTGAGATAAAGTAAATGCAAATGCTGTTTTCAAAGTTAATTGGCTCTGAAATACTTAAGTCTTGGAAAATAATTTTGAATGACAGAACTTTTTCAAAACTTCTATAATTTTCTATATCCATCATGCTTCTTTACATTTGTAGCTCCCAAAGCATAGAAATATTTTAATATGTTAGCACAACTTCATGCACGTGCTAGAAAATGTATTATCCCCCAAATAAAATCACGTGAATATTTGTCCTTATTATATTGCAGAAATAAAAAGTGGAGTTGTGAATAAAAGTGAAATGTAAATGGTATAAATGAGACTGGTGACAAAAATGAAAGCTTTGATCTCCTGCAATTGGAATGGCTTTGTGGAGGCTGCTTTGGCTGTGCCTGTGTGTCCTGTAGGAGCTGAGGAGCAAAACAACAACTAATCTGTCACAGAGTCACAGGATGTGCTGGGTTGGAAGAGACCCACAAGGACCATCCAGTCCAACCCCTGGCCCTGCACAGGCCCATCCCCAGGAGTCACCCCCTGTGCCCCAGAGCATCATCCAAACCCTCCTGGAGCTCTGGCAGCCTTGGGGCTGTGCCCACTGCCCTGGGGAGCCTGGGCAGTGCCCAACCAGCCTCTGGGGGAAAAACTTGTGAAGGAAATTTTGTAGCACTGTTTGTTCTCATAGGGCAGGATTAACATCCAACATGGATCCAAAACACATGGAATATAATGAGTGTCCTTCAGAGGAGGTGCTGATGGCACAGGAGGTTGGGTGCAGCTTGATTCCCTCCCACACTGTGCCAAGGCTGTTGCTGCCACTCTGCCCAGTTCAGCACGTTGTACTGGGATGAGCCGCTCGACTTCCACAGGGCACCGAAGTGGCACCGAGGTTTCAGGTGGCACCAGTGTGGTCGCTGGGGAGGTGAACGTGCCCCCTCAGATCTCTCAAGAGCACCCTGACTGCTGGGCTGCCCTGGCCCAGGAGGGCACTGAGGGCACTTGGTGTGTTCAGCTGGAGCAGAGGAGACTGAGGGGAGACCTCAGTGCAGTTCCAATTCCTGGGCAGGGGCAGAGGAGGGGCAGGGACTGAGCTCTGCTCTGGGGGGACCAGGGACAGCAGCCAGGGAATGGCTGGAGCTGTGTCAGGGCAGGCTCAGGTTGGATCTCAGCCAAAGGTTCTTCCCCCAGAGGCTGGTTGGGCACTGCCCAGGCTCCCCAGGGCAGTGGGCACAGCCCCAAGGCTGCCAGAGCTCCAGGAGGGTTTGGCTGATCCTCTGGGGCACAGGGGGTGACTCCTGGGGCTGGGCCTGTGCAGGGCCAGGGGTTGGACTGGATGGTCCTTGTGAGTCCCCTCCAGCCCAGCACATTCTGTGACCCTGTGCCCAATGGGACTGACGGGCACTGACCCGGAGAGCAGCCGGCAGGGCTGGGCCCGGCACAGCCAGAGCTCTGCAACCCAGAGAGAGCCTCCGACCCTTTGGTTACTTAATTAGAGCAGACAGTGAGTGGCAGAGGAAATAAGGCTAATTCTGCTGCTCTCTCTGTCGGTCTGGTGTCACCGGCATGGCAATGAGCTGCAGGCAGCGCTGGCTCTCCGGCCAGCCCTGGATGGGCCGTGTCTGCCCGGCCCTGGTGGCACAGGCAGCTTTCCTGCTTATGCTAATTAAACCTGCACGCTCTGCTAGCCAGACCCTGCTGGAATACAAATCCTGCCTACACCCCCAGCAAACCCTGCATGCTCTGTGTCTCCCTTTTCCCTTCTCTCCCCAGTCACAAGATGCTTCAGGCAAAAGGCAGGAGCATTGTAATGAAATGACATCTCCAAACAGGGAGCCTATTTTTTTTCCCCCAAGGCCCCTGCTATCTCAGTTTCATTACATGTCTCAGGAGGGGGCATCACTCCCTGGCAACTAACATCTGGCCCAGGAGACCTCCTAATTTAAACCAACAAACTAATTATTGTCACCTACTCTTTCCTGTAGCTTTTATCTTTATTTATTTTTTCCTGGAAGAAATATGTCAGCATATTTTTCATTTGAACTACTAATGCTCTGGGGTTTTTCCCCCTAAAGTATGCTTAACTTTCTTCTAAGGCTAGAAAATCCATATTTTATCAATCAGTTCCAATTACGCACTGTATTTCACTCTGTGGTGTTGAATTATGAGTTGGAAGGATGTCTTGATTAAAGACCTTACAAACATTTAGATATCAGAACCACCAATCTTCTTGTCCACATGACATGCTGGAAGGAACACTGAACTGACATTATGGGAGATGTTGTTTATTATGTTTTCTTTTTAAAGTTGGAACTATCAGTCTCTTTATTAGAATATTGATATAAGGAATAAGGAGCTAGAGCCATTTATTTAAAAGTGATTTTTTTATTCTCAATTTTATTTGTTTTTCTCCCAGCCCTCTGTGGGAGATTCTAGAGGCCAGTTTAATGCCTTTTCTGGTCAGGGTAGAGCCACAGGGGCTGTATTACACTGGAACAAACACTACATTCATGACCTGGACATGACAAGTTGTAATCTGTCTCTTGTCACCAATTTTCCATGCCTCTTTGGCAAATTATGTACCAAAATTTGCTCTTCAGCTTTCCTACCTTTACAATGAGGTTCATAGTGCTAAACTTAACTGGATGCAGTAAGTTCTTCAGTGGTTTTAAAACTGAACATTTCTAGAAAAACTGAGCAATTTTTATTACTGCTAGTGACAAATTCCATTAGTGCACATAATAAATATTCACCAAAATTTATCATAGTTATGTCTGAGAAGATGATTTTTTTCAGTTTTGGTGGGAAAAAGATCAATGTAACCAGGATGAAAGAGTAGGAAGTGAAATCAGAGATCGTTTTAAATTACTGTAAGTTTTTTCACTGATATCTATGATGTCAGGATTTTATTTTTGACCCAGTATAGAGCTACAATCCCAAGCCAATCCAATTTCTAGGGTGTCATGGAGACAACAGCAGCTTATGCTGTTTGATTGTTGGTTACATATTGTCTATGAAGAAACTCTCCAAAATAATTTAGCAGCTTGAGAGACTCTTTCCTCAGGAATCATCCATCCAACCCACAAAAGACCAGATGGACACAGCTTTGGATTATCCCAAGAAAATACTTAAACCAAAATGAAAAAGTAGTCTTTTTAAGGAAAGGAAAAATAAAAAATAAACTTCCTTAAGATAAATGAACAAACAACAAAAACCACAACAAAATTGCCTTTTAATACAAGGCAAATCACCATCAAACATGTTTTGCAAAAAAAGAGAAAAATAAAGCTTTGATGTCATCTGACAAAAATGGGCTGGTTAGGAAAAGAGTAGGGAGAGGAGAAGAAAACTAAACATTGTGTTTGTAAACTTGGAAGGGAAAGAAAAGTGAGTTTGATCCAATCTTTTCTACTCTGTATTGTCACCTGAACACTCCTGATGGCTGCACTGCCAGGTCTTTGCAGGGAGCAGTGCGGGGAGGAGGAGGGGACGCCAGGCAGTCACCACAGGGTTCATTAGTGCTCAGTTAGTTATTTATTATCACATACCAAATTCCTGCCCTTTGATACAGAGCAGAGCTGCTTCTATAAGCAAATGCTTAGAGGGAGACAGAACTAGTAAATACAAGCTCAGCAAAGGGTGATAAAATGTTACAGACTTGTTGTATTTTACTGCACACACTAATTCCAGAACGCAGAGCAGGCTCCATTCTTCTGCATTTTTATAATTGAGAATGCAAGGTTTTCACTAGAAGGGGGGTATGCTTCCAAAGTTATTTTTTCATCTAGATATGTTGTTCTAAATAAAAGTAAATAAATAAAAAAATCACTTTTGTTTACCTCCATATATTCACTGCAGGAATGATAATAAAAGATCCATGACTAAACTCTCTCTTTTTTAGAACCCCAGAGTTTATTGAAAGAGGGTGAGCTCCTTGATCGTGCTTTGCACGAGAACAATAAAGGGCCCATTTCAGTTTAAACTGGATATAGACGTCTTTACAATTATTAATATTATTCTTCTTTATGAAGAGCAATTTTATCACCACATTTTTATTCGGGTATCAGGAGACATTACCTCGGGTGATTTTACATTCCTCAATTAGATTGTTTTCAGTTCTCATGTGCCAATGGCACAGGACTGATTTACCAACTGCAGCCTGGCCTTTATTCACTGTTTCTGCATCCCTTCAGTACGACAGGCTGTGTAAAGAAGGCAGGATGGGGGTGAAAATTTTTGGCAGAACACTCTATCAATCACTGGGGCCAGGCTGAGGGGCTGAGTTTTGGATATGATGGGGGAGATAAAGAATGTTATTTCAGGCCCAGGAACTTCAGCTGGGGAGAATTCAACAGGAATCAGGGGCTGACCACATGGAAGCCAGATGACAGTAATTTAACCGAGGCTTTCAGACTCCCTGTGACTTCCATTTAGTGCCACGGGACAGAATCCTGGCTGATACCAGATAACACAGGGGTTGGCAGTGCCTCTGGCTTTCACTATCTCCTCACCTTTCAGGCTCATTGTAGAGAGTGGATTTTAGCCTGGGAAGACCTAAGAGTTCATGTGGGCCTTCTGTTATTTGTTGTAACCTGGTAGTGAGGAACGTCATGGTTCCAAGCACTTTAGGGACCCAGCAAGCCTCTGTCCCGACCTGCAGTTTGAGTATCTTCTTTTTCTACAGCTTAATTACCGAGTGACGAGGGCATGACACACCTGATCATCCTTACAACTTCATGGAGACCTTGGATCCCAGGGCAGGCAGCTCTGTGCTCCTCCAGGGAGCGAGCCAGCACACTGGTGGACACTCGGAATTCCAATACTGCTGGGTCTGGTTTCTACACACCCCAGGGACTACTCAGGACCAGGGAACCAGATTTCCCTCGTGTGCATTTGAAGTCTGAGTTGAACTGAAAGGCAGAGTGAGAAAAGACATAATGCACTTGTTTACTTAATATGTTTGAGTGCAGGAAGTTACTTTATTCACGTCCTAGAGGGTGACATTGAATTCCCTGAGTTCCCAGCACGTGTTTGCCTTGCCTTTGGTCTGTGTGATTTGGATATGAGCTACTTGTCATTTGTAATACAGCCAGTAATCTGGTACACACCAAAATGAACTTTGACAGACAATTTTTTCCTCATGGGATTTGCTGTTAGCTCCTAACTGCATGACCTTGATGCAGTTCCAACAAAGAAATTTAAAGTACTTAATGGCATAAGTTTAAATGGATCATTACTATAATTATTGCAAGAGAACAATTACGCATCTACTGCCACTTTTTTTAGAAGGAGAATTCTAACAGGGCTGTTTGAAACAGCTCTGAAATACACTGAGATTCAGGTTATTTTATGCATCCAGTTTAAATATAAAGGGTCAGACAAAAGAAATAATATTTAAAAGAAATAAAATTGGGAAATCTATCTAAGCACAGCATTTGCACTCAAAATTGAGATACCACTAAGAACATTCAGTAGGGTCTGGGCTGCGGCTTATCTTAAAGTTGCACATATACTAGAGTTATGAGAATTTCTATGATGCAGAAAGAGAGGCAGAAATAACTGATCAATACTCAAATAACCCCAATTCCCCTTTTCCTGTTGTTTCCTGGGGTCAGACCCTGCAAGGTGCTTGGCAGCCACACTTTTGGATGACATGTATTCCCCATTATCAAAACTTATTAAATAGCTCTGAATAGAAAACATAACACAGCAATTAATTATTCAGTGAACATGGTTATCAGGATGCATTGCCCTAAAGCTTCATTAAATGGCACCCTTACTTTTGCATATGCTTTAAAAGGAGGTGAGAAACACTAGCTGGCATTTGAGAGAAGTAGTGTTACTTCCTGATTTATGAAGACTAGGCAAGAAAGAGACAACAGGGAAATGAAAAGAGGAGGCAACAGCAAGAAAAGGACGAAAAAAATTCCCCATCATGGAAAGCTTTATCACTTTCTATAGGTCCTCAGTTCTCACACTCCCAGTTCATTGCTATGTGCTGTATGAGCCTACACAATTCAGATCACATGCCATGTGATACTCCTTTTAGAATAGAGTAATATACTTGAGAACCATAGAGAGGAAGAGAAACAGCAAATTAAGATATAGATTATCAAGGTTCTAATGTTTCTCTATATGGGTGTAAGATGTTTTCAAAAATATATATTTTTATATATATATTTGCATTTACATATTTGCATTTGGGCACCACAATATAAGATCTAAAGCTGTTAGAGAGTGTCCAAAGGAAGGACATGAAGATGGTGAAGGGTCTGAAGGGGTCACACAAGGAGGGACTGAGGGCACTTGGCTTGTTCAGCTGGAGAAGAGGAGATGGAGGTCAGAGCTCATCAGAGGCTGCAGCTCCTCACAAGGGGCAGCTCCATCTCTGCTCTGGGTGAGCAGGGACAGCAGCCAGGGAATGGCTGGAGCTGTGTCAGGGCAGGCTCAGGTTGGATCTCAGCCAAAGGTTCTTCCCCCAGAGGCTGGTTGGGCACTGCCCAGGCTCCCCAGGGCAGTGGGCACAGCCCCAAGGCTGCCAGAGCTCCAGGAGGGTTTGGACAACGCTCTGAGGGACAGGGTGGGATTATTGGGGTGCCTGTGCAAGGCCAGGAGCTGGACTGGCTAGTCTTTGTGGGTCCCTCCCAACTCAGGATGTTCTCTGATTCTATGAAATACTTAAGGACAGCCCCCACAGGACAGCATTCACTCAGGGAATACTCAGGCAACCCCACTGCTCTCAAGAAGTACCCACACAGAACAAACCTCTGCATGGTGGGTCCTGCTCTGCTCTCCCTTCAGGGGACTCTGACCTTTTGGGAGCACAGCACCACATCCCACTGAAGTGAGCAGACTGGTCTGTGCTCAGCATCCCACGGCATCTTCAAACAATCTCCCCTCATTCTCTAAGAAGCCTCTAAAAATAACCTCTTGAGATTGACACATGGGGAAATTATTTTGAACTGTAGCTGATGTGGAAAAATCAGAGTTTGAAATTGTGTCATTCAGGAGATTATGGCTATTTAGGCATTGGGTTTTACTAGCATAAAGGTACCTTAAAGTGAAAGGTAGGAAAATGATTGAAAAATAAGTTTGGTCCTATGGATCCAGAAAAGCCTGACAAAGTGGGTTGTTTAAATTTTCCTGTTTGGAAATTTCATCTTAAGTAATTTTTATATTTCTTTTGATTCCTACTTCCCCGGTCACAATCACAAATGACAATTTAAAGTGGACAGTGGCAGGAGACTGTACAAATAATCATCTGAAAAGCCCTGGTAGGGCACACCTGAACTCCTCTAAGATGTCCTGGTCTGCCTCTGCTTTTCTTTCCTTCTCCCTCCCCAGCTTTTTCTCCCTCCTTGAAATTCTGAGAGCTCTAATCTATGATACTGATTTCAGCTCTGGCTAAGAGTAGTGAGACACACCTTCTTTTCCTTTGGTACAATCAGAGAATCGATGGAATGGGGGTTATTTCCCACCTTCTCTTCCCCATATCAAATCACAGCACTACACTTATCTTTGGACTTGATATCTGTTTCTTTCACAACAGATCATTCAGCACAACAGATTCCCTAAATATTCTGGGGCTGTTCTTGACATCTCATGTCCAGCCCCCTCCCACCTTTGCTAAATTTCTTTGCTAAATTGTTTTTTATTTGTTTTCTCCTATCTACCCTTTGTAAATATAACATCCTCATGCAACTTTGCAGAAGTCAGTTTTGGAAGGAGATGATTACCCTGAGAGATTCTCCTGTTATTTGCTGCCTCTCTGTGCACTGCCACTACTCACCTGCCCTCGAACCTCCATCATGTATGGAACCATCTGCATTTCCAAAGCAGCCAGAGACTCTCTAATATTGGGACTGCCAGGATACTGTACAGCTTTTGATGTCATCAAGTTTTACCTCAAAATCGTAGTCAAAAAAAGCCAAGAGAGAGATCTCTCAGGTCAACTAAACCACAAAAACAAGGCCAACTAAACAGTAACCTGTCAGACATGTAATTCTTCCCATCTGCTTGAAAATCACCCTCAAGAACAGTAAAACTGGATGATGGCAGACTCAGGATCATACCTGAATCTGTAGTTTCTCTGATGAAGAATGAAAGACAGCCTGTGATTCCTACAAATCAACACGGGTTCACCCCAAGCCCACTGGCTCATCCATCTCCATATGCTTCCAGAGAGAAACTTCCTGCAAAGCACAGAGCCCACATTTTTATGTCATTGAGTCAAGGCTACAAATAGGAAGCCAAATGCTGAGTTTCTTCCTTGCTCTTTGCGGCAGCAAATTGCAATTTGCAAAAGGTTTTTGATAACATTTGGTGTTAATTGGACTTAGAAATGTTAATCGCCCAAATCACTGGGATCTTAAAGACACATGTAAATTATCTCAGCACGTTAGAGAGCAAAACCCCAGATTGCACTGAACTTCTTGGGATATGGTTTTTTTCAATGTACATCTAAAAGACATCAGGGTGATTTACTGTTCTTGGTCTATCTTGTGTGAAAATTAACAAAGCAAGCATATGTTACATTTAACAGACATGGACAACAGTTTTAGATGTTGAAAATGTAAAAATGTATATTTCAAAAAAAAAATTATAGCAAAATAATTATTACTTTCAGCCCCAGAGAATGTTCTCTTTCCTTCACTTACCCACAAAACGGTAGACACTTCCTGCTATGGAAGCTGCTCTCCATGATATACAAGACACATAAGTTCTGTCTAGAATCACAAGATCACTATTTGAGAAAGACTTTTAAGACCATTGAGTTCAACCATTCCCCCAGTGCTGCCAATCCCATTAATCCATGTCCCCGGGTGCCACATATCTTTCAAATCCCTCCAAGGATAGGGAGTCCACCACTACCCTGTGCAGCCCCTTCCAGTGCCTGACCACCCTTTCCATGAAGAAATTTCCCCAGTATCCAATCTAAACCTCTTCTGGCACAACTTGAGGTCATTTCCCCTCATCCTATCCCTTGTTCCCCAGCTCCCCCCTCCTGTCAGGAGTTGCAGAGCCAGAAGGTCCCCCCTGAGCCTCCTTTTCTCCAGGCTGAGCCCCCCCAGCTCCCTCAGCTGCTCCTGCTGCTCCAGCCCCTTCCCCAGCTCCGTTCCCTTCCCTGCACACGCTCCAGCCCCTCAATGTCTTTCTTGCAGTCAGGGGCCCAAAACTGCCCCCAGGAATGGAGGTGCACAGACTGAACCACTAGCACACCATAAACAGGACATGGAGAACCCATCAGCCTCTTAGGGCTGATACTCCCAAGCCTAAACGAGAACCACAAGGTTGTCCTACATGGACTGTCCCCCACTGGAATCCAGCCAAGCCAACCTTCAACCCAATCAGCACGATTTCATTGCAGAGAAACAACATGGCTTGCTTAGCTCTTTGTTCATTATAATAGTTATGAAAATGAGATCAGGGGTTTTTTGTTTTGCTTGAGAGAGTAGCACACTCCCCATTTTGTCCTGATCTCTGCACAGGCTTCCATTCTAGCAGGACTTTATCTGTTTTACCTATTGCTCTCAGCATGTCCAGTTTCATTTCGCTAGCTCTTAATCCATTTTCTCATTAAATATAACGAATACACCATCATTTGGGAAATCCACATGTATTTTTCCATAGTTTCCTGCACTGGTTTTCACTTGCTATTTCACAACTGCACTCAAACTTTGACACTTATTCTCTTATACTTCCCCGCAACCCTTCTTACCTTAACTTCTCATTACTGCTTCTAATTTCCATCTCCTGTTTTGAAGCCAGACTCAAAAAGCCACATATTTCCAGCAGACAGTATTTCCTGGCTTGAAAGTTGCAGATGCTGGAAAAACAAACAAACAACCCCCTCAAACAAACCCAACCACCCCTGAAAAGGAGATATTAAAAATATATCCTTGCATCCACCCAAGATGAGCCCAAACTGTCCCTCTCCCATCTATCCGTAGAAACTGCTGGTTATTCTCCCCCATCACAGACCTGCCTGAACACAGGGTTTGACTTTGCCATTATTGACACTGAGAAATATTTACTTTCTGTATAACCCTATTAACTCCAGCACAGTGCGACTGATGTTATAGAACTTCTTCTTCACTTCTAATCCTTGTGGGAAAGATTTGCAAGATTTGATCATTCCAGATAGCAGGACAGTAGAAGTAATGATGATTTTAGGTTTCCAGAGCATATAAAAATATATTAAAGTAGCAAAATTACAATCTCATAAAATTACAATCTCATAAACTACAGAAGTTTAGAAATAACATACAATTCATTCTAGCAAGAAATCTTAAATTTTAGTTTATAAAAGGAAAAATTAGAAAACACTGTTAAGTTTTCTGCACATTTCTGGATGAGGTGTATTGATGCAGAGCTTGGCAGAGGAGCAACATATAAATCCTTTGAAATTCTGAATATCAGGTTTTATAACAGAAAAACTAAAATATATATTTTCTGTTACAGGTAAATTTCAGATTAAATATACTTTGAAATATTATAAGTTAAATTCTCATGTCTCAAATTGTGATCTCTACCTCAAATTCAGGACTTCTGCCATATAGCAACCTGTATGGAACAGTCAGTCCTCCTTCGTGGTCTGACAGTTTCTTCAACCTCATCATACTACAGAGACAAACTGGAATGAAAGAAAGACCTGTTTATCCAGATTTTCTCCTCTTATACCAGGTTGTTAAATCAAATTTAGATTAACTAGCAGTATTTTTACTACCAAGAAGATGATTTCTGTGTCACTTCAGGCATTTGGTAAAAACAAGGCCACAGTAGCAATCAGTTTACTGAATTCAACACACATTATTAATTTTGACGTAATCAGCTACAGTTCCCATGTATTGATCCTGGGACACTGCAAAATCCATATGAAGGCAGTACTATAAAGTCATGCAAATCATATGATACCATCTGTGACAGAGGGTGAAGTAAAAAAAAAAAAAGACTTAAATGTGTCGACCAGACTGCATATGGGGCACATGAAAAATTAAGCATATGCTGCACAGGCAGTGATATTTTCATGATTTTAGCCATTATAAGAAATAGTTTAAGAAAATAAAACTGGTGTTTTTAAGACCTTTGTATCAAAGATAACACACCCACATGCAGGAAATAAAGGAACAGGCTTCCTACTAATAAAAACTAAAATTTTATCCAGTGAGCAAAAAGCCCAATAGCCATTAAAATGGTACAGTCCTTCTACTATCCCACAGGGATATCCAGGTTTAATGGGGATACCTGACCTAATGCACTGTACAGCTATGCCAGGTTCAGATAAAGTTACTTTCTCTCTTCATAAGATGCTGCACTGTCAGAGCCAGGTGAAGGAACCTTACACACAAATCAAGGGCTTCTGAGGACACTTGAGATAACCAGAAAGGTGCCATTGCTTTGTCACATCCTGAGAAACTCACTCTGTGTGTGCACTAACATATGTCACAAATGTCCACTCCCTGTGAGACTCTGATAGGCCAAAAACCTGCTATGAAAATATTGGGGGTTATTTGTTGGTGACAAAGGTTTGGCCTAAAGTATTAATCAACATCTTCCTTTCACAGAATCCCAGAATGGATCAGCTTGGAAGGGTCCACAGTGGCTCATCTGGTCCCACCTCCCTGCTCCAGCAGGGCCAGCCCAGAGCACATGGCACAGGATTGTGTCCAGAGGGGTCTGGAATATCCCCAGGGAGGAGACTCCAGCCCCTCCCTGGGCAGCCTGTTCAGGGCTGGGTCACTGCCCAGCAAAGAAGTTCTTCCTCCTGTCCAGGGGGATCTTCCTGGGCATCAGTTCCTGCCCGTTCCTCCTGTGCCATTGCTGGGCCCCCGAGCAGAGCCTGCTCCATCCTCTGCCCCCTCCCTGCAGCCCCTGACACACCCTGGGGAGGGCCCCTCTCAGGCTCTGCTCTGGAGGCTGAACAGCCCCAGCTCCCTCAGCCTTTGCTGCTCCCAGAGCTGCTCCAGCCCTTGGGCATCTCCGCAGCCTGCGCTGGCCCCGCTGCAGGAGCTCCCTGGCCCTGCTGTGCTGAGGAGCCCAAGCTGGGCCCAGCCCTGCAGATGTGCCTGCCCAGGGCTGGGCAGAGGGGCAGGATCCCCTCCCTGCCCTGCTCCAATGCTCTTCCTGATGCCCCCAGGGCACCATTGCCCTCCTTGTCCCCAGGACACACTGCTGGTCAGGGACAGCTCGTTGTCCACCAGGACCCCCAGGGCCTTCCCCCAGAGCTGCTCTCCAGCAGGTCCCCCCCAGCCTGGGCTGGTTCCTGGGGTTGTTCCTCCCCAGGTGCAGGACCTGCATTTGCCTTTGTTGAACTTCAGACAGTTCCTCTCTGCCCTTCTCTCCCACCCTCAGGGCCCCTCTGAAGGGCTGCCCAGCCCTTGGGGGATCGGCCTCCCTCCCAGGTTGATGTCCCTGGTCAGTACTGCTTTCATGATGGAAATATTCCACCAGTTACTCATTTGAGGTACCAAATTATGAATAAAAAGGCAAAGTTATGAGAACCATTCACAGGCTGCATATTCAGCCCATCCAAAGCCTGCAGCAGATTTTAGAAAAAAAGCCCCAGATTTCCAAAAGTTTGTTCAACCATTACTTGTACAAACAATTATTTCAGCTGTGTGGGTCCACTTAATGTGAGTGTGCCTGCAAGAAGCCAGCTAAATCTGTAATTGTTCTTTTGTGCATACAATTACTGTGATGTGGCCCTGAAGAAGCTCCCTAACATACATATAGTTAACAGAATTATAGGAGCAAATATCATGCACCAGAGTTTAAAAATGAGAATCTCATTTTAGAAATCCAAATGCCAATGTGGCCTCATTGTCTCAGTGTGACTGCTCAGATACAAAGCAGGTTTATAACTATGATACTCAATTTTAAAAACTGGAACTCATGGTACTATTTAAAATAAAGCAGTAAAACAACCTCGTACTCTGTCAATATTTCTTGTTTTCATTTGTATTCTGCTCATTTGTGCAGCCCCATTTCATGGTGGCTTTTTTTTCCATGCACATAGCCATGCTAATATCTTCATGGATTTGTTTATAATAACCTTTAAATCCTTGCCCTGTCGTTATGCTGCAGAGCTGTTCTGTTGTATGTACACTTCGTACTTCGGTTCCTTTCCTACACATTGATTCTTTCACATTTGTCTACGTTAAACACTGAATAGTATTTTCCACTTACTAGTGCAGCCATTTAAAAATATCCAAATCCATCTGAATGAAGCTGGTTTCTTTCCTCTTAGTTATTAGCTACACATTTAATTTTGATAGTGTTAGCAGAACATGGAAGTTGGTCACAGGGAGCTTGGTATTCCTCAGAGAAGTGGTCACAAAATCAATCACCTGCTTAAACACCATCATTGTCAGTGTAACACTCACAGGATGGTTGTACTGAAACTGCTGGGACCTCTGTGCTGACTTTAAAGACACCCTGTACCCCGTAAGAAGAGAGACTAAGAGCAATTACTATGAGGTAACAGCATGAGAGTGCAGAACTTCAGCTGCTCTGCTCTATGCGTGCAGCTCCTGTCCTGGTACAGCAAAGCCAACAGGAGCTTCCTGGCTTGTTCTTTAAAGGCACAAGGAACTGAAATTTTTCAATGTTTGATACTACCTGCAATCATTAAAATATTATTAATTGCACGTTTCCAGCAATAGAAAATTCATAGAGTGGTTTGGTGGGGAGGGACCTTAAAGCCCCTTCCATTCCACCCCCTGCCATGGGCAGGGACGCCTTCCACCATCCCAGGTTGCTCCAAGCCCTGTCCAACCTGGCCTTGGACACTTCCAGGGATGGGGCAGCCACAGCTTCTCTGGGCAACCTGGGCCAGGGCCTCCCCACCCTCACAGCCAAGAATTCCTTCCCCATATCCCACCTGAGCCTGCCCTCTGTCAGTGTGAAGCCATTCCCTGTGTCCTGTCACTGCAGTTCCTGATGAACAGTCCCTCTCCAACTTCCCTGTAGCCCCTTCAGACCCTGGAAGGTGCTGTGAGGTCTCCATACAACCTTCTCCTCTCCAGGCTGAACAGCCCCAGCTCTCCCCTCCTGTCTCCATAAGGAAGGTGCTCCAGTCTCTTTATCAACCTTGGTGCGTCCTCTGCACTTGCTCCAACAATTCCATGTCCTTCCTGTGTTGGAGCACCAGAACTGAGCCCAGTGCTCCAGGTGGGGCCTCATAAGAGAATCACCTCCCTCAACCTGCTGTTATAAATGTATAAAATAAATTTATAAATAAAATTTAATTTACTTATTTAATATCACTCTGCACATGAACTGAATAATACTGAAATACTGTATCTGTGATATCTGAGCATGATACCATGGTCAAACTGCCTCTCCACCTCCCATAGATCTAATTGGCCAGAAAACAGTCCCTTTCTGCTCTTCCTGGTCCTTCTGTGATCCTGGAAACAGTGTGAGTGAAGACTGGTCAGCTCTGGCTGGTTTTTCAAGTAATTGCTGCTATATTTTAGCTGTAACACCTTCAAAAGCCAATGAAGGAGATAGCCTGGATATAACACAGTAACTACAGTTTAAACACCAATCTAAACATCTTCCGTCTATTTTCTCCCAGGCTTCCACTATCAACTGGTTGAATTTTACCTTTCACTGAAAAAGTCACAGTATTTTTATAATCTTTCCTCTCTACTCCCACTTTCAGCAGCATAAAGGCAAAGGGAAGGACTGTGACACAAACAAATGGAAGCCATCATAAGATGCTCTGAACAATCTGAATTTCTGTGGTGGGCCCAGTCACTGGCTGCAGATCCAAGGCAATTTTTAGTATCCTCTTCAAGTGTGTTACCCTCAGGTTTTCTGGAATATCAGCTCCCATTCGGAACCTTCCCAGTTATTGAGAAAAAACACCCACTTTGAAAATGTAACACACGTAAACAAATTGCCTCATCCATAAACATTACATCATATCAAAATTCAAAGTTCTTTGTGTCCATTCCCAACAAAACTTCATTAAAACATTAGCCTGAAAATTGCTAAACTTATTTTAGATCACTCAGTGCTTTTTCTTTCTATTTTACCTCTTCTACCTCAGCTGAGGAACTACAAGTCAGGATGTAAGAACATCCCATCCTTTATGTTTGAAAGGCAAACCCAAACAAATGCAGCTGTGCTTTTATCCATCTTTAGAGAACTGACTTTTCTCTTTAATCAAGACAAGAATATGTGTAAAAAATGGCAATTTTAAGCAATACAGAAACTAATTCTAAGAGACTAAAATTTTAATTTGTAAATATTGTCTTTAGGCTGACAGCTTCCATATGAGGTGTAACCCAGCACAGGTTACAGATAAGCCTTTGGAAACAGAGTCAGAATTGCTCCTGGAAGCAGCACCGTTTAGCACTGCTACTACAGGAGTTAATTTTGTGCAGCCTATACAATCTATTTCTAATGCAGATCTGAGTGAACAGATTAAAGCATCTTAAAGAAAACCCCTACAAAACTAACAAAAAAACCCCTCCAAAAAAAAAATTTAAAAATATTTTTTAAAAACCTTTAAAGATATTAATCCCCTGCTCTCCATAATTATTTCTTAATTTTCTTCTCTTCTCCACCCTTCTTCCTCTATAAATATTCAAGTCAACTACTCATCTTAAAGAACTGCCAGTTCTAGGTAATATGAGCATTACAAAGTAATGCATTTGCCCTGGACATAGTATAGTGACAAAAATACAACTTTAGGAATACAAATTTAGGAGTCACTCATCTTGAAACACTGGCAATCATCATGATGCACCCAGAAGCATTAAGCTATTACAAATTTAGTCACTATGACAAAGATATGGAAAAAGAGAAAATAGATAAAGTGAGAGAAACAAAAGCAATGAGGCAATGCAGGAGGAGTTGGCATTTATCATTTGCATTCTGCTGGCTTTATTTCAGGGGCTTGCCTGCTATGGCACCAGCTTCCCCATTTATAGAAACAAACCAACACCATTTAATACCATTTTTTATCTTGTTTTATTTTCTGACTGTTCTCCTCTTCCCCTTCAGCTCTCAGGAAACTCTAACCAGCTATCCAGGATCCACCCAGTTGTCGCTGCCCCATCCCTGGAAGTGTCCAAGGCCAGGTTGGACGGGGCTTGGAGCAACCTGGGCTAGTGGAAGGTGTCCCTGCCCATGGCAGGGGGTGGAACTGGATGGAATTTAAGGTCCCTCCCAACCCAAAGCATTCCATGATCTGTACCATTTGGACCCTTCATGTTTGGGTTGTGAGCTGACCCCTCATTTGGAGCTCCACCACTCTCTATGTGTTGTAGTAATTAATGAGCAAAAGGGGGGTTCAGAGTCTGACAACACAAAGGGAAGAGCTGACTAAATTCCACCCTGTTACTGTAGAACATCATTGCCAAAGCAAGAATCATTTGTATTTTATTTATATTGCCATCCAGAATGTTTACTGAGAACAGAGGTAGGAGGAAGGAATGTTTTGCCAGTGATACAAGAAAACAGCAATTTATATTTTACAGCTGATGAATATTCACCCCATCAGGTGATATGACAGTTGGGTGAGTTTTCTTTCAGGGAAAAATAAAATCAAAAGACAATTCTGAAATCGGAAATGTATTCCCTGTGAATTGCATTCACCTTGTAATACTCCAGAGAAAGCCTCTCATTTGTTCAATTAATCTGACCTTTATCAAGAGCTTGCACAGACAAAACGCTCTCATGGAACGAAGCACTTGGAATCAGAGTGGGAAGCACTGGAGATCTGTGCAAAGTGTGCTATAAAAACGGATTTTAAAAGAGATTACTGTACACACTGCAGAGCTGCTGCTGATTTACAGGGATGTACCCAGTTCTTGACCAAACTGTTTCCCACAACCTTCATGCCCAAAAGGAAATGAGGTGCCTTCAAGTGCCAAGGAGAAGTGCTGAGGAAGCTCTCCCTGGGCAGAATGGTCCCCACAGTCACATCTCTCCAGGCACAACACACATAAGCCTCAGCACCAATTTTTTTCTTCCCACTGGTGAATGACCTAAAACTCTGTCCTGGAGCAAAGCCCCACAGCAGAGCCTGGGCTGGGGAACCAGGCTTTGAACTGCCTGCGAAAAACCATGTTCTCTCCAAAACCCCACCTGTGGCTGCAGGGACTAGAACGGCAATATTGGGGTGTTTTTATCCCCTCCTAGTAACAATCAAGAGGGAAAAAGTAAGAGCTGAGTGTGAAGGCTGATGGCTTTTACCAGCCAGCGCAGCAGCCCCAACAGAACCCGAGGGTACTGGGTTGAGAGGTGTGAAATAAAAGGAAGTTGAGACTTGGGACACAGAAGGAAGGACAGAAGGATGGAAGGAAGGAAGGATTGCTGGACCATGATGAATTCAGAACTGCCTCAGGCTGAAATTCAGCCTGTGGTGTGTTCCAAGAGCACACAGATTGCTCTGAGAATAGAGGGACCAGACCTTGGAAAAAGAAAAAGGCTACATTCTGATTTTACTGTAAATGACCCAACCCCATGCTAACACAGAGCACCGGGTTAGTTTTTATTCAACTATTTTCAAGTAATTTTTTTCTTTCCTCTGCCCAGCACCACCACAATGTATTTTACTCTGGTCTGCTGATGTGCAGAACAGGGACATGCACCCAGCCACCAAAATATTCACCTTCCACTTGAAGGCCCTCTTTTATTCCAAAAATGCCTTAAAGTCCTAAGTGTGGATTCCATATAACCCCACCCGTGTTCAATGGCAAAGAGAAAAAGCTTGAGTTTAATTAGACTGCTTTCCTTTGGGCCATTTTCTTCAAAGGAGAGTGTATCAGTCTCAGTTATTCTTCACTGGTTTAGGAATATCACTTTCCAGTACTAAACCAGTTTGGAAAATTCTGACTACACAAAGTCTACTCACATTCACTGAGGTGCCTGCTCTGAAGTAACATACCTTCCTTTCTTGTAGGCTGAAATTATCAATCTGAAAGCCAATTTGAAGAAGTGAAATTGGAAAATGAATAATTCCAATAGAAATTCAGATCTTTTTTTTTTCCTTCATTAATTCTTGGCTGCAGCCTGGGTAACTGATTGCAAAAAGAGAATGCCTGGTAGAGGAGTAGAGATGTATTGGAATCAGGTGTCTGCATCTGGGAGAAAGCTATTAAGCAACAGGTCATGCTGCCTGCTTTTTGTGAGTTTATTGCCTCCCATTCAATCTTACATTAAATTTACTTTACCATAAAATGAGACTACAGGATTCTGCAGGATCAATCCCTAACAGCAAATGTATAAGAGCATGTGCAAATGCTGTCAGTACCAAAGTTGCCAAGTCTTCTTGGCCAGAAAGCCTAAATTGCCTCATAAGTATTGCTATTCCCAGCCAAAAATAAGCATGTATTGCCTTACATTTTCCTTTCTACATTTCTCATAGACATTTACATTTATATCAACACATAATGAGTAGAGGAAACACAAAGACATTTGAACAGAATTTTCTTCAAGCTTGTCAAAAATGCTTTTTTCTCCATTTTTTCCCTCACATTAACATTAATTGGAGCTGGGCAAAAATCCTCACATTAATAGCAATAGAAGTAGCACTAGTACATTAGATTTAATTAGCATCTAAACCAAAGTTCCTACACCCTGCAAGCCATTTCCACCCAGGAAACATTTTGGCTGACAACCACATGCAGCCAGTTTGGATGTTGCAGGGGCAGCTCTTCCAGATGAACAGAAATAAAGGGGAGAGGACACAAATTCAACCCAGAGGGGCAAGGAGCAGGTAAGTAGGTCACACGAAGCCTAACTAGAACAGCGGGGCAAAGATTGCCCTCCTTCCCTGGGAATAAAATCAAAACATTCCTCAAAGATAATTGAAATCATGTTTACTGCATGGATTCATAATTCTGAAATGTAGAGCTGCACAGACACTGCTCAATCCTGGCAACATCATAATAAATCAAAAGACCAGCAACTTGAAAGTCTTTTATGCTTTTTAGAATAACCCAAAGACTTATTCACAGCATTTGTTTCTTTTCTGCTTCCCTTTATTTTTCTGCCTTGTAGGGTGTGTGTTGCCATCTATATTTAACAGCAAATGTAAAAGACAGTCTCATAGATCAGAAAGACTAAAGTTTCTTCTTGTTCCACTGTTCCCCTCAGCTCACTCCAGTACCCCCACCCCCTCCCTGGCTCTTGTTTTTCTCATCTCCATGCTGTTTCCTTTATCCTCCCTTCCTCAGTTCCTGCAGTTCCCTGGTGTTCCTCTTTCTCTCTTTAGCTCCACCTCATCTCGTTCCAGCTCCTGTGTTCTGATCTCCTACTTTCAAGAATACTAGACAAGAAGGTACCAAAAAAAATAAAAAAAATCAAAAGTTCTTGGCAAAGCTGCTGTTCTCTAAATGACCTGACTGGACATTGTGCTACTTTTATTTTAAGATTTATTTAGGACAAATCCAAGCAACTCTCCTTTTTTCTTCTAATGTGAAGATTTCTTTAATCTAAGAAAAGTCCAAGTTACAAGGCATTATTAATCTTTTTTAAGGAATATGGGCATTTGTAGCTCTGCTGATGGAATAAGATTGGCTAATTCAAAATAACCCTTTATATCAGTGATTCATAACATTACCAGTTGAGCCATGCCCATTAGTCACATCCTTTTTTTTATATGGTGTGGAATCACAGAGCTAATTTTGACTCTGGGCCAAAACTAAACAGGCTGATTTTCCCAGGTCAAGCCAGATCTCAGGCAAATAATTCCTTTCAATATGGTTCTGGTTCCTTTATGCTCTTGGTTTGAATTAGCCTCCCATTCTGGTTCTTGATGAATGATGTCAGAAACACCTCCTTGGCTCCCTTGGAAAGAAAAGAGAACAAAGTATCCCATCATAAAGGATTTCAAATGGATTTAGATCTCCTGAGCATGTTTGCAGGTCTGGTTTGGAAATGGCATCTGTCAGTCAAGGGAATTGGCCACTTCACAGCCAGATGCCCAATTTGTGCAGGCAGTCATGGGAACTGGGAGTGAACTTGCTTAAAAAAATCTAGTTTAGCTTCTACTGCGCCTAAAAGCACATCTTCCAAAGCACATCTGATTATAAAGTTTTAATGACACCTTTTCAATGGTGTTTGAAAGTATTTTTTTAAATGGTTGTTTCCAGGGATAAAAAAAAAATTCTGCTCGTTGTCAGTGATTGTCATCACATGAGTATTAACCTCCATAGCCACACTAAATCCTTGTGATCTAAGAAAAACTGTATTTTCTATTAATTTTTGAGTACCCCAAATAATGGACCTCGAGGTGGTCAAAGCAGTATAACAGAAGTTATGCTAAAAAAGAAATCAAACTTTCCACAAACATGGAAGAAAAATCCTAAAAGCCTGTTACAAGATTTTAGAGAGCTTGTGCTAACCCTCATTTATATGGAATTGGGATTGTTCAGCCTGGAGAGGAGAAGCTTTGGGGTGACCTGACTGTGGCCTTGCAGGGCCTGAAGGGGCCTGGAAGAAACATGGAGAGAGACTATTGACAAGGGCTGGAGTGACAGGACAGGGGGAATGGCTTCCCACTGACAGAGGGCAGGATTAGATGGGATACTGGGAGGGAATTCTTGGCTGTGAGGGTGAGGAGGCCCTGGCCCAGGTTGCCAAGAGAAGCTGTGGCTGCCCCTGGATCCCTGGAAGTGTCCAAGGCCAGGGATGGGGCTTGGAGCAACCTGGGCTAGTGGGAGGTGTCCCTGCCCAGAGCAGGGTGGAAAAAGATGATCTTTAAAGTCCCTCCTAACTCAAGCCATTCTATGATTCTATGACATCATATCAAAATTTAAAAAGTTATTAAACAGAAATAAATATCAAACCATGATTTCAGAATATTTTTCAGCAGGCATTGAATGTTTCTTAGATTCATTGTACAGAATAAGGTTTTGGGCTATTTTTCTTCCCCATCCTGAAGCTTTTTCCTGGGAGGGGTTGTGGGGAGAAGTCTGTTAAGGATCACGTCCAGCTGTAGAACTGGCACCAAGTACTGCAGCTCTTTGTGTGCTGTCAGCTCACTATGACAACTGACAGCTTGGATGAGGATGAACTGTGACATTGTCAGACAAGAAGGACTTGAGTTTGCACAGACTTCTACCACTATTTGAGCCTGATAAGATTAAAACTGTTGTGATTCTGCTTGGATGGGAGCTGCTGTACGAGTGCACTGCACTGTCTGCAGGGCAGGGCTGTGAGCTCCTGGGCACAGGGGGGAAGCAGAGCAGGATATGCTGTGCTACAGAGCCACTGCTTTTCTAAACCTGAGCTCAGAAGCACTGAAGAGCTGGGGATATTGTGAATGCAATGGTTCTTAATGCCTGGCATTAGAGCTGTGTGCTGTCCAGTGAAATTTCAAAGGAGCCAGGTGAATGGCATAACCAGATAAAGAAAAGCAAGGATAATAGAAAACATATGTAGATCAGGATGGATATTATCTTAAGAGAACACAACATGAGAACATCTGAGCATAACAAGAGAGGAAAGGTTGCCTGTGCCCAGGGCAGAGACCCTCCAGTTTGTGCTGCCTTAGCCAGGACAGCCAAATTCCACAGGGCCATCAGAATGTGTCTGTCCTTTCCTGGCCATCCTGCAGGAGCAGCTTCACACAGGGCAGCCCATTAATGCCCAGGCTCCATGCCAAGTGTTGACACAGCACATACATCCCTATGGCATCTCCTATCAGTCCGACAGCACAGCCAGAGGACAGGAGAGCACAGCCCTGCCTGGGCTTGGCTGCAGCTCTCACTGACACTTCGCTGGTCTGTTCTCACAGAATAGGATCCAAACCCTTGGGAAATGACTAGAAGAACCCCAGAAAAGTCAACAAGTCTTTGAATCAATTCATGTTTATACATACTGCAAAATGTAGAGGAAGCTTCTTGGGACTGGTAGGATTGGGCTGATTCCTGTTGCTGGAACATGTCACATTCCTTTAGCTACAAGGTCTGATCTTTCCCTTACTTATCTTTTTCAAAATGGAAAGAAATACAGGACTGAAGGGGACTTCCTGAATAGCCAAGTGTAATGTCCTGCCACTGATGGGAACAATAACACAGAAACCTTTTAATTTCCATTTGGTTCTTCAGGATAGGGACTGACCCTTCTTCCAAGGAACACTCTGCGACTCAAAAATACACACGAATGCAAAAAAAGCCAGAGCTGATTAAAAAAAAAAAAAAAAAAGAAAAAGATAGGGAGATAAGTAATACAGATGGCCCAGGCTGCCCACTCCAAACACATTGTGACCTATGCCACTTGCTTATTCTCAAATCTCTTGTCTATGTCTTAGTGGTTAATGGCCTGGAACAAAAAATTCTCACATTCAGGCCCAAAGACAACAAGCAAACCTACAGAGAAAATGAGTAGTTGTGTTCGCAGCTTCTCCTCTGGAACTGCCCTGTCAGATCTGTGGGTTTTCCAGGTTTTCCTGCTGTTAAAGTGACCCCACGTGCAGAGGCCTCATCGGGTCCAGCTCGGTGGGAGCAGCTCTGGGTGCAGGAGGATCAAGGAGACAGGGCTGTTTGGCAGCTTTGGCTCTGACCTGAGACAAACATCCAGTCTGATAATACACAGGACTGTCTGAAGCTTCCTTTGGCACTTGGTGAATGATAATTAGATCAGAAGCATCCTTGCAGACCTAAGCCACTAAAGCAGGGCATTTGTAACAGGCTGGGTAAATGCCACCTCTCTCCAAAGCCTATGTAAAGAAAGGATGAAAACTGACTGCTCTCAGCATTAGAAATGGTACTGCTGCTCCAGTGCTGGTAGCTGGAATATATGGATTTGTTCCTAAGTGTCTTATGTTCTTACCCTGCTCCTAATGGTTTATGATGGGAGGGTTTATGTTTGGCATGAAGCTGCTCACTCTGACAGGGGATGTTCTAAATATGACAGTCCCAACTCACGACCATTCCAGTATCATTTCCCTGTACAACCTACAAAAATCTTTTCTTCTTTTTTATTTATTTATTTATCAGCTCCCAGTATTACATCAGTGCCTAAGAAAACCAGATCTACACTGAATGTACACGGGTAGATTTTTTGCTTGACAAGTGGTCTGGACTTGTTAGAAAAGCATGTGGATTTTTAAGGAATTGAGAAATGGGCTCTGGCAAACTACAGTAAAAGCCACAGTTGTCTCTGTGTTGATTTTTCACTGTTTAGTATGTATTCAGAATACAACCCCAGTCCATGCTCTACAGATGTGATATATGATTACACTGCCGTGACTAAGAAACTATGTATGAAACAAAAACCCCTCAGTAATGCATTGGGAATACAATGTGAGCTCCCCCATGCACTGGGAGCTGCTGTTGTGGTGCTTGGAAATAAGAGAGGAGCCAGGACATTGCAGTAAGGACCCAAACACTGAGTGTTTCAAAAGCCTTTCAGAATATACCAGTGCCCTCTTTAATGTGCACTGTGCTTTGTAAGATAAGGCTAAACCAGTGAGTCATTTAGGATCTTTGTCCAGCCTGGGAAGGTGGAATGCTGAGTGTCTACTCTGATCCCTGGAAAGGGCCAAGACCTGGTGTCTCTGTGCCAGCAGAACTCCCAGGCCAAGCCCAGCCCCTCTGGCTTGTACCCGTGTTTTTTTGCCAATTTGCACCAGTAATCAAATTAGTGACAATGCTTTACATGCTTCTAATATAAGCCTAAGTACAGAACAATAAAAAATTAATGGCACTGTAACTACTGCCAGTTTTCCAACTTTGGCTGTCAGAAAAGGGGACAAAAAACCCTCCAACTTCTTGTCTGCCAGTGCCAGTCTGGTACAGAGCTGTACCAGGCCAGGGGCTGTGTGGGGCAGGGGGGCACTCCTAGTGCCCCAGCAGCTACAACAAGGAGTGTTCTCCAAGCCAGCAAAGGCAGAAAATGCTAGGAATACGCATTTTCTAATAAGAATAGACTTTCATTTTAATTCCAATTGTTCTATCAGCATTTTTAATGGATGCTATTCCAAAGTATGAACAAGTATAAAAATTATTAAGAATGCTGCTGTACGGACTAGACATTCCTTTTGCCTAAGAGAGACTGGAGGGGGATAAGCAAATCCACAATGCTGCTGCACAGTCTTTATGTGCTGATGGAAACAGCTGGAAGTTCAGCTGTGATTAAAACCACCAAACTTCACAAACAGCTGCTTTTGTCTGTGAAAAGCGTGTATGATTGTTTACCAAAGAAAACAGCATCAGCAGACGGCACTGGAGAGGACCCTGAAAAGGGATGAAATCAGGGCCCAAACTAGTGTGGATATTAAACCAGATTCCCTAATAACCAGTTCTGCTGAACCCCACCATAATCCTACACATGGACCTGCTGGAAGCACCCAGTTTATTGTGTGTTTCCTACAGGAGCTCCCACTGGAACACACTGCCACGGGTCAGAAAGGAGCAGGGATGTACAGTGCCATTATTACGGTTATTATTATTTTAATGAAAACTTCTCAGGATGATGTTAATGAGTAAAACTCAAAAAAATCGACTCATCTCACATCTCCTCACAGATCCTGGGATTGCTCAGGAACAGCCCAGCAGTGAACTGTGCAAAACAGGCCCAGCACAGAGCCAGGGAACTCATGGTGTGGACTCTGCCATCCCATCCACACCCACCACTGCCCCTTGTGCTTGCCCCAAATCACAGAGGACAGAAAAACCTACCAGGTACTTCAACAGGCCACTGTAGACTTGAACACATTCCTACTTCTTTTGCCTGCAGGCTGGCAGGGGAAAAATACCCACACAATTTTAAAGCTTTTGTCTTTTGCTAATGGCATTCTCTGAGCTCTTGTGTAGTCAGACAAAGAACACGATTCTCTGCTTTCTTCATACAGGATCTATTAATTCAAAATCAAAGTAGTCAATGTTAATTCTGTGGTGCCATAGGAAGGGAGTTTGGCTGAACCTTTTCTTTTTACAGGTCTCTTTTCACTCCTGTGCCTCAGTAGCTCCAAGTCTTCTTGGCTATTCTCTTTCAATTTCTGTAAAAGGTTTGTATCTTCTTTCTCTCAACTCTACCTGGATTTCTCACACTCCCTTTCTCTCTCAGTAAAGCACAGATCGTGCAGAGGCCCCATGTGGAATACATTTCTAATTTTGCCTTCAGATGAACTGCTAAGCTGATGAGAACTTCTTAGACACTGGCAGCTTCCACTGACGTCAACTGGAATTGCAAGTTTGCACTCAATTTAGTCCTCTGCAACTAAAAGCACCCCTGGGCCATTGATCTTTAATCTTCTCCCTCCCTGACCATTTTCCCTCTCAAATTGCACATTGCACCCTGCGTTCAGGGCACACTAACTCTCTGTGCTGATGGACTCACATTGCACATGTCCATTGGCAAATGTCGGTTTTTAAACACTCGTCCATTAATAATGGTGGCATTATAGCAACAAATTATAAATATTGGTAAAGGACTGGTTGATGTTATTTAATTATTTTAATATCAATCAGAATTAGCCCTCTGAATTCTGATGAGTTATGGAATAATAGCCATTAGTTACTCCATTAGGAAGCTATTACTGCATGATGTTGTTGCATCCTAATTCCCTAAAAGCTCTACTACAGTGCCTGCACACACGCAGATAGAGCAGGGGTGTGAGAGAGCAGCTCAGGAGTCTGCAGGCATACTAAATTCCCACACAATGATGGGCACCTCTGTTTACGGACAGTAGCTTGGAGTGAGAAACATCAAAAACTGAAATTCTGCTTTCAGTAATATCAGGATGTACATGACTGAAAGGTCCCAAATGAAACAACCCATTAAAACAAAAAGAAAGATCAAGTATTTAGTGCAGAAAACTTGACCTTTTAATTCCTTGAGAAAATTGTGCAATAGACAATATATTGGCTGCATAAGAAGCACAAGGGCATTCAGAATCCAGAAATTGTACAGCAAATATGCTGCCACTGAGATGAGAAGGAAAATACTAATTCACTAGGAGGTTTCAACAGAAACAGAAAGGGATATATTTTTAATGAAACTTCACAAAACAGCTCAGCATTAAGACCAAAACCTGCCATTCAGTGGAATGATAAAGAAATACAAACCAGAGAACTAATTCCAACTATTCACAGGGTCTGGGAAGGGGCTCTGTGACAGTGAACGAGTGTCAACCCCGCAAAGGAAACACCAAAGTAGGAACAGGAGCTGAGGCTTCAGATCCTCCCTGCGTCCATTGCAGCTAGAAAAGGGTTTTATGCTTCATTTCAGTCATTACTTGAACATTGTTATTTCTGCAAACATGCCACACTGAGATAAGGGTTCGTGCTGCACCACATCAAAATGCAGATTGGTGCGTGACGTGGGGAAGTGCCTTTACTGAGGTAACTGTTTATTAAGCCGTGGAGGAATTGAAATTGCAAATTCTTAAAGAAAGGGAGGCAGAAGGAGAGATATGTTACATTGCCTTTAATCATGGGATTTGCCCAACATCAGTAGAGTTATGATCTAAATAAAGTTTCTAGAGTCATCAGGATATTATACTGTAGCTGCTTCATTTAATCTAACGGTTTCCATTTAGGTAATTTTCATGCATTTTAATGTATTTAATGATCACCTTCCCTTGACTGATTTACAGTCTCTGAAACTATATTGTACTTTATCTGCAAGATTTGGGATTCCAGACAATGATATGCAGAGAAAGACACAGAAAGTTTAGTGAAGATGCTATTTTGCATTTTAAATTCCCATTAATCATGCTATTTTACTAATGTAGAAGAGCCTGAATATCATTTCAACCTGTAGAAAAACAATACTCAAGAGACTTCTGGAGAATGAACTTGACCTAGATTTTGGATTATTTCACTCTAACAGCAACTGATAAAATTTCAGCCCCTGACAGCACATGAAAATGAGCAGGAATTGCAATTCTATATTCAATATTTGGTAAGTATGCCCCCCCTGCTTATCTCCACAACAGGCTAAGGAGAAGCCTGAATGTGCTTTTGGGGTACCTGGAAAGGGGAGCACGTTCCAAGAGTCAGCACATGGATTTCAGGGCACTGTCAGCCACTGCCCCTGAGCTGCTGCTCAGCACAAACACATCCCCAGCACGTGGGAACACCTCGGGGGCTCTGCAGGGAGAAGGAGCATCCTAAGCAGAGACTCCCCTTCCTGCTGCTGGTGCCAGGAGGTTCTGGATCATCCTGGTCTGGCAGAACAGTCCCAACCTGGGCACCACCCAGCTCCCCAGATCTGCGTTATCACAGAACACACAAAGTGCTGTCTGAGCACACCAGAGAGGGAATAGCACTGCTCCAGGCATTTTAAAAGTAATTAGAATGCAGAGCTGCTCAAACTGAATGTGCAAATGAGGTGATTATGAATGCAAACCACTAATTACAGTCACCTGCTTGTGTAGTCACCAGCTCCTTGTTGGGCAGTGGAAATAACTGTGTGTGCAAATGAGCCCCACAGCTGGAGGCAGCCTTTGCACAGCCACCAAGCTCTCAAAGTTGGGTGAGGATTCCAAGGGGGTTGGAGTGATGGTTTTGTTTCTGTATATTAAAATACAACCCTGGCTTTGAATATGATGTAATTTCACAGGTACTGGAAAAATGTCCAAGTAGTGCAGCAACCTTAAGGATACAAGCAAGAAGTCAATACAAATTTCATAGGTACACTTTAGGAAAGGGAAAAAAGTTAGCTAAAATTATGAATGGGAAAAAGGGAGGAAACAACACCAAAGTTTAATGTCTGGATAGATTTAACTAGCAGCAGATAATGAGATTGTGAAATTCTCACTGTAAAATGTATGAAAATTAAAAAACTCAAAATGCCTTGGAGAAGTTTTACAGTTCAAATAACTCCACTAGTCTATAGTCTGCTGTGGGACTACAGATCTGAGTGACACACAGCTGAGTACCAACAGCACAGAGGTTCAGCCACGCTCAGACAGGTGATTTAGGGCCCCAAGGGTAAAAGAAGAAACGTTGTCTGTCATCTGTGTAACGTGTATGGTCAAAGCTTTGCTGGGTTTTTTGTGGGTTGTTTTTTATTGGGGGGGGGGGTGAGGTTTAAATTAAATGCAGGGTTCAGATTTGTTAATAGAACACTAGATTTAGCAGAAACTGAAACCACTGTTAAGCTTTATGTTCAAAGGGAAAGTCCTTCTAGATGCTCTCTTTCAGATATGGTAGTAATTCCTGCAAATGTATCTCTTTTTTTTAACCCTTTGGGATTTATAGTTTTCCTATGCTAAGCTTTGGTTATTTTAAGTCCAGCTCATCATTCAGCATGTGTGTGCAACAAATATTTACAACACTCTAAATATAAAACCAAAACATCATCAAGGCATGTACAAAGTTTATGGTGAGGTTTCGATTAACACTAGAAATATCCAATCTGGACTGTTCCTGGATTATCAGTAATAAAATAGCTCCCTTGTTGAAACAACAACAATGTTTCTGTTTTCTTCTAGTTCCGGATGACATCCAGTCTCTGACAGCAACAGTAGCTACAACACACGGATGTTTTGAACTAATGTCTCTCAGGTCTAATGTGCTTCATTCAAATGAATGAAAAGAAAAAGGGTTTTATATTTTTCCTTAGTCCGAAGCTGCACCAGGGCAGGGTCGGGTTGGACATCAGGTGGAATTTCTCCATGGAAAGGGTAGTCACCTCCCATCCTTGGAGGTGTCCAAGGAAGGACTGGACGTGGCACTCAGTGCTCTGGGCTGGGGGACAAGGTGGGGATTGAGCACAGGGTGGACTCCATGGGATAAGAGGGCTTTTCCAGCCTAAAAAATTCTGTGGTTGTATGATCAACACATAGATGACACAAGAGTCAGATTCTCCTAGTGTCACCTCTATCAACATCCCAAAAGGAAAATCAATGAAAACATACAACAGGATGCACCCTCAGGTGTCCAAATTGACAGCAAAGGAGAGCAAGAGAGTGCAGAGACCTGCTGAGAAAGAGCCTTCCTAGAGCCCAGCACAGCCCTGGGACAGGCCGCAGCAGTGCCACTGTCCATCTGTGCCACATCCCCTTGACAAGGCAGCAACGTTTTGCAGCTAACAACCTCCAACCTTGATGGTTATCTTAACAGCCTCTTTAAAATCAGACTCTTGTTTCTCGTTTCTCGTTACTCTGACGAGAGTGCTCTGTCACACATACACATGTCAGAGCAGGTTTGCACTCTGGGACCTGGCTCGTTGCAATGTCTGCTTTGTAATTCACCTCACACGCAGCCCCACCACCAAATCTGACCCCTCTCTCTTGAAGATAAGGGGCACTGCATGAAATGGTCAAGGGCTGGCAGCATGGGCATGTTATTCCAGCTGCATTCCAGCCGGCAGAGCGCTGCTGCTCCGAGCTCACCGAGCTCTGGGAAGCACAGAGAGAAGGCAGGATGCGCCCCGGGACCGGGGACCAGCAGTTCCCTCCTTTCGGAGATCATCTCCAGTGAAACACAATACCAGCACGTCCTGAAAGCATCTTGCGTTATTCCTTTTCTGCAAGGAAATTTTTATTCATGTATTCATTTTTAAAACTTTATAAACACAAACAAAAATGACTTGATTTATTTTTATCTTTGTTATAATATGACATAGCATTGATAGAATAATGCTGGGTGATAAGTTCTTTAGTAAATGTACCTAATGGTAAATTGGATACAAAAATCAGATACATCATCTTGGGTGAAAGCAATTTTAATTCTTCAGCAAATAATTTAACTCACTATCATTCACAGAACTGCTTGGATTGAAAAATTTAGTTTGTCATCAGAACAAGTTTATTCTGAGTTTATGAATTCCTAATAAGGCTGCTTTTCATAATGATTAATGATAAATATCTTTTTGAAGTTTATAATCATTTACCTGAGTATTTCCTATCTATTAGATACTGAGTAAGTAAGAACACTTGCAGAGAAGGTCTCCTAACTGGCTCTTAACTGGCTGAAGCCAAGGCACAGCAATTGGTCTTAGAAATACTAAAATAATTTGAAAACACAGTCACAAATGTTAAAAAGAAAAGAAAGGACAATATTCCTTCATAGCCTGCATCCTACAAATAGTAACAATTAGAAAAGGAAAGAGGGGAAGCCACACGAGGGCAACTGAGGGCACTTGGCCTGTTCAGCTGGAGAGGAGGAGACTGAGGGCAGAGCTCATCAGGGGCTGCAGCTCCTCCTGAGGGACAGCTCTGACCTCTGTTTGAGCAGGGACAGCAGCCAGGGAATGGCTGGAGCTGTGTCAGGGCAGGCTCAGGTTGGATCTCAGCCAAAGGTTCTTCCCCCAGAGGCTGGTTGGGCACTGCCCAGGCTCCCCAGGGCAGTGGGCACAGCCCCAAGGCTGCCAGAGCTCCAGGAGGGTTTGGATGATCCTCTGGGGCACAGGGGGTGACTCCTGGGGATGGGCCTGTGCAGGGTTTAATGTTGGACTGAATAGTTCTTGTGGGTCCCTTCCAGTTCAGGAGATTCTACGATCCTATGACTTTCCAATAGAAAACCCAGAATAATAACTTTGTAAGTCTGTAGGAAGATGGAGGAATCCCCACCTTATCTCCTCAGGAAAGGAATCCCCAAGAGCAGCTCTCCTGTGCATTCTTGTAATTTCTGCACCTCTTCTGCCAAGCTACAGCCCAAACTAACTTAAGAACTGCAGAAACAGGGGAGAGAGTCTATACTTGAAAGCTGTTCTTTTGTTCCCACCATCGCTTCTGCTCACAAACACTGACAGCAAAACTGCTCTCAGTCAGGAACCAGAACAACAAAAAAAGCAATTCAAAATTAATCACTGGTTTGATTCCTTGCATTCAGACATTCATCTCTTCCAGACAGACATGATAATGTGATTAGTACAAATGATACCAGGCTGGTTTGGGGCATTCAGGAATACAGGACAGCATTTATTTCACATAGTGAAATGTATCTTTCTGGTTTTGTTATCCCCAAGTAGGGATGTTTTGGTTGCAAAGATGTCTCAAAAATGTGTTCTACGGTCTTTCCCTCCTTCCAAAAGAGTAGAATTTTCCTTTTTTTCCCCTTATTTCTCTTTTTTCTTCAGGCATGTGACAGCACATTTTGCTGTAGGAAACAGAGGTATGTTTTAACAGTGAAACAGGAGATGTATTCTCATGGAATAAACCACGGTTTTGGTGTTTTTCTTTGTTCTCAGTCTTTGAAGGACCTGGAGAGCTATTTGACCTCTGCACTTCCCCAAGTTTTGCAATAGGTTGAGTTTTTTGTTTGTGTTTTTTGTTTGTTTGTTTTTATTTTTGGGAGGTTTTTGTATTTTTTTTTCAGAAACTGCAGAAGAGTTGGAACCAGGAAATGTCTGATTTAAGGTGAATAATTTTCAAAGACAGCACTGCTATACTTACAGTGGGAACTCCCTGAGTGACTGTTCAAGAATAACAACAGGAATACACACTTATGTCTTTCCAAGATCAATTCTAAGATTCTTAATCATAGCTATTTCCTTATTTTAACCGTGATGTGCTGGACACAGAGCACTTGTATCCATCAAACCCATCCTGACGTTGCTGAGGGTGTAGCAGCAGAATTTATGCCCTGAGTGATCCGGTGGGATCAGAGTGTAAATAGATGTGGGCAAAGTATTCAGATGAAGTGTTTATCCAGGATCTCTGAGATAAAACTGAATGTTTATGTTTAGACCATCAAAAATACAGAGATGAGCTATTTAGTAGAGGAATGTTTAAAAACACCGATTACATATAAAGGGGGAAAAAAGAGGTTGTTTTAACAGAATATATCCTTCTTACTTAAAAGACTTCCACAGATTAGATGCATTTGGCCATTTTGCTTCTTTGTAAACTGGGTTGATCTTCAGAGACACTTGTTTCTCAATTAAAAAATTCTCTCAAAATAGCAGAGTTTTAATTTTACTCTTAAACTGACTGATGAATATCAGAAAAGCAAGTCAGAGACGTGAGCTTGCCTGCTTATATTCCACATAAACTATTAACAGGCCTTTTCTTTTTTTTTTTGCAGTGCACTATGAACTACATCTGTGAGACTTGCAAAAGGAATAAGCACTCCAACTTTTACTACTAAACTAAAGCAAAGCTTGCCTAGTCTAATACAAAATTTAATGTCAAGAACATGGTCAAGCTTTGGAACATGGTCTGAGCTGGGTAAAAATTAATTTAAAGCTAGCAAGATCAAAATATCTCCTTTGGAAATATTTTCAATAAGGAGAACAGAGGCACTCTGTTCCATTCCTTATGCTTAGGAAATGTTAACGGGTGGGTGAGATGATTTAACAAATACTGCTTTAATGAGACATCACTTCAATGCTTGCTGCTGCCAAGGTCATCCATATGCTGTGTGTCTGCTGCTCACAATTCTGACCCAACAAGGTTCCCCAGCTTTAATGAAGTAACAACGTGAAACTGTTATTTTTTTTCTTTCATAATTGTTCTCAACTGTGGAAGACCTAAGGTACATAATGGTCTCTACTTAGCATCTTTTGGAGGAAAAAAACCTGCTAACTATGGTATAAACTACAGCCTAAAGTGTGTTAATATAAAACAGGAAGGAGAAAAGCCAAAGCAAACCAACCCAACCCCTTGCAGAGGTTCTGAATTTCATGAATTCAGTCAGAAATGTGTTCACTCTATTGGTCACTGTCAGAAATACGGTCACATCACTGAACCAAGAAATGACACCCCTTCACCTCACTCTGCATCATGGGTGAACCAAAGTAGCATCCAAAGCAGGAAGGATTCCTCCCTGTCTGATTCACCATCATGGAACCCTCACATTGCCCATGCTCGGCGGGTCCGTGGGAGAGTTTCCACACAGGCAGGGCAAGTGTGGGCCCTCTGCAGCTGAGGGGGTGAGACTGAGGTTCTGGAAAACTCTGAGAAGTTGTGCCCTGGGAAAAGGTGTCCCCTTGACCTCAGCATAGTTTGGAGCAGGTCCAAGGCACAGCCACTGGTACAATAAATCCAGCACAAGTTCCTGGCAGAACTGATCAGTTCTACCTGAGATGGGAAAATAAGAAAGTTTACTGTCTTTCCACTCTAGTATGAAAAAGGCTGAGTACAGCCCTCAAAGGCTCTAAGAAAGTCCTCACTACTCCAAGATTTTGCAGTCTGGCAGTGAGGAACATTACAGTAAAAACTGCCTTGCAGTAAGAAGTGCCAACCAGCCAACCATATGCTATACTTGCTCTTTTATATTTCTCCCTCTCTCAAATATTACTTTTAAAAGATTAAGCACATAGCACCTTTTAAAGTTCAGTGACTGTCCAGACATCCTGTTAAATATCTTTCTCAAAATAGTTCTAGAAATCCCTTTGTCATATGGATTCATGTTCAAAAGCACCTGAGTAATTGAAAGCAGCATTCCTTCACACTTGCTTTTTGGAAATAAACACTCTACTCAGCTTCAGCTTTTTAACACATCCTTCCCAGAAACTAAAGCTTTATGACAAGCACGATCTTCCTTTTATGAAGATCATTTGTCAGAATGCAATGATAGTCTGTAAAACAGGTAATAGATATCTTTTTCTGGTTTAATTATTCAGTTCTATCATCCAAACATCAGAAGGACAAAAGAAAAAGTAGCACCCACTACTTTAGCACTATTGAAATAGTACTTTATTTCAAGGGGTTGAACTGCTTTTTTCTATGAGGAACCAGGTGCCTTCTTACCCATTTCAGCGTCATTCCCATATCATACTGTGCCCCTTAAGAGCTCACCAAGGACATACGGATGAAATAAGTGTCTTCAGTGACTCTCAGCAATTGGCAAGGATACAATTCTGCTATTTATTCAGAATTCACAAGGACTTGGGCCCTCCTGCCCAAAGCCACTCTGCTGTACAGTGTTATCATACAGAGCTCTGACAGGGCTCTTTAATCTCATTTTCTTGAGAGGTAAAAGCACAGGTTACCACACTACACTGCTGATCTTTTCTGAAAATCCAGACTGGTTCTGCCACTGCTTCATCCACTTCTCCAAAGCCCTAATTCAGTTCTAAGTCTACCAGGATTTTATGCTTATTTCTTCATATTGACCTTGCTTTTCTACATTCCTTCCTATTCAGCAGAGAGGAGCACACCAGCACCTCTTCCTTTGAACCCATGTATAACATGCAGGATATTTATAGCCATGCATACAGACATTTTGGAAAGCAGCCTGTCCCCTTAACGAGCATAGCTGCTGAGCATTTGGAATAAATATGATGTAGAGCTGGGTGATCCTGGTTAAACAGTTTTTACCAGGATGAAGCAGACACACTCAGTACATCTCTGGCTTAAATAATCCTTGAGCTGCTGAAAGGCTACTCCTGACAGAGTATCAGTCTCCAGGCAGCATGTGCTTGTGAAAAGACTGAAACTGTTAATTCTAGGTTCATGTGAAACCAATTAAATTATAGCTACAAATAGATCAGCCACAGACTAAGGATCATAGAATGGTTTAGGTTGGAAGGACCTTGAAGCTCATCTTGTTCCACCCCCTGCCATGGGCAGGGACACCTTCCACTAGCCCAGGTTGCTCCAAGCCCTGTCCAACCTGACCTTGGACACTTCCAGGGATCCAGGGGCAGCCACAGCTTCTCTGGGCAACCTGGGCCAGGGTCTCAACACCCTCACAGCCAAGAATTCCTTCCCCATATCCCATCTAACCCTGCCCTCTGTCCGTGGGAAGCCATTCCCCCTGTCCTGTCACCCCAGCCCTTGTCAATAGTCTCTCTCCATGTTTCTTGCAGGCCCCTTCAGGCCCTGCAAGACCACAATCAGGTCACCCCAAAGCTTCTCTTCTCCAGGCTGAACAATCCCAACTCTCCCAGCCTTTCCTCCCAGCAGAGCTGCTCCATCCCTCTGATCATCTTGGTGCCTCCCCTGGACTCTCTCCAGCAGCTCCATGTCCTCGCTGTGCTGTTCCCCAGGGCTGGAGCAGCTCTGCAGGGGGGTCTCACCTGAGGGGCAGAGGGGCAGAATCCCCCCTCCTGCTGGCCACACTGGGGGATCAGCCCAGGGCATGGGGGGTTCTGGCTTCCAGCACACATGGATGGGTCGTGTTGAATTTTCTGTCACCCCCTAACCCTTCTCTCCACAGGGCTGCTCTTGATCCCTTTTCCATCCCACCTTGGGTGTGCCTGGGATTGGCCCAGGTAACTTCTTTACCCACTTACTTGCACTGCACTGTAGAGGATGTTTACCTTCCTGCACTGGGGCTTTTATGGAAAATCCATATTCTTGTAGGATTCCAGTGAAAGGTCTGTTGCTAGTGCTGCTTTTCCCAGGAGTCTTTGAACAAGGGAAGCCCTAAAACACCACTCTGTGACTGCGGGTTTAAGCAATGTACCAGAGCCTTGACACTGCTGTGTCTTAAAAGAGTGGTTCCATGGAAACCATTCCTGGGAGTGCTGGAGTACCATTGTGCTCCCCCTTCATCTGCTCTTCATTATTAAGGGACCAATTACAAATCAAAGTAATCCTTTGTAACAATGCCTTAAACCATAAAAAAGTCTGTCTTGCTTTTGGGTGAATCAAGTTGCAATAACTAACGTGGAGACATGTCAACAGGCAGGCTCCAGGCTCCAGGATAATTGAAATATCTCACAACTAATTAACAAGCTAAATTACTTTTTCTGCAAGGTGACCTAATAATGCAATCTGTCAAGGCAGCAATATGTGCCATCCCAACCTCTGGCCCAAAATCAAAGTTGGGAAGACCACTGCCACGTATCATTGAGCACCTTAGGTTATTCTTCTCACTCTTCCCTTTGTCTAAACTGACATGCAACAGGTGTGAAAACTGTTTAAACAATGCCAAAGAACAAAATTTTGGCTAATATTTAATTAAAATTACAGTTTATCATAGCCTATCATCAAAGTGCATGATGCCTTTAACTACCACAATTACTGTGCTGGATGAATTAATCTCAGGTTTTTGATGAAAAGGGAGTGTGTAACATGAGTGACTCAAAGATAAAAGCACTGTACAATCCATACATCATCTGAATGAGAATAAGGAATACTCCAAGCTGAAAAATCTGTAGCACCATTCCTAGCTGCAGGTTAGAATAATTACAAGGATGGAATGCAAAGAAAGGGAAAACTAATCTTCAGTCTGGACCAGGAGGTTTTGGGTTTGTCTTTACCTTTTTAAGCACATGATTCCTTTCAAAAAGGGTATCTAATTTGCAGCATTGCAAGCTGCCCTCAGAAACTGAGAGGAATAACTGAACAGATTGATGAAGAGCATTGAAAATACTCAAAGCAATCCCAAGGGTCTGCTAGACATCCAATAATTTGTGGTATTGCTCTAAGCATCCATTAAAATAACAAAGTACATGCACACATTGATCCTCTCTAATTTTCAGAGAAGCAACCTCTCTGAATTGCAGTTCAGAACACCTTGAACTCTACATATTCTTTGTTATTTTGGAATATTAACCGTGTCTATTTTTAAAATACATCAAATCAATTCCTAAATATAAATGCACAGTATATTCAGGTTCTCATTCTTAATAAAATACTCATCCAAAATGATCACACTGTCAGTTCTGCATAAACAGTAATAACATAAATTATAAACCTGATGCTATTCCACAGTTTCTTTGCTCTACTAACATTTATTTTTATTTTCCTTTCTGAAGATACCAAAGGTTTTACCAAAAGGTGTAACAGATTTACACCACAGCAGTACTATTCTTGGTACAGACCTCTCAAATATATTTTAATGATTTAGTGTGAATTATTAGAATACATTGAATTCCCCATAAAAAGTCATATTTATGAATCTGTTTTCAATACAGAGCATAAAGGGATTTGTCAAGAAACAGTTGCAGTATCAGTGGTGCAGAAAAACTGCAGTGCTATTTGCTGAGTTAAGGATATAGCTGTGATTTTTCCACCACATTGGCTATCACCATCTCAAACCGTCCTTCCTTGCTCCCTTTTCAGCACAAAACTGTGGCTTTTTTCCCCCAGTGCTGTTACTGTTTTAATCCGAAAAAACTGAGAACTGGGTGCATGAGCTTTGTAACCTATTTAACAAGTCTTAAAGCTGCCCTATCAGAACGTAAGTGCTAAAGGGTTTCTGAAACTCTCTGTGAAGTACAGAGCCAGATTAGAGCATCTGATAGAGATTTAGATCCCAGTATACAGCTAGCATCTGTGTTTCAATCTGCACAACGCTAATGGAAAAAATGCGACATGTTTCATTGCAGAATTCCCTGAACAAACCAGAAGATCCAGCTAAATAAAGATTTAAATCTAGTCAGTGCATTCCCAGCATACTGATGTCATACACATTTGAAAGGGGATAGGCAGGAAAAAAAATTATATACTGAACTCTTAAAATCCAGGAGCCTATTAATTCATCTCTATAATAAATCCAGGCTCTAGTTCACCATACCCATATGTTAACCAATATTCTGAGTATTGCTGACAGGTCTTGAAACAAATCTGCTCCCCACAAACAAGTAAAACTGATTACTGTTGGTACCAGCACAAACAGCACTGCATTCCTTTATTAGTTGAGTGAAGCAATATTCCTTCAGAGCCTGTTTGCAATTGTCTTGTGGAACTGAGCCTCCTCCTCTCCATACAAATACAGACACGGGCTCACAGCACCACCACTCCTGGTACAGGGAGAGACTGGCTTTATTTTCCTCCTCACCAAATACACCTTGACACTCAATACCCCTGAATTATTTCCAGCTCCAGGTACGGTGCTGTGTGAAGAACACACCCGAGCCACACTCAGCATTTCCCCGACAAAAGCACTGCTGTTGTTTCAATTTGTGCTCATTAATCCAGGGGTGAATTGTTTTGTATGTTGACCCCTCACAGCCAGTCCAATCCTTTGAAAAAACCCAAAATTTTGATCTCATTTAATACATGATCATACTATTTTCTGCAGGAAAAGGGAGAAAAACTTATGGAATTTCTAGAATAGCTGTTTCAGCTACTGGGAAGAGTCCATCTGAAGGGGGAGAATAATTTGACTTCTTTACAGGAAAGCTGACTTTGGTTTTCTGTGGTTTAGCCTGAAAACTGTAGGATGAAGAAGACAAAAAAAAATTTAATAAGAAAAAAATAAACAGGGAAGGACTGAAAATTAATTTGTCAGTGTGGGTAAGAGAGGAGCCACACTGTAGAAATACAAAGAGCAACACCAGAGATTGCTCTCAGAGACAGGAAAGGAGGCAGCATAATACTGAAGGTAATAACAGATTGTGGAATAAAGACAAATGTCTTGAGGGCTTGAAACAATAAAGTAATTCTTGAAAACATTTTATAATGCTACAAAACTTATCATAAGGAAAAATACAGAGGCTATAAAAGCAAGAGAAATTGTAACACAGAGGATAAAGATGAGACAACATAAAGATCAAAGAACATGATGCTTCAAGCAATAGACAGCAATGTCAAAGACTTTCCAGGCTCTGAATAAGTAACAAAAAAAAGTTGAAGCTCGTCTCTGAACTGACCTGTGCTCCTCTGAACACGACTATTTTTCTTTGGATGGGTTTACAGCCACAGGAAATTGAATTGCAAGACAACTCCCAGAGTTTCCTCGAGTCTTAAGGTATGAGCAGCTGAAGCCAACTCCAAAGTGCCCTGAAATGTGACTGCAGGAGGCTGCAGAATGACTCCAAAGGAGCAGATGTCTCAAGTAAATGAAGCAGTTGATGCCCAGTATCCAACCCTGACACACAGACCCTTCTACTTCAAGACCACTGAAGAGGCAAAGAAGTCCATTTTATCCAGAGAAAACCATTGCATGTTTTTGCCTCTATGCACACTCTTATTTGGAACAGCACAAGGATACCACAGAGTCACAGAATGGTTTGGGTTTGAAGGAAACTTAGAGCTCATCCCGTTCCACCCCCTGCCATGGGCAAGGACACCTTCCACTGTCCCAGGTTGCTCCAAGCCCCGTCCAACCTGGCCTTGGACACTTCTAAGGATGGGGCAGCCACAGCTCCTCTGGGCAACCTGTGCCAGGGCCTCCCACCCTCACAGGGAAGAATATTTTCCTAATATCAAATCTAAACCTTCCCTCCTTCAGCTTAAAGCCATTTCCTCTTGCCTTATGCCTCCATGCCCTCATGAAAAGTCCCTCTCCAGCCTTCTTGAAAGCCCTTTTTTAGAAACAGCAACACTTTGGAACAGACAGGACTCAAACAGTGACAGCTGTAAATCTCCTCATTCAATCAAACAAGTGCTCCCTTACAGATTTTTCTGTGACATCATCTTTCAGAAAAGAGACCTTGTTATCATTCCTCCAAAAGGTTATCAGGATCTTAATTTCATCTTTAGTGATGAAAGAGAATGCTTTCACATAGATGGAAAAAGGGACCAGAAGAAGTGCCCTGGCATTAAGACAAAAATCAGTTTGTACAATAAATGCCTCAGAGTATGAGCTTCTGAGCGAATATTTTATTGAACAGCATTCCAGTTTAGTGTACAAACTCCTCCACCTACAAAAGTTACAAAACAAATGAGTATATGCCCAGTAGTTATTGTAGAGGGGAAGATGTCTTATTATATGCTTGGGCTATACTTCTGCTGGCAAATGGCTTGTGTTTTTTCAGTATCTGTATGATGCTGTGCATAATTCAACAACAAATCCTGTAATGATTTGGTAAATTGTCTAGCTCCTTTAGTCGTAGGTGTTATTGCAGACCAAACACAAACACATTGCATGGAACAATATCATGGTTGTCACTGCATGCAAAAACAATATATTAGAAAAAAAAATCTTCACTAAGATCCTCATTTTCCAATATAAAAAACATGCTTTATTTTGATTTTCACATATTCATGGGAAAAACACCACTAGGCAATGCAGAGAACAATATCCTTCCAGCAGAATTTCAAGTGAGTGTTTTAAACAAACACTCTGGAAAGGACCCTCCAAAGGGCTGGAGGTGTTCAGTGCCTCAGACCTCCCTTTCTCCTTTCCTACAGCAATCCTTTCTCCCTTTGTAGTCTTGTCTAAGTCCTACAAGTTTACATTCCCGTAAAATGCATTTGACAAGACACAGAACTGCAGCCCAAAGGAAAAAACGTGTTTCTTTTCTCCCATAACCAAAAAGCTCAGGAGGAATCTCCTTCCATCTTTCAGATACAAATCTTTCCAGAATCGTTAAGTTATCTGTTGCACAGGAGGAACATTTGGATCAGCCTTGGAGGTATCATGTGATCCTTGGCCATAGATGATGTCAGTGCCGGGCTGATCATTAATCACGCCTGAATTGGGCTCAATTTCCCTTAAAAGGCAACCCAAGGACTTTTTCAGTTTTAATAAAGTCACAGACACTTTGGATTGGGGTAACAGAGCTGCTGCATCTCTGCTACACGACCTGAGTGTGAATTGAGGACAAGTGCTGGGCTTGCCATAACCAATGCTTAGAAATATGTAAAGATTACAAAACTTGAAACTCAAGTATATTGGAGATATCTTTGCTTTAATACTGGAGGTCTCACACGGAGGAACACTACGGGCACATCTAGGGATTGTACCAGATCATCACCCTGTGATGAACAGTACTGATTTCAAACTCTGAATTTCAAACTGATACAGCAGTGATTTTTCTTTCAATCATGTGCCAATAGAATCGATTCCATCCCAAGACACTTGTTTTTATTGTGGAGCATCCATTTTCTCCCACACCAATTACTGCACAACACTTCTCTCTCCAGGTATCAGTCACAGCACAGCATTACTGATTTTTAGGCAATGAAAATAGCAGTAGATTGAAATATTTTAGATCATGTGTTAAGTGTTATCTTGATAAATCAATATACTGACATATATGCATAGGTGGAACTTTGGATTAGCCCTTACACCTCCAGCATTTTCCCACTTGTTTAATCAGTTTGGATCATTTTACACTGGAAGTAAACCAAAATGGAGAAATTTAAAAATACTCAGTGGGCCACAGGAAAACTATATGAAATCCACACTGTTTAGCAACACTGCATAATTTTCCATGTTAAAATTTGTAGTTATTATCATACTTTGATCTTTAGAAAAATTGTAACTGCTCCATTCTAATTTAATTTTTCCTCACCTTACTGCTGAAGATAGAAGAGATAATTACTTGATTACACTCACAGAAGCACACATGAAAAACCAGCACAGATAAAGATAATGTGTAAGTTGAAAGGCAGGAAAAGTACAGACATGTACTGGGAAAGCTTGTTAGCATGGATTAAAAAAACCACAGCAAAACAACACCCCTCCCCCCCCCCAAAAAAGTCTCTAACAAACAAAAAACCTCCAACAAAAATGGGGAGGGGGGATTGGAGGAAGGCCAACCAACTAGTTTTGGTTGTCAGACTTAAGCCTGAAACTTTATTTTATAGTTAATTACATGGAGTCTCAGCATATTCAGCTGATATATTTTTAAATTTTCAGTCTTGTGCCAAAGAGAACTAGATTTCTATTAATAAAAAATTGTTTTTATTAATAACATTTAGGACAGAGCAAGTTGGTATGTTTGTGTATCAGTGGATTTCACTTGCAGTTGTGGAAAAGATCTCAGGACTAATCTGAGGGGGTTCATCTTCTCCTTCAGTATGTCCTCCCAGGAACCAAACATGCTTCTGCCCAAGGTTCCTTTTCTTTGTGCTCCCACTGCCAGGCTACTCAGTGAATAGTTTGTAATCCACAACCTCAACATTCTGCAATGTCTTAAAAAGCACTCAGCTGACCTTTTGTTTCAAACCCATATTTAGAACTATTTCTTCAAACTACAGTGAGTCAAAACACGTGAAGGACACAGGTTTTGACCACAAATGTTTGCCTCTGAGTTCCTGGGCAAGTCCTGTGCAGGGCCAGGAATTGGACTCAGTTATCCTTGTGGGTCCCTTCCACCTGAGCATATTCTGTAGTCTGTGATTCCATCTCTCTCTCCCATAAGGGTGAATCCTGAAACTCTTTTTCTTCGAACATGCTAAAATGGATATTTTGTTGCAAAAGTTTACAGTGTTTCTCATGAAAGGTCAAACTATCTTTTTTAATTATTATCTCTGGTTACTGGTGTATAAGTACTTGATGAGAAAAGGACTTTTTTATTAGAAAAAAACCTGTTCACCAGATAACGAAATTCAGCAGGAAGAGCTTTATCAGAATTTGGCTTTCTAGGAGAAGCTACTGACTTGATGGAGAGCAATGCCATTGCAGTGACACTGATTCATTTTAAATGTCACTGCTTTAAAATGCCATCAGTTGAGAGCCTCTGGACAGACTCTCTGTGAGCGTAAATCAGCTTAGCTTGGTTGACTTCAGTAGGACTACAGTGATCTAAACCAACTGAAAGTCTAGTCCTTTGTGCTGAGCCTTCTTTCTCAATGGGAATGAAGACAAAAAAAGAGCCAGCACTGCACAGCCCAGAGAGGATTTTGCAGATTCTTGTACCACTCATTATCTCCCAGAGTAGTTCCATTGCTGCTCCAACAATGGGAGCCACAGCAAAACCAGCCCCAGCTCCTGTCCCGGGGCAGAGCCCTCTCAGCAGGTTTGATGGTACAGCAGAGAAACCCCTCTGGTGGCACAGACTGTGGAATTGTCAGTGCTGATGCATCTCCACTCCTTGCTAATAACAAGTAAAACCCTGCTGGAGTAGACAAGGCCAAAATAGGCCTTTAATCAGGTCTATGTTCCTGGGGGCTCCCACAGTACCCAGCTCTGTAAGAGCTACATCACAAATTCTTAATGGGAATGGTACTGGAGAAGTGGAAGTGGCACTGAGAATCCTCCCCTCAGCTGCTGGGTTCCCAGGAGCCCCTGGTGTAACTTGTGTTCATAGTACACCCAAACTGTTCTACTGCAACCCAGTGGATTTTTACTCAAGAGATATTTCCAAGGTAATTTCAATAATGCCACTGGGAAAACTAGATTCATTTATGCCTCAAAATGGTGTAACTGTAACCTGCAAACCAAGAACAATAAAAGCAGAAAACAAGATTAAGGTTGGATCAGAAACTAACAATCAGGTTTTACCAGCTTCCCTTTAGCCTTCAAAACTTCCCTCATCCTGTGGAATTCTGTTTTGGGCTTTATTATCTATACATAAAGAAAATCAAAGAGATTATGATATTTCTATCAATTATGATTCATATTGATTTGTTTATGTAAAGCTCCTATATTAATCTTTGCCTAAATAATATTACAGTTGAAATGCACTTTCTATGTACAAAAAAAGAGGGATCTGCTTCCAGAAAATCCTACACAAATAGTGCTACACTTTTATACACAAAGGGAACTAGGATGTCGCAACATTTTTCTGCAAAATTTCATAATGTTTTCCAGATGATGGTCTATTCAGCTATGAACCAGCACATTGAAAATTACATAAAGTTGGGTATTTAAGCTCTTGACCCTGCATTAATTCCCCCAGCTTAGATAACTGAATGCCATCAGCACTGAACTTCATGATAGGTACAGAAATTCGAGTTCCCAACAACACAAAGTTCACATATCACGTTGTTTATCAAACAGATCTAATGCATGGCTCATACCATGTGCCACTGACAATCACCACGGGATTTAGTGCAGTCTTTTAGCCCTTCTCTAACCTCTTTTCTCCAATAGAGAGAGAGGGGGAATTCCTGCCCAGCCCATCGCCTCCACTTGTGGGAGCTCCCGTGGCCTTTTACTCATCCAACCCACCAGCTGTAACCTACAGTGAACTGAGCTGAATGCTGCAGTTTTAATTTCTCTTCTAATTAACCTATTTGCCTGTATTTCAGTAATCATACAGCTGTGCACACCTAACAAGAAATATCCCCATGTGCAACACCAACAGTCGATATAAAACAGTAACCTGTGTTCACCAGAGGCACAGGAGAGGAAATTTGGGAAGGCACAGAAACTTGGCCATTCCCTGTGGCCATTTGTGCGTTTCGAGCTGGCTTCCCGCCAAGCCCCCAAAACCCGACAACAAGGACCGACCTCCCAGAGAGGGAAGAGAAAAGAAAAAAAAATCCAAGGAGCCAAAGCTATAGCAAAAATATATATACATATATATATTTTACATATGAGACAGATACACAAAACGAGAATACCACACACCACAACTCCAGAAATCCCAAACAGCTCCCCAAAAAGGGAAGAAGGGGAGGGAGAAGGGAGAAGGACAAAAAGGGGCAAGGACCGAACAAGTCAACCAGCCAACTGAAGGCAAACTAGCAAAAATCTCACCACTTCCTTTTGAACAGGCAGGATGGCTGGACACGGCCCAGGGCTCTCCCCTCACACGTGGCAGATAACAGCAGTCACTGTGGGCCTCAACTCCAGATAAGCCAGATCGAGACAGGGACCCACCGCTCTCGAACCTCGCTGGAAAGGAAGAGAGCGAGGTCCCTCCTGCTGGCTTTATTTATACCTCAAGTTAAGTAAAGGAATAGCATGGAATACTTCCGTGATCACTTTCCTAGTTCCTTCCTGGTTACAAGCTGGTCTCCAGGAAGGTCTAGAGTAAAACCACCATACCATTCCACTCACACTCCACCTGCACCCACAAGCTCTGGGTGAAGGCATCAGGGGGAACATTCCTGCTCATTCCTGATGGTATCTACCTTGAATCTTATCCATGAGTTGCCCCATCTCTTTCCAAAATTGATGTTATGTCAATCTCCCTCCTCCGGCTTCATCAAGAACTGCCAGTGGGAGCTGCTCTTCATTCACCTCAGCTTCTGCTTTTGTGACTTCCCAAAGTTGAGCCATACTCTTTCCTCACTCTTCTTTCCTCAAAACTGAGGTCTCATTTTGTGTAGCATAAGCTTTCTATCCTTTACCATTTTATTTGCCCTTCTCTGCTCCTTCTCTACCTCCACTCTATCCTTCTGGAGATGTGGAGATCAGAACTGCACAGAGCACCCACAATGAGGGCACACCAAAGTGTTACCTGCTAGAAAAATGATGCTCTATCTCACTCTCAGAGTGCCCTTTCTCAGGCTGCTTGACATTTTTTTTGGCTACTGCTGCACATTGAATGGAGGATTTAAGGAAACTGCCAAAGACTGCAAGATCATTTCCCTGAACTGTATCTGTCAGTTATAAATTCAGCATCATGTTATTCTACTTTGGCTTATTCTTTCAGAGAGTCTGCACTAAATTTTCACTGCCACTTTTTTTGGCCTGTGGCCCTGTTAGTTTTACAACATCTTCCTGGATCAATCAGCATGACGTTTAACTACCTGAAAAAGCTTAATACTTTGTAAGTAAAGATTTCACAGAGATGTTACATATCCCTTCTCCTGGCCATTGATGAAGATGTTTAAATTTTGCTTTCAGCACGGTACCCTTGGGAATCAATTTTCATTCATGATACCCCCCAGACTGGCTACAGAGTGCACAGCTTTTTTTTGCAACTACAGAAAGTTTATTCTTGCCCTAAATCCTCCACTACTGCGTCTCACTCATGACCAACTGACCTAAAAATTGACCACTGCAGACATAACCACATCATTCAGCCTGGAGAAGGCTTTGGGGTGACCTAATTGCAGCCTTCAAGTGCCCAAAGGGAACCCATAAGTAAGATGGAGAGAGATTAATTTACAAGTGTTTGGAGTGACAGGACAAGGGGGAATGGCTTCCCACTGACAGAGAGTAGATTAGGATTAGATACAACAAAGAAATTCTTCCTGTGAGGGGGTGAGGCTCTGGCCCAGGTTGCTCAGAGAAGCTGTGGCTGCCCCATCCCTGGAAGTGTCTGAGGCCAGGTTGGACAGGGCTTGGAGTAACCTGGGCTAGTGGAAGGTGTCCTTGTTCATGGGGGGGGGGGGGGGAAACAAGATGAGCTTTAAGGTTGTTCCCTTCCCACTCAGTCCATCTACGATTCTCTGATGTCTGTGCCAGTGAGGAAACTCCATCAGGACCTTAAGTGTCTGTGCTGTGTTTCATACTTGACTCCACCAGCCTCACCAGCAGACATCAAACTCTTTTCTGATATGGTATCCTTTGACAGGCAAGAATTTCCTCTGAGAGCCTCAGGAACTTATCCCAGGCACAGAACAATATCCTTGTGCCAAAATCGCTTCTAAGGCCTGAGGTAGCTCAGGTATGGCACCGACAGTCAGGTACACACAGAGCAACCAAGTCCATTCACTTTTATTATGAAAAAAATACAGTCAGCCTCCCAGCTTTCAGCGCGGAACACCAAACAAGTCTTCTCACCTTTTTATTGACAAATCACATGATTTTTCCTTTTTTGAGTGTATCTCTGTGGCAACACAGCTGCCTCAGTGCATCCAGTACACACTGTATAGTGGGGACATAAGTAGATGGGAGATGAACATTGGGAAACCTTTGGCAAAATGCCTGTGGTACAGATAAGGCTTCAGAGGGAACTTTCACTCCAGCAGCTCCCTCGAGCTGCAGCATTTGTTTCTTAGCAGCTACGCATGAAGTGTCACATTCCAAAGGGGTTTCAGCTCCTTGTGCAGAGCCAAAGCCTATGAAAAAAAAGGAAACCAAAATCCAAAAAACCTGGGAAAAGAGGGCGGGAGGGGAATGAGAAAAGAGAAGTGCAACAGCAATATTCTGTGCTGGTGTAGTTTTGCTGCACTGCAGACTCACTTCAATGTGTGAAGACTTAAAAAGGCGACTCTGACTCTCTCCGCAGGGCTGAGTCTGAATGGTTGACAGTTGGCAAGATCACACTTCATTCCCAACATCAGGAGGGAAACCAGACATACTGTGTCATGATTCTTGCATCAAACAAGCATTAAGACCAAAATGCTAATAATTCTGATTCTTAAGAATTAATCTCCAGCCTGACCTAATTTCTGAAACACTTTGCTACATTGTGGGGATGGTTTCTGATTTTAGTGATCAGTTAAAACTGATCACTAAAGGGTGTGAAAGACTGGGTTTAGCAGCTGCCATTGATTGTTCTGAACCCCCTAAAAGTGATCTTCATGAAGTGCTTTTTATATGTTTTATTATTTACACAACCAAAATTAAAAAATAAAGGGAGGGCCATAAAGGCTTAATCAGCTCTCAATAATCACAGTGTAAACAGTCACATTTCTTAATTTGAGAATGCCACATTTCAGTGCACTGAAACTTCAGTAACACTGTGGAGATGGCTTTGGTGTGGAAGAAACAGCCAGGCAGAATTTTCTTTCATTATTCCTTAAAGTTTCACAGTAATAAAAAGACACCCTGCTAACAAGGTGGTGCTTTGATATGGATATCCTCCCTCCAGTCCATTACTGCATTGCTTTCACAGCAAGCAAGCCATGCCTTTTAAGAGTTCCAAGGCCAGCCTGCCACTGCCAGGTTTAATTCTGTGGGCCAGGGTTATGACTATCCCATTGTGAGCTCCTCTCAGGGGGTTACGGGGTGGTGATCCCGGGTCACCCAGCAAAGTTCCACCAAAGAATACAGCATGAAGGCAACAGCTTCTGCTCACAACTTCTACATCAATCCAAATCCTGACCTAAGATCGAGAGACCTTAACCCACAAGACAGCAACTCTTAACAGCATATTCACAACTCCACTATTAGGAATCAAAACACAAAATGGAAGAGTTAGAGTAGTAAGTGGCTAAGCCTGAATTACATTGTGCAGAATGGACAACAGAAAATAAAGAGCTGAACTAGTTAGAAAATAAAGTCAGAATGATGAAATATAAAACATTTTAGATATGACTAATTTCACATTGTCATGGGTTGACGTTGACCAGATTCTAGGCACCCACTAAAGTCACTCTGAGCTGGGAGAGGTCACACAGGCAGAACAGACTCAATGTGGGGTTAATACTAAATTTATTATTAATGGGATAAGATCTAATGAGTGAGAAATAAAACTGTCTTAAACACACTTTCCACACACCCCTCCTTCCTTCCATGTTCTCCCTCCTCCCTCTGCAGCAGTGCAGGGAGACAAGTCCACCCCCCCAGGCAACGGGACAATCTGCTGTCCCGTAGGTCACTCTTCCATGGGCTGCAGGGGGACAGCCTGCTCCACCATGGTCCTCACCATGGGTTACAGGGGGGGCCACAGCCCTGAGCCCTTCCCCTGCTCCGTGGGGTCCCTCCCACAGGTAACAGTCCTTGATGGACCTCTCCAACGTGGGTCCACCCCTCAGGCAGCAGTTCTTCCATATCTACTATCCCGAGGGTCACTTCTCCATCCTTCCTAGGATGCGGTCCTTCATAGGGTGAGTTGTACAGATGTGGATCCCCCACAGGGCCATGAGTCCTGCCCAGGAATAACCTGCTCCGGCATGGATTTTCCTCTCCACAGGCCACAAGTCTCTTGAAGGACTCCGCTCCATCCTGGGCCTTCCACGGGGATAACGGCCTCCTCCCATGCATCCATCTGCTCCAGCACGGGCTCGGCTGCACCACGGCCGGCTGACCCGGCCCGGCTCGACTCGGCCGGGGGAAGGGAGGGCAGTGCCTGCTGGCAGGGATCACTGTGCCATCCTGACCTAGCCCAGAGGGCACCCCCACACCCCCCTCGCAGTTCACCCTGGGGGCTTTGGCGCTGTCGGTGCTGTTCGGTTCCTCGGGCAGGACGGGCTCCAGCATGGGCTGCTGGCGGGGCAGGCCCGGGGGCTGCGGGGCCGCTCTCTGTGGGGCCACACGCCCCAGCCCTGGCCCCGGACCCCCTTGGCAGGAGCCACTGCTGCCTGCTCCGGGCTGGGTGCCGAGAGGCCCAGGCTGGGCTGCCACCCACCCCCCCATGGCGGAGCCGCCCGGCAGCTTCGGTCATCTCTCTCAAGCTCGAAAATTCTTCTGCGCAACAAACTTGTTCTTAAATATGTTATCACAGAGGCATGATTATTGGCTTTCCCTCGCCTAGCAGCAGGAAGTCCCTCCTGTAGCCAGCTATCATTGGCTTCATTGGGGGGGAACCTTCTAGCAGCTTCTAACCAAAGCCACACTATGTAGCCCCCTCTGCTACCAAAACACCCAGCCACTTCAACCCACAACACACATATCCTAATTCTACACCTAAGGGGGTGGAATGAGATAAGCTTTAAGGTTCCCTTCCCACCTAGTCCATTCTGGGATTCTACGAACATGCTCCTATTACCCCACCTGGACTGGCTCCACTTCAACAGAAAAAGCACAGCTTTTGATTTATGGTTTTCAAATTTTCACACATTTATTTTTCATTCCATTATGAATGAAGAAGGGTTCCCGAACATTTTTGAGTTTAAGATGAAGCTGCCTTTGTATTTACTGTAACCCTGTCCACACTGCAGACACTGAGATATTAACCTGCTGCACGAATGACCACACAGTTTTTAAACAGTGATGACATACAGAATTTGAGTAATTGCAACTTATTTTTGCACATGAAAAGTCTTATTAATGAATTCTGACAAAGAGAAAACATGATTTCAAGAACAGGTGATTCTTAAGAATCTGTTTTAGCAGAACTATAGATCTGGACAAAGCCATCACATCCACACTGACATCTTCTTAGTGACATCGGGTCCAATGCATCTTCCCCCAAAAGGCACCAGTGGGAATTAGACATAAATGTCAGATGGGAAACAGAGCTCATGGAGAATGAAGGCAAGAAGAAAAATTTTTATGAACATGATGTTGCTGGCAAAAATATGCAATAATAGGATTGAGGATATATTAGCAAACAATCAATGTATCTGTAGCATATGTCAGTGAGACACCCCTGAAAAACACGTTATTATCCCAAGAGACACTAAGGCTCTCTATAACATGGAAATGCAAAATACTTTTTATCACGTGACATCTAGCATATGGTGCATTGCTGACTGGTGAATGATAAACTTTGTAAGGTTATTATTACCCTAATGAGAAAAATATGACATAAAGGAATTAATTAGCTTTTAATTTATTTAATATTACCAAATAGCACAGGCTCCAGATGGTATATCTAAGGTATGGAAGGGGGAGGGGGGGGAGTCTTCTATTTTTTCTGTATCTTGGTACTTCATTCTTGGATGGTAAAAGAGAAGTTACAGAGTTCCTCCAATTCTTAATTGCTATGCAAAAACAATTGCAATAGAACTATTAGATTAAGGATTTCATCTTGATGGGGCATTATAATGTTTTTTAAGGACATGTTACCCATTCAATAAAAAATATGTGTGGTTCTTTTCCTTTGGCAGCAGGTCAAAATGCTGCATAAATGTGACTTTCCAAGTCTTCAGGTGATTTCAGAGAGGCACAAACTCAGTCATTCCTCTTTGCAAAGGGCCCACCTGTTAAACGATCAAGGAGCCTAGCTAGGTTTTCTTGCTAAAACAAACACCAGTACTATGTTAGGAAATTGTGGAATTTTTTTTCAAATTTAAATAATTTGAGCATAAAAAATTTTTACAATTGTGCACAGACAGGCAGTATTTTGAGTATCTCCTTATGACCAGCATTATCACATAGAGCAGAGCCCACAGCTGACTCTCCTGATGTCTCCAGGTACATTATTCTGAATTTCAAACACAGATGGGCTTACCAACCCCTTTCCTAATGCATTAGGAAAGGAGAACAATCAGCCAGAGGACACTGGATTAGCTGAGCAAACCAGCAAAGGATACAGACCAATACAGCTTTATTAGAACAGTGTAGCCCCAAAAATCAGCATACAACTATGTTCATAGCAAAACAGACTGTTTCAGCTGGGAAAAGTGACTGTTCACCCTGCAGACTGACAGGGACAAAGGGTACATGAGGACAAATGAAATTATCCAATGGTGCAAGTGCATCCAAGTCAGTATTTTCTGTAGCACCAACTACAAAGACACACTCCTACAACCACAAAGAAAAAACACTTCTAATTCTTTTCTCTGTACAGTTTGCAGCCTCAAATTCAATTATGCTTTTACAGTAAACAACAAGCAAAGTTCTGGAATTTTTTTACATCCTTGAGAGGTTGAAGGTCAGGCACAAGGTTTCACAACTACAACTTCCCTAGAACTTCATTTTGCCATCACAAAGAGCTCAACTTTGCCTTGGTTCCATTTCTGACAAAAATACCTCATGACAGGTTTATAATATTAATTTGCTTTTCTACTGCACTCCTTATAAATGTTTTCTTTATAGCATAAATCACATTCTCAGCACTAGATAAATAATGGCTCCCATAGATGACTTTGCTAGGTTTGGTATCCCAGGTATTCTGCAACACACCAGCGTTCTCTCTTGACCAGTCCCAGTGACAGGCCCCAATGACATGGGCCAGAGAAATGAAATGGTGAGAAAAGGTAAAGAATTTAAAATTAATTATTTCTTAGGACAACTACTAATATGGTCACAGGGATTTCGAGGGAATATTGCTGGTTTTCAAAAGGAAGTTAATCCTGCTGGTAATATTTGTTTCCCTTTGGTTTTAGCAATGTACTTTCAGACACATAGATAAGCCCAAGGTCTCTTTATTTTCCAGAATGACTTTATCTCCTGGACTCTCAAATAAGAGGTACTAGTTTTGTGGATTTTGGGGAAAAAAAATCTTCAGAATCTGGAATCAGTCCACCATACCTACAGCTTTTCTCAACCTGTGCTGCAACCCAGACTGTTGATTCAAGGACTCTGGGACTAAGCAGCACCATCACCATCACTCCCCCCCGTCAGCAGCATCCACGCTCCCATAAATCCAGGCTGTGCAGGGAGCTCTGGGCAGCTGTGCCAGGGAAGGTCATGAATCCCATCACCCCTGACATACAGCACCCACAGGAGACTGAGACCCACGGACCCATGGTGGGACTCAGGACCATAATTCCACATATTCAGCTGGAAACCAGACACCTGCTATGTCCTTGGAGTCTGCTCAGTGCCCTCCCTGGCTGCCTCTACTTGTTCTGCAAATACTCTGCCTAGGTCCATCAGCACAAACCCTAGAGTCTTTGACCTCCTGAAGACCATCCCCCAAATTCAAAGCACTTCTTTAGCAAAAAATACTTTCTTTGTAATTGTTTCTACTGAGGTGAAAACACATGATTTTTGGATGAAAACAAAATACCTGTAACCTGAGACTGTGGCTGTATTAATAAGGGTAAGTTTTGCTGCCCTTGAGTGTGGCAGAACCAGGCCCCTCTCAGTGACCTTGTGGACCACTTGGAGACAACCAGGAAATCACAATTAGGTGGAAATAATTTATTTAGCCTGTCCTTTCAATCCCCTGAAAATGTTGAGGAAGAGACAGTGCTCTGTAAAGCATTTAGTGCTTCATCTGCAAACTATTGCTGTTCTTTTCCCTTTATATTTATTTTTTTCTTTCCATTTTTTTTCCTTTTCCTCTCCTTTTTTTCCTTCTTTGCAAATTCTAGTGGGTTTCTGAGATGGGGACCAGAGACTTCACTGGTGAACTCCTCAAGCAGAGAATGTCCCAGAAGAGTGAGATGCCAGTTCAGTCCGTGTTCCCCTGCCAGCAGGGCCAGCACACAGCTCTGCTTTCATCCCTGCTGCTCTTTGAACAGGTTATTAGGAGTTCCATGACCTATAAGCCAACATACATGATCTCCACGACCTTTAGACTTTTTCCTGAGACAGAAATCATCAAGCTTGAATCTTCAACCTAACTCTCCCATGTGGCCAAGCAAGCTCCATTTATTCAGACTTTTAGAGGATAAAGCAGGCGTAGCAGCCTCAGGCTATGGAATGAAAGGAGCATTATAAAAAAATATGAAAATAAAATATTCCATTAAAAAAATAATTCCATTACAACTCAAATCTATTCCCTGTTTCAAATTGGGCCTTTGCATACTGCTCTGCTGAACTGAAAACTTTTATTAATGATGTGCTTCTGTTCCTTAAAATTATCTAAACAAATGGATTTATAAATCTTAAGCAGTAACCAAATTCTAATAATGAAGCCATTTAATATATACCTCAACTTCTGACAACTTAATCCTTACTTTGAAAGCAGCAGTCCCCAAGCTAATATGTTTATATCCCATCATAAGGTGCACGTATGTGCTCCCTCGTTACTGCACATTCCCTTGTCCTGACAGTTCAAGTCATGAAGCATGGCTTTGTTCTTTACTCCATTTTGCAAGTGAATGCTTAAATTAAGAAAGAAATTAATCATCATCAAGATTTTAAAGTGTGTTGATTATTTGAAAAAACTGGAGTTTGTGAGATGCAACTCTACATGTACATATAAATGGAAATACATGTACACACATCTCCAGGCACCCCCCCCAGTTATTGATAAGATATTCCACATATATTCTTCACCAGACTGAAAGTAAAGAAATTAAATGAACTTTTAAACAATTCTTTGTTCCAACTAGATACTCTCAAACTATTTATAGTTGTGTCCCGAAACAGCTTTCCCTTGTATTTGCCAAAGACATCACCACCAAAGACTCAGCAAAAGGCAAGGTAGTGAAGAACACAGTCCAAAACAGATTGACTTCACCAAAGTATTTTTCATCATGGAAATATAAAACAACCACTAAATTAAACTGTTACCATCTTCAGAGCAGAGAGAAAGGACTGAAATCTTCTTTCTGTCTCAAACCTACAACTCTCATTTATTTAAGGGACTACACGACTACAGCCGAGCATCTCTGTGAGCCCAGCAGACAGAATAAATCAGGAGGGAAAACAAACCTGTTCCCAGACACATTCACCTCCTTCATGGGTTCTCTCACCTGAGCTGCCTCCCAGCTCTGCAAGCTATGGGATCTCCCACAGAGAAGCAGAGCAATGCTTCTGGGACACAGCACTGGAAAAATAGGGGGAACGGGGAACTCAGCTAATTCAGAATTGAGCTGAATAGGGAACAACCACTTAAAGAGGTTAAGACTGATTTTATGGAAGTAATCAGTTGGCTCTGGATGCGGTGTTTAGGATGTTCTCATTGTGAAGCAGATCCCCAATCGAGCATCATGAACTTTATGAAGCAAGGTCTGTGCAGGCCAACTCCTTTCTATGCCAAGTATGACAGTCAAAAAAAAAAAAAAAAAAAGAAAAAACAGGAAACCCCCCCAAAAACAACCAACCCAGACTCATCTTGAAAATCCAAGCCCATCCAGTTTCTCCCACTGGGCTATGCCCTGTCTGTCCTGAACAGTTTCTTTGCCAAGATCTGAAGATCAGCAGCACCCACTGTCACGAGAACATGGGCAGTGTCAGTCTCAGTATTGTCCAACCCCAACATTCACTTAAATAACTTTTACACTTATTCACCTGAGTTACTGACACAGGTCCATTTTTGTTTTAGGCTGGTGGTGTCAGAACAGACAATTCCATCCACCAAAGCTTTACATGACATCGAGCGAGGCGTCACATCCAGTAACCTCCCAAGAAAACCTGAAGTGTGTGACTCCTATCAACTAACTTGCCAAATTTGCAGGCACTTTGTGAGCTCACAAGTAATTGCACCAAATTTCAATTCTGGCACACAAGAGCCAGTGGAATAAAAATATTTTAAAGCAACCCTAAAAAAACATAAATTAAAGACTGGAGTACAACAATCACTTTCATTTCACTTTACGTTTCTGCTCTTCACTTTTATGAATAGTTTTATTTCCACTTAAAAATCATTATAAATGTGTGAAATTAAAAAGATGTGTGGGTGTGCCACTTACATACTCACAGTTACATATTTAACAGTTATCACCAAAGTTTCATGTCATAATTAGATTTGTAAATCAACACACATTTGCAGAACTAAACTTTTGCTCTTCTCATCTGCCAGAAAAACCTTGGCTCTTAAACCTGGAGCACGACAGTGGGGAAACAATTAGAAGGGGAGACTGGCACAAATAAAAGTGCTCAAAAATGTAAAGATGGAAGTCTCGATCCTTTTCCCTCTCATTCCTGTGTTAAAAAGCACTTTCTCTCTGCTGGAAACCTGAATGGATACATAAATATTGGAGAGCAGCATCTCTTGCACCAGGCAAACATGGGTTCAGTCTTCAGTTTAGTTTCAGTTAAAAGTCTAAAGTAAAAGACTACCAGGACATGTTGAATTTTACAAGGTGATCTGCCTGCTTGATCGAGGGAAGTCGTATGATGTGATCTTTTTGAATTTCAGTAAAGTTTTGGATACTATCTCTCCCAGGATCCTTCTGGACAAACTGTCCAGCCCACAGCTGGATAAACACATCATGTGGGGGGTGAGCAATTGGCTCCCGGGTCAGGCACAGAGGGTGGCAGTGACTGGGGTGACATCAGGCTGGCACCTGTCACTAGTGGGGCTCCACAGGGCTCCATTCTGGGCCCTGTGCTCTCCAACATCTCCATCAATGACCTGGACTCAGGACTGGAAGAGACACTGAGCAAGTTTGCAGATGACACAGAACTGGAAGGGCTGTTGAGTCCCTCGAGGGCAGGGAGGGCCTGCAGAGAGACCTGGACAGATCCGAGGGCTGGGAATCACCAACCATGGGAAGTTAACAAGGGGAAGTGCTGGATTCTGCCCCTGGGATGGGGCAACCCTGGATGGACGGACAGACTGGGAAGGAGAGGCTGGAGAGCAGAGCCAGGAAAGGGCCCTGGGGGTCCTGGTGGTGCCAGTTGTCCCTGGGTCAGCAGTGCCCTGGCAGCCAGGAGGGACATCCCTGTCCTGGGGCACCAGGGAGGGGATTGTCCCACTCTGCTCTGCCCTGGGGCGGCCTCACCTCAACATTGGGGCAGTTTGGGGGGACACAGTGGAGGGAAGGGATTGAGCCATTGGAGAGTGTCCAAAGGAGGGACACGGAGATGGGGAAGGGCCTTGATTTGAAGGTGTGTGAGGACACTGAGGGCACTTGGTGTGTTCAGCTGGAGCAGAGGAGACTGAGGGGAGACCTCAGTGCAGTTCCAATTCCTGGGCAGGGGCAGAGGAGGGGCAGGGACTGAGCTCTGCTCTGGGGGGACCAGGGACAGCAGCCAGGGAATGGCTGGAGCTGTGTCAGGGCAGGCTCAGGTTGGATCTCAGCCAAAGGTTTTTCCCCCAGAGGCTGGTTGGGCACTGCCCAGGCTCCCCAGGGCAGTGGGCACAGCCCCAAGGCTGCCAGAGCTCCAGGAGGGTTTGGCTGATCCTCTGGGGCACAGGGGGTGACTCCTGGGGATGGACCTGTGCAGGGCCAGGGGTTGGACTGGATGGTCCTTGGGGTTCCCTTCCAACCCAGCCTGTTCCGTGATTGTGTGAAGTGCCGTGTTCTGTCCCTAGGGCACTGCCAGGGATGGCCACACATGGACACAGAAACTTCCAAAGCTGAATCATATACGTATTTCGGCTACATTTAGTGCTGCTTCAAAAATACAGGTTTTTACTGAATTGCAAGGCCAGCAACAGCTTTCAGTCTTGTCACAGTCAGAAAATAAAGATAACTGTTGTCATAAAGAGTACTTTGATGATAACAGATATACACACACACACAAATATATATACAAAACACATACCAACACTCACAGAAACTATGCAAGAAGAGTCAAATGAATTCAGTTTCCATTCTTAGCAATATTGATATATTAAATGATAATGAGATTTTATGGTTTATAATGATTACTGTGCTTTGAAAAACCCCAACAAATAGTTCCCTAAAAGACTCATTTTCTGGTATCTTCCTTTAATATATTCCTCCAGCTTCATGACTACCTAACAAGACATATATTGATCCCATATGCCTGGTTGAGTTGCAGATTATGATGTACTGGAGAAAAAATTCTGCTTTGGATACATTTTGCTTTATCTGGAAAACATTTCACAAGTCAAACATATTGATTCAACATCGTAACAAATGAGAAATTGGGACTTCTCTGGTTTTGTTTTCTTCTTTCATGAGTCAATATTTCAGTCTTTTGGACTCTAAAATTGCAAAAATCTCAGACCGGGTAAAAAATACCTTATTTAATGATTTCAGCCCTTCTTCATCCTTTTTTATACTCCTAAACTATAATAATAAAAAAATAGAAGCAAGAATTAATATTCACTTAGAGAAAAGTAAATAAAAATCACACCCAAACAAGAGCAAACCCCACACATGTACTTCCGCATTTACTTCATAATCTTCTACAGGAATTCTTTGGATATGGGAATAATGCAGAACTCATTTTCCCAGAAAATCATTATTTCCCAGAAAATCCCAGAAGTCATTACATTACCTGATACCTGAGTTCTCACCTGATGACTAATATGGACAACAACTCCTCACTGTTAAGTTACTCATTTCATCCTATGTTTAGATATCAAAACCTCTTCTCTTAGCTTAATATTTTTCAATATGAGAAAACCTAAGCATGTTTCATTTACCTTCTCAGAAATGAGAACACATGTAGTTGAAACACACTAAAAAATGCATTTTATTTCAGATTCATTATTTCCTGGCTAAAATATTCCTAAACATCAGGATATGTACTTATAAATAAAAGAAAAGGGATGAAGTAACTTGATTTTATCTCCTGAAGCATTCAAACATGAAAAAATACACCACTCTCATAATACATAATAAAGTTCAGTGATGAGGAGATAATTAGGAGTATATGCAAATCATGACAAGTTTGATACACATGAACCAGCTCAGGCGTAGCTGAAGGGCTGGTTCTGCTTATGTGGCAAGCAAAGCTCTGTTTCTATTTGGAGATGATCAGGTTATGGATATTGCTGAATGAAGCACGAGATTGCCCAGTGAACTCAGCAAACCTTGAATAACATTCCTAAGCCAGATCTCGAGCGTGGGCCTGGAGTGTCAGTCAGGAGTGTTCTCATGACAGATCAATAGGGGTGGCAACACAGGAGAGATGAGTATGGATGCAGTGTTCTCAGTGTTCCTCCTTAATCTACACTTATCTCTGGGGTTGGTTTTTTAAAAATAATAAATACATAAACCCCCACCACCTAAAACCTCTGAGCTACTTTTTGTGTGTTTTGTTTCTGTCCTAACAATCTAGATCGGTGCTAATATAAAATAGAATTTTAAAGGAGGTTTGGGCTTTAAGCGCTTAATACATTATTTCATAACAAAAGAATCTCTTCTCTTTCTAACAAATTTCGGTAGAAGATATTTGTAACATAATAATATCTCATTTCCCAATATATAGACTACTCATTTAACTTCTGTGATGTTTTCATTGGGCTCTCAAACCTCACAACAAAATCACTCTGCTTCTAACCATTCATTTTAACCTCCTGTTCCATAAATTATGCTCTACTACTGTCTCATCTTTTTCTGTAAATTAAGCAAGAGCCATATATTGCAGCTTTCACTTTCTTTCTGACTATGAAAATGAGGACTCTGCTATTGCAAAAGCCTCCAGCAAAACTCAGGAGACATTCAAGCTGTGCTCACAGGAGAAGTATTATGAATTAAGCTGTACTATAGAAGGAAGAGGTAGTTACACAAATTCCTTTCATCTGTTAATTAGAAAATATATGTCTGATGATGAGTTAGAGCACTTGTATAGTCATCAGGAACCAGCAGTGAACTGACAGCCCAGTGGAAATCAACAGCAACACTTCAATTAGGTCAGGAATTTACCTCGAGCCTTTGCACCCTTCACAAATTCTAAGTAAATCAGATCTGGCTAGAGAAAATCTGAGGGAAATCAGTTCCCAACGTCTGCTGTCACCAACAGGGCCCTGAAGAAGCAAGCAAGAGCATTGGGTGAGCTGGGACTGCTCTGAGGAGCCACCCAAGAGCATCGAGGGCCTCATCGTGGGGTTCCAGCTGAGCCCGTGGGATGCAGCAGCATCTGGGCACACACACAGAGATCCTTGGGAGAGACTGCTTCCAGGGTGCAGCCCAGCCAGCTCCACACACACAGACGTGTTCCCAGCAACAGCCCAACCTTCTGCAGGGATCAGCAGGAGATTTGCACGGCCAGTATCCCACTTAGTGCTCAACTACTTCCTGACTTTTTCACTGTTCTTATACACAGAGAGGAATATCAGCCCTGATGAAAACTTCCCGCACTGATAAAATAGCAGAAATTATTTAGGGGTGTTTCTCCTTCAAAATTAGTTCTCATTTAGTGTTATTTTGTGATCTTACATTTCGCATATATAGTAGTTTGGTCTAGGCCTTCCTTGGTGACCAGTTTGTAGCCAAGGAAGGGTCCAGATTTCCCCAGTATTCCCTACGATTTTTACGTAAGCCAGACTATAAGAAGAAAGGAGGAGAGACCTTCACTCTCTTTCCTTCCGGCGGCTTGGAGGTGCAGGTTCCCTGCTGTTGATCTGCCGTGCTGGGGAGCGAGGCCTGGTTGGGCCTTGCCGACCTTGGGAGACGGAAGTTACTGGTGATCGTTCTGGAGCGACTCTCGGTTGTCCCAAGGAGAGTAGTGAGCTATTTCTTTGCTAACTCTTTTAGTTGTTAGATATTGGGTCACTAATCGGGATACATATATATATATTTTATTTTGGTTTTGTTCCTTTTCCCTTCCCCCTTCCCTTTCCCTTGTGAAATTGTATATATATTTCAATTGTATATACCTGTAACAGAAATGTAAATATATTTATATATATATATTGCTTTAACTCTCTCTCGTTTCGGGTTTTTCTTGGTTGTTTTTTTTTCCTCTTCTCCCTGAGGTTTGGCAGGGGGGGCACTTCTTGTGGTAAGGTTTGGAGACTTGGCAGGGAGCCAGCTTCAAACCATATCAGCATAGTAAAACAAAATGGGTTTCAGTATAGATTAAAGTATCTCAGGAAGGTGAAGAAAATGTATTTTCTTACAGTTGGTAAAAAAATCTCAAGTTGATTCTGTGCATTGCTCTTAAGCTTTCTGTCTTTGAAACCCCTTTTCTGAGCTCCATATGCCCTTCTCAACATTTGTCAGAAAATAAGTGTACATATTTAACATCCACATATTCAAATATAGTCACAGAAAACTTGTTTTTTATGTTTTTAAAAGCACATGCTGATTAATGCCAATAAGTCTCAGTCTGAACAAACTCACAATCTCTTTGCACTTGGTATGTCAGACTTGTTCTTGTGCCAATTCCTTTCCCTTTTGCCAGAAGTGTGCAGTTGTTCTGCAAAGAAACATTTCCCAAAATGTTCTCCCTTTATTTCAAAAATGAAAAGCTTCTTTCAGGAAGGGAAGCTCAGAATATATTACAAATGTCACATTGAATCTTCAAGTAGTAGATATTGTCGTCAACAGTGTGATGCATGCTGGATATTCCTGAGGAGGTCTGAGGCACTCGAAGGACATTGGGACAGCAAAGTACAAATGGGACTGTGTCAGAAATGCTCAGGGGTTAATCTACATCAAATGCCAGGTGATGATAACCCTCAATTTCAGTCAGCATATGGAACCAGATTTCCTAGGATTGCAATGTTTCCCAAGTACTAAAACCAAAGCTGGAACTACAGCAATTTTGTATATTCCCTAAATTTGGGGACAGCTGCTTGTAAATACCCTGTTCCTGAGCTTAGAGCTCATGGTGAGGAGCTGTTTGATTTGACCATGTTAAGATGTTTCATAATCTTTATTGACTTTTCCCTGCCTGTATTTTGGTTCAACTCCTTTCATTGCACTGTCTAATAAAGTCTTGCAAGAGCTGGGTGATGCTGTTTTACAGTATTTCCTCTCATCCTGTGCAATTACCAACAGTCAAACCACACGATCTGACATAAATTTAACTGGGCAATTTGTTCAGTGACGGTGCCATCACTCCAGCTAAATGAAGGAAAATGTTCAAGAGAGCACAGGAGTGCTCTTTTTTTGGGCAGGGGTATGTTGAAGGAAGGAAAGGCCTGTTGTCACTGTGGTTAAACCACAGGGATCTGAACCGCTCTGTTGGTTCAGTGCAGGTGCAAAGAGAGGGGCATGGGGAAAATGTGATCACTTGGCACCCAAAACTCTCCTGTTGCAGCTGCAGCAGGAGGTTCTTGGCCCCAGCAGTTATGGGGCCATAGCAAGTGCAAATGGCCTCATAAATCACTGAATGGAAAAGTGCAGAAACACTCACTGGACACCAAATAGCTAAAAATGTCAGGAGTTGCCACATCTGTCTCTATCCTCTTTCTTTAGGGAAAAAAAAACAGTAGTAGAGGTATATGGATATGCTGGAATAATTAAATGCATTCCCTAATAGGCAGAAGCATATTTTCCTTCTACTGTGTTTTAGAATCAGTTGTTCGATGCCATCAATTTGTTCAGTGCCACCAATTGCTCTCTGAGAAGGGAACTCCAGTGTGAGTTCCACGTTGGAATAACAATGACAGGAGTCATTCAGAGACACACACACACAAAAGGAACAAACTTCACATCATTTACAAAGAGAGGCTACCAAACCCACAAATCACTATCAGCCAGAAAAGGCTTCAAGAGTGGTTCTGGATACACCAGACAAACATCTTTTAATTATACCTGCAACTTGTCATAATTCTGTGTGTTATGTATCTGAAATCGATGTACCTGCCATAACACATTAAGAGCTACATCCTCTGAGGGAACATCAGAGCACCAGGCACTACATCACCCAATTCTTCAGTGGATCCACAGCATCTGTGTAGATGACCAGGCTGCTTCACAAACCCCTGGGAGACAGGCAGTCAAGAATGAAAGCAACAGAAGCCATTCATTATATCTCTGCACACACAGTAAATATAGTAACAGTAAATCTTAAGGAAATAAATGCATCCTAAACTATACTCTTCAATGACTTCAAGGCTATTTCAGGGCTTTTTTTTTTTTTTTAGATACCGAAGGCATCACACAGGAACAGAGAAAAATCTCTCCTTCCCACCTTCTGTGGGACCAACCCAGGAAGCAGAACCTGTGAAAGTTTCCTAGACCACATAATCAAGAGGATGCTCATTTAGTGGTTCTGAATGGGACTGAGGCACTTATGTTTCACTCTGTCAACACTTTGGAAGTGCTGGGTATGAACAGCAGCAAAGCTTTTACACCTAGACAATTCTCTTGGCAAAAAAGACAGACTCCTCCAGAAAGCAACCGAAAGGATCCACAAGGCAAAGAGTTGCTCGGGATTTTAATTTGGCCTTAGAAACCTAAAACAGAAACTGTGCTGCACAACCAAGAAAGCTGCAAAAAGAACTGAGCAAATTAAACTGAGCTAATCTCCATGCTGGGTCAACTAGACTATGACCAATATCCAAGTCAGGCAATTTCAAGCTGACTCAGAAATCTCTGTTCTGCTGGAACTGCACTTAAAGAGCCCCCAGGAGCCCTTTATTTTTGTAGCCTCAAACATGGAACACACAAGCAATAAAATTTCTACATAACCCAGGAGCAATAGTATAGCCAGATCTTATTTTATATACTTACAATTTACATTCTGTCTTTCAAGTTGGTCCTTTAAAACATCCATAGACTTCCAAAATAGTTATCTTGAATTTGAGCAGTGTAAGCAGTACTTTGAGAATCCATTGTTTAGGCTGTATCAGCGGTTTTGTTTAGAAACATCAAGGAATACTAAATTATTGATTCTGAATTAATTTATCTCAAGGAATACATGGTATTTAGACTTTTTTCTTTTCATTTACTTTCAAAGATTGGTTTAAAAAGTACTGAGATGCAAAGGTGAAGAAAACAATTCGCTTGTGCAATTATTTATTAAAAAAATTGCACAAAACAGCATGTTAGAAGGTAGTTTTCACAATAATATTCACTGCAATAGTTACCATGTGAACTACAGCACTGAGCCTGTTTTCAGAAGTCAAGGAAATCTGGAAGTTTTCAAACCCTTGGCCTAAACCTGACAAGTATTGCAACATTTCTTGCTTCTTGTTCAAGGAAATCTCCCTGGAAAATAAACAGCAGAGCAGATAAGCTATTAAGCAGGGTCCCTGATGCTGCCAGCTCTTTCATCAGGTCTTATATCTGTTAACCTTTCATAAGTGTCAGCCTGAAAAGAAGTAGTTTCAACTACATCCCAGTGCCAAAAATTCCCTTGCTCATTCTGCTGGACCACAGGCTTCAAACACAGCTGCAATTGCTCCTGCAAGGAACAGAGAGCTGCAGGAAAAATAAGTAATACCCTGCCATAGATTTGTTTCCCACAATGAAATTTAGGGTGCAAGTTGCTTTGCCTTTGCAGGTGTATTATTACAGTTACTGAAACTCCACGAGGAACAGAGTTTTCACTCAATGACAGAAGGAAAATGTGTCACTGTGAAAAACAAAAGGTCAAACTTCTACTAAAATCACTGTCGTCATCTACTGTCTCCCAAAATTCCCTTGGCAATTTTTACAGAATATAAAATGAAAATTTTGCACATGCATTATGATGGACACACTACAGTTACTGTTTTATTATTAGCATAACTTATAAGTGAAGTTGAAATGCAGAGTTTACAAACATTTCCATTACTTGCTACAACATAAAGATGGTTTTAATGAACTGTTAGTTCCCCACAGTTGTTACTCATTACCTGCTCTCAGAAACACTCTTAATCATCATTTTTAGTGTCTGTAAACTGCAACAAAAAGACTATCATTTACAGTTTCATTTAAGTTTCTATCCTCTCCATCCCTTTAGCAACGAAGGCAATTTTCTCTTGGACTCTTGGAAACAGAAGATGGGATTCTTGGGGCTGTCTATGTAGGGCCAGGATCTGAAATTATTGATCCTTGTGTATCCCTTCCAACTCAGGATATTCCATGATTCTATGCTTTTTCTTTCAGGAACAGCCAGATCTCCTCATGCTAAATGTCCCTCTGAACTATCATGTCCACAGAAGTCAAATGGCACAGGTAACAACTAAACATGTGAATGGGACCCTCCCCAGGGTGTAACTTTAGAGAGAAGGGAACATCAGATAAGAATGTGGCTGTTTCCCTAAAATAGTGACAAGAATTAGATATACCTTTATTTATTAGATATACCTTTATTTTATTATGCATTTTAAACCCTTCTTTTAAGTAACAAGTGAAAACAAAGCAAACAAATTTAAGAACAGGAGTGATGTTCCACTTTTGATTAGAGCAGACACAAGAGCTTTCCCCATGTGATCATACCAGCAGGATCCTTCCCAGAGCACGGGTATTCAGTCCATTCTGGGTTGAACTATAACAAATGAAACTTAATATTCAGGAAGCTCAAATGACTGGAGGAGTACATGCCTGAGGGTCAGCAAGAATTTTTCTCTGTGTATACCTCCTTCCCCCCTTGTAAGTCTGCTAAAGGATCAATATGTTAGGAAAAGGTTATTTGATTTCAGGGAGGACAGATTCATACAGTTAAATGCAACTCTTTGAGGAGATGGTCAATGCCAAAGCAACCCAATTCTTGATTTTTAAAAAAAAAAAAAAAAAAGGATGAATTCCATTTATACATCACCCTGAATTTCTAACACTGCATTACATCCTCTCCCAAAACACTGAAGAAGTCAGGAAGACAATTGCTCTGATTTGAAATGGAGATTTAATAACTGACTGTAACCCTGGTCTACTACAGAGTTAATAGTAGGTGTATCCAATGGTGTGCTATTCAACTGTTAGAGCTAAAATAAAGATATCTTGGAATTTCCTGAGCTCCAGCTCCTCAGGACCTCACAGCTTTCATCATCACAGTTTGAGGATTTTGTTTATTTTCTGTGCCTATCACCTGGATTAAGTTGTTCTCAAAAGCAAATATCCACCAGGAAATCCTTCCTCGGGCAAGGCTTTCCCCTGATCACGGTTTTTGCACGTTCGCTTTGCTGGGTGGGCTTTGCTGCTCAGTCTCTGCTGTGGGGCTCGGCTGCTGCAGCTCCAGGCAGAGCAGAGCTCACCTTGAGCACTGAGAAGGGCCTGGAATCGATTTTGGTGGTTATTACAATGGTGGCAGGGGCTGACCTCACGTCCAGCTCTGTGCTCCGTGGAATTTCTGCACACAGTGTTGAATTTGTCCTTGTTATGGGATTCTACTGCTTGGGAGGAATTAATGGCATTTGGAAATGACAATCCTGTGTAATCACAAAAGCAAAACAGTTTGGTTTTATAGCACAACCAGATTCTGTCCTTCAACATCCCCATCTCCTTGAAGTGACTTGTAATTTCACACCGTAATCACTCCATTTTGGCAGCACATCATGAGAAGTGACTGCAGCAGCTCATGAAACTTCGGGCAACAGGAAAACATATGTAAGAAAATGAGGTTTTATCAGAGAAAGAGCCATTATCAGTCTTACTTCCATGTAGAAAAGACCTTGAAGAGTGGTTAATTGCTCCAGAAAAATGAAGTAACAATGAAAAAAAATGAAATAAGCAAAATTCATATTGGAACTGTAAAATTAGACATACACTCCTGTCATGGTTTGAGATAGCCCCAAAATCCAATTCCCTAGCTCCATCTCCCCCCCCCCACATCTCAGCCTAACGTGAGATGGGTTTTTCCAGACAAAACACACCAGACTCAAAGTGGGGGAAAGGGAATATATTACAATGACTGTACAAATAAATACCATATCACATTATACACACGATCACAACTATCTCTACCATGACATATAGTATTTACAGTGGATCAGATCTCTTCTCCCCTCCAAATAAAAGTCCAGGAGGGAAAGAAGGACAGATCCCTTCCAGTCCTTAAGCAGTAGCATCTTCTAAGGCAGCAGGTTTCTCCTCATCTCATGCATGCAGCAGCTGTGGCTGGCTTTCTACCAGCACTCACAAGGGGGGTATCCAAGCTCCCTCGGCCCCCTTGACACAGGCAAAGGGGTCTTCCGTGGGCTTCGTAACCCCAGACAAGGTCGTATCACCACGTCATATCACGAAGACACAGGGGGGTCTTCGTGACGGTCTGGTATCTCCAGGAGACTCAGCTCCTTCTTGCAGGGCCTCTGTGCCCTGCCTTCAGGCTGCCACTGTGGCAGCAGTACAAGGGGGGGGAGCCAAGGTCAACTCCCCCTGCATTCCATCTGGCCGTCCCGGTCCAGCTCCGGGACGCTCTGAGCTTCTCAGCATCTCTCTCTCCGGTGCCGCATGTCTAAAACACTTCTCCTTAATAGGAGTCCATGTCCCTCTTCTCCAAGAGGGTCTCAAAGGAGTTTTGGGGAATCTGGTACAATCTTACCCCAAACTCTGTCTCTCTGCTGCTCTCTTCCCTCAGCTCTCCTTCCAGGAGTCCTTTCTCTGGTGCTGCATATTGCTTCTGCTGCTCCTCCAGTTCAGGTCCTTATCTCTGGCTCTCTGCCACCGTTTCTCTGGTCAGTCCCGGCTGCTGCTCTGTGCCCATGGAGAAAAACATCTCCCGGCATAACTACAGGCACCCAGCCCAGCTTTATGCTGTTCCAGGTCCCTGCAGCCCCCCAGCCGGGGCTGGGAGGCCCCAGAGGGCCCAAGGGGCTCAGAGCCCCTTCCTCGTGGCTCTACAACATGGCCACCTCTCCTCAACAACCAAAACTACAACTCTTCTCTTCTGGTCTGGTTGTGGTATGTTTACATTTCTGCAGGAGGGCCAATTGGACAGAATTTCAAAACTTCCAGGGCTTTCCACCCCTTGGGGTCTACCACTTTTCTTAGCCTCTGGGGGAAAACAAAGTCCAAACCACTACAACACTCAACAGGTAATCTCCATCTCAAAATACTTTCCCTCTGCTCAAGATCATCAGAAAAAGTCAATTAAGAAACAAAAACAATTGTTTGACTAAAATACAGATTTTTAGCTAATGCTGAGTGTACTGCAAATATTTACAGCATTAAATAGCTCAGAACTTGATTACAAGAGTCAAGCAAAACACACAGAGTAAACCAATGCTCTTTCCTTGAGCAAAATGTCTCCGTGAACATTGTGACTCAAAATGCCTTGATGCAGAAGTGTATCCAAAGTATATAAATTATTAATAAAAGAGATTTTTAAATTATTTCTAGTCTGTTAACTGTAACTGTGGTCCTAACAATGAGCTCAGTTTAATATGACCAACAATCTTACATGGTGTCACTTAATGATAGTTAACAACTCTATTTTCATTTTTCTTTTTGTTTAAATATTTGTTCTATTGTTATTTCTTGGTAAGAAAAAATATAGTCATTATTACAACATTCTAAGCTCTTATTCTTGGTATGATTTTAGACAGAACAAAGGGTGATTCAGGCACATAGAACTGGCCAGGAACACACTTGAAAAACACAACAAAGTATAAGGATGGATTTTGACACCCTCTGAGACTTCAGCACTGAACTTCTTCATACTCTGTACTTATATTTGATGATGTGAAGAGCTCTGTGCTGCTCCCACACACAGCCAAAAAAACAAAGGCACAGATTAAATACAGAAGCCTCAGCTTTATTTTGGTTAACTGGAATGTGACACGTTGCCAGCTACACCCACCTATTCCCAGGGCATCACCACTGGGGACCTCCCAGCCTGGAGCTCCAATTGCTCCCAAGGCCTGAAACACAGCAGCAATTCCCTTGGGATCCTGTGCTGGGCTAGCAAAGAGTTACTATCACCTTACCATTATTAAAATCACTATTTACTGGACACAAAGTCATACCCTAACAAATGCTATCGCTCCCTAAAAAGTTTACCACTGAAAACTAACTTTTGTAAAGGAAGATGAAGCACATTCTGACAAGCAGGCAAATCAGGAGGGAGAAGATAAGATTCAGCTTGATAAGAACAGGTTATGATAAAAGTGAACATAGTGCTTAACTTAGCAATTCTCAGATGTCTGTAGATAGGGAGACAAACAGCAGGCTGAGGCCAAGAGCCTTGTATTTCACACAGGGAGATAAATATCCATGTTTTTGTTCAATATCCTAAGCAAATGCAAATATCAGTAAATGGAAATAATTCTCCTCAGAAATACCAGCAGCTTGCTTTATATATCCCACATGCCAGTGGTTCCTGAGGGATAACACAGGAAAAATGAGGATACAATGGCTTCTCAGCTCCTCTGAGAGCTTACAGAGAAGACACTGGGGTGTTAATTGTATCCAATTATTCCTGGAAGATGCAGCAGTTAAATTTTGTAGGTTCTCTCAAAGCAAGACCATTATGTTTAGCTGAAGATATTGCCAGAATTTTGACGTTTAAAAACCTCCTGGCAGACATAGGCAGAACCAAAATAAGTCTTTCAAACACATCCTCAGACTTAATATCTGAAACTTAATATAGCCTTTCCATTTAGTGTCTCCAAGACTCAAATGATCTACAAACTAATAGTTAAGTAGCAATCTTACAGGCTTGGTTATTTTTAGTTTCCTCACCTCTCACTTGGTTCCACAAATACATATATGATTTTTACTTTATGTCAGAAATTTGATACACTGGTTATTAAATTAGCAAGTTGCTCTTCTCCTTGAACATTAGCCACTGAGTAGGCATGAGACTGAAACCCATTTAATCAAATGATTCGTGAAAATGGCCAAGCAGAATGTTCCTGTACAGTTCACTGAGCAAGGAAGGGAAAACGCAGGTGGAAAAAGATTTATTAAAGTTGGAATTTATGTTCAGAAATAGCCATCATAATATGTACATGCATCCAGATAAGTGCTGCACTCCTGAATTTGTCTTCCTGCTTCTCCACATCATCCTCCACCTCCTTCCCAGGTCACCTTTGAACCACTGGGATGGAGCTGTACGTCTGGTGGTTGAGCACCACCAGTTATTGTCACTGGGAATTTACAGCGTTACCATCACATGTCTACAGCTAATGATGACCATCCATTTATTGCCTTAAAAATCACTTAAAATAATTTTCTGAAAAAACATTCCCCTGCAGGGAAATGCCTTCTGGTTCCTGTCCACACTGTGCTCCAAAGGGGAGCTGTGAGGTGCCACCTTGGCCCACCGATCCCGTGTCGATCTTGCCTGGATTCCCTTTGCCTTGTGCTCCAAAGTACCCTTTCTCCATGCTGACCTTTGGGCACAAAGCACTCTGCAGGGTTCTGGAACAAAAAGAGGAACCTTTTCACAATTAGATGCCAGCAAAACCTGTGCAATTGCAGCCTTTTGCCACAGGAAAGCCTTCCCCCCTCTTGGTGTGGCACTTCCCAGATCAGCTCTCCCTCTCCACCAGCTGCTGTAACTGCCTCTGTCTGGCAAGCTCATAAAAGAACTCAAAAATGAAAACAAGCTCCTGTCCTTCTCTTCAACTCCCCAGCCACGGCCCTGCCTCTACACAATGAAACCACAAACTATGCAATAATCACAGTAACTTAACTCCTCACACACAGAACCCCCGAACTGTGGCCAAAGCCACATCCTGAACTCACCAGGGGCATTGATGGGTATTAAAACATAATAATAATCTAACCCAGTTTTAAGGAGCTGCCTCCTGCTTGTCAGATGCTCAGCCAACACTTCTTTCCGTTTATAAACACAACCCTCAGGCTCCAGTGCTGGAGGTGCAGGGGAAACTGGAGAACAAGAAAGGCTTTGTTTTCCCACTGCTCACCCAGGAAGGCACTGGATCTTTTATCTTGTAACAGCAACTCCCATTTAGGAATGGAAGAAAAGCAGGGAATATGCCTGACTGCCACTCCTTAACTCTTGACATTTATGCTTTGTACCTACAAGGACTTGGATATAAAATAAATAAATAAATTTAAACAGAACCCAAAACTTAAGATTGCTTCCGAGGAGTCTTTCTCAGGATACCAAAGACATTTAAGTCTCTTGGACCATGAAATATAACTATTCTTCTAAGCAATTCTAGACAGAAGAGATCACACTGTAGAAAGGTCAGGATCAGTGAGAAAGGGAAAATGGAGCTGCTGAATGTGCTGTGGACAGGGGTGATTGAAGCAGGAGTGCAGGGAGCTGCCTTTGCAGTGATGGAGACCGCAGTACACACTGCAGCACAGGGGCTTCTGTCTTCTGCCTGTGATACAACAGACCCAAGTTACAATATCAGGGTTTGCACAAAACAATGTTCCCAAAGCCTGGAAGGATCCCTGGCATGAACTTCTGCCTGGTTTGGGTGTCAGAAAATTTCCCATGGGCAGCAAACACCACCTGCTTGTCTTATGAGGAAGACTCATTATTTGTGTTAGAGAAGGAAACAGGCCTTAACTGAATTCCTGTCATCCTCACAAACTTCGAGAAGGTTGTTGGTATTGTGCTGGGTTGGGGTTATAGGGTTTATTTCAAATATTTTGTTGATACACGGGTCATTCCTCCAGTGCTACTGCTATTAAGGCAGGAGACACGGGTGTCACCACACTGGGTGGTCTGTCCCTTCGCTGGCTTTTCCAGGAATTTTACTGTTCTTCTGTATTTGTATGCACAATTATTAAATAGAGCCACTTCTGGGTGCAATGATACCACTCCCTAACCAATCCATAAAGAACAGTCTCATGGATGACACAAGGGATGAAGGGGAATAGTGTTTCTCCTGCCCTGTAAACATTCATTTACATTAAGAGCATTTTGAACTTAGTGTACCCAAACCATACATGAGACTTCTATAACTAATGTGGTGGTAAAAAGAACATGAAGCTTTGATGGAGAAAACTATACACCATTCTTGTAAACTGTAGCTTTTCACAGCTTGAATTAATAGATTTATTTCATTGTTTTCCATTTCAAAAGCACAGAACTGGCTCTTATTAAACAGTATTATTGGTTTCTCTTTTGTAAGCAGAAAAGCAAGGAATAATGAAGACTAAAGAAACACGGTTGAATTCGTATGGTCAGTAAACGCTAATATTTTGATTTATTCTTCATCCTGTATACGTTTTTTAATCCTTTTCCTGGAACTCAATTTGTTTCCATTTTCCACATTTGATTTCCATATTGAAATTTGCAAGAAAACACAATTTGCCAGGTAAATGAGGATTTATGAGGAGTACACATCCTCGCCTAGGCTACGTCAGGCTGCTGTACTTGAGCAGGTGCTCAACTAGGAAAGAAATTCCAGAGTTGCAGCAGCACTGCTGAGATGTTTACACTTGGAGCTGATCAGAAATGGATTGCTGAACAGAGGCCATATTTCCTATTACACTTTTTAATTGCTATATTTCTAAAAGTTTTACCACAGCACTGAGAGTTTGGTCCTCCCCTCTGCAATAGGTTTTTATGATGAACCATAACTTTCTCTTCACTGGTGCCAAGATATACCCGGCATCAATTTTCTTTCATTTTTGTTTGTCAAACACTACACACAAAGACAACACTATAAATATGTGACATGACTGAATGATGAAGCAGCAGCTTCCTGCTGAAATTTTAAAGTGAGATAGGCATTGTTTCAGCTGAGGAAGCCATTTAGAGACCAGCTGTTCCCACTGAAAAGATGTGGCAGCCATCAGCAGAAATAAGAAATGCTCTCTCTGTACATATTGAAATGAGTTTTATCTTCCTTTCCATTCTGCTTTGTGTTCCTGCTGGTGAAAAAGACAAAATTCATTTCACACTCAGATGTTAAAGAAGAGGAATCTGTATCTTTGCACCCACGCACACGCTGAGGTGAGACCAAAACCAGGAGCTACAAAGCACTTTACTTCTGCACAGCAGTAAATTGATGAACAGCCTTGGAACTGGAACCGAAGGCAAAAGGAGAAACTTGTGGGCATCTCTTAAAACTAATTTTCCCTGTTTATTTGTTCCTAGGTGGGATTTGTGTTTTATATTCTAATTAGAAGAAAATAACTTGGTATATGTCAGATACCTCTGCACAAAAACACAGAAAAAATATGGATAGTTTAGTGACACCTTGTATTCGTGCTTAATTAGGCACTGCTACTTTTGGTCTGTGTTTGGCCCAGCAACCTGTGAGAGTCTGTTCTTTTCCTGCCAAATTATGAGAAAACAAAGGCTGAGAAATGAGAACTCCATCCTTGAAGGAAGCATCTTGTATAAACTGGAATTAATTGGGGCTGGCTATTGGCCAACGGCCCTCCAAGGACACTTGAAGGAAAAAGTGAAGAGGAGGAGGATGAAGGAAGACCCCAGACCCATTTAGGAAAGCCCCCTGAGGTGCAGCCTGTGGGCACGGGGACATTCCACTGTGCACCAGGGGCACCACTTCAGTTTGGGCATTGTCCCTGCTGCACACCTGAAAATAACCTTTCACTGGATCTTAGATTTGAGATTAGTACTAATCATTGCAGTCACATTCTAGAAAGTAACATACAGTTACTAAGTGTTCCAGTTTGAAAAATATTTATATTATATATATTAAGAATCTTTTCACCTGACTATATCTGTTCAAAACACAATCTTCAAATGATCATGACAAAAGAGACCCTGTGGTTTGCATCCAAAAAGAGGTTAAGAAGTCGACAGAACCAACATCTCTCCCTAGAGATGGGATAAAAATCATTATATCATGTTAAAGATTTTGCTTCTTTTGCCATAGGCAATCAATTGCAAAAATTTGATTAAAAAAGCGTTGCATTAGTATGGCATTCTCAAGCTGCTCCTTATTAACATTTTATTGTAGAATACTCTAATGACAACTGGTATCAGCTCTCATTATTCTAAATAAAGAGTATAGTCATTTTCTTCTTAATGACTGAAGTAAAATGTGTCCATAGGGACATTTTAGTTTACTCTCTCACACAATGTAATATTGTCATTTTAATACTTCTCGAAGACAACTTGTCAACTAAAGTTATCTTCGCAGAGTCACCACATTTTCATTTTTAAACGTGTAGTTTCAGTCACTTGCAGAACATTAGATTACTTCAAATACAAATAACACCACCTTGAAATGCTTTAGTGCAGCAATAAAACTATTCACATGGTGACTGCAAGAAAAAAACAACATAGAAATAGTAGAAAATTAAATTTCACATATTTGTGAAGCAGGTAATTGCCAAAAAGTTCAGGTAAAAGAGAGATTGTGATTTGTGTATTGCTGTGCTACCCAGTCCAATACAACAGTAGGAATGTAACTAGAGTTACTTGGATTATAAACTGCCTGAAAACAGGAACTTCCATCTTGGTCAGTGCTGAAGGCAATGAAATCCTGAAACAACTAGGAAGCCTCTGGATATATGTACTTCAGTATAAACAAACACACAAGGAAATAGTTATTTTTCTACACATTCAAAACAATGAAAAAATACCTACTACCTGAAGGTATTAACCAAAGATCTGGTTTACAAGACAATCAGAGCAATGTAACAGTCACCAAAGGAGTTGCCCCAGTGCCACCAACAGTCCGGACAAATTCCCACCCTTTGTAGGGCTTGTTCTCCCTACAAACCAGGTCACAGAGAGGCAGAAGTGTCACTTATACCCCAGTGGCTTGGGTTTCAAATTAACTGCCTGTGCTTATTTTTTCAAAGGCACTTTAGAGCCAAAGGATGCAGAGAGCTGCCTGGGGGCATGAGGGAGTGTTTAAAGGAGCCTGGCGGGGAGCCCAATTGATTTCCAGGCCAGGCAGGTACCTGCCCAATACCTCTGCTTCCAAAATAAATCCTCACCATGTACCTCTCTCCATCTTGGGGATGTGACTAGTACTGAAAATGCCTTCACTATAAATTTTCATTAAATCAATGGTTGCTTGGGACTTGGGTAAACATCAGTTAGAAGAGCACATTCAGAAACTCAAACAGAGCCTTCAGAGCCCTGCTGGGTGGTTATTCTTGTCCCTTCTTCTGAGTCACTCAGAGGATCTGAGAGCAGGAGCTGCTTGTTCACAGATCACTCCTGGGGCAGCCACCATCTCCTTGCAGGGGTTGTACAAACAGGCAGAAACAATTAAAGGCACACAAATTTCAACAGACACCTTCTCAGGCAGTTGCCTCTTCCTGCTAAGTGTCCTCCTACAATTCAGGTTTGGCTCAGACACAGTGGCCCACATAAAAAGCCATTTTGGATGGTGGTTTTAGGAGTTCCCAGCCATCCATCCCCATTTATCCATTCCAGTTGGTGCTTTCATGAATCCTGACTGGAATGTGTAATATCTGCCACCCTCCCTGGACCACAGATGCTTCACACAGGCTGTTCCCACCACCTTCTACAAAAATACCTTTGCTTAAGTCCACATTTATTTTGTACCAAATCCTGGCTTTCTAGGGGTCATGATTCCTTCTGTCAGTATTTGAACTAAAAAAACCCTTTTATATTCCCTGAGCAGAAAAAAGTGAGGAATCCATGGAATGCTATGAAATGGCATTTCCAGGCTTCATGTAACCCCATGGTCTCCAGTGTGTTAATCATCACTTGATTTGCAAGGTTAGTTTACATTTATAAGACTTCGTTTAGGGCTTATTATTGTGCTGCTACTACAAGTCCCCTTAAACCCAACACAGAGCTTTATAAAACTCAACAATGAATGAAATGAAGTACATGTACTCTAATGGTGAAGAGGAAACAGGGTTGAGATGGAAAAAAGAGTTAAAAAGATGTAAAGACTACATGATAAATAAAGAGGGTCATAAATTGCAAAAGGATGGTATAGGAAGCTGTGTATTATATTTTCTGATACCAGATTAAACGTATTTTATTATCAAATATTAGAGCTTTTAAGTATCTAAACCCTAACTAATCTGGGAATCACTAGCTGAAAGAAAGCTTCTTTAAAACCCTGAGCCTACAAGATTAATTTTGACTCCTGTTGAGTAAACATGTGGATATTCTCATCAGCCACCATCTTGTACCACCACAAACCACAAAACTTCTCCTTGGCTTTAGAGCAATGTCCACAATTACAGGGGAGAAAGCTCCTGTCATTAATGGGAGTCCAACCCTTGACACTAAAGGATTCCAGACTCTGACCTCATCCCAATCACCCAAATCAGGGGGACCTTGCACATATTTGTATGGAACTGGTATCAGGCATTGTGTTTTCAAAGATCAGAGCTCTAAATGGCCTTTTGACTTTCAGGTTTATTTTTATTTTCCAATCAAACACACCACCTGACCAGGCAGACATCTGGAATCAAGCAGGTATAGCACAAATCATGGCTGAATTCTGAGATTTTGTACTGCTTTTACTCTGTCTGAAATAAGACTCTAATTTGGTTTTAATAAAAAGTAATTGAAAGTAATTTAATACCAATTGATTGTTAAGGGGATACATTTTGCAGTTTATCAAGTCTATAGAAATGCAGTATAATTAACTCCAAACTGCATAGGCAATAATGTAATTATAATCTCAGCAATTTTAAATTTCCAAGCATTGTTTAAACAGTTAATTAAAATTATAGAAATAGTGCTGTATTACATGTCTATAATGTTAATTGCTAGAAAATGCTAATCAATATTTGTTAAGTAATCCAATTAATTGAGTAATCTAATTTCTAGCCTCTCTGAACCTAAATAAATACAGCCTCATGGATGTGACTTACAAACTATATAAATACCCAGATATTGATTTAATAATCAATTACATATTAAATTATTGCAAGTTTTTTATCAGTTATGGACACAGGGGCAACTTGAAAGCAGCCAGATTAAGGTTCTGGTTCTACCATTTTTCACTGTGCTGTACAAACACAAATCTCAGCTCATTGCTCTGACATCCTTTGGGGTGTGTTGAGTGAAATGTTTAGTACATGGGCTGTGCAGTTGCAAACTCAGAGCACCTTTGTGTCCCCTTCTGGAAGGATTAACTCTGCTGAAGACAGAACTGATGTCCCTTGATATGAACACACACAGGGGCCACATTCCCAGGGCTGCTGCTCTCAGGGGAACCCTCGGTGTCCAGGAGCTGCTGGAGACCTGCATTTTTCCAGTCCCACTCCTGTTCCTCCTCACCACCAGAGAGCTCCACGTTACACAAAGGAACTCCCAGCACAGCAAAGGATTGCAAAATTCCTGCTTGCAAAATTCCTGCTTCTCTACTCTGTGCTGGTAAATCTTTCCCGTGGAAGAAAAAATTCCCCTTTGTCAGTTCTTTGCTTGCTGAAAAAATACATCCTGAGATGATTTACAACTATAGAAATGTTTTTTCTAAATGAGATATCAACTGGTGTTTACTGGTGAGCACTGGTAGCGGTTACTAACTGCTATTTTAATGTACTTCCAATAAACCATCATTAAATTATTGAACTCTCATTGTTTTCTTTTCTTCTCCTCACTAAATCCTGTGTTTGTAACACACTGAATGCAGCTAAAACAACCTGTGTTACCCCAATCAGGCAGTTGCTCATTATCCCTATGTCAGCTCTAGATTGAAGACTCACCAGGGCAGAGCCAACCTCATCATCTCTCTTGGCAGTTCTCAGCACAATGTCAATATTTCCAAAAACTCTGGTTTCTAAATAGCATTGCAAACCTCAGTTTTAATGGATTTGACAAAGCAGTGCATCAGCACAGGATGGAGTCAGGAGATATTTTGCCAGATCAATTCTTAAATAAATGTGTTGCACAGGTGAATTAAGGGGCTGCATGGATAAAGATCACAGCACAGGGAGAGGTGTCATTTTATTTCTGGATTTCAGTTTTACAGTGTAATCACTTTCACCATTCACATATTTCTCTTGAGGTTCAGTACTAAAGGAGAGGAATTTATGTCATCACAGCCTCTTCATCTAAATGAGGCGCATAAAATTCAAGGTTCAAAGTGCACATGATGAAAAACTTGACAAAGGTGCCCCAAAGCTTCCATATTTCAATTTTATTTAAAATGAAAATAGAAAAAAAAAATTCTTTCTAACCTTTGGGCTTGTTCCAGAGGCAGGACAGTAAATAGATTGCTGTAACATCTGGGCTGTAACATCTGATTCATTTTCTCTTATTATTAATTTTTAAATTGCCCCCTAATGGACAAGAGGTTAAGGTAAATAATCAAGAAGGGTGGGAAATGAAATGGATTTAAAACTGTCCACAGCACCAACCATTTCTAAGTGTGTGTTGTCCATACTATGTCAGAACTGTGGCTCTTTGACAAGCTTCTCTAAAAACTGTGTGACAGTTTTCACTGTAAGAAACACTGAAGGACAGGAACTTGATTCCATCATTTCATGGTTGTCAGCTCTACAGACAGGAAGGTATATTTTAGGACAACACACTTTTCAGCAGCTGCTTGAATGAATAAGAACACACTTCCATCATTAGTCATTTAGCCCATATAATGTGACAACAACATTTATTACAGGAGCTTGGAGATTCATGACAGTAGCAAGAATTCAGCATTGTTCTTTATATAATTTGCATATGTTGAGTGCTTCAAGGAGACACCGTATTTGAACATCAATAACATTTGTCTTCCTCCTACCCTAATTTACTAGGTAGAGCTGAGACAGGATGGACTGCCAAGGCTTCAGAACCTCAAGAGAAGCCACTCTTGGGTCAATACCCCACTGTGATGCTCCAGGCTGGCAGCAGGTGACCTGTGGCCCTACTTCCTCTAAAAGTAAAACCAAAAAGGGCACTGATTTTTGCACTGGAAAATAATAACCAGTGATCAGAAAGATGTAAGTAGTTTGATTTGACATGGGAACAATTCTGATAATAAGAGAATTATCCCTCATTCCACCCTCCCAAGTCCATTGTGCAGCAGCTTCCAGCCCTGCCCAAGTCCCTCACAGCAGTAACTGGTTTATACCAAGCTCACACAAGATCTTTGTGGATTCCTTCCTACACAAAACATTCTGTGACTGTGTTGATGCAGCCAAGCCTCCTCTCAGGATTTCTCTTCCCCTTGCACATCTGTATGGAAGAGGAGTGACTTGACTCTAAATGTACACATTGCAATCAAACTGCTTTGCCAAAGTTTCAATTCCATGACATCAAAGACATGAATGTGCTGTTTGGGTTGATCCTGCAATATTGGAACACTACAACTGAAAGAAGCTTCGATGAGAAAACCCTTGAATAAGAACTAAATGCTGCAGAATTAAGGTAGCAATTACAGTGTATAGACTTGTGTGTATTTACCTTGCAGCTATTCCATCATGAGCCTAAGACAGCCTTATAAACACTGACCAAGCACTTGGAGAGTCTTGGGTTTGACAGGCAAATAAGGTAATAATGAAAACAAAATTTAATCCACGTGCATTGCTGGTCCTTTCCAGATTACCAGGTAAATAACTGGAAGAAGATGGTTCAGCATTATACAAACTTTAGGTTGGGTCTCAGAAAGAGCATCTGCTTTTGACACCCACAGCTCCTCTGCACCTGAGCTTGCATCAGGAATCCACATCTGTTTCCCCAAGCTGGACAGGTAACCAGCTAACTGAAAAGTCCACCCCAAACCCAAGATTCCTCTGAGCAAACACAAGAGGTTAAGAAGGAGAAAAAACCTTGAGTCCACATCCATGTTCTTGGGGATGGTCCTGTGCAGAGCCAGGAGCTGGACTCGATGACTCTGGTGGGTCCCTTCCAACTCAGCACATTGTGATGTTGTCCAACCCTGACACTGCCTGCTCACACCATTCCATCAGGTAAGAGAAGATGCTTTAAGGCTGAAAGGAGAAGAGAATTAATATGCTTCCTTTAGAAGTCCCTTGCTACCTCAGTCTCAGTTGTTCTGTGAGCATCAGTCAGAGCCAAAGTTCTGATAAATTTATGTTGCATCTCATATACAATTCAAAATACAGTTATAAGTATGAAAACAAACCACACTGTTTGCCATGCACTACAGGGCTTTGTGTTTGTTTTCCACCCAGTCATGCCAGAGATGCTTCAGGCCTACTAGAAATTCCTTAACATCTGATGCATAATGAAAATACCTAATGTAGCATAAACACTCCTCTTTTCTTCCCCCCTCCATTTCTTAAGCAATAACCAAACCCCTGGTTCACTGCACACAGATGAACAAGGACTAGTTCCAGCTAATCCCTGTGTGAAAGACTTTTAAACCAGCCCCAGAGACTTCCTACCTGAGCAGAGGGAGAGCTGACACAGTTCAGCAAGAAGATCCCAGGCCCTGGCCCAGGATTGGGTGTTTTGCAGAAGTACAAGCCACGATCACCCCAACATTTGGAATCCCCAAATTCCCTCTGCAGGTGCTGATGCCCAGGTTACACATCCCATCCAGCTGCAGTGTCACAGCTGCAGTCCCAGGTGATTTCCTTCATCTCTGCTGCAAAGCAGGAGGAGCAGCAGTTGATGACAGAAGTGGCCTGATGGATTATCCTCAAGATATCCCAGCAGCTCCTCTTCCAAGGCAGGATTAGGTTCCTACACCCCAAAAAAGGCCATATTTCCCTTCTAGAGGAAAATCCTTCTGCCCTCCTTGGATTGCTTCCAAATGAAGGCCTGTAAGATCAGGCTACCTTTCAAAATATCACGTCATATGATGCAAAAAATAGCTTGCCAAGGTTTTCCTGCCTATGGCCATCACCTAGAAAAGTAATCTCAAAAATTCAAGGTTTTAGTGACCTATATACTGTCATCTTTTAAGAAGGCATAAGAAGAAACCTTATGGAAACAGCTATGTAAATATAGTTCATTTAATAAAAATGTAAATAAGATTCACAGAAGAGACTTAGAAATCTTGAAATATTTATTTTAAATGAAAGGGATTAAATCCTCAGGGTAAGATTTGTTTCTAAACTTGTAACTCCAGTATTGTAGGGTTATTGTGCTTTATTTTATTTATTAAAGGGACAGTTCTTATAAGACAAATACTTTAACCTACTCTAGCACACTTACTGCTACTTTTTATTTATTTCCAAGGACTTTTGATTGTTGCCATCCTGGTCTGGATTCAAACCAACATATTAGAGCAGAAATGTTCAATATCTCATTACTAGTGTTTTCCAGCCTTAATCATTTCCACAAATACATTTGTCCCTTTGCATTCATACTTGGCTTGACAGCATCTGACAAAGAACCCCTGACTGAAGATGAAACAAAAAGTCCAAGTAACCATCATACAGGATTTATTTATAGGAAAACAAAGGAAGAAAATTGAAGTTTGTACTTTACCTGCAAACCAGAAGCAAATACTGATGATCTGAGCCTATGATTTACTGACAACACATAAAATCAGCAATACTTACATGGCATATTAATTGTACTTTCAGTAATGGAGTAACAGTGAAATTGTATCTGTAGACTTCCAAGAAAAGAAGCTGATGGTCTTAGGAAATATATATTAAGTATGTGAGGCTGTTCTTATGAATTAATTTTTACTAACACTATCTGACATGGAAGTCAACTGTGCTATCCAACTGTTATCCAAAAGAGAGATTGATATCTGCCCCCTAAAGTCAAAGCCTCTTTGAAAATCTGGGAAAAAGTAAAGGATTGACAGGATAATTCTAAGAAACAGGTGAGGGGGATTCTACCCAACAGAACAAATATTCCTTGTGAAGATTTTTCAACTATAGCAAAACTTGACTACTTTTTGTCCCTCAAAATAAACTGTGGATAGATAAAAGCAACCAGGTTGAAAAGCCCTCCCAGCCCATGGATCCCCCCTGTGCCCGATGCCCCCCTTGTCCCCCAGCCCAGAGCACTGAGTGCCATGGCCAGGCCTTCCTTGGGCACCTCCAGGGCTGGGGACTCCAAACCTCCCTGGGCAGCCCCTGCCAAGGCCTCACCACCCTTTCCAGCAAGAAATTCCTCCTCATGTCCAACCTGAGCCTCCCCTGGCACAGCTGGAGGCCGTTCCCTCTCCTCCTGTCCCTTGTTCCCTGGGAGCAGAGCCCGACCCCCCCCCGGCTCCCCCCTCCTGTCAGGGGGTTGCAGAGCCAGAAGGTCCCCCCTGAGCCTCCTTTTCTCCAGGCTGAGCCCCCCCAGCTCCCTCAGCTGCTCCTGCTGCTCCAGCCCCTTCCCAGCTCTGTCCCTTCCCTGCACACACTCCAGCCCCTCAATGTCCTTCCTGAAGTGAGAAGCCCAGAACTGGACAAATAATAATGAGGTGTGTTATGAACAAATATGCCAGATTTGTAATACCAGGTAATTAATGTCAAATGGGTGCACATTCATTAGGATAAACTAATCCTTATGACCTTCATTTCCTAATTCGTCACAATCTAATCAGATATGCAACAAAGCTTTAAGATCAATATGGAATTTAGCTCAAAGCACTGCAGAGGCAGGAGCAACGTGCTGCCAAACTCAAGTTTGGGAACCACATCCCCACACCAGTTTGAGTCTACTTCTAGTAGAAGTGGTTATGCAAGGAAAGAGAGAATTGCAGTCATCAATCCCAGAAAAGAATACCTGACTCAGAACTTGGGGATCAGCAGGAGACAGAACTAGTGATGTAACATAGTAAATATGTTTCTCAGGGGGTAATGAAAGATCTTAGAGGCTTCAGGTACCTGAAGCTTGAAGGCCAAGGCAAAAATAATCTGAAGCGTGCTATTAACTGGATTGTCATAACCTGCTGGTCATCAGGACCAGTGTTTGTGGAGTGGATTTGAAAAAATGTGTGGTACTGAGACCAAATTATCATGAGCATTGTTTCCCCAGAACTGCACTGCAGGTAATTACACTCTACTGCAGAGGCAATGCAAGCACAAAGACTGGAGCAGAAAATGCACAAAAGGTTTAAAATATTTACAACAGCAGTGCCATTTCTATATATATAATGATAAACAAGTTAATGCTGGATTTTTAATTTAAAAATGATGTTTTCAGGAGAAGCATTTATTAGCTATGGGAAATTAAAAGTGTTTATGAGCAGGTAAAAATTAAATAGAACATTGAAACTCACAAACAGCTACCAGTCACAAAAGTCCCAAACTCCTTCGTGGAAAACCAGAAAGTCAGTGAGAATCAGGAGGCAAATGCTTCTGGTGAATTTGTCCATATTACTCCTTTAGATGATAAAAGGACACCTTGACTCTTGGTATTAATTTGTTTCTAAGCTTTCTTGTTCAGGTTGCTAATTAATAAAATTTTTGGTAAAAACTTGTATTGTGGTAAATTAGGACCACCTAATTCAATTGCAGCCCTTTTCTTATGGCACAAGAATTCAAAATTACTCAATTCAATTCAGAAAATACAGAAGGAACAAATACACAGAATATTCACTCAGATTTATGTGATGGAATGTTTGATCCCCTGGTCACACACCCAGCCCATGCCCAGAGGAAGGAAGGGCCCAACCCTGCCATGGTGCAGAGCTCCAGCCTGCCCTCGGTTCCTCCTGCCAGGCTGTGCCAGCACAGACACCCGACCGTGCTCCAAGAAAAGCATAATTCAGATTTGTGGGAAGACATTTCCTAACCAATATAATTGATTACCCACGGTAATGTGAACAGAACCTAACTTGTACTAATGAACCTGTGCACAATCCAGCACGGCACTGGATAACGTGGAGCCTGCAAATGCCAGGGCAGATGTCACGGACGGGGAGGATCAGCCTCCCGGATGGCTCCGTGTGCTCTCTTTGGCTGCCTGCAGGTTTGAGAAGGTGGCATTTAGCTCAGGAGACAGCTCTGATCTCCCATGGCTGTTAGCTTGGTGCCACCACAGCCTGTGTTCTCTACCCAGATACCATCCTAGCCCAGTGATAGATGGAAATGCTTGTCTGCTCCATCAAATTTTGATAAATGTAACATCAGATTAAAAATTGTATCACTGTACACAGAAAATCTAAGCAAGATTGAAGCCAATGCATCTCTGTGGGTCTGTTACAGAAGACAAACAAGATTAAAAGTCTTGAAATTTTAAAGCATTCAATCTCGGAGTTTGTGTGGAGACGAAAGAGCACATACACATTACACCAAGAAAAATGTACCTTAGTGGAAAAAACCAAACTGTGTATTGTTAAAATTAGTCCATTTGTTTGCTTGTTTTTTAAAAAAAATTTTTACTTATTAAGACCAGTTATAAAATTAACAAGTTGTGGATTCTTTCATGCAAAACATTAATCAGCATGAGGGCTAGCCATGAATTGCATACATTTGTAATAGAAATACTCCTTTGTATCCCATTTGTTAAAATTACAAAGCCTTTCCCTAAATGCCAGGATGTACTGTAAAAAGACAGAGAACTGCTCAAACCATAAAATTAAAAGCTGAAATTCAGCTTTATATGCCAGAATGCAAACTCAGGCTCCAATCAGTCAGGGCCTGTAGCCCAGACCAACATGGTTAATTTGGTGGGTTCATTACCAAACACATTTAACTTTCTAAACCAATTATTTTTACAGAATACAGCCTGCACACATTCTTTTCTGTATATGCAATCAATCCTAGTGACAATTATACAAAGTAGGTTGTAAATAGATCTCCTGATTTTGCAGCCCTCACCAAATTATAGAACTGGGATGTAAAAGGAACAGGGTAGGTCTGGGTGGCAGACGAGGCATTGCTGTTAATGAAGAAAAGGCAAGTATTTAAACTGAGAAGGCATCTTGATGCCTTCTATACAAGCTGAATAGGAGAACACAATAGGAAAATAAACCAGCTATCAGACAAGATAAATAGGAACACATCAACAGGGACTGTACAGAATTAGAATGGCACAGCAAGAGAAGCAAAGACTGTAGAAGAATATACTAAAATTTTTGCTTTGCATTATAATGTCATTTTAAAAACAGATGGCAAAACGCCACTAGAACAGGAAGATGTCAAGAAATAATAGTGTCAGCAGCTATATAAAGAGCTAAAAGATGCTTCAGACTACCTTGTGTTTGTAAGGCTGCACTCGACAAAGTCTTAAAATAATTTCATCTATGCAAGCAGAATAAGCAAAGACACTGCAAACTCTTGCCAGGCCCACCAGTCCCTTTTCAGAACAGAATCTGGGTTCAGCATCAACCCAGATTCAGAAAACCAGGAGAACATGTTTGCTTTTAACATGTTGTAAAGAAGCAACGTTGTCAATACACGCTTAGGGGTTGCTTATTAAATTTGTCATGACTAATTAGGAATTGATGGGAAGAGTGGAATAGTATCAGGAATAGAGACTGATTTGGGAAAACATGGTTTTAATGTGAAGACCAACACCAATGTTATCAGAAAATCCTTTATGATCTCTAATGTACTGAAAATAAACCCCGACACGGCTCTGGGAGCACATAAGGATCCAGAATACTTTATGAACGACCATTTATGGAGCACCATAACTCTCCAAACATTAAAATGCCTTCCTTACATTCCTAGGTAAGCCTCAAATGTTTATTTTGCAAGGAACAGCTCTTAGTGCCACACACAATGGAATTCACTCACATTAAATTGGGAGAAGGAAGGAACAAGATATGACAAACAAGGAAGGGAAAATGGGGCATTAAGCAGCTCTAATATGCTCAAGGAGTTCTGTTTATTTAGTTCCACTTGGTGGGATGACAGACTTTGAGGTAGGAAAGAGGCAGAAGATAGAGAAGGGACGGAGCTACTAAAGCTCCTGCCTGGCCTGTCAATTCTGCACAGCCAGATGCCAGGTTATCTGCAAAGGCTGATTCTGGAAAGCCTTGGGAATAAAGATGGATAATCTTCTCATTTCTGTGACCAGGGTATGACTCCAAGAAATCCTACACATCACTAGGACTTGTCAGACACACTCTCAGTACATACATTTTTGGTGTTCTGCTTATTCTTTGTAAAATCAAGAGCTTATCCCAGACTTTCTTTGAAATACTAGTTCTGAGGCTTGAGCTGTCTTTAAAATTAACTATTATACAACAAATCTAAAAAAAAATTTTGTATTAAGTTGCACATGCAGCAAGTCCTTCAGTTCTCAGCCTCCATTGCATTAATAGAGTTTTATAAATTCCAGCATGCCTTTCAGTGCCAGATGCACCAAAAATCAGTGTTATGGGCTCAGTGCAGGCTGGGGACACACAGCAAAGGCAACCCATGGCATCAGTCACAGATATCCAAAACCTGTCTGCTAGGAAAACAAACCAGCTGCATGACTGGTAAGCTCAGGAGAAAAAAAAAAACAGTCCAAAATTATAAGAAATTAGGTTTAGTTATTAATATTTTGCATTTGTATTCATTTAATGTACATAGTTATGTATTTGTATTTAAACCATGAATAAGCCCTTAATTCCCAGTTGTGTTCAGAAGGGTGGATGCCTCAAACTACAGGGGAATCTGCCAAAATGAAGGTTGCAATGGTATTTTGCAGACTTCAGCAAACATAGTTCAACTCTCTAACAACCATTTTCCATTTATAATATGGGGTATGTTAGATCATTTGGGTAATAAAACACAGATTGTTGACTGGATCAGTTATTTTAAGGATATAGCTCATGGAGAACCTATATTTCAATTTATTCCCCCAAAGGCTATAAAAGCAGCCATAAAGTAATCAGAAAGCAGGTAAAGAATGACTTTTATGGCAGGCTAAATGAATGATAATTAGGCAACAAACAGGAGGCATAAGTAGCTGGATATCTTTGTTTCCCTGTTTCATCAAGCCTTTAGGTTCGAAAATCCTGCTGACAATACTGAAGAGTTTGGGTAAGTAGCTATTAGCAGTGACACATTGCCAAGTCAGTATTGTTGTATTTTGGCAATTTAAACCAATCATTACATCCAAGAATGAGTCATCAAGGCAATAATACCAAGGAAGGGGATCAGGGAGGGAAGTTCCATCTACCAACACCATTCCCACATTTGAAATGAGAATTCACATTGTGTTGCAATAAAGAGAAATGAAGGTACAAAGGAATTGAAACCTTAGATATAAACACATCCCTTTTTCTGATCACCTCTGTGACTCTCAGACTTGCATCTCACAAAAACAGTTATAGATTTTTAAATGTAAACTATCCCTTTAAAGAAAAGTTTCTGTAGGAGGTTGCAAATAAGAACACATGACATTTCCAACAGTCATAAAGGAGTTAAGTCACACCAGTAGGTATTTGCAGTTCAGTCATGAGAGAATTCAGAGAGAGATTTAGACCCCTTGCACAAAAGCTGATCCAGCAGTAGCTGCACAATAATATTGTGGTCTAGCAGTGTGGAGTCATCTCCTCATCTCTGTACTGAAGGTATTTATAGTGAATTCATATTCATCTGCATGGAATGGGGTGGTAACAAGTCCCATTTGTTCCTGTGTTAACACTCCCGAATTCCCTGGGGCCCCTCTCCCTCCAGCAGGGAGGAGGCAGCGGGATCTGACACAGCCCAAGTCAAAGGTGCAAGTGTGTTGTCCTGAGTTATCCATCTTTCTGTATCCTCTGGACCTCCCTGTAACCCAGGGGCTCAGCTCCCCACTATCTCAATTAGGATTAATCTAATGAATTCTTCTATGGGTAAAGGAAGGAACCCTCACATTTTTATATATTAATATATTTATTGTATTACACTATATTGCTTTTTTAATTCAAGATTTATTCTAAACTTCTGTAAACTGTTGCAATCAAACTACTGGGTTTGGCCACAGCTTTGAGTTAGATGCTACACATGCTGTTCTTTGGTTATGTTCTGCTCGACTCGATGATTGCAAACTTCTGCCTCAGCTCTTTTGGAAGGATTCTTCCACTCAGCAGATAATCCCAGTTCTAGAGTTTCACTGCTGTCTTGGATGATTTTACCACAGCTAACAGCCTTAAAGCCTAAAGTTATTTTTAATTTTAAAATAAAAATAAATTCATTATGGAATCCTTCCTTATTAGCTCTTTTTTTAGAAAGAGAGGTAAAAAAATTTAAGAGCTTTTTTAACAGTCAAGGACACAAAGGTGAAAGACACAGAGACCTTTCATCTTGTAATTCAGCCAAAGTGTGGTACAACATATTTAAGGTGTTGCAGCTGGACATGGAAGGCATTTGAGGCAACGATGGCTTTTGAAAAAAGTAATTTGCTCTGTATTTCACAATATTATGAAGATATTTATTTGTGTTGATGTCTTCAACACCACAGAACAGGTCTTGCACATAATTGCATCCAACTCCCCCTCACCTACTTTTTAAAAATGGGCAATAATCTCTCCTGGATGTTTGGATGGGTTTACTCTGCCCCTGAAATCTGTGAATCTGTATAAAACAAACCAAATTAGTAATTCTTGCATTGCCACCATCAAGACACTGGGCAAATCAACTTTAAAGAATGTTTTGCGCAAGATTGGATTGACCTCTTCCTGCTCTGCCACCCAGTGAGACACTAAAGCACAGCTGGGGGGACTGAGGATGTGGTTTTCTCTACAAAAGAAAAAGGAATGTCCTGGTAGGACTGTCTTTCACTCTTCAGTACTGTTCACCAAGTCAGAAATTTGACAAAGCTTGTACATGAAATTGTTTCATATTGGCATCTTTGGTGGACTGCCTGCTTACATGGAATTATGTATTGCTAATAACCTCACTAAGACCCTACAAAAACACAAACTTCACCTTTGTAGTGGGATTCCTTTGTACATTAACTTTATGAATTACTGACACGTCATTTCAGAGCAGCCAAATTTGAAAACTTGTCAGCATCGGTGTTCTACAGTTCCTTACCTGGCTTCTGTGTCCCAGGTGGAAAACCAAAACCAAAACAAATTTTTGTCTTCTTGTGTCACAGACAAGTTGTGTCAGCAAGTTTCATTCTCCTCAAAGGTTTTTTAATGCCACACAATTATCCCAGCTGAATCCTCCAAGTTCCCTCTCAAAGCTCCCCCCATATATCCTTGAAAAAAGGGTTTCATAAAAGTTACACTGCCTTCTAACCTGGAGAGGTTGCTCTGTACAGACCCCACTTACTTTTCTTGAATGTCCACAAAAGCAAGAGGGACAACTTTCTCTAACTCTGCCCATAGTTATGTGCAATATTCTCATTTCTGAGAATTGCCACAGACCAATAAGTGTGAAAAGTAAATGAGTGAATTTATATTTTGCTAGAGGCAAACAGGTTTTCAAGGCACCTGGTGGCACAAGAACTGGAACTGGAACAGAGGAAACGAGTCTTCAGAAGTAGCCAATGACAAAGGTTTAAAAAGAGTTTGTAATTTAGGAAAGTGTTAAGTAAGTCAAGGGTGGAACTGGGACAGCCAAAAACTCAGGGGTCTTATTAAATCCATTTTACACCAAGGATTGGACCTCAGAATCACAGAAACCTTCTGAGCAAATAAAGTGATGATCAGAGAAGCAACACTTGAAATAAGGGAGGCAAGAGATAGGGAAGACACTGTCACCTCAGTGTCCAATTATTAACCTACACACAACAGAGTGACACCAAGAAACCTGGGAGAAAAGTCCTGATCAGTAGAGTAGCATTGGGAAAGACCCTGAGGGAATGAAAGAAGGACCTATGTGAGGAAATCAGAGGGGAAGGACAGAATAAACTGATACAATAGCACCAAAATCAGCAACATGAGAGAGGTGATGATTTAAATAGTGATTCTTAGAAGGAAGAGGAGTGGAAAGTGCAGGGATATGTGGATATTTATCATCTCTCCTCCAATATCAATAAGAGAATTACAGCTCAGCTTCCCTTGCCTTTTACTGTTTTAGGGAACTTATTTTTCATTAAAACATGAAAAGGTAAGATGGAGCCGGAGGAAGGCTGTAGGCCTGGCATATAGTATTTAATCATCCCATCCTTTGACATTATTCAAACTTCATTATGTCACTGTCTAATCTTGTCTGGTGTCAGTGTGTATTACAGCTTCTTTTATCGAGAAAAGAATTGTTTAAGCCAACACTGCATGGAAAATTCATGAATTTATGCTGACTAGGCCAAAATGAGCTACAGGTGCTCCTTGCTTCCTCTTAATAACCCATGGTGCTGCATTAATGCAGCTTCAGCCTGCTGAGGCTTCCAGGATATCCCAGGAACACACAGACTGCAGTGCTCTCTCTTCACATTTGATCTAATCCTCCTAAAATTATACAATTATTTCAGTGTCTAAAACTTCACTAATTGAACAGTTCCTATCCCTTGTTACATGTCTGTGGAACCTGCCCTGAAGGACAGGGAGTTCCCAAGAGGTTTCCCATGGAGATGTGCTTTTGGGAAGACTCAGTGCTTATGGATAATCTTTGCCCCAAAGCTTATTGGCCACTTTGCACAAGGTACCACACGATGGGATGGGGGAGTCCCCAGCCCTGGAGGTGTCCCAGGAAGGCCTGATCCTAAAGGTGACTTACTCTCCTTAGCAATCTAGTTTTATCATCTGTGTCTGAGTTGCTTTGCACTATATCCATACTTATGACATCTATTGCCATTAAAGTCAGACCTACTTGATCTTCTCTAGACAAAGTTCTGACCAGTGTAGTACAACTTTGAGGCTAAGCTTGCTCTGATCAGCAGGGTGACCTAAGACACCATGCCAAAGCACCTTACAATGACAAGTCTTCTGATATATTGGATAAAATAAATAAAATTCACTGTGTTTCCATTCCTATAAGCAAACCATTGATGATCCATGTTAAAATAAGTGTCTAAGAGGCCTCAGAGCCTATTCAATCAGAGCTGAATATTTCAAATTGAGCAACAAAGTCAATCCATCTATTTTCATCATTAGAAGTGTTTCTGAGAAAGGGCCTTTTAAGTTTTTTAATTGTAACACCAGGCTATTTACCAGGTTTTTTCTTTACTTTGCTTATACTCCACCTAATGCTAAAGAAACAGGGGAGTGAAAACTCTCAATGAGTTTAATTTGCACACAATATTTTCATGGTGTTATCCTGGATGAATTCAGCATTAAAACAAAAGTAGGAGAGCCCATGCACTCATGCAGTAAGGCAATCACTTTTGAGTAGCTCACTGTTATCCAAAATACAGTAATTCCCAAGCTGAGTTTTTAATCTGCTGTCCATCACCTGTGCTGTTGAGGTTTTAACCTGTGAGAAGAGACTGTTATAGATAATCACTGACCTGGAGCCCGTTCCCTCCCCAGCCCTTTATAAACCAGGGCTGATAATAAGGACTGAAACATTTAGAAACACACAGATTATGGTATTGATCCTCCTCTCACACTGGATCACAAGCATCTCCCTCTTCCACTGAGATAATATTTCAATCTAAAAAGCACTTAAATCCACTTTTATGTGTCCCTTTGGTGACTTCACTGAAAGGCCAGAAAGAGGGAAAAAGCCCTGTTATTTCAATAATACACAGGAATATTTCTTTTTCCAAACATTTTCTTTGAATGCAACTCCTTTATGCAAAAAAATCAGTGAACACCAAGTCAACACAACAGCAAAATCGCTGCAGTGCACCCCTAAAATATCAGAAATTGCTAATTATGTCAGTTCTTCCCAACTTTTTTCTAGAGTTCTTCCTCTTTCAAGAGACCCTGTCTGTATATTGGAAAGTAAAACACCTGCATTTTTCTGACAAAAGACTTATCAAAAATATGTGCATGTATATGTTAGGATAACATAAGTACCTAACACCTGAAATTAGGCCAGATTAGCAAAAGATAACTTGAAGAACTCTATTAAAATTCAGAATTATAGGTAAAAGAAATAATAATTTAATGAGCCTAACTAGTATTTACCAGTGATTCCTAAGACAAGACCATTGATGTACTGACTACAATGGGAAATTTATTGATTAAGATATCAGTTATATTAGAATACAATAGATTATATTTTATTTTATTATATATATTATTATTATGTTTTTACTATGTAAATTCATTGTGTTATACAACAAACTTAAACAGGACCTACCAGAATCATCAAAAGCTAGTTAAAAAAATTATATTTTGTAGACGATGTCAAATGGTAAAGTATGAATAACAACAAAAAAGAAATACATAAAAAAAAGATATACTGAAAAGTCAACATTGCTTTATAAAGAATAAAAGGGAAGATATCAGTGAGATATTGAAGAACCTGTACTAGGATTTTTGCTGTTCAATATATTCACAGGGGATCAGAAAAGGAGTATATGAGAGAAAATATAAATTATATTAAAATATATACATTTATGTATATTATAAATACATATGAATATATTAAAATATATAATATATTAAATTCTTTAAATTTTAGGGTATCTTTTTTAAAAATTATGTTTATGACTATCTGCTCACTGAAGATCTACAGGAAGAAATATGAAATTGTAATATCATGGCAGGTGAAAATTAATGTAGACAAACACAGTCCAGTTGCTTTGTGAACTACTAATTTTGCATAAAGAGAGACAGGACCTTAACACATTTTAGAAAAGAGAATTAAGAATCATCATCTCCCCATCTTATTATCTGTCAATATATCTTGAATTAGGAATTTAAGAAAGAAATAGGTAATAGAACACAAAGCATTAGCCTTTTAAGCATTGTGTACCCACGTCTCAAATCCTCTTGTCCTCCCCACTCAGAAAATTACAGTGTCTGCCAGAGCAGAGCACAGGAGGAGGCAGAACTAAGGATTGGATGAGAGGAAGGGAATGGATTTCACAGAAAGCAAACTACTCACAGTAATTTTCAAAAATAAGTGGCTGAGAAGAAATATGATGGAGGTTATAAAACCACGAGTAGCACAGAGACAGTGAATAGGCAATGATTTTTCATTATTTGCCATTATTCAAGGCATAAGTGGGATAAAATGAAATTATGAACTAGCAGTTCAAAACAAGCAAGAAGAAGGACTTTTTCCTCACAACTCATAATTAAATCATACAGCTCATTACCCTGGCACGACACTTCTGCCAAGAGGATAAATTTTTTCTGAAGGAATTAGGTAAATTCCTGGAGGGAATGTCCACCCTCAAAGCACTAGAGGCAACTGCTCCATCGGTGACTGAAGCTGAGAGAACAGAGTGAAGGAGGCACAAGGTGCAGTAGATGACAGACCCCACATCCTCTCACCTGCTGGTGCCCACACTGGGACAGGATCGGGGTTAACCCATTGATGCAGGACTTGTGTTGTCCCTGAGTAACCCTATAATCACATGACACCCTCAGGTCTCTTAGAAAAAGTAGGAGAGGGAAGTAAGTGAGCCTTTTAGTGATATAACTAATGTCTAAGGTTCTTAGATTGTCCTCCACATGGAGAAAATATGATTTTTGCTCAGTTATGCCACCTTTCCAAAAATCACAGTGCCACCAACACACCAGCATGTAGAAATTTTATCAACAGGCTCAAGATGACTTTAATTTCACAAGCAGTTTGAGATGCAACCTACAACATTCTCAAGGCTAAATTAAAGGGATAATGGGATGTTTGTGGTGACCTGAATGAAACGCTTTGTAAAAACTAAAAAGGGGATGCAAAGTTATGAAAAATCCCTACATGAAATGTCATGTTCCTTAACATAAAAGGTTATGTTTTCACTGATTTTTCAGTTCATCTGGCAAAACTGAAAAACCTCTTGATTGGTAGAAATTCATTAATACTTGAGCAATAAACACTCTAACACTTTGACTATTGAGATTCCTGGGCCTCCACCCTCCATCAAGGCAAAATACAGTTCATTGATGATTGTTACTACCTTAGGCTTCAAAGAGATGATTCTCCCCCAGAGATTCCCTCCTTTTGCAGGGGAACTGTTCCTGTTCTGGTCCAGAGCACAGCAATGGCCCATCTGATATGAGATAACACAAGAGCCTCCAAGAACCTGCTGTAGTCACAGACAGGAAGCCTTCACTGCAGAGCCACCAATCTCAGGACAAATCCAGCTCAGGATGGACGTGAGAGATCTGTAACCAACAGTATCCCCTCTGTTTGAGCTCCTGCTGCCACTGCTGCCCTGACAATGCCCTTCCCAAACATCAGGGGTGCTGTGGGTCTCTTGCTGCCCTGCTCAGTCACAAGTGTGTCAAACACAAGGCAAGGCTGCCTTGGGCTGTCACCTCCTGCATTTGAGCAGAAGAGGCAAAGGAAACGTGGTAGGAAACGAAAACAAAAAGTGTTTTTTTCCACAAGGTCTCTGTAGCCCCTCTCCTTCCGAGGTTTTTGTTCTGATGGCCCATTTATCGATAGCGACTCTTGAGAGATCAGGAAATGTAGATTAACTCTGGGAATTGTCTGCCTCAGATTTCTTGCTCTGTTTTCTCCTCCTTTCCCCCACGTTCTTAGTCAACTACTTTGCTGTTTCTGTCAATGACAAAAAGATTAAAGTAAACTGGAGTGCCTACTTTCCAAAATCACTTTGATTCAAGAGGACAGTAAGTACTCCCAGAAAGAGAAATCTACCAGATTGATTAATTAATGATCTTATTCATTAACTTGTTGCAACAAAAAAAAAAAAAAAAAAAAAAAGGATTTATACTGTCATTATGTAGTAACATTCCCTGCAGTTGGCCTGCTGTCAAGGAAACCCTTCAAGATTAAGAAAATAAGTATAAAATATAGTTAACACCCACTCAAGAATAAAACTCAGATTAATTAAAAAATCCAACAATGCTATCACTGTTCTCAATACACTCTTTAATTCTATAGTATCTAAGATTCTAAAAACACCCTTCGGTTGCTTTGTTGCTTCTCATGTTAGCTCAGCACTGGCAATATATTAAATTCATACAAGGTAAATTCAACACGGGGTATTAAGAAAAGTGTAGAGAAAGTATAACTGGGCATTCCAGAAGTTTCAGTTGTGCTTTTCTGATCAAACAATGCAGCATAAAACAAATCATTAACACTTAAAACATAGCTACCTCAAAAAGCATAATTTGGCAATCTTTAATGAATTCACCTCAATTAGCCTTTCGTTAAATAGCTCATTAAAAATGATTTGAATGTTGCTCCAGAAGAAATCCTTCTTCAACTGTTCTGATGGAATAGGAAGTCAATGAAGGGGAGGTTAATTACACATTTTGGAACAGTCTGAAATTGATACTTCTTACAGGGGAAAGAGCCCACACCTTGTTATGGCATCCAGTCTAAGATAAACTGAACATGCCACAAACACTGGAAATCTGCTCAGAAGGAAAACAGCACAACCAACTAATCCATCCTGAGTATGTGCCAGCTGCCTGCAAAACAGCTGAACACCAACTCCATCCCAGCCTGGGCTTTGAGAAAACCAATTGTTCTCTTTTCAGAGGAAAACATCACCTTAAAAATACACACACACACACACACACACACACAGAGGCACAAGACATTTAAAAGAGCAAACACACATTCAAGGGCCCTTGAAAAACGATGCATGACACCGAAGGTGATTTAAGTGCAGAAGTGGTGTTACAATGCCATTGTGGCTTAGGGATATGGAGAAGGGCAGTTTAGTGACAGGCACAGTGTTTTTTTATTAAACTAATTGATCAGATCAGTGGAAAAAATCCCCTAATTGCCTACCTGTTACTTCAGGTGATCTAACAAAAGATTTTATTCTTCTATGACCTTCACTTCAAATACAGCTTAAGGCTTTACACTGGTTCAGGTCAAGTTAACTTGAAAACTTTGCTGAGCTTTAAGTGGAACAGCATCAAGACCAAGAGAGAGGAACACAAAAGAATAGGGCCAGGCTGGAGGCAGGAAAGTACAAAATCAAAATATACCTTTATATCCTGCTTTAATAAGTGCACAGTGTGGAAGCATTTTTTCCTTTCCTTTTTTTCTTTTGCCTCACTGAGAAGGAAACTAATGCAGGGACAAGATTATGTCATGTTGGCATGGCCTTGTGTTCAGTGATGTTTTGTTGCATTACCTAGAAGAGGTCACTGAACAGTTGGACTTGAAATTGTCTAAACCTAAGCCACATTCTGTCATTCACGTATGTTGCAAAGTGTGCAGAGCCAACAAAATCATTCTCCATCCATGGGAAAAGAGCTTGGGAGCAGTTTTTGCCCATAAGCTCTTGCACATGGCTTTAGGCAGGGTCTTTACCTCCCACTGCACTGCTGCTCCTGCAGAAAGGTCAGGAAGAGACCAGCCCCAAAACAAGAGCTGACAGCAATCCAAACTCTTTATGTGCACAAAGCAGCAGCATTATTAGCATAGAAATCCAATACACTGCAAGAGTAAACACTAATAATACTGCTGCAAATATTAATAATTTAAATCCAATAAAACAAGCCCCTCACAAATGCGCACATACACTATGAACAGCACTAATTCAGCTGAGTCTAGGAATGGGTTTTTGAATTATTTTGTTTTGTTCCATCAATGATTAATACACATGGATAGACACTTAACAACATATTCATATGGAAATAAGTGGGGATATTCCAGGCCTTGGAGGAGATCGATAACTTTTAACAATATGTGCACTTTCTTCTCGTGTAGAAGAGCCCACCAGGGCTCTCCGAGACTGGAGAAACAAATGTATCAGAGCAACTATCAAAGGCCATTAAGCACAAACACATCACCTCTGACTCTGAAAATCCACAGATCCCAGCAGGCTCACAGAGAAGCTGAGGAAGTACCAGTGCAATGCCCTCACTCTACTCCCCACAACTCTCCTGGTCACTGGTTTGACACAGCCTGGTGGTCTCATGTGCTGTTGGGAACAGAAATGAGTGTTAAAAACTGTGTGTGAGCAGAGACAAATACAAATAATCCCTGAGCCCAGGGACGGCAGCCAGGGAATGGCTGGAGCTGTGTCAGGGCAGGCTCAGGTTGGATCTCAGCCAAAGGTTCTTCCCCCAGAGGCTGGTTGGGCACTGCCCAGGCTCCCCAGGGCAGTGGGCACAGCCCCAAGGCTGCCAGAGCTCCAGGAGGGTTTGGATGATCCTCTGGGGCACAGGGGGTGACTCTTGGGGATGGGCCTGAGCAGGGCCAGGGGTTGGACTGGATGATCCTTGTGAGTCCCTTCCCAGCACATTCTGTGATTCTGGGATCGTTTCAAGGTCAGTGCTACACAGCAGACTAACCCACTCTTCATACTTCCTGCATTCCCAGGAAACATTCCCAGAACTCCAGCTCAGTGCCTGAGCAGGACTGTCTTCATTCCACACTCTTTCCATGAAAGACACTCACACACGTGGTTCCCACCATTTCATTCCACAGAGTGAGCAAAAAAGCCTTCAAGGGAGTACATTCCTCCTCTTCTTCGAGGCCAAGATTGGCACAAACAATATATCCAACTGCTCCCAAAATTCACCTTCCCTCCTCTCTCCTCCCTGCCACTGCTTTCAGGAAACACCCAGGAACATGCACAGGTGCCCACAGGTAGCATCATTTCATAGCAGTTGAACTTCCACACCACAACAATCCTCCAGAGTTTGCATTTTTTCCCCCGAGGGGTTCATTACTCTAAAATACTTTGGATATATTGGATATTTTCCTCTTTTAAAAGACCTTCACGTAGAAAAGTCAACAAGTTACACTGGAAATAGGAAAAAAGTTTATTGTTAATATTAGAAAATTACCTGCCCAGGCTTGACAGAATAATATGTAAAGCTCAGAAGAGAATTCAGTGCTTGATCAGGAGGTGGAGCTCAGTCAGACAGAGCCATGGATTTCTTTACCTTCTGCTCACTTCACAAATGACTCAAATTTCATCAGCAATGAAACACCTTATGAAAAGTAAGAAGAAACACAGGCCAGCCCAACTGACATAATGAATAATGCCTTTCCCAGTAATAACACCTTTAGATTACACCCTGCCCTTCTCTGAGTGCACCTCAAATGGAGGGGGCAGCTCCACGACTGAACGAGATCACCACTGACCACTGTGAACATCTTCAAACTGTGTACATGCTTAATTAGTCATTTTACTTCATGTTTCACCCTCCTTGCAATGCTGAAGAGCTGCAGTCAGCTGTGCTGATGGCAAACTCATGCTGAGGGGCTTTTTAACACCTCCTGCCCCCCAAATCCACACTCACAACTAAAGGCTAAAGAGAGTAGGGAAAAATTTAAAGTAGAAATCACAGTCTGAAACATAAAGGCAAAAAGCAAAAGGATATTCTTGAATCTTCTATGCCATAGAACAATATACAGTAATCTTATTTTGCAGCCTTAACAGTGAATGAGCAAGATGACAATCAAAATATCTGATAAAACAGGAGAGGCAGAGATCAATAACCAGACGCTGCAAGAGAATCTATATTAACCTTAAGAACTGAGACAAAACCTCAATCTACAGCTCTTCAAACATGAATCTACAGAGAAAAATAGGCAGAAAACACAGCAAGTTTCAATACCCTTAAATTCAACATATCTTTCATTTTCAGAATTCAGTACAATATTTATGGTTTGAAAATATTTTAAATTTTAAATCTATGAATTAATTTTATCACATTCTCTTTTCACTGAATGCACTCAGTGGACACATCTGCTATGCTATTTACATGGAGCAACCATTTGATTCCACACTTTCCCCCAAAATAACTTTTTCTGTCCAAGTTTTGTCTATTTTGGATACTTTAAGTCTGCACTCAGGTGTTTTACATCCTGAACAGAAACAGTAACTTCTGCAAGGGAAAATGGTTAGGTGACTGCATTTCACTTCACCCTGTCTTCTGGGCATGATCCCATGCCCAGAAGAGAAGCTGGTATGGGGTGAGTGGTGTTTGGAATGGGAGGATCCAGGATGGACCTGGATTGGAGCAACCTGGGCTAGTGGGAGGTGTCTTTGCCCATGGCAGAAAGTGGGAGTGGATGGTCTTTAAGGTCGCTTCCAAGCCAAACCATTCTGGGATTCCATGATTGTATCTGTAAGGATAGAAAGAGCAGACAGAAAAATATGGGAAAATGGTTTCAGGGCAGGGCGGAATTCAGAAGCCACGACACACTGTGGGGGCACATGCTCTGGGGCAGAATTGCTGCTCCTATTGTAATGTCCCCTCTGCCTCCTCTTCCTAGTGCCTGAGATGCAGAAATAAACCCTACACTGGATGTATTTCTTTATGTGGCTCCATGATTGCATTCCCAGATTAACAAACAGCCTTTGCAGTGCGAACTGAGGCAGGGCTGGGACACTCCCTGCTTTGCAAACCAGCTCTGCCTCCAAGGAAAACTTAACAAGGAGCAGCAGACAGTCTAAGCAGGAGCTGTGCTAGTCATTAAGGAGGGAGCAGTTTAGGAGGAGATGGATAACTGGACTGGGAGCCCAGGAAAGGTTACGGATCTCCTGCGCTTTCCTGTAATATACTGCACGTGCAGCTGGAGATGTGACCTTGGTGACACAAGGTGTGATTTGATGGATGGAGAGGAACACCCCAGGACTGTGCTCCATGCTTGTAAGTCTCCCATTATGGAAGAAATTGTGCATAATCTTCCCATTATCACCACTTTTCTCTAGTAAAATAACCACCTCCTTCCATTTATGTCTGTGAAGGGCAGGATCGAAGGAGTCCAGGCTTCATTATTCCAATGATAGTTTAAAAATATCTTCAGAAATTTTATATGTACTTCTACGATAGGGGACTTTCCAAAAGGCAGACAAAAGTGAGCTGAATTCCTCTGAGCAACCATAAGGAATCAATACAGTGACTTGTGCAATTTCTTCAGCCATTTCGGAAACAAATCCAAATTATGTCTCCACCAGTGGCAGCTCTGAGGTGATGCTGGACAGTGATTAACTTTTCTTTTCATTCTCATCTTCCATGTTACATATGTACACACCCTGAAAATACATAGCAGTGCATACATACAAACCACTGAAAATAAAGAACAGAAATTCAAGCATTTTGGGCTGAATTTATTGGTAGAATGCTGAAGTCTCCTGATAATATCTTATTTTCTAGACATATTTTTATAAAGGATTTTTTTCTTTTGCTTTTCATCTTCATGTAATCCAGAAGAAAGATGAAGAAACATCCAAAGATCATGGTTCCTGATGATCCAAATTAAATGGGACCCATGTAATCTGATACATAAAGTTGGCTCCTAGCAAGTATTATTGGAGTTTCATTGGCACCAGTGGAGGTTTGTTCCTTGTATTCGAGCTCAGAAGTTTGTCACATGTTTTTTTCAGAGTAGTGCAACTAAGCCTGTTTTTATGAAGTTTCTATACGTGAGGCAGTTGCCAATTTCTGAGGCAAAAAAAATCAATACAGTATGGAACAAATGGAGACTTGCACATTCTTATTGAGGTTTTACACCTCTCCTCTTTTCTACTTCTTTTGAAATTGCTCTCACTTGCATCATAATATTCTTCATGACACAAAAAAATTATATTCTTTTTCCCCAAAGTTCTGTTTGGTAGTAAACACCTCCAACAACTCCTCAGTTTTGAAGAGAACAGTGTCTAACTGACACATCTTGGTTAAAATATGTCATGATCAAAGATTAAGTCCTCACCATGAAAAAAGCAGTTCTTTGTAAGATACTTAAGAGGATAAAACTTTTTGTGTGACAGATGTCACAATAAAACAGAGTAAAACTGTAGAATCCAGAAAAATATAACAGTATTTTATTCTTCCAGTCGCTGAGGGGGAGGAAAGGGAAATAACTTATACACATTTATCTTGACACATCAGTTTTGGTGCACACAACACTTTAAGCACTTGAAATTTAAAAAAATCTTATCAGGTCTGTATCAAATGGATTTGTCAATGCTTGGTTGAGTAATATTACAAATTACTGTTGCATATTAACACGTCTCTTGAGATTCACTTGTGTAACTGGAAGCCTCAAGGAGGGAAATATTTTACTCTCAGCATCATTCAACTCCTGGTGTAACAGTGCTACTGCCACACTTCCCCATCCCCAACTTTCACTGGCTAACACTGCATTGATGTCATTTTTTGTGCCAGCACAGTAAGGCTGCTGAGATTCAAACCAAGTGAGATGGTACCCAGCATGCTCTGGGCACATCCTTGAAGGATTCTCTGTTCTTTGTCCCCTTCCATGACCCATTTCCATTTTCTATCCTCCCCTTCTCTTGCCTCCAGCAGGGTTGGATGATCAGGGATGCAAGAGGTGTAACAGTTGGGCCAAACACCTTCTGTATTTCAAAATCTGTATTAAAAGAATATTGGACGCAGTGAATGGAAAGACTGAAACAAAAGGTGTGTTCAGCAGGAGCCAAGGTGGCATCAAACCACTGCACAGACCAGGCACCCCAGCAGCCTCAGCTCCTCAGCTCCACTGTTGGGAAATCCAAGGGAAAGCTTCAGACAGAAACTTGATTTCTAACGCACAAAACTCTACTTACACAAATATTACCAAAGTCCACAGAGCTTAGGACCACGCTTAGGCTCACAGGACCACAGCAAGGGACAGAGTCTGACCCTAACCCTGGAAACCTAACCCAAGATAAAACTTATTTTCACTATGGAATTAGAGAAATTTTCATTCATGGCATTGTGTGCAAGCAAGGAAAATATTTAATATTGACTCCTAAACTATGTATTGCAAACCCTCTTGTTTATATGCCCTTTTTAGATTAGGGAAAAAAATCAAGTAATAGCAACAAAAGCATATAATTTCAGTGCAATACACTGACAACACTTGTGCCTTCCCTTTTAAAGCTTAGCTACTCCTTTGCCTATCATTTAGTTTTGCAGAATAAATGATTATAGTATTTTTAGCTCTCCTGCAATAGAACCACTGGCCTTCCCTTTGTTTTGCAGAAAGAGGCAAGATGTTCTTCCATCAGACAAAACATACCCCGAGCTTTCTCCTACACATAATACCATGAAAGTGTGGCACCCTAAGAATATTCAATAGATCTCTCACCACACAACCCCTGACAACAAAATGCTCTTACTCTGAACACCAAGAGTTAGCAAAATATTAAGGTTTTTTGCCTTTATAGCAGCAGTCCCCACAGAGGTGCCAGAGGGAGAAGAAATACATGGATTTACACACACAAACCACCAGCTACACAATGGAAGGAAAAAACCTCCTAAGAAGGCCTTCCCCATCTCACCCCAACCCTAATCCTGCCCCAGGCACTCCTGGAGCCAACACTTGCATGAAGGCTTTTTACAGACAGCCCACAGCCTCTTTGACTCCTGGAAATAAAAACGACCTGGCACACATCTGCAGTTTCTACATTCAGCTCACAGCAAACCAGACAGATGCAAAAAGGATCTTTCCTCAGAAAAACTCAAGGAAAACCTGCTCATTCACAAAAAAACAGCATATTTTTTGCCCTCTGCCTGGCATATGCATAAAGTGCACAACTGAACAGCTCTTTGCCAAAGGAGTTTTTCCTTTAGAGTCAGAGGAAACACTTAAAGCAATTTATTGCACGAAGGCATACAGGACCAAGGGACAGTGTCTGAGCCTAACCCTTCACATCTAACCCAAGACAATGTGGTTTATCATATTTTCACTAGAGAATTAGAGAAATTTCCATTCATGGAATGTGCATAATTTTATTTTTACTTTTGTGTTTCCTGTTCTAAACACAAGGTGACTGTTTCATCCACTGAGTGGTACCTTTCCTGTCTGTTTTCAGTAGCCATGTGTGTGCAGAAGGATTTCGGGAGAATTGCTTACAGAACCAGGGACAAGAGAGAGTGTTTGTGATTAGGGGAGCTCAGCAGGGATCCCATGACAGGGATTTCAGGCTGCTCCACTGGAGTATAATGAGTCTGCAGTGGGGGTGCATCCTACAACAGCACAACCACCTTAAACTGGAGATCTCTGACACATCCACAAGAGAAGGCTGAGTGCAACAGGAGACTCCTAGTGACCAAAAAAGATTCATTAGTTACTTGGGAATGTCATGAGGAACAGTGCAGAATCAGAGCTCAGACCTCACCCAATTTGCACTTTCTGTAATAATAAAAAATACCCTTTGAGGGACAGCTCTACCAGAAATCCTAACATGCTAAAACAGATCTGTAGAAAGTATCAAATCTGAGTGTGTGCTTTAAAACACACACCTCGAAAGAAGGACAGAGAGGGTGTTCATTTTCAACTCTATTGACTGCAGCTTTTTTCCCTCTCACTATGATCAATTGTGTTTATCTCTCAATCCTATTCCATGAACACGAACAGTGAACTTGTCAGGGACAGGGAATTCAAGAGCACAAGTAGCTGTTGTTTTCTATGAGACACCTAAAAATCATGTCATCCACAGATGGGCAACATGCAAAGAGATCCAGTCTGATCTGGCAAAAAAACAGCTCTGCTGAAATTCAGAGCATCAGTTACAGTACAAGTATTAAAGACACAACACCTCTAAATCATCCCCAAAAACCTGCCTGTATTTCTCTACAGTTTAGGACAGGAAAAGAAAGATTTGCCTGTTAAATTGAAGGGCAAATTTTTAAGTCAGAACTTAACAAAAAGAATCACTTTGCTCCGGCAAAAATTCTTGAAATCGTTTTGAAAGACTGCCTGCCTTTAAAAACCCCTCAACCCCTCCCCCAAACTAAACCCCTTTTGTCTCAGTACACAAGTCACCTTTTGAATATAAAAGAAGCCTTTCCCATTTTTCATCAGCTTTTTTTCCAATCTCTCATTGAGAACTTTCCTGTTCTTTGAATGCCTTGAAACACAGTTTTGGTCAACTTCTCCTTTGCAGTGATTTACACGTATTTCATTTCCTGAGGTGCATTTTTCCTGCTGCTCATCTGAGGGGAGGCAAGGCAGACACACAATAGTTTCTCTCTTTTCAAATATTGCAGTGATTAACTGAAGGATTAAATTTCTGCTTCTGTAACGATTTCATTTTAAAAAGCTATTTGTATCTTCAGCCCCCAGTGCTTAGGAAATGGTTTTCCTTGCTAGGAAAACAGACGTGAAAAGAGAGCATTGACAACCCACTTTATTAATATTAACAGGGCACGTGCACAGTGGTTACATTCCTCAGCTACAGCTAAACTGCATTTCTCATGGAATTCTATGGATCAGAACATTAAAAATAACCAACACTCTGGTTTTTTAACTTTGGCCAGTGTGGACCAGGCTCCAAGCCTTTGCCAAGTTTGTCTCACAAACTGGCCCAGGACAGACTCAAGAATTATTCCACTACAAGGGTAATATTTCAAATAATAAAGCAAAACACCCCTTGGCCCAATGTATTTGAGAAGGGTGTGGAAGGGCCTTCAGCAGCACTACAAGCCCATCAGAGCCTTTGTCTGCAACACCTTTTTTCAGTAAAATAATTTCCATTTAAAAAGAGGAAAGCATCTTCATAAAATTAACTAAAGTCATAAAATTCTTACTTACCCAGTAACATGGTTTTCCACATTTTTCTTTTAACACCACCAGTTTTCCAAATAAGGCCAAACATCCCTTTCCATTCCTCAACACAGGTTGTTCCACCTCCTCTCCCATGCAATGGAAAAGTACCCATATATCTCCTAGAAAATTTTACAGGAAAATACAGTTCAGAGAAATTATAGTTTCTAACACTTTCTAGCAGTCCATGCAAGAAAATGTAAGAGATCTCTCTCAAATCTGAGACAACCTCATGTCAATCAGGATGTTTTCCTTGAGATCCAAAGTACTCAAATTTACATTCATAGGCAGGGCCACAATTCTGCCTTGAAATATAATTGCCAACATTCAAAATTAGATTCACTGTTACTATGAAAGTAACAATTGCAAGAACTAATTCATTTATTTTAATAATTCATAATGAAACACAATTGTGGTTTAATAAACAAGGTACTTTTTGAACCAGTGCACTCTTCCCTTCCTGACAGACTCTCACGCCATTATGGCAGAGACAATCCTGTTCACCCAGATACTGGAGTCAGAGATAAGTCAGATAAAGCAACCAACAGAAAAAACAACCTTTTCTGCATAGCATGTGTGCAAACTTATTTATGGTATAAAAAAATAAAAATCGGAACACGATCTCAGAGAATTATAGATCTACATAAAATATGCAATGTGAAACAACAAAGGTGAACCTACATATAATAAGCCTTGGATATCTTTTCACAGAACAGCTGATAAACATCATCCTCTCCTTCCCTCCCAAAAAAACATTAAGCTCAAAGTGAGTAAAATATTTTTGATACGTGGTGGTTTGATTGAAGTCTCCCGGAAGGTTCTCCTGTGTCTCCTCTGATTCCTGTACTTTGCATCCAGCACAACAACAAAATAATTTCTGTTATTTCAGCTGGTAATGATTTAACAGCCTTGTTGTAAATAAGCTTGAGTAAATAAGAATCCAGAATAGTTTTTATTATTAATGCCTAAGCTATAAGCCCTATCATATTACCTAAAAAAAAATTACTAATTTGGGCCAAATCCAATAGAAATCATCTCAGAGCTCTTTGGCTCTGGAAACAGAAGAGTTGGCTCAAAGCAGGGTCGTTTCATTCTGAGGAAGGGCCATGTTTGTAAATACAAGGTGACACCCATGAAGGGACAACGTTCACAGAAATTCCAATTCCCTGCCTGTCAATGCCAGATCCCAAACATAACAGGGAACAATTATATTGTTCATTCCTACAGAATACAGAAAACTGAGGATCATTTTACATGTTTCTAAGTTTAGATTAATAACCTAAAATATTACACTCTCTTCAGTTCTATTTTCCCCACTTAACCAAGTCACTAAAAAGTTTCAGTTACAGCCATTAAATATATTAACACAATAAATATATAAACACTTCTGGTCCCCCAAGGTAAAGACTCCCAGACTCTCTCTTTGGAGCACACAGCTGTGGCTCTGGGGTGAACATCAGCTCTAATGCTGTCTTACCTCCAAACTACAAAATCCAAGGAAAACAAGATATAAGATCATTTTAGAAAAAGAACTATTATAGCTAAATAACCCACAGAGACAGGAGAAAACGCAGTACATTCTCTGTCAAGTAATTTGAGATTTGAAAGGGAGTGTTGACATAATTCCTATGACAGTGTTATCTCCAGGTTTTTGAAATAGAACTTGAGAGATACATTAAAACTTTGTGCTGTGATAGCAAAACAGAAGGGCACCAGATCTTATCACCTACTTCACAACCCCCAAATATTCTAATAGCTGGTTCTATATTTTCATTTATCTTTCATTTATCATCTACTGGTCACAGTAGAAATAGCCCAGAAAAAAATGCTTCCAAATAAATTCTCTGGCAAGAAAAAAAACCCTAACCAATCCACCCCCCCTACTGCTAGAAAAGGCTCTATTTTGAAAATCAATTATGATCTCACCCATCCATAGAAACAGACCTTGAACTATCAGAGGTAGGAAGTCCTACATTATGGGAAAAAACATCTAATTTTGAATGAATTCAGTAGCTATGCTTTAAGATTTAAACAAAGAATGGCTAATGATTTAAATCCTTGAGCAACATTTAAATACTCTGATTTAGTTATGAGGCCACAGCCGAGAAACATTAAAAAAAATGCATCACAGATTTGAGATTTAGTCTCACTCAAAGTGAAAAATAATGTGTAAACACACCCCCACAATGGGAGCCAAAAAAATGTGCATGCAGGAAGTTTGAAAGGCATGAAGAGTTGTTTCTGCTAAAATAGAACCTGCAGCATTTCATACAACTTCAGCTCCATACTTTTGATAGAAATAATTTGTAACCAAGTAAAAGCAGGACAGAAAAGTTGCACAAAAAATAATCAACAAACTATTATTCAGAGAGATCAGAGCATGTAAGATAAAACACCTTTGTAGTTTTAAGTATTATTAATAAAGTACGAGTACAAAATAAAAGCAATGACTAAAGGAACACTAAAATGAAGGAAAACATGTTGGATGTCCAATGAATGGATGTCTGCTTCCGGTCCCTGGAAGTGCCCAAGGCCAGGTTGGACGGGGTTTGGAGTAACCTGGGCTGGTGGAAGGTGTCCCTGCCCATGGCAGGGGTGGCACTGGATGGGCTTTAAGGTCCTTCCAACCCAAACCATGGTGTGACTCCACCAAGCTCCACAGTAAGTGCAGCAGTTCTCCAGTGTGGGGTGAGGGGCACTTGGGCTGTTGGAGAATTTCAACCCTGTGGAGCAGCAGGTGACAGAGATGCAGGAGCTCTGGCACAGGATCTGCACCCAGGCTTTGGATCAGCTGGGATTCACCCACCTGGCTAGGACAGGCAAAAAACACAACCCAAGAAAAAAAACACACCAGCTTCTTACACTTATTTTGATTGTCAAAATTGTCATCTTCTCAGTGTTTAAAGTAGACAGGTCTCCAAATGCATCCAAATGGTGCAATACTTTCTAAAAATTGCCAAGTACAGGAAAGTCTTCCAGGCTAAATAAAGTTGGTGACGACAAACACATGAAGCCAATCTTTGTAGAGTAATGTGGTGATTGAATCTGAGTGCTGTGCTCAGCTCTCCAGATAACTGCAGTGCCAGACACAGCATGGTTGGCATCCTTACCACTGTAGGCTTTGAAAATGACTGCCTTGAAAAGGATTTGTCTTCTCTATCTGCCAGTGAAGAGAATTCCTTTTCGCTGCCTCTCTCCTGGTGCAGGGGGTACTGCCTGACCAGGCTGCAAGAGGTTTAGAGCATGAAGAGTCACACTGGAACTAATTATACAAACACATTAGTTACCTGTATAACAATATTTATTTGCAAGAAAGACTTAGAATAGAAAGTCATAGAATGGACTGGGTTAGAAAGGACCTTAAAGATTATCTCAGTCTAACCCCCTGCCATGGGCAGGGACATCTTCCACCAGCCCAGGTTGTTCCAATCCCCATCCAACTTGGCCTTGGACACTTCCAGGGACAAATCCCACACTTTGGAACACATAATTAACAGTTCACTTGCAAGATGGCTGTTCAAATCATCCAACAAGGATGATTCAGAGACGGTAAAAAAACCTCAAACCCTTGAAGTTCTTCTAAGGCAAAAAACGTGGGAATCTGCTAGTTTTGGGGTTTTGTTTGTTTAATGTCATTTAGCTAATAAATTCTGCAAACTAATTCTTGCAGGAGTTATGAAGCAGAGATCTTCTAACTTCTTTGTTTCTCTGTAGTCTATTAATACAACCCAGAAGTTCCAGCAGGAAATAACTCTTAACAGCCTTCACCTGATGAGAGTGATAATTGAACACAACTTGAACTTCCCTGGTTTCTGCCATTGCTTCCCAAATGCCTGGCTGCCTGTATTACAAGACACTCTGAACTGCAGAGAGTGTTTTCAAGGCCAATTAAGACTTAAGTACAAAGGGGATCTTTGCTCCTAAAAAAATAAGGGAAAATGGAAAAAAAAAAAAAAAGAGAGAGAAACAGTACAGCAAAATCCATCTTCCAGTCCAGGCATTTTCTGTACACAGGAACTCTGAAAAACCCTGGAGAGATCACACACGTCCCAACACAGAGAAGAAAAAAATGGCTGTGTGGCTCTTCAAAAGGATATGGTCTCTTTTGCTTGGCAGAAGTCTGTGTTCACAAACAGGACAAAAGTTTTTGAGAGACTGATAAAGCATTTTGATGAGGATTCAAACACTCAGCGTGTGCCACTGCTTAAGCAATAGAAGAAGAAAGAATGGCAATCCAAAAAATGGCACTGTATTAACAAGAGCTGATAGAGAAATATCACACTGTTGAAGATGAGAACACAGAGAATGAAATGTATGAATTATTTAGGCAAATGAACAGTTACTAAAAAGACACAAAGTGTCATTTCATTCAAGAAACATTTCTATTCTTTTGGCAATTTTATTTTTAGGTTACAAGATTACTAAGATTTCAATGGCAAAAGCAGTTACTTGCTGCAAATAATACAAGATAGAGTGAGCAGCCCAAAAATTACATGACAACACAAAATACAAATTTTGAATTCGACAGAGAAAACTTCCTCCACTATTTTTACATTCCTCAGTCTCTAACATTTTTGTGGGTTGTTTTTTTTCCTCTATGTGTTGGTATATGAGAGCATGTCTATATATATGTATGTATGTAAATGCATTGACTCATAACGATTAAACTCTTTACAACCTGTACACAATAGGCACAGTCTGCATTAAATAATACTGACCTATATCTTAAAGTCCATTAAGACACCTTCAGTAAAGATGAAACCATTTATGACAAGGCCAAACACAAAAATTAGCTAAATCTTTTTGGTGACACTATTTTAGGAAGGATGCAGAAAAAATTCTGTTGAGCTACGCAAAGGAAAACTCAGCAACTTCAAATGAGTTCCACTCTGTGATTCAGGTTAGGCTGAAATTTGATATTGGAGGGCTGCAATCAGGATTAAATGACAGTACAGTGTTTGACAAGTGCTGCTGCTGCAACTGTCCCATCTGATGCTGTGCTGCGTAGTCACAAGTTATGCAAGAGGCTGTTTACTCTGTATATGTGCTGGAAGAACGCCCAAAGCATTGAGAGTAAATGTTGTGCTTGTGTAAATTTGTGTAACTACATGAGTCTCTGTTTGAACATGTCACTACAGCCCATTTTTGTTTCCTCAGCAAACCAGCCTGAAATGTGGAGGCTGCAAAGAAGTGGGTGAGTGGTTCAGTTCTGAGGGAGATAAACAGCATGCAGTGCCCTGGCTGTAAAAGGGGGGATTGCACAGGGACATGGGAAACACTGCTCCACGAAGAGGCTCTTTGTTCTGTGGTGATTAAGTGATTAATGGTTAAAGAACTGGGATACATGTTTTAAATCAGTGAGAAAGTTGTTCACACTTTTAGCACCAGAGTGTAAATCAGGGCTGCTTTGAAAAAGCTCTTTTCTGAGCTCTAATGCATCAGAACAACCTCTGGGACCAGCTGGACTCTTACAAGCAGGACTGTACAATTTAATCCAATATAACCAGGGTCACAGTCTATTGGCACGTTTGCCTACCATAATGGAACAGAAATAGCTACAAGTTTCAGCAGAAATTGTGCCAAATTTCCTTTAACCCTACAATAATTCCACAAACAAGTGATGAAATCTGTGCAACAAATGGATGGCACTTGAAATATAGTTTCTGTTAACCATGACTTCGGTAATGTACACTATTTATTAATAACTTCAAGATTCAAGTTACTTATCTTCATTCAGACATTACCTGATAATTTCTTCTCTGCTTACAAATAAAGTCCATTTACAATTGCGACGTGGAAGTTGCAAGAAAGAAAAACACTGGCAAACAATGGTCCCAGAACAATCTTTCGACAAGTTGAATTTTGCTGACAGATTTTTTGGTGGGGTGAAGGGATGTTGCCTCAGTCCTACAACGCCAGCTTGGATTTTTTGAGTTTACCAAATTACTAATGCAAGGCACGACCCAACTGAAGGCTGAAGGACAAACCAGATTTGGCAAGTCTTGATCCCCTGTGCTCTCCAGCCTTTGGTGGGGCTTCAGGAGATGCAGGCACAGGAAGGAATGTGGCTAGTTCAGGCTCCTGGATAGACAGGGAAGCGAGGAAGAGGCAGAGCTCTTGGTTTCCTGAGCATCCTCCTGCACCTGAGTCTCGACTGGGAAATGCCAAAGAGTAACATGGAAAAAGCAGCACTTTATCAGCAGTCTCACATTTTGTGTAGAGGATCCCTCTGGTCTACAGATTAGACAGCAGGGCTGGAAACTTATTTGCCCCATTTCTGTGCCACCCCAGCCAACAGGGCGCTCTGTGGGGACAGTCTGTGCCTTTACCCCTCCAGGGGGTTCCTCACTCACTGACCGAAAAGGAGCTTCTCTTCTCCAGCCCCAGCCCCTGCAGAGGCCAGTGAGCACCTCCACACACCTCCACAAAGCACGAGGGACTTCTCCCAGGATGGAAGAAGTCACAGAACAATTATCCCACTCTCTGATTACATTAGTAACCTCCAAGCTGGCTTGGCTCTGAGCAGTATAACTCTACTGCCTGCAGCCAGAAAGCTCTTTGCATCTGGACTAAGTGATTACAAAGTCACACGACCAGGTTTCTGTCTGGCTCAGCTGTACAGAAGTTCCTAACCAGGCTGCTGGGTTTGAATTATAGCTGGGTTACCCCCTCTCCTCATATCCTGGTGGCCAATTTTGGGAAGGTTGTTTTATTAAACTGCTCACTGGATTGCAGATGGTAAAAGCACTTTTCTTGCAGTGCCTCTTCATGTCCTCCTACTGAGCTGTTTCTGAGCTGGAAATATGAAACAAAGGATGAGTCCTGCTGCTGATTAAGTAGCTGGAATTTAACTACTAGGAAGTTTGCACATCTGTTTCTTTGTCTCTGTTTCTGCTGCTTGTACTATTGCAGAGATTATGCACTGTGTGAGTCACATTGTAACTTCTAATATTAACAGTCTGATTTCCCACATTTGTTTTTTTCTCTAGAAGCATGAATTACAAAAGACTTCTTCTTTCCCTTCACTTTTGAAAGCAATTAAAAACAATTTAACAAATCACTAGCTGCCAAGAAGTGTTCAAATTAGATCTTTTATTTTCATAGCCTTCTTGCTCATGATTTGGAACTGAACCAATTGGCTTTGGGATGTCTCCTCAAAAAGACACTTCTGCTACATTTCAGTCTATGGAAGCAGCAAAATGAGAAAACTTTTGATGTTTTACTGTATGGCTTTAACAAGCAAGAAGAATTTCTAAAGATGTATTCTTACACCAGGTATTGTTTGGATTTAATTCAAATGTCATGTTACCAGACTTTAAAAGATAGATGGAAGTTTGCTAATATCATCCTTCTCTCATTATTCAAATAAATGTTGATGCAGAGCAGAGGCAAAAAAGAAAGGAGAATGGGAGGGGGAAAAATAGTCACTCACTCCCTATTTCTTAATAGTCTGGATAAGATGGATTTGTATGTTTTGGCTTTCAGTAGCAGAAATAGAATTGCTATATAAATGTCAGATGGAGGGGAAAGATCCAACAACTCACTCCCCACCCCCAAGCACTTAATTCTGATTATTGCCAGGCAGAACTGACTCCTTCCAAACCCCACTTGGAGAAAGGTCCCATTGTGCAGGGGAGAGGGGCTCCCTTCTCCAATGGCAAGTCTGTTATCTCGACAGCTGGTTATAGTTAACTGCAGCCCTGTTAAAGCCTTTCAAGTCTGCTTCTTGTTTAGTCTTGTACATACGGGAAAGGCTTTTTGGGAGATTAACCCCTTGTGGTCTGTTAGGGCAGCACCAGGCAACTGCAATGAGAGCTGAACCAGGCTCAGTCCTTCAATGGCACTGTGCTCTCAAACCTGGCTAATAAAACCTCTTGTGTTCTCTTTGCACTACTCAGCAGTCAGAGCTAATGAGAGGTCAAAATTTCCAGAGCTAAGTCAGCAGATGCCTATCCAAAAAAACATCTAGACAACCCCCCAAAAATATACAAAGTAGAGCATTTTGAAACACGAGAACTAGAGGAAGAGAGAAATAAGTGAGTTCTTTTGGGTCATGTTCCCCTTTCTCACCCCAGTAAAAGGCTACCTTCTCAGGTTTTTATTCCTTCTGATTTCAAAACTTCCTTTGTAGACAAATACCAAGAGTCGTTTTCAGAAAAACAGAGGATTTTTCCAGCAGTACTTCTTTCCTGTTGCTTCTTACAAATCCTAACAGGGCATAATCTCACTGCTCAGCCTGCTCCCTGCCATTTGGCTGGGGTGAAAGAACACCCAGAAGGAGGCATGAAGGTTTTATTGGGATTGAAAATGTGCTGCTGCTAATGGGCCACAGCAAAGGGAACTGGGAAAGAAGGAATGCTTGTGCACAGGAATCTGCATCTGCAAGGGAGCTGGGCTTGAGTGACAGGATGAACACTTCAATACCACCTCCTTGCCACTAAAGTTGTCTTTTTCAGCAGGACTGAGCACAGTTGAGAGGTTGTTTTTAAGTGACCCTAATTCAAGGTTAGAAGACCCACTATTTCTTGTAATACCTCACGTAAGTGCAAGTTGCTCTGTGAAATAGTCACCATGACTAATTCCACCTTCCAGCAGCATATGGCAGCTTTCAGGAAAACATGACACTTGAGGACTCTGCTTCCAGCACAACCTCTACAACTACACACAGATGGAAAGGAACAAGAGGCTCAGTGTGATTTAGTTGTTCCTGTGCCATCTCATTCCATATTCATAAGTTAAACTTCTCAAATGATGTATTTTTATCAAGGAGACCTTGTTTGGCCCAATACCCCTAAAAGTTTAGGCCCACTCCTGTTACTGTAATAATTTACAAATTATTTTGAGCAAGCAGTTGAAACCAAACAGCAAGTTACATTTGTTGAGCTTGCAGACTCTTGATGTGACAAATAAGGAAAGCTGATTGAGACTAGCAGTTTTTTTTAAATTCCTAATTTATTGTATTCAATTGATTTTGAACATTCTTCAATACTCCTTCCCATCTTCTCCACCACAGCTGACAGGCAACGTGACACAGATCTTTTTATTAGATTTGACCAAGTTATTAGGTGTTGTTTACTTCTTTTATTCTAGTCTCTAGAGGAGCCCTGTAATACAGTTAAGCCAGGTTTACCAGCCAATGCTGCCAATGGCTTCAGCTTCAAAACTACCTCAAGCCATTTTGCGTTGCTTATTCTCCCTGAGCGTTATTTAATGGCTGAGCTAATCACCCCGAACAACCAGAATTCCTCTCTTTATTGTTTGAACGTTTTCTTTTGTAGCCTGAGATTTGCCAGGAGTAAAATTCTGGGGTGACAAGATCCTTAGAAGTGGCTGAGCTGTGATCAGACTGCACTTCCCTGTTCCCGGTGCAGCAGAGTAGTGAGAAGGATGTTGGATTCCATACATCAGACAGCAGAGCTGAGTGAGCCGTGGCGTCCCAGCCATCTGCTCAACAGGGATGTTATATTTTGCATTGCCAAAATAATCCTAAGTGGTATGCAGATGTCTTTAAATGAGTCTAATGCAAATTTGTGCTGAGCTCTTTCCAGTCTCCTCAGTCACAGCTGAGCACATTTTAAGCTCAACCCCCAAATTTAAATTTACTTTTTTACTACTTGCCCTGTTAAACACTGGACATTCTCTAGGGATAAAAAAACCCCAACACTCCACCAACCAACAAGCACATTTGAGTGCACCTCTAGGCAGGAAGAGAAATCCACTTTTCTCCAGGGAGTTAAGACAATCCTCCAAAACTGGCCTCAGGTGTCCAGTGTGGGTTCTCATTAATGCAGAACACTGCATCTCTATAAAGGAACTAAGGGCTGTCTTCAAATAGTGAACAACTGAAGAAAGGGATTTCTGATCCAAGAATCAATACCAACTAACACCCAACTGAGTCTGGAGAACATCATAAGTAAGCCAAGAATATGTTAGAAGAGGGACTTTCAAGGCTATGGGTAAAAGGCATAGCAGATTTTTCTGCAAAATAATGATTTAATTAGAGTGAGATGAGTTTTTCTGAGTACAATGAAAAAGGTTTGAAGAACTGGCCTTCAGTGTGACAAAGAGCTGAAATACATCATATACCCAGAGCACAAGCAAATGAATTGTTCCCAGAAATTTCTTTCCAAAAGATAATACTAAGGCTGCAAGACAGAGGTTTTCTTTGGGTTTCCTTAGAGTATTTAAACTGATGTCAGCCAGCCCAGATGGCAGGGTCAACTACCAATTTATTTTCCACAGTGTTTCATACACTAAGAACACATACAATCAATTAAGTGAAGGTCTGAATGTCCTGTGAAGTCAATGGAAAGGTATCTGCTGACTTCACAGAGTTTTACAGCTGGTCCTTCAATTCCATGATGAATGTTGCTTACAAGGCAGGACATTTTGTTAGTTTATAAATGCAGCTTTTCTTGAAACTATATAATTTTGCAACATTTACATAGGGAAAAAACCAACAATGTACTGGATAAATCACTCCAATATTCCCACAGAAGAACAAGATGAATGTCACAAAATGTTCCCCTTACCTTGATGTTATAGTAATTAATATTTCATTTCAAACACGACATTCATTCTTAGAAACCATTTTGCACTGTGTTTAAGGAAATTGGGCTCCAACTTCTTTCACTGTAAATGTAACAAATGAACAAACCCTGATTTATGTCACACACACAGATTGGTCCAACCCAGTTTCTTCAGACTTTGTGAAATGACTGTACTTAGTAGAGAAAAGGTGCTGCAGCAGAGGAACCTGCTGACAGACTCTATGGACAGCACAGGTCACACACTGTCTGGAGACCTGCCCTGCACAATCCTGGATGGCAAAGCTTAAGGGCAGCTCAAAGGAAAGAGTGTTTTGTGTGGCAGAGCACACTGACAGACTTGGGGCACTGAACGTCTCTCTAGGAAGCCTGTTCCAGTCTGTGACACCCTCTTGGTCAAGAAATGCTTCCTGATGTCCAGCCTAAACCTCCCCTGGTGCACCTCTGAACCATTCCCATGTGTCCTGTCCCTGGGTACCAGCACAGCTCATCAATCTCCTCTCCACATCCCCCCCTCAGGAAGCTGGAGAGAGCAGTGAGGTCACACCCCAGCCTCCTTTTCTCCAAACTAGACAAGCTCAGAGTCCTCAACCACTTCTTACAGGACATTCCTTCAGCCTTCCCATCACTGCTGTTCCCCTGTGGATGCATTCAACACTCTTCACATGCTTCTTAAATTGAGGGGCCCAAAACTGCACATAAGGTCTCAAGGTGAGTCCACACCAACCTTGAATACAGGGGAAAAATCTTTCTCTCTTCTCATTCTCTCTTCTAAGAGAGAAAGTGTTCTTTCACTTGCAATACAATATTATTAGAGTATGTATTTTCATGGCTATTTTCATTTGTCTCATCTCATCCTTCCCTGTGTGACAGAATTGCATATTTTTTGACAAACAGTGGGACAGATCAATAGAATTTGAAAAATCCTGTATATTATTTCTGTACAAGAATTTTAGCTACATTTATCTGAATTTTTCAGATTATCAAACTATTTTAAGCCTGGTCTCATCCCTATACAGCCACCTCTATTCATGGATAATCTGAGAAATTTATTAATTGAACTTTTTCACACGCAGATATAAGCTGTTGTAACAAGGGAAGTATTTTAGATAGAAAAAGCTATTGTACTTAGTAAACAGTATGGTAAAGCCCAGCAGCCACCTTGCTTAAGATGAAGGTGCCATCTACAGTGACAATAATCTGAGTCCTGTTCCAGTTCCCATGTGTGCTCCCTCCCCATACACCACTGACTATCATCAGCTGAATTCAAACCAGACTTGTTATAAAAAGTCTCAGAACAGGCTGAGTTGGAAGGGACCCACAAGGACCATCCAGTCCAACCCCTGGCCCTGCACAGGCCCAGCCCCAAGAGTCACCCCCTGTGCCCCAGAGGATCATCCAAACCCTCCTGGAGCTCTGGCAGCCTTGGGGCTGTGCCCACTGCCCTGGGGAGCCTGGGCAGTGCCCAACCAGCCTCTGGGGGAAGAACCTTTGGCTGAGATCCAACTTGAGCCTGCCCTGACACAGCTCCAGCCATTCCCTGGCTGCTGTCCCTGGTCCCCCCAGAGCAGAGCTCAGTCCCTGCCCCTCCTCTGCCCCTGCCCAGGAATTGGAACTGCACTGAGGTCTCCCCTCAGTCTCCTCTGCTCCAGCTGAACACACCAAGTGCCCTCAGTGTCCTCCCACACCTTCAAATCAAGGCCCTTCCCCATCTCCGTGTCCCTCCTTTGGACACTCTCCAATGGCTCAATCCCTTCCCTCCATTGTGTCCCCCCAAACTGCCCCAATGTTGAGGTGAGGCCTCCCCAGGGCAGAGCAGAGCGGGACAATCCCCTCCCTGGTGCCCCAGGACAGGGATGTCCCTCCTGGCTGCCAGGGCACTGCTGACCCAGGGACAACTGGCACCACCAGGACCCCCAGGGCCCTTTCCTGGCTCTGCTCTCCAGCCTCTCAGTCCTCAGTGGTGACATCTCAAAAGCTTTGCTGCTGCCAACATTGCTGCCCACACACCCTCTGTATTCCCAGCATTTTGGTGACCCCACCTTTGCAGCAGGTCCCCTCCTGCCCTGCCCAAACCCCAGCCTGGTGCTGGTTTTTCTGCCTTTCCAATTACACAGATGAACAATAAGCTATTTTCTCCCTTTACCAACCCAGTCTAACAGAATTCATTTAAATTACTCTGTAAAATGTAATCGGATTGGTAATAGGTCACTTACAGAAATATGATTTTTGCTTTCAGGATCTCTTTCCATTATGCTAATTCCAAACCTAAGGTCTGTGAACATTATTATCCCACACTCTTTATTCCTGTAATGCTGTTCATCAGGGCGTTACAGAGATTGCCTGTTAATACTGTGAGAGTGGGCAAGTTACAAAACTAAAAAAGCACTTTTAATAATGTTATAACAATCAGCATTCTGGTCATGACTGTAGACTATAAGCAGTTATTAGAGCAGTATCAAGCCATTCAGTAAAGCTTTACTTCTTCTCATCTCTGCCCCTGTGTTGGTTTGGGATTTTAATTTTGGGGATTTTTTTTGTTTGTTTTTCTTTTGCTTTGGGTTTTGTCTTCATTTGTTTTAAATGAATCTGAAACTTTTTACGAAGCTTGTATTATTTAAAGAAACTGAGTTTAGTTATACTCTGGGCCTTTAAATAAATAACAATCAAATTAACTAGGAAAAGGCTCTGAGGATACATTCCTACAAAAAAAACCCCTCCAGATTCACTCTGACAGAAACTAAGTTAATTTGTCTTAAAATAAAGCATTTGCTTAAACTTCCCTTCTGTATCAAGCAGTGACATAAGAGATAAGAGAATTCTGCAAGTGTAAGGTTTGTCTCTCATCCAGGGCTTCTTTCAGGATTAGAGGCCTAAATTAGCAACTCCAATATCAGAGTTGCAGTTGCTCAATCAGTTGCATCTATACGATGGTTACAAAGCACAAATATACATTAGGGGAACAGCTTCAATGGAGCAATGTCCACCAATGCTTCTGGCTGCGCCGAATCATCCAAAACTGGGACAGGCTGATTTGAGAAATGTGTCTCCATACAAAAAGTGCCTATTTTCCTCATTAGACAAGATTTGTGTAATCTTGAAAAATATGGAAATAGCCTAATGAATTGTGATGTATTATTCTGGGATTTAACTACTCAGAAGTGGTAAAATATCAATTAACATTTTCAGGGCTGATTGTGTGTGCTGGCCCTTTGTTCCCCTCCACTAGCCTAAGGTAATCTGAAGGCAAGAACAATTTCCCAAGTTAGGAAGAGGGATGGAGCATATTAATAAGGTCAAGATTAGAAAGATTGGAAAAGAAGGAAAATATTGCTCAGAGAGCTTGCAAAAACCCACACCAAATATCATCATTTTCTGTTAAACAGAACAACGTACTGTGCAGATTGGGTTACTGAATCCTGATTTGTAGCATGTGACAGTGAATTGTAAAAGGATACATAAAAATATAATTTCTTAAAAGAAAGGGAATGGTACAGATCAGTCTGTGGCATCTCAAGAATTTATCTTGGATACAGAAATATATTTAGATAGAATGGCACCAGCTGCATCCCCAGTGCAACATGGGGTAAGAAATTAAAAAAGGGAGGAAAAAGTCCACTTCCAGTTTGACTGAATGGTTTCTAAACTAAAAGAATAGAGGAAGGGATAAAGCCCTTGGATAAGTTCAGATTTCAGAGTAAGTGTTCGTAGTGCATCTTCTCATGGAGCTCATTTCCCAGAAGAGAGATCTCCCTTAGAAACTTGGTGTCAGCCACTGTATGTTCTGTGGGAGCTGCGCAGCAGGGAGGTGTGAAGGACATCCCCTCCCATCAGGAGTAACCAACAGAACAAAGCACCCAACCCTGGGCTGGCTGAGGGAGCCAAAGGTTTGGAAACTGTGGTCAGATATCTGAGCCCACACACACACCCTGGCCAAGCACAGTGCTCCACCTCCAGTGAGGAACAGTGCCTCTGTCACCTTCCATTCCCTCCCAGGCAGAGCTCATCCTGCCTGCTCTGCTCTCTCTGGGCTGAGGATAAAAAGCCTGAACAAAACACGTTTAAAAAAAGTGCCCCAGGGAACAACCAGACTGATCAGCACTGACCCAAACTGGCTGGGCTGCAGTTTGAACCCTGACAATCATAGAAACTAAATCTATGAATGACTCTCTGCAGCTACAGCACATGACCCTCCCACACACACTGCAAACCACTCCTTGCTGGAAAAGAACATTCCATTACCATTCCAGGCCCAGACAGGTGGGTGTTAAGGAGCATTACAACCCAATCCCAGCAGCACATGTGTCTCCTGAGACCCGTGGTCGTCTCTGGCACCTGCCTTCCCTCGGAGACAATGCTACTTGACTCCTCTGGTTCTGACACAGTAAATGGATGTTTCAATCTTTTGAAAAAAAAAAAAAAAAAAAAGAAGTATATGCAAAGTTTCTGGCCTGGATCCTGCAGCCTTTCAGGAGTGCTTTCCTATTACATCCAAAGGGACCAGCACTTTTGGGCAGGGCATTAAAAACACTTATTTTCCCCTGCTGCAATACCATGATCTCCAATAAAGACTCACTCAGGTATTAATATGCTAAGCATTCAATATAATCAAGGTAATCTCACACAATAAAATCCCAGAGGACATATATACTATCCAGACTACTAAAAACTGATATTGTTGGAGCTCCCTTCCTAATTGCTAAGGTGTTCATATAAGCTTTTCCTTGCCAATAACACTGAAAAGTAATTATGAAGACAACCACCAAAGTTGTTTCTCCCTAATATTTTGCAATTATTTTTTCTTTACCACCCCACAAACTTACACAGTTGTCCTTGTGAAGATAAGAAAGTCAAGACCATTGGCTTCAGTCAAGAAAATAAAACCAAATAAATTCCAAATATGTAATTAAAGAATAAGTAAAATTACAGAGCTTCAAGTAGAGTTGAAAAGGGGCAGGGGAGAAAGGGAATCTTTAGGTTAGAAACAGTGATTCAAGCTAGAAGAAAAGTATTTGCATGTGAGTGACACCTTTCATGCCATTACACTTCCTGAGGAACTCATGGGGGGGTTACAGAGTTGTAAAAATTTACTTATTTATAATAAATTCACTGTTTATAGAAACAGTCTGACAGGTTTCTGACAGCAGTCTTTCAGCTTAATATACAGTCAATAGCAATCTAACTTGCCAATACATATTTTTAATCTTCTCTATATATTCTTCTAGAAATAACAGTCCTCAGATTTTGCTTATGCACAAATTTTATGCCATGGTTTGAAAGCCTCAGAAATCTAATTCTCTAGCCAAAGCCCCTTCCCACATCTCAACCTAGTATAAGATGTGTTTTTTCCAGACAACCACATGAGACTTAAAGTGGGGAAAGGGAATATATTACAATGACTGTACAAATAAATATTATAATACATTATACACATGATCTCAACTATCTCTACCATGACATAAGTATTTACAATGGCTGAGATCTCTTCTCCCCTCCAAATAAAAGTCCAGGAGGGAAGAAGGACAGATCCCTTCTTCAGAGCAGCAATGTCTCTAAGGCAGCAGGTCTCTCTGTCTCTATGCAGCAGCCGTAACTGGATTATTGTAGCTGCATCTCTTTTTAGTACACAAGGGGATCTCCAAGCCCCTTGGCCCATTGTCTCCAAACGAGGGTCTTCAAGACACAAGGGGGTCTCCTTTCACCCCTCTTGGCTGTCCTTCGACTCCAAGTGAAGGTCCCACCTGTGGACTGCCAGCAGGGACTAAACTCCTTCACCACAGGCATATCACAACGTGCAGGGGCATCTTCGTGAAAGTCCCTTCCTCAGGGGGGTTCACCCCTGAGTCAGAACATCTTGGGCAGCATTCAGTTGAAAGCTTTTGCCTCAAGAGTTCTGCCAGAGCTCCTGTGCTCTGTCTCAGGCTGCTGGGCTTGGCAGCAGCAGCTGGGGGGGGGGGGGGGGGGGCGCCAAGGTCACCCCCCCCGCATTCCTTCTCCGTCCCGGTCCAGCTTCAGGACGTCTTTGAGCTTCTCAGCTCCTCTCTCTCTGGTGCTGCAGCACTCCAAGACTCCTCTCCTTAATAGGAGTCCATCTCCCTCCTTTCTCAGAGGTCTCAGAGGGGTATGGAGTTTTATTCCAGTTCTTACCCCATCTTCTCTGGATCCCTTTCCCCCCATGGCGTGGAGCGGCCCAGTTCTAGTTCCATTTCCATTTGAGGAACCATTCCAACATCTTGAAGGATAAGGAAAGGGAACTCCAGCATCAGAGGTTTCTTCAGGCCCTGAGCCTGGAGGGGAGAGGTGCCCTCCCCTTCTCCCTCCACCCACGTGGTTCCATGGCCGGCATGGAGACAGCACACCTGGCGTGGAGAGGAGGCAAGAGAGCATTTATTGTTGGGAATGTTACATTTATAGGGTTTTGGAGGATTCACAGAGTAACCAATTAGAAGTCTCAAGGGGCTTACAGGAACACCCAATCACAGGAAGGGGTTAACAAGGTCCAACGAGAAACACCTCAGGACATCTTCTCAGGACATTCCTGAGATAATACTACCGTGGGGGGTCTTGGGAAGAAGAACCATGTGTTTGCAAAGAGACCACAAAAAGCCATTTTGAGACATGTTTAAACAACAGTTTTCCCATATAATGGAGGTTTAGTGCCACAATCTTCCTCTCTCCCTGCTGCTCTCTCTCGGCTTTCTGAGACAACTCGGTGTCTTCCTTACTCAGCTGCATGCTGTTCCTGCTGCTTCTCCGGCTCAGTTCTTATCTGTTGGCTTTTAGCCACAGTCTCTGGGCACTGCGTCTCTGTTTCTGCTCTGTCTCTGCTCACTCACGGTGGAAAACATCCCCCAGCTCACAGCTACAGACACATAGTCCAGCTTAACACTGTTCCAAGTCTCTGCAGCCCCCAACTGGGGCTGAGGGGGGCCCAGAGGCCCAAGGGGCTCCGAGCCCCTTCCTCTCATGGCTTTCACAACATGGCTACCACTTCTTCTACTACCAAACCACAACTAACCTTCTCTTCCGTTTGCTTGTGGTATGTTTACATTTCGCAGAAGCGCCCATTGGATAAAACTTCAAAACTTCCAGGGGTCACCAACCCCTGGGGTTTTACCATTTTACAACTGCAGGGGGAAAACTCTTTTCCCCCCACCACAGTTTATCTCCTGAAAACTCTGGAAGCTCTCAGATAATTAGCACTGATGTAAGGCTGTCTTGTTTCTGTAAATGATTTACAAGATGTGCTCTGATTGTTCTTCAGTACCTGACGTATCACTTTCTACTCAACTGTATTTAATGCATTTAAATAAAGCCATGAAGTTGTATCACAAGGAATATGACTCAGCCAACAGTGTCACGCATTAGAACACTGAAATTTTTGCTCCATTCTGCACTGGTTGATTATACATGTTTTTTCTAATGGATGCATTTTTGAGGCTGATGACAGAAGAGATTCATTTTTCATATAGGGTGACAGCAATCATGGTTAGATGTTAAACAGACACCTAAAACCCAGTAAGCAACAACAGGACTATTAAAAGTTTATAGGATGTGCTTTTTCAAATGTTTTAAAGATCTCCCACTTCAGATACATTATAGGCAGCCTTTTGAGCACAGAGAGTTTCTCCCTGTCACAAATACACAGATCATTGTGGACCTGTAAGTTATCACACAACTTCCTGGCTAACAGATGTAGCAAAAGATATTTTGGCAGATGTGGCCCTTTGAAACAATGAAGAGTTTAAAAGAAACCATCCTAAAAGCAGATCTGGTGATTGCTGACAGATCCTAGTGCTGAAGGATCACATTGTCAGAATTAGGCAAAAAAATGTGGCAATATTTAAAAATATACAGATAAGAGAAAGGAAAAAGGAACTGCTGGAGCAAACACTCTTCTACCATCATAAAGGAACTGTTCATATTCTTCTGTACCTGTACCTGGAATGATGACTGAAAAGAGCACTTTCCTGCTGGAACCAGAAGCAACACTGGTTAACTGGATTGGAATTTTCCTGAGGTGAGGATTTGGTTACTAAAATTGGTTTGGATAACTGCTCTAACCAAGCCTGTTTTTAGCAGGTCTGAAATCCAGAAGGATATAAGGAGGAATCAAGTCCTTGGATAAAAGGTGTCTGAACAGAGATTAAAAAAATCTGGCCAAAAAAATATACAGTTTTAAACCCATTCTAGAATTCTGATTATCAAGGTTACAATATGGTCCATACTGCCAGGGATAACAGTGGTTTATATCCCATGCCAAATTCTAAACTAAGCCTTAAACCATGCTTGATCCTGTTTTATCAGCAAGGAGCATACTTCACAATTAAATATATTTGCCAAATCTGAATCTGTCATCACCACCACATCATCCATCTGCCAAAAAAAGAATAAAATAGTTTTTACAGTGATAATATTTCTAGAGCATAAACTTAATACATAGGTGATCTAATTAAAATGGACATCGAGGTTTAAGCATCCAGTCCTAAGTCAGTACCACCTTAAATTCACTAAGTGCTGTTTTACATGTACAGATCATGCTGGTGACAAAACTCATGTTTATATAGTTTTTGTACTGTGTTTTTAACACAGTACATTTATCAAGGTATCTCCTTTCCTGAAACAAGAAGCCCTCAACTATAAAAATAGTACATATTTATAGCACAGTAATGCCCAGTCACTGCACATAGAGCAGCAAACATCCAGCTGTAAAACCAGTCCTCAGATCTCCCAGAACTAGAATTGATGGATTTTATAGTTAAGGCTGCCTTAGCAGAAACCAGAGAACAAGACAAAGCTCAAATCCCAGAGCACAGCACTGGTGTGATGAGAAAGCAGCAGAGCCGTGTCCATGCTCCACAAACCCAACAATCCTTCACAGAAACAAATGACTCCTTTGCTTCCACAGCACATTCGACCCTTTCACACCCACAGGCAGGGCACAGTGGAACAGCCAGTGCACCAGTTTGCAGCAAGAAGAGCAAGACAACGAGAGATCAGCTTCATTTCCACCCCTGTGACCCCAAAACAGTCACCACTGAGCTTGTGGCCACCTGTGGCCAACAGGAACCTGGTCACACCAGTGCCTGAGAAAACAGCCCATGAGGTGCTCCCTGCAATGCAACTGCAAATAATGTATTCCAAAGTTATATCTACAGCCTCAAATACATATTCATGAAGGAAAGTTAAGAAAATAATACATCATCAGTTTTCAAGAGGCTTTATACCAACTATTTATCCCAGTAACCCCTGGTAATTTATAACAAGCTGTCATATCATTAACACAATGAGTCAATAATTGCTGTCACTACACTTTCAACCCTGTGCTCACAGTGTTCCCTGACTTCAGCAAGAGATATGATTAATGAAGCTTTTCCACAGGCTCTGATACTTATATTTTTCTTCCAGCAAATACTAAGTTTGGTTGATCCCAGTACATGTTAAATTTACTTTCTTTTGTATTCGTTGCAAAGAGAACCAGGATGGCCATACCTGGATAGTATTTCATTTCATAGTATAAGGGAAAAGGAAAATAAGAATCAAATGCTTGCCAAGGTCTTTTTGAACTCACATTTTCTTCATATAACTGTTTCCTGTCAAAACAAATATTCATTCAAAAACAAAACTAGCTCCCTTCACTGGAGAAATAACCTTCACAATGCAAATCAATTTACCTTTCCAACCTTGCAAACAAATGCTCCCAGAAACAACAAAAACAGGGAGAATCTTATTATCAGTTTTCCTGCTCCTGCCACCTAAAACTCTCAATAGCTGCAACAAAACTCTCAGGAACAGAGTTAGTCAATGCTGAACACTTGAAAGCCAAAGTGGAATCAGTTTTCCAGCTCAAATCCCTCAACTGTTACTTAAATTAACAGAAAAGTTAAGTGAGTCAAAGCTTCTCATCACCTCACTGTCCCAACAGAAAGGGAGATACAAATAATTAAAAAAAAAAAACAAAACAAAACAACAAAAAAAACCAAACAAAATATTAAAAAAGGTAAATAAATGTTGAGATTTCCTTACTACACTCTTTCTCCCTTTCCTTCAAGTGCTGAATTTTAACAATCCATTGATAGACAATCTGTTTTTCATAAAGATGCCATTGCTGTTTTCTGTTGGGGGTATTTTATATTGATGTGAAATTTGTCAGCTTCCCTTCTCCAGTGCAATAATGCACTATTGTCAAATTCAAATTATCTACCATGTTAAAATAGTAACCCTGCCATGAACCAAGTTATGTCAGTGCCTTAAGCAGAGCAACCCCCTGGAATAAGCACTTAACAGATGAGTTTACATGTTAAATTCAGAATACATCATTATGCTTTTTTGCAAAGGACTCAAATGCAGAATAAAGAACCAAATCCATCAATGACAGGAACTGCACTGCAAATGTGGAGAACAAGAAAGGCATGGAAGTACAAGTTCACACACTCCTGTATTTACCAGCAGACCAGGATTTTGTGCAACAGGAAATGTCAGCACAAAAAAAAAATTATAGTTACAATAATTTTAGATTGGTAGGTTCCTTCTTTACAGGGACATTGAGCATTTAAAAATACTTTGTATATGCAACATTTAGATTTAACAGCCTGATGTTCAAATACTCAGAGTAAACAAATTCAGGTTTAAACTCCAAAAATGACTTTGACTATTCAGGTGCTGGTTAAATGTAGATCTTTGAAGGAAAAGAACAGCACCTACAGGAATGTTTTTTTCTCTGGTTGGATTGTTCTTTCTTGGAGACTTTCTACAAAGTGCTCATTCAAACTTGTATAAAACACTAATTTTAATTCCTATAATAACAAAAAACCAAAACAAACTCAAAAACCATCCACCTCACAACCAGTGGTTTAAAATTCCTGCCTAAAGGGACAAATTTTATTTATGTATCTAGAGAGAGCTTACATGTATGCACACATGCATTACAGAAGATCCATTTCTAGAGCATGAAATACAGAAATATTTGAAGATTTCTTTGTCAGACTTTAAATTCACCACATTTACATTTTATAAATGTTATTAGACCATTCAAAATAGCAGACATATCTGCAGACACACATTAATGAAATTCTTCAAAGACTAAGCTTTACATTAAATTGATCTCCTCAAAGAGAACCCTACACTAAATACATAACAAATACTGTCTCACATATAAGAAAAATAAAAAAGTAATGCTTAAGTGTGAAGTATTTTATTCATTTGCTTTCAAAACCTAATGTTTTTAAGAACATTAGGATTTGTATCAGTAATGTTTATAGCTCACTGTGATTAAAATCTGCATTTATTGTTTGTTCAAAGGTAGCTTTCAAACGATTTTCATTACCCTTATGGGATGATTAGCTCTAACAGGTGTGTCTGAGGGTACTAAAGATGACCAGACACACTGGAAGGACAGACTCACTGCCAGCTTTAAATTCCACACTGAGTCATGGCTGATCCCCTGGACAGTGAGCAAAGTGTATTTACAGGGCAGAAACTCTCCAGCCTCACTCATTTTGCTAAACTGCAGTAAATTCTTCCTTCCCATTGAGCTGAGATCCAAGAAAGAGCAGCAGAAAGGAAATGGAGAAGCACCAATTGGCCCAACTATACCCTGGTACAGGGGGAGGATTTCAAATAATTACTACTTCCAAACAGAAATAAGAGCTTAATCTGATGTTCATGGGCAGGCTTTGGACAGCAGAGAGCAAGGAGCTATTTGTCACCACCCAGAAGTGAGTGAGATACCAAAACCCCCCTGCTCAGCACTGGGGGTGACCTGAGTGAGCAGCCAAGCACACACCACGAAGGGCTCCCCCTCTGCTTCCAGCCCAGGCACTTCCACTCTGGGCCTCTCCAGCTGCTGCTGCCAGGCAGCACAGCTCCTCTGCAAAGCTGCTTTAGAAACCACAAGGACACCTGGATCATCTGCTGGGCAAAGAAATGCTCTCCAGCCAAGTCTGGGACCGGTGTTCACTGTGAACTTCACGCAGAACTCTGGACATGGACATCTTTGTGTTGTGTTTTCTGATTATCTCTGGACAGGGAAGATTTGATAACCTGTTCCTCGTTGCATGGAAAATTTACTTTATATATATGTATATATCCCTGAATATCCTGGCCCAAGCTGGTGAAGAATATTTGTTTTAAAATGTAATTAGGAACCACTTCTGTGTCTGATGTGTGCACACGTGTCAGTCTGTAGCTATCAGCTTTCCATCAGTTATACTCAAGCAAATAAAAAGAAAGTTATATGGCCTGTCAGATGTTGACTGTGGGTTTGATAGAAGAAAATTAACATGTTTTCCCAAATACAAGGAAGATAATTTGTTTAAAACCAATTATACCTCAATTAGCCAGACAGCTCTGACTCCCACAACAGGTCTGACACGTAGATGGCAAAGGTTTGTTTTCACAGTGGAGGAGAAGCTGCACTAACACCACCTGTGCAGTGCAGAACACAGTGACTTTCACTTCAAAATACATGTAAAGAAGCTTGAAACAATTTTAAAAAATAAAACAAAAAATTCATGTTTATTTTTTATATAAAAATAGCATTTCTAAAGGCCTTTTCACTGCCTATGAGTAGAACACATGAAAAATATTCAGTAGGTATGAAAAAATTGCATTCAGCATCACACCCTGTACCCCCATTGTGGCAGTTCTACACTCCAAACAGTTTGTTTCATAAAGGTATCCCTGGATGAAAGATCCACTGAGAAGCCAAATTAATGTTTCCCATGACATTGGCAGTGGAGAGGTTATTTTTTTTTAATAAAAATGGTAATTTAAGTAAGGATGTTGAAAGGTTATAAAGTCCAGTTTCTCTAAACTTTGAAGTCTGGATATTTTGTGTTCTTTTGAAGTCACTGTAACGTATCTGCATTGAGAAAAAGAAAACCCCAGAAATTCCTTAATGTAGTTATCCCATAAATCAAAGCAATGCCAGTCCCCCTTTTCCCTCACAGAGCACCATGTTAGCCCTTCTCCGTCCCTCCTCTCCCTGGTCGCTCCCAAGCCCCACAAGGTAAATGTCTTCTCTGCAGCAACTGAAAGGTGCTGAGTCCACGTTTGGGAAGGAAGAACATTCTTATCCATGGTCCCGAGGCTCTTCCCTGAACAAGCTGCTGCTGCCTTCTCTCTGTGACTGGGAACCTCAGACTCGAGCCACCCTGCCAACAATGACCCTGAGCACGGGCAGAGGTTGGAGAAGAGTTTCCCAAGAACAAAGAATCATCTTATTCGAAGCTCTTTCACTGAAAAATTTATTTAGCAATGCCATGTGAAGCTGCTCTCCCCCTCCCAGTTTTTTTACCATTTTAGATACCTACTTTTAGGACTAAGGACATCAAGGGACTCCCTTAATTACCTGCCAGCTCTCAGGACTTGGATGTCCACCTACACATGGCACTTCCAACCCCGAATGTGGTGCCACAGGATTTTTGGTTTTGATTTTTTAGGCTTACAAAGGAAAGCAGCATCAATCTTTGTACCTTGCAAATATTATAACCTGGTACAGAACATCCCTCGGATTTAAGCTGTTAGTTTTTCTCCCCCAAACATCTACCACAGTCCTACTTCTGAACCCATTTCAGAAAATACTGCATTTGTGTGGATCATGTTTTTACATAATCCTCACCACAACTGTGCTTATGCAAACAGTAGAAATTTGCCATGTAGAGATAAAATATGTCACAAGTGTGGCAAGAGCAGTGCCTATTTCTGCCTTTCACACAGGGTGCAGCAATAACAAAGCCAACACTCCCTGTGCAGAACAATTGCTTCCTTTAATGCAAGCCTGCTCTAGTTTTTAATAGGAAACTGTAATAGTTGTTAACCTCCAGGTCACCTTCCATACACAGAATCCATAAACTGCTTCTTAAAATAATAGAGTCATGCTTGAACAGGATGTGTACTCAACACAGCACTGCTCAGATATAAAATAACTGCTACTTAAAACAGACTCTATTTCACCCCACTATTAATTGCAAATATTGATTATTTCACTTTATGGCAACAAACCCCCAAACCTAAGTGATCATTTGAGAGCAGCATTACCTTGCAGATATTTGGGGAAAAATCTACTTACTGAATGAAAAAGATTTGCTTTTTCTTTTCTTTTTCTAACTGTTTCCCTCTCAGACATTATATGCAGGAAGCTGCGAAAAGGCACAGTGTGTGAATTATCTTGAAAAGAGGCTGTCGTCTTAGGTTTATGGAAATGGAATAAATCTCCAGCTTAAACAGAACTAGAATGATGACTTCCTTTATATTCTTTCAGCATAGCCTTAAGAGCAAACACAAATCATCTGGGTGATATTTCAAAATCAAACTGAAATACAGGGGTATATGTTTCAGTCATTATATAGTTGAGAGGCTTGTACTGTTCTTTGAAAATATGATTAACCAGGTTCAACAAGTGAGCAAAAAGCCAGTTAAATAAATACCAGTTTCCCTCCCAGTAATACTTCCTCAGCCAGACCATCACAGCAGGTATTGGAATTGCTATTTTCACACCTCCAAGGATTGAGGTGACCACAACTGAGCAGTGCAGGCACAGCAAACAGGGTGCCAGAATTCAGGAGCTGGCAGCTACTAAAGATGCCCCTTTCTCCCAGGGAACACTACATGAGGCACTTCACAGAGCAAACAGCACGCAAGCTGCAGGAACCACATTTTATTGGTGTCTGTGACAGAACTACACAGTTCTGTCAATCCAGTCAGGATTGCACCCAGGAAACCCCTGTGCGTGGGTTTTTGTGACAGAGCACATCTGTCCTACAAAGAACTACCCTTTAACAGGTCCCAGTCCTTAAAGGAACTAAAAACCTTCCTAAGAGGCTGAGTACTGAGCCAGTGGCAGCACTGAGCATCACTGTGTTGTGCTGTTTTTCCAGAAAAAAAAAACAACCTACTGCAGTTTAGTGAGCACAAAAACTACAGAACAAGTCTTTGGTTGCACTATTGCTATTAGGAACACGTCTGGATCTTTAGGAAACTAAAAAGCTGTCAGTTGCAAAGACACACAGAATGTCTGGCAGCCAGTGATGCCTCCCTGTCCCCCAGGGACAGCACAGTCTCTGGACAGGCATCCTGTCAGGAAACATTCCAGCAAGCAGGAGACAACACAAATTTCCTCCCTGATGTCCCTTTTGTTGTCATACAAGCATAACTTTTGGTCCCTGCAAAGTTGGAGTTGCTTCAAAATAAACACAAATAATATATCTGTTGTGAATATAAAAGAACTGACAAATATCTGCTCAATGAGCCACATCCAGCAGTTCATAATTCCATATTAAGAGATGAAACCCACTTATCTCAAAGTACTGTTTCGTAGCATGATCTCCTTCTGATAAAGGTATAACCAAAAGTCCCCTGATAAACTCAAAAGCTGCACCACCTCAAGGTATCCTACAGTAGTGGGATTGTACATACAGCACCAACTCTTAAAAATGCCATTTAAAAAATATTTTCAAGAGAACACTTCCTGCCACTTTAAAGATTACACATGGAAGCCTCTGCTCCGGTGATTTCCCATGCACAGAGAATTTACATTGCTGGAGGTGATTTCCACTTTGAAGAACTTTTAAATCACAGAGGAGCTGTCCCTGACAAAGATTTTTACATCTTTGGGTAACTGCTTTCCCTTTGAGAGTTTTCTTGTTATTGTGTAATTCCCCTTTTGAAGATTTGCGTATTGATGAAGAAGTGCCTTTGAAGATTTTCACATTGCTGGGATGGGAGCAGCCCTTTGACAAAGCTCCCGTCTGGCAGATCTACCTCCAGAACAGTGAATCAACAGGGTATTACCCTCCTCAAAAACAGCTTCATTTTGTCTTAATTCAGCGAGATAACCATTCTTTCTTAATGCACATAAACCTCTCACTTTGTAAAGCTATGGGAAGAGAGACAGCAAAAAATTAAGTTTTTTGTCTCTGGAAGTTCTAACAAGAATTACCAAACAGGAAACAGAGAGCTGAAAAAGTGCTACAAATTTTTCCTTGCCAAACAAGTAACCTCATGTCATAATGCTGGGGGGAGAGGAAATGTCTCCTGTAAGAAGGACACCAGGCCAGGGACCTGGTGATGTTACCTGGGCTGGGAATGGGAGAGTTTGAGCTCAGGTCCTTCAGGACATCAGCACTGAACTGTTACTCACTTGCAAAAGTTTGCCTTACAACGGCCAGGTGTTGGGTATTATTTGTGTTTTGTTTTTTTCCTTTAGACACCTGCATTTTACTCAGCCATAGCAACCCACTCTAACCCACCACGTTTTAGCCTAAATACAACAAAATAATTTAGTAAGCTTGACTTAAAAAGCAAATTACACCCCAAAACCCTATTCACAAGATGTCTCCCATTTCCAATGGAGCCTGAGTGTCCACTAGCACTTCTAACTGGAAGAACAGCCAGAAAAACCTTGTTTTTTCAATATTTCACCTTGTTTTTTCAATATTTCATGATGCAGGTAACATTCTGCACAGGGCAGTTAAATCTTCTGGCTTGTTTTATATGCAGAAAAATAGAACAACAGCTTGTTGCTTTACACAGAACTTGTGTAAAGATTTTTATATACCCTGGTGGAATTCTGGAGTCTTCATTTTAGAAAATGTAACAGAATTCCCAAGAAATTGCAAAATTCATTCTCCCTACAATGTACATATTGCACCAGCCTGAACTTAGTAATGCCTGAAATAAGTCAAAGTTGGCAACAGGAGAATCCTCTGAAGAACCCTCATGTATCTTGATGTCAGGAAAAGCACAGTTGATGTCAGAGTCTCATTTTCAAAGCCTTCTAAAAAACAGTCTGGATGTTTTCATTACCAGAAATTAGATGCTTGCAGCCATTAGCTCTAGTGTGTAATGAGAGCCTGCAAAGTTTATCTGTGCTTCCATATCTCCTAAAGTAGTAAAAAAAAAAATCTGCCACTGTCCTTTTGAGTGGGGAAAAAGAACAAAATCCCACTAATGCAGCAGTGCAGGGGAGAGTCAGCAGTGGAGGGGAAATGGCTTCATTAAGAAAAGGAGGGATTGGAAGAGTTTGCTCTGTTGATTCAGTAGAAAATGAGGATTATGATTTCAGCTGCAGCAAATGTCCTGGGCAGGTTTTTTCATAGTGATTTTCCATAAATCACCACAGTTGTAAGTTAATTGCTATGAAAAATAACACTATTTTCCCCATGTATGGCTGTGAGATCACTTTGTTACTGTAAGCACAAGCTTGGCTGTCAGGAATAGTTTCCTGAAAGTCTCTAAAAGCTCCCCATTGCAAGACAAAAGAAGTCATTCTTATGGAGCAAAGGAGGGCAAAAGAAGGTAGAGAAATGAGCATTAACAATCTCCATTTGTTATCAATAAGCTGTTAATGGTTTGCAGTGATTAATCATGTTAAGTAACTATTGACCAGCCACAAATAAAAATTATTTAATGGCCTGTTGTAGAAAGCTCTAAGTAGATATTTCATCTGTTCTCATAAGTTTCCTTGGGTTTATCCAATATATTTGACCTTTAAGCTTAAAATCTGTACTTTTTAGTACTATCTCCCCAAGTGTATATCAATTAACGTAACTATCATTACCTGAAGATCCCACCCCATCACAACCTTGAAACTGTCTCTTTGAACAGATGTGAAGTTTCAGACTTTGTCCCTCCAGCACCTTGAACTTCCAGCTTCCACCATTTCTCATCCAGATATTTCCACATATTTCAAACTGAAACACCATATAACATTAGTTTTAATTGGTTTCCCACCACAGGTAAGATCATTACTTAATTTCTAACAAAGACAATTGAGCTAATAATAAAGCCTCAAAACAAGATAGAGCACAACAAGAACTGGAAATGTCCCACAGAACTCCAGTTTCTCTTACTTGGATCCCATCAAGTCAGTCAGAAGCAGATTTCTGGTTTCTAACCAAATGTCCCTTCTCCAAGTAAAAAAGAAAAAAAAACCCCAACTTTAAAATATATGTTATGTTTTATGCTTTAAGTTCAGGCACATTTCCCCAGTGGGGGCTTTCCTGGGCAAGCTGAGGTTCTGGTGCAGCTCTATAGGCCATAGAACAAAGCTTCCCAAAAAGCAGGGAAGCTGCCTTCAACACGTCCTGACAATTCCTGTGCAAAGAGGGAGGTAAAAACACCCAACCAGACAAAAAAAATAAAATAATCAAACACACACACAAAATGAAGAGGTGTCATTCAACCAATTTATACTCTACCTATTTCAGAGGAAGAAGAAAAGCACTCTACTTGCTCCCCCAAAAAAACCTAAACACTCCTTTTCCTCACTCCCCAAATCCAAACAATCACCTCTTGTGCTATATCTTACGTAAATCATTGTTCATAGCAGCTATCCCTCACTTCAGACCAAACCAATCCTTCCAAAAATAGCTCTTCTCTAAACTTCACTTGCATCACATATAACATGCTGACCTCTAAGGCCAGTAAGCACATCTCATCTCCCTAGAGATAAAGCACTACAGATACTTCCAGCATTAAATACTAGAGCCTTAGAAATGTGCTAGTTTATGCTTTAAACATTAGTTCAGTGTTTCAATTGCAATAATTGCAACAGCTTCCAAGGTGATGCCCCCTCAGAGAGGAGCAGAATGAGATCTTACAGCTCTTCATTGCTATTAGTCACCTTCAAGGCAGAAAGCACCACTCATGTGAATGCCAGAGCCTGAAATATGGGAACCTGAGCTTCCCTCACTCAGCAAGCTTTGCAAATGGTACACATGTTTAAGATTTACCAGTTCTCTGGATCCAAAATAAACATGGTACTTTTAAAACATGAGTTATGGTTTAAAGCTCCCAGGGGCTGTGACTGCTCTTAGGTGTTACCAGAACTTATAGGTTGCTTCACAATTAACAATAAATGTGCAAATACTGGGACAGATTTCAACTTTCCACAAAGGATGGACATTCTTCAGGACAATGGGAAGGAACCTAATGCATCACTACGGGTTGGGGGCTGGAAAGCAGCCAAGCAGAAAAGGCCCTGGGGGTGCTGGTCAACAGCAGCTGAACATGAACCAGGTGTGCCCAGGTGGGCAAAAAGGCCAAAGACACCAGGCTTGCATCAAAAGTAGTGTGACAGCAGGACCAGGGCAGTGTTTTTATCCCTGTGTTGGCCCTGTTGAGGTCCCTCAAGGGCTGTGCCCAGTTCTGAGCCCTCATGGCAAGAGAGACACTGAGGGGCTGGAGTGTGTGCAGGGAAGGGAACACAGCTGGGAAGGGGCTGGAGCAGCAGGAGCAGCTGAGGGAGCTGGGGGGGCTCAGCCTGGAGAAAAGGAGGCTCAGGGGGGACCTTCTGGCTCTGCAACCCCGACAGGAGGAGGGAGCCGGGGTGGGGGGGGGGGGGGGGGGGTGGTCGGGCTCTGCTCCCAGGGAACAAGGGACAGGAGGAGAGGGAACGGCCTCCAGCTGTGCCAGGGGAGGGGCAGGTTGGACATGAGGAGGAATTTCTCCCTGGAAAAGGTGGTCAGACACTGGCACAGCTGCCCAGAGCAGTGGTGGAGTCCCTACCCCTGGTGGTATTTAAAAGATATGTGGATGTGGCACTTGGGGACATAGCTTAGTGGTGGCCTTGGCAGTAATGGCTTAATGTGTGTGTTAATTAAGACTCAGTGATCTAAAAGTCCTTTTCCAACCCAAACAATTCTATGATTCCCAAAAAAATGTCCTCGCTGCCTCTGTATCCCTGCTACAGGCAGCCTGCACAGACTATTCCTGCTGACAGTCTCATCATCTGCACAAAGAGAAAGGAAGCAGCTGGATTGAGCTGTATTGTGGATGAGCAGTACAACAACCCCTCTCACTTCTCACTCACATCCCATCAGGTCATCCATACTGTAGATATCTATTTTCTTTCTAAGTTATAACTTTATGATGCCCCTGATACTTTCAAACATGTTTGCATACACTTGTATGACAGGAGATGTAGTAGATGCATCAGTTCTGTGTTTTGGGTTAGGTATTGTCACAGACAATCTTTCAAATGAATGAAACCTGGAAACAGTTTTATGATTTGTTATCCTAGATATGCCTGGAAATGTTGTCATGACTCTCATAGCTTTCCTCCAATATTCAGCATTGTTTTGACAGAACCAAAACTTCACGTGCATTTTTCTTAGTTTTGAATGAAACATTTGCCAGGAATGCTTTTTAGGGTCACAGTGGAACTTACACAGAGATCCACAACTGAGCAACATTACAGGTAAAGTGCTCCACTGTGGGAAACAAAAAATTTCTCAGGTTTTTTTCTATTCTGGAAAAAACAACTGAACTGAGAGTACACAACATCCTATATTGTAAATGTAGATATATGGCTACAAAATCTTGACAAGTTTGTAGGTATGTTCAACACAAACACATTTTTCATGAAATTAAAATATGTTTTGGCTCTTTTATTTCATTAAAGAAACCCAAACAAACTGCACAAAAAGCTTCAGTTCCAACAAATGCTCCAACCAGCAACCGAAATCAGCATTGCAAGGCCTGGCCCTTAGCTCATGTTTAAAAAAAATTCCTTTGGTATAAATACATATTTCATTATTTTCATCTTGCTTCCTTATCCTTTTGAAAATATAAGGAGGTATTTACATACCCACCTCCTCTCCACACAATTACATATCAGGATGGCAGAAAATTCCTGGTTTACTCACTATTTGCCTTTTACAGAGTTTACAAACCAGTAAGAAATGAAAATATTTGAAGCTAAATTAGTTTTGTGCTGACAACTCATATAAATTATCAGACTTCAATTTGAGTTTGTTTGGGTGATGGAGAATGGCACCTAACCTTTCAGCTCTGCTATTCCAAGACAGAATCATTCTGAAAATACAGCCAGAGCAATGAATTGCCTCTCACACTGAGAAGCAGGTGACTTGCATTGCTTGGGACTGAGGCACAGCCTAACAAACTATTACAGAATGGTATCTTTGATTTTAAATTAAATGTCAAGCATAGTTATACAGCGGTGAAGTACCTTCAGCTGTCTGGCAAAAGTGCAACATATTGCATGCAAAACGTAAGGAGATAAGATAGAAAAACCCAGCCAACCAGAAAGCCTGGGCTGCAGAAGGAATGAGCCCAGAATAGAGACAGACAAGCCTGGAGACTCCAATTTACTTCACTGCCTGGCTGTCACACTCCAGTCGGATTCCAGGGAGCTGCACAGGCACAGGACGGAGAGAGGGCACCAGTTCAGGGGGGTTTGCATGGGAAAGATTTCTGAATGCAAGGAAGAACCTTCAAATTTATGTTACTGAACAAATAATTAAAAACAAGCTAACGGGAAAGTTAATTTGCAGGCAATTCAATTTTCCCCAATCTGTTCCAACACCTAAAAGTTTTTGTGGGATGAGATGCATTTATCATAAGGCAAGAAAAGTCACAAGTGTCCTTGTCTACAGGCATGAACACCATCTTTAGCAGCCCAAAAATATATTATATGACCTCAGGAAGTCACTGGGAGACCATGCATGATGCCACTGAGGTGGCTCAGTGCTGAAATCCCACGTGATATTGTGATAGTTTCAGTCTAGGCCTTCCTGGAGTAATTGTATATTTGTAATATATGTAATATATATATATATATTGTATAGCTTTGCTATTCCATTTTTTTCTTTCTTTTGGGAGGTTTTCTGCTGTAGTCTGTGGGGTTTGGCAGGAAGACAACTACAGCCGGCTGCAGACATCAGACTGTCCTGGATGCCTGTTCCCACGTGTCACTTGTGGGGCTCCTCTGTGAGGAGGCAATGAGGTGACTCTGTGTCAGACACTGCCAGTTCCATAACAGCCCCACCACACGTCAGTAAAACACCAAACAGCAGCAAGGAAGAAAACCAAGAAACTATCCTGGAAACACACACAAAAAAAGAAAATGTAGAAAGACATATCCAACAGACAGAAGACACATTTTACAGAATGGTCTGGGTTGGAAGAATTTTAGAGATCATCTCATTCCACCCCCTGCCCTGGGCAGGGACACCTTCCACTAGCCCAGGTTGCTCCAAGCCCCGTCCAACCTGGCCTTGGACACTTCCAGCGATGGGGCAGCCACAGCTTCTCTGGGCAACCTGGGCCAGGGCCTCCCCACCCTCACAGCCAAGAATTCCTTCCCCATATCCCATCTATCCCTGCCCTCTGTCCGTGGGAAGCCATTCCCCCTGTCCTGTCACCCCAGCCCTTGTCAATAGTCTCTCTCCATCTTTCCTGTAGCCCCTTCAGGCCCTGCAAGGCCACAGTCAGGTCACCCCAAAGCTTCTCCTCTCCAGGCTGAACAATCCCAACTCCCTCAGCCTTGCAGGCTTCAGGAGAGCCATGTTATTCACTAGATAGAAAACAGATTTTATACACAAGACTACAAGCTGGACAAAGCTGGACTCCAGGGAGTGGCAATACAGCACCTTGTTACCAGTCCCTGTGTCTTGTCACCAATCACCACCAAAACCCTGGTCTTTATGTCATGACTGAAAACTCTGCTTCAGATTCCACCAGTGCACAGGGGAACAGGTGCATTTTGGTTGCATTATGGCATTTAGACTTTCCACCCTTTTTAAATTCCTGCTAAAAGTATGTGCCATAAAGTGATCAGGAGCTTTAGACAATCAATATTCCATTCCTGTGATGGTCTCGCTCTAAAATTTGTGCTCTCTGAAGTTGTCACATGAAACATTTTATACAAAGATAAGTCATAATATAAAGCAATACTACAAAAAATTTAAAAACTTGAGGTGTTCTCCAGTCCTGTGTCAGTGGGTGAAATGGAGGATTTAATCAGCCTACAAATAAAAATGCGGTCGTGACTGATCGACAGATTTCATAGTCTCAGGAGTCAGAGCAGTTTAAATTGTGAAGCATATGGCTTTTATAGCTTCAGTTAATTTGGGCCTTTTTACTATGAAAACATTTTAAACACCTGTCATTTTTAACTTATGAAGTTATTATCAGGCTCAGCTAACAACAGAATATCGCATATTACTGAAGTAATTAGTAACCAATTTTCTCAAAAGGCTGAATTTTTTAAGAACATGACAATAAGTCCTTTCATCTTCATAAGCTCTTTCAGGATCCAATATCGACAATTCCATTTCCAACAGTCACAGATGAAAACCTGCTGCAATCTCACCTTTGCCTGACAAATCACTGCTAATGCCATGAGAATGCTCATTCAGATGCTGATCTGTTGCTTATTCAACCACTATAGTTTCTGATTGGAGTCAAGTAGTTATGAATATTTTTATCCTCAAGCTTGATATCCATTTTCTGAAGGAAAGCTATTAACAAAGCTAATAACTCTGAGAACTCTCATTCCACTCAACAGCAAACTGAGAAACACGTTGCACTGCTCATCCTCCCTTCAGTGGGCAGAGTTTCCTGTTCACATCATATGATGACTTCATTACTATCACTCCTGATCTCTTCACCTTCAGCAAGACAGTTTGACTGTGTTACAGATATTTGAGCAGTAGATTTGCCTCACTGTGCTTGATGGAATCGGGGCTTACATTTGTAGCCATAAATTATGGCCCATGTAATTTTACTATATAACATACTACTGTTGTGTCATTGTAGGAACTGCACAAATTACATCTATAAAAGTATATTTCTGGCCCTTATAAAACATTTTAGAGCTACTATCACAAGTCTTAATTTTTCAGAAAATGCTCAAATCGGAAACTTTTCTGCAAACACCCCCTGCAATTGCCAAACCAGAAGGAACAACGCTGAGCTTCAGTGAGGTTTGGATGCATCATGGTGCAGCCACCTGGACAGCATGGAGACATTCCAGGTAATCTTTGGAGACAAGGATAAAAGTAATATGATATTCAATGTAAATAACATGGAAGGAAGTCACTTTACCCAAGACTGAAAAGAGAGCTGAAGTCAACAGCATGTTCCTACTCACCAGAAGGTTTCTCTTCCCACTGTACACCAAGGAGAACAAGCTTGGAATAGATCCCAAACACTTTCTGAGAACCGTTTAACTGAGTAACTACTTCTGACAAAATGGGACCATATAATTGATGATTTAGAGATAAGAGCAACACTAATTACAGACATTTGTACCTGCTGTCTATATCTGAAAGCATTATTTTAATGTAGTAAAAGTATTAAAATCAAGCCAATGCATATGAAAGTCAACCCGTGTTTATTCTTAAATACTGCAAGGCAATCCTTCTGAGGGTCTTCTAATAACACACCATATTCTTCCTCTTGCCTGTAGGAAAACTTTGGCCATCAGGTAACAGCAGGAGGTCAGTCTGAAGGGAACACAAAGCACTGGATAAATATTGCAGGATCAATACTCTTTCAAATCATTATTGAAGCAATCAGGATATATTTAATGAAAGAAATTCATCCAGCCCCTTCAGGCAGGCTGTTTGCTTCAAGAGGGAAGGAAATGATCAATTGTAAAAGAATATTAAATCAATTCTCCACTGCTAAACAGGGGAAGCTGCACTGTTGGACTGGGTGTTTTTTTCAGGCTAATAATAAATTTGCTACTGGAGGATGCTAAAAACTAGTTATTCCAAAATATGTTTGTAAGGATTCCTAGTCATAGAGTCACAGAATGGCCTGGGTTGGAAGGACCTTAAAGCCCATCTCAGTTCCATCCCTATGGGCAGGGACACCTTCCACCAGCCCAGGTTGCCCCAAGTCCCATCCAACCTGGCCTTGGACACTTCCAGGGGTGGGGCAGCCACAGCTTCTCTGGGCAACCTGGGCCAGGGCCTCACCACCCTCACAGCCAGGAATCCCTTCCCAATATCCCATCTAACCCTGTCCTCTCTCTGGGGGAAGCCATTCCCCCTGTCCTATCACTCCAGCCCTTGTCCATAGTCTCTCTCCCTCTTTCCTGCAGGTCTCTCCAGGCCCTGCAATCAAGTTCAGGGTCAGGTTTCACACACAGAGTTGTTTCACCCCCGTTACTATTCCTCAGTTTTTAATTCTTCTGTAGTGTCGTTCTTCAGCTGAGCCACTCCTGAACACACCAAGAGGTTACAGAAAGTGTCTCCATTTGCTCATTCTGGCCCCCAAAAGGGGGTTAAAATTTTAACAAACTGCTCTTAAAAACTGAAGTGGTGAAAAAGGCTGCTACATAAATCCAAATTTTCTATCTACTTTAAAAAAAAAAAAAAGGTCAATATAATGATTTTCCTTGAAGCAAACAGAGCCCAACCAGTTAGGGGATAAAGACTTTACCCTTTTTAAGTTAACACCATTCAACTACTATCTCCCTAATAACTTCTGGGTATGGCGCTGACTTCTAGATATATACACTTAATCCTACTTTATGCAGCAGGCTTGGCAGCTGGCATAATTTTGCAGGGAAATGCAGGAAGACACACCGTGGTAAACAAGATCAGTAACTTTTCACTCCTTCCGGGAGCCAGTGACAGGGCACAGTGCACTCAGACATTATTTACATGTCCGGCAAGGACTGAAGCTGTGATGACTCAGCCCCACTGCACAGCCCCAGTGGAATGAACACACATCCTGTTAGTTCAGACTCTGATTATTTGATCTACCAAGAATAAAAAAGTTTTAGAGACTTGAAAATGAGAAATTCCAGCGAATAGCAAAAAACAGTCATTGTTCAAGTCTAAAAATAGCCTAAATGTATAGTAAATTCATTATTTTTTCCTATAAATCTAGAATGAGTTAAAGCTGTTAGTAAAGCTTTTCTGCACTCTCAAGGAAATTTCACTTTTTAAAGCTTTACCCTGAGAGGAGCTCAGTTATTCAGAGCACAGTGCTGATAACACCAAGGTTGTGGTTTGATCCTTGCATGGGCCATCCACTCAAGTGTTGGACTCAACGACCCTTTGGGTCCCTTCCAACTCAGCATATTTTGTGATTCCACGTGCCTGTGTTTGAGATTGCAGTGACAGGTTGGTCCAAGGGGGCAAGAAAGTTGTTTTATTGTAGGAACACGTTCACAAAGGTTCCCCCCACACGTTAAGTAATTGCAAAATCACTTCCCACATGCAAACAAAGAAATTCACAGTATTTATCCTACTCTAAGGATGCCATTTCCAGGCAGAAAGAAGAGAAAGCCTCTTGCCTTAAGAATAGGAAAGTTTTGAAGCAAACACTCTAATTTGTTAAGGTCATACTGGTGTATTGCCCACAGCAGAGGACACAACGCAGAGGCACAAAAGAAAAAAAGGAAGGAGAGATGCGACAGTGAAATGAAGTGAGGATGTAATTATTCCAGTATCTTTTGTTTAATGTTCTTCAAGATTAAGACCATAGTGGGAAGAAACTGGTGTTTAAAGGCTTTTTCCTAAAGAAACCCCCTTTTAGGAACTTGATAACAGCTCAAAAATGCGCTTACAGGTTTTAGAGCTCGATTGCTTATATGCTGGGACATCAAACATTCCAAAGTCACTACTATTGACAAAGTAAATTTTTAAGTTATTTTATTATTGACCCATTGGTCAATTAAAACACCTTTACTCTGCATTTTCTGCATGAAAATAAAAGCCACTTGAGAACCATAGGTGTTTGGAAGCAAACAATTAGTAACAGCAAACTACTAAAATATCTGCAACCAAGTCTTGTTTCAAATTAAAAAGTTCTTAATGAGGCAGCTTTGAAGTTTTTGGGTTTGGTTTTTGTTTTAGTTTGATTATAAGAATACTTTTCCTCTTTCTAGTGCTGTCCTGCCCACCATCACACCACCAGGCCAGACCACACTTCTATTGAGCAGGTTAAGTTACTGTGAGGGCTAATTACAATTTTCCAGCTGAAAATAGGTGTATTCTGCTTTCAGTAGGCAGTTGGCATTTCATTCTTTAGGGATGACATATCATTACAGTGTTACATCGAAAGGTTAAAATCCTTGCACACCACTGGAAATATTAAGTAGTGTATTGAAAAGCCACTGTCATTATTTATAATGGCTTTCCCAGCTGCAGAGGGTGGTGGATGGCACAAATTAAATGTTTGCTTGAGAGAAAACCTTCTGTAATAATAACAAAGTAAACAACAAACTAGAGATGGTTAGCCAAGAATTAATTGAAGTGTGACCAGAAATGAGCCTGGAAGGCACAAACTCCTTTACTCAGAAGCCATTCTACGGAATATCTACAAGACCAAGTTGGGAATTTCTCATTTCTGAGCAGTCCATGGAAAAAACATTTCATGCCATGTAAGCAAGCTGTATTCTATCAGCTCTGCACCTTTCTTTTCTTAGGGGTGCAAATTTAATTGCCTCATTTGCAGTCATTTGTAGCTTTGTCCTTCACAGGCTGCTGTGAAAGGAATATGAGAACTGTTCTTACATCTGACACATAAACACAGACCCTGCTGCAGGAACAGGCCAAGAGAAAAGGGTCCAAGGAAGTGCAACTTCTGGGAGCCAACAGCACGGGCTGCTCTGGTCAAGGGAAGGCAGGACAGAGTCACTGCGGGCTGAGAGACTACAAAATGCAACAAACACCACAGAAAACAACACACAGTGACCGAGGGCTGCACTGGAGCTGGGGATGCTACAGCAGGGACACTACAGCAACAAAACCCTACCCTAGAAATCAGGAGCAAACATCATCTCATCTTCATTCCCAAAAGAGACTCTAAATGGACCCATCCTCAAAGAGTTTCACACTGATGGATACAAAAAAACCCCAAAACCCAAGGGAAACAAACCCCTAAATTCTTGTCTGTTGTCCTCTAGTTCTTTATGTCTGTCATTGGAAATGGAAGATAATAATGATCTGGAGAATCTTAAGACACTGAAAAGGAAATACAACTCCGATTGGACTGAACTTCAGCATCTGTTACTTCCATAGAGAGAAAAACTACTTTAAATATCTCTCCATCTCTAACAAACATTCAAGGCATAATTTATTTGGTAATTGTTCCCCTATATGAGGGATGCAGTCTTAAAACTGGTATTTAAAACAAACCAAACATGACCAACAACAATCTCCCCACATCAAATAAGATGAAAAAACAGTAATGTGGAGGGTATGGAAAAAGTTTTAATTGTTTCCCTTAACATTCTGTTCTAATGTATCTTTTTCTTATTAACTGCTCAACATTTAAGTATCCTTAAAGTGCTACAAAATAAGAGTGTTCCATTTTAGCAACAGGCTCTTTAGACACTGGAAAATCGCACATGTTCCAGGGAAACCTCAAGTGTGTTTTGACACACCCTGAGCAGATAAAGTGATTCTACCACTTGTTTACAGAACAAGTGACAATATTATTTCAAAGTTCTAGAGGAAGTGATAGACAACTGGTAGCCTTCAGGAAGCTCCCAGACTTGCAAGTGCTGCAGCATTTTGGCACCACACTCCAAGCTGTGGACAAGGCTGTCACCTCCCTGATGGCTCTGAGCCACTCCAGTCACAAATCAGACCTTCCAGCACTGCTCTGACATATAGATACTTCCATAATTTGAGATATTTTACCTTTTTTAGTACCATCTTTACTCTTAAATCAGATATATTGTGATTTTTCTATGCTCTGTTTAGTGCTACACCAGTGTGGCAGGAAGGTTGTGCTTGTTCATTCACCAGGCAGGTGGTTTGAAACTGTGGTTGACACCACAAAGACCATGGAACTCATTGGAGAAAATTAACTCTTGGATTTCAGGCTCACTTTGGGGTTGGGGAGTGTGAGGAGCTTGAAAGGGAAAAAAAAAAAAAAAACCACAACAAAATTTTTGAGCTTTGAAATTCATTTACACAACCCAATAGCTCAGAATTTGAACAATGAAATAAAGTATTTTAAATATTTCTTTTTCAAAGTGCAAAGGGAAAGAGAAAAGAGCTGGAGCCCCACGGGAAGGCCTCCAAGTCAGATATAAGAAGCTGCTATTGAGAAAAAAAGTAGTACTGCTATACTGTTGTAAAGTATAATAAATTGTTTACTTCTTGAGAGATCTGGGGAGCATTTGATAGAGCTGCAACAGCAATGCAATGGACTCAGGACATTTTTGAGAATTCAGCTGCAATCGAGGCCCTCAATTCCACAAATATAAAAGCAACCCAAACCTCCACACAGCAGGTCTCTCTCACCTGGAGCACATGTGAAGCATGAGGACTTCTGAGCTCAGCTGGAAAAATGTGAGTTCACAGAGTTTCTTTACTCTAAAGAGGGCAAATATTTTTTTTTTTTTGGATTCCTTGAGATGAGCCATTTTTGTCTCACTCTGTTCATTGAGAAAGACAGCAATTTAAAACAAACATTCGAGCACATTTCCTTTGCCCCCCTGACACGGGAGAGAAGATGGCATTTGTTTTTCAGAAAGTTCACAGATACACTTGATTATATTTTTCATAATTCTAAATTTCTTTTGTTTAAACAAAGTAAAATTGAATTCTTCCCAGACTTCCTCATGTGTAAACCCACTGGCACACTAAGAACAAGAATTGGGACAGGACTCACTCCTTTGAGTGGGACATCTTTTCCTATTTGTGAGCCATGTATATCTTTAGATCTCACAGACAGCAGTGGATTTTCCAAGGACTTTATTGGAGCACCTAAACCAAACTGGACAGAATTTAAAATGCTCAGCAATCAACAGTTCTTGTTTACAATCCTCCACAATTAATGAGCCTGGAGACATTATGAAAATATTTTGAAAATTTCTGGATCCTTGTGCTGGGATCATTCTTTGTTCTTTCAGTTCTTTGGCATCTGAGCTGTCTCTTAGTGCTGGTTTCTCCTTAGAAGCTTTTGTCATGAAACTTCTGTCAGCTTGGAGTCATCTGTGAGCCAAGGAAGAGCAATTCAGGTTCACATATTGCAATTTTGTCACGTCTTGATATTCTTTCACTTTTCAGTACATCCCTGACACTTCACAGATATTCACTGGCTTCTGCCCAGAATCAGCTTGTGGACCCACCATGAAGCTGAAAAGCTGATGTATTCAGTAGACCATGACTGGTGTCACTACCCTCAGGCAGGAAACATGGAAAAAGAAATTAAGTCTTGTTGTGGTTGTGGTTTTGTTTTACAAGAAGAATGTTTCAGCTGAGCTCAGACATTGATTGGAGCAACACAAGAGATTATGAGAAACAGGACAAGACCAGGATAAAAGGCTTTGAGATATTAACAATCTCTCCCTCAGCCTTTATGAGACACCTGAGCCTCCAACTACAGCTGTATTTACATCTTCCCTTCCTTCCTTTGCTGCCCACATACTCTACGTGCTCAGGAGTGTACCCAGCTCTACACTGACTTCTCCCAAAGCCTTTAGGGGACACAGCAATGAAAGGAAAAGAACTGAAGTTCATAAATTGAAAAATAATGTAAATGTAAATGAAACCAATTAGGAAATACAATGGATAAAAAGAATTTCAGAGCTGAAAGGACATATTTGCTCATAAAAAGTTTCGAAGCTGTGGCAGGACATGGTGTGTCAAATGATGAGGTGGGGAAGAGGACAGGTTTTCTGTAGGTTGTAACAAACAGATTTCAAAACATTACCAATCAGCTACACATACTCCTGAGACACATTCATCAGGTTGAATTTAGACATGTCATGTAGATGGTATTCAAATGACCTTTCTCTTCAAAGCATCCTTTAAGGCAACAAGATAAAAAATTGTTGATTTTTTTAAATCACTATTAGGTGCCACATGCAAAAGCAACAAAATCACAGCCAAATGATATTTAAAATATTCTGTTTTAATCACACAAATTAAGAAAATATTTGCAGCCATCAGTAGAGAATTTAATCTGAAAATACTTTAGATGTTTTTTTTCTTCTACCTCTAAAGAAGCTATTGCATGCCAAGGAATTCTTTGCTTCAACATTTCTTAACAGTTAAAAGCAGTTGAGGAAATAAAAGTTTATAAAAGCAATTTTAAAATTTTCAGAAAGTAATTTTCAAGCAGTGACTAAAAGGGTATAGAAGAGTGATTTTTAAAAAATATTCTTTTCTCTCAACTTGTCTGTCATTCTATGAGGAAGAGGGGGAAAAGTGTAAAGCCAAAAATCAAAAGCATTAACTATCAAATGCAGAATTCAGCTGATTAAGAACATAAGAAGCCACAATCATTTTCTGAAACCTTTCCATTTCTTGATTTCTTTCATCCTTGGAAGTGAAATCCAGAACTTCTGAGGTTAAAATAATCCTGCCAAAACATCTCGAGCCAACTCTGAGAGCTGCACATGTATGTTTAAGAGCAGAAAGGGCATTGCAGCAGTTCTGGCAAACTGGGACTGCAAAGTGTGTTCAGGCCAAAAATCCCATTGAAATGTGTGCTTGAAGTGTGCAACAGCCAAGGAAAGCCTCAAGTCCCTCACAATTCCTTTCCTGCTGATCCTTTTGCAAGACTTCAATGTATAACACCTTCTTCCCCCTGCACTTGCAGGCATAACATCAGCAGCACAATATGCAGCTTAAGTTAATTTCTATTATTACTATTAAAAAGAAGATCTCAGTGTGTTACCCAACTTCAGCTATAAATTTTACCTGCTTTGTGAAGAAAGTAATATTGTTTGATATCTTTTCTATTCTTTACTGATCAAGAATGCATAGATCAAAGCTGGTTTATAATTATTTTCTGAAAATCACAGCACTCAAGGGAAGAGTCACTAAAGATCCCAAATCTCCCGAGTCAGCATTCAGTCTGCCACACTTGGACATCCCAGAGGAGGAATTACACATTTTAATATTCTTTTTCTTGCTGTGCAAAGAGCTCTTCTTCAGGATTTATAACCTGAACACAGCTTGCTATACACTGGTTTGACCATGGAACTAGTGCACTTCCCACATCGATCCCAGCTGTGTCCAGGGTGGAGCTACAGCTTGTGCACAGCCATTTTCCTCTGGTTCTGCAGCTTCCAGAAACATTACATGTGACAAACAGCTCACCACGTGTTCCACATTCCTTTATCTGTTAAAGGCACTGTTTTGGAGCAGATACAACAATTTACAATGGGAAGCACTTATGCAAACGTTCTCCTGTGGCTACATCAGTGGCCAGAAACAGTAAGAAAATCCCAGCAGAGTGAAGATGGTTGAGCACCCAATACCAAACATCACCTGTAGCTCAGATTCTCCCCCCAGTGTATTCCTGCCTGTATTCAGAGATCGCTGTGCAATTTGGAAACACCCCAAGAAGGAAATTCATTTCAGTAGGTGGCTCTGGAGGAGTTCAGCACTAGAACTCAGTAGCAGCAAAGCCAGGTCAGGGAGGGGCAGGGACACAAAGGGGGAGGTTCCTTCATCCCTCCCCTGGGGATCACATGTGATCACATGTGCTTCCCAGAGACAGCTACAGTGAAGTGCTGACAGGTCCTGGGGATGGACACCTCCAGTCATGGAGTGGTTTGGCTTGGAAGGACCTTAAAACTCATTTCATTCCACCCCCTGCCATGGGCAGGGACACCTTCCACTAGCCCAGGTTGCTCCAAGCCCCGTCCAACCTGGCCTTGGACACTTCCAGGGATCCAGGGGCAGCCACAGCTTCTCTGGGCAGCCTGTGCCAGGGCGTCCCCACCCTCACAGGGAACAATTTCTTCCCAGTATCCCATCTAACCCTGCCCTTTGGCAGTTGAAATCATTCCCACTTGTCCTGCCCACTGATGTGACACCAGGAAAAAGCTGAATGTTTTTTCCCCTAGAAGAGAAAAAATACAATCTTTTTCAGATAAAACACTGTAAATTACATTTCCTGATGTGCAGACAAACCAGTGCTTTGACAATCATTATGTTTCACACTTTCAGAAAGTCTCAGATCTCTTTAGGTATTGCAGTTCATTTTGGGGGAAGACTGCTCTATGTGACATGCAATGTCGTGCTGAAGGTTTGGCTGTGTCTGTGGAAAATCTGACCTTCTTTAGGCTATCTAATCTTCATAAAGACTGCACAAGAGACTATTTCCACTTTGTCAAGGGAACTCAACTCCCTGGTTTACCCTTACAGTGGAAAAATCCAGTTTAAAAACCAGTAAAATATTTATTATATACACTGTACAAAAAAAAATTATAATAGAAAATATTAAGCATTTATTAGCCTTCATTTTACATATTTAAAGCTATTTCATCAAAAAGTTTGGTAAAAACTAAAGCCGAGTATTATAATAGATTGAAAATATATTTGCACTTATTTTCCCAGAAATTTTCCAAATAAAATTCTTGATTTCAAGATAATTGTGTCTTTGCTGTGGTTTAGAAGTAAATGGAATATCACCAACAGTGGGTCAAGAGAGAGTTTAACAAAAAAAACCCATAAACCAAACACAGTGGGTATGATGGCAGAAGAGCAAAACCACAAAATTGGTTTTAATCCAGACTTAATTTGAAAATTGGTTTTGATCAAAAGTTATTTTTAATTTCTCCTCACTAAACACAAGGCAAGATTTCCAGTTTTTAATAAATATGTGTTTCAACTTGAAAATATTATAAAAATGGTATCAAAATTATACTAAAACATAATTAATTTTGATAAACCCACAAAATATAACATTTTCAAATAAAGTCTCACTTAAATATTTACATAAATTATGAAATATGTCTCTTTTGACACTTGTTTTGGTCAGAATAAAAACTTAACCTTCATCCTTCTTTTGAAGGATTTTCCACATTTTATGGACCATAATCAAATGTTCCATTAACATTCATTAAAATGTGTATGTTTTGGTCAAGTGGCTTTTCTTCCAAATAAAATTCAGTATAATTTCTAAACAAGATCAAGTTCCAGTGTTGGCACAACCACCCACTAATTCCCACCCACCCTGTGTTCCTACAACAAAGATTATGGAGAGCTGAAATAAAAAAAAAAGTAACCAGGAAGGAGAAGAATCTGGTTTTCCCTGATAAAGAAAGACTACAACGAAAATTTATGGTAAGCTATTAAAAAAAATGTTATGCAGGATACTATAAAAAGCTCAGTGAGGGTCACTGCTTTTCATTCCTGTAACAACAGCCATCTATTTTCTGCACATGAATATATTTAAGATACTATTTTAAGAAGATTAGAAGAGGTAATGGGAGGAAGTAGCTCAACAGTTTATCAACAATTGAAAAAAAGAAAGGTGTGTAAAAGGTATCATGAGGGAAATAGAAACAACCCTGTCCTGGGAGCACCAGGCCCAGCATGGCCGGCCGGGCCAGGGAGGGGATTGTCCCGCTCTGCTCTGCCCTGGGGAGGCCTCACCTCGACATTGGGGCAGTTTGGGGGGACACAATGGAGGGAAGGGATGGAACCATTGGAGGGTGTCCAAAGGAGGGACACGGAGATGGGGAAGGGCCTTGATTTGAAGGTGTGTGAGGACACTGAGGGCACTTGGTGTGTTCAGCTGGAGCAGAGGAGACTGAGGGGAGACCTCAGTGCAGTTCCAATTCCTGGGCAGGGGCAGAGGAGGGGCAGGGACTGAGCTCTGCTCTGGGGGGACCAGGGACAGCAGCCAGGGAATGGCTGGAGCTGTGTCAGGGCAGGCTCAGGTTGGATCTCAGCCAAAGGTTCTTCCCCCAGAGGCTGGTTGGGCACTGCCCAGGCTCCCCAGGGCAGTGGGCACAGCCCCAAGGCTGCCAGAGCTCCAGGAGGGTTTGGATGATCCTCTGGGGCACAGGGGGTGACTCTGGGGATGGGCCTGTGCAGGGCCAGGAGTTGGACTGGATGATCCTTGTGAGTCCCTTCCAACTCAGTCCACTTTGTGATTCTAAGTAAAACTGGATGTGTGCTTATGCAAAAGCCCCCCTCAGGCTTCAAAGCAGGCATGGTTTTACACACCTTTCTGTGGGGTAAAATGACTCAGTGTCTGAGATCAGCCACTCCAAAGGCTTTAGTTTCTGCCCACAGGAACACAGCCAACAGGACACCCTGGAGTCCTGGCTCTCCCCTCCCACCCATCGCAGTCAGCCTGCAGCACTGTCCCAGGGTCAGGGCTTTACTCCAGCTTATCCACTGCTCACCTCCCCAAACAGCCCTGGACAAGTTTTACAGCCCCAGTAACACACATTTCCAACCACACTACTGGTTTCTATCACCACTTTTTTTCCAAGGGATGTAAAAATGGAAACTTATTCTTTCATTAGCAATATCCAGGTCCCAAAAACTGCCTTTTTGCTTTTAAGCTCCTAGTCCCACTTGTTCGCCAACAGTTCCAAGTATATCTTATATGCAGAAAAACACTGCTAACAGTGTCTAGAAATAAATAAATCATAGCATGCTAAAGCTGAGAAATTCTCCCTAAAATGCAACAGAAATCCCTAGTGGAGGGAATCAAACAGCCTTCGGAGCGTGTCTGCTCATTTCCAACCTCTGCAAGTCATGCCAGCACCACTCCACAGCAGAGTTTTCTCCAGCTACTCAGTTTAACTTCTCTTAATAAATAGGATGTCCTAGAGCACAACATTCTGCAATTCCCAAGGGAAGAATAAAAGGGGGGATGAGAAGAGAAAGAAAAGATCAGTTTCATCCAACACATTCTCTAGGTCTCATAACCTGGTTTTTATTTGCTAAAAATGGAAAGTTGGAGCTGCCTTTGAGACAGTTATAAAAATATAATGTATCAGTTTCCCTGGGCTCTCTTGTTCATTAAAGATTGGGATTTTTTTCCCTTTCCTTTAAGACAACTGCCCCGCTGCAAAGGGCATTAGAAATCAGGATTGTATTTCAGCTGAAGACAGAGCGAGCAAAAAAAGCTTTCCTAATTACATTGCTGATTACTTGAGCAGTCCTCCATTTGACAAAACAATTACACCAAAGAGAGGAGAATGTCTTCATTACACTGAAAAAAGAGAAAGCATGGGTTTTTTCTGCTTTGAAATTTATGGACTATGAGCTAGACATAAACTTCTCCAACTCCAAAAGTCTAGATAAACTGGTATTTTCAGAAAGTTTTTTGTCCTGCACAAATATCTGTGCTACATAATTCATAATTTATGTTCTTTTTAGGTTCTCCTTCACCTACCAGGGACAAACTCACCTCAAACTGGAGCAGTAACACTATAGTCTCTGTTACTGGTTCCACTCCAGTGTATTTCTATTTATATTATGCAGAAGTCAGCAAAAAGTCAATGATCCTGCCACATCTGGCCATGCCAGAGGTGCAACACAGCTCAGTGTGACAGAAACAGTTAAGCAACTTAAAAGGAAAGGAAAAGAAAACCACCATAGCAAGTCCCAGCTGTAAAATCTAACTCCATAAAAAACTGCTGTGCTAACACCAGGCTGGTTGCCATCCAGATAATAAATCATCAGCTTCCCAGCTTCAACCTTCAAAATAATCTCAATATTTGTTCTTTGACCACCCTTTTAAACCCTGTTTTTCAGATGGGTGACTGGGGAAGGTTGGCAGTCAGCCCCTCCCTTTCCTGATGGCAGTGGGAAGCCCCAGCTGATCTCAGTTCCAGGGCTAACTGGGTTCATCTGGTTAGCCAGAACCCCACTCTTGAATTGATCATCCCAGACACTTCCCAGGGTCTGGCTATATTTGGGTATGTTCCCAGGAACTGAGCATGAGTCAAGAACCACAGTCTTTTGAACATTGGAAAATAGGGGAAATAGAGGATCCATCAAGAGGTTAAACAGAAGCAGCAGCTTCACAGAACGTGCTGAGTTGGAAGGGACCCACAAGGATCATCAGTCCAACTCCTGGCCCTGCACAGGCCCAGCCCCAAGAGTCACCCCCTGTGCCCCAGAGGATCATCCAAACCCTCCTGGAGCTCTGGCAGCCTTGGGGCTGTGCCCACTGCCCTGGGGAGCCTGGGCAGTGCCCAACCAGCCTCTGGGGGAAGAACCTTTGGCTGAGATCCAACCTGAGCCTGCCCTGACACAGCTCCAGCCATTCCCTGGCTGCTGTCCCTGGTCCCCCCAGAGCAGAGCTCAGTCCCTGCCCCTCCTCTGCCCCTGCCCAGGCAGTTGGAACTGCAATGAGCTCTCCCCTCAGCCTCTCTGTAGCACAGGACGTGCTTCTCTGCTGCACAGGAACCACTGCCAGTCAGGTACAGTCAGGACTAGGAGAGTTATCTGCTTTCATGGCATATAAGGCTCCTGTGCTTATTCCCAGTCTAGAAGTCCATTTGATCTGTGTCACATAGGGCTGCTCCATAAAAACATGGACACATTTCCTTCTTTACCTCTCCTACCACAGCCACACTCGGAACCACCCACTTGCACTGCCCAGGCACCACAACCCCAGTCCTGCAAACCCACAGCCACCCCACCCCTCCTTGTGGAACCCATTGTTCCTTGGACACCTCATTGCAGCCAACTTGCAATGCCAAGGAAACAAAAAGGAGAGCTCAGATGCTCTGGGTGACCCCCATCAATGAATTCTGACTCAAAACCTTCTCTAGGAACCAGCAGCAGCCACACTTTCAATTAATTACCCACCAAATCATACCAGTCACATTTTTGACTACTATAATCTTTCCACACCAACTCATTTGATTATTTTAAGATTAAAAGCTCAACAATTAGCTGCCATTTAGTGATTTCAATTATTAGTATTTTATGAACAATATGTGAGTAGTGGGACTCAGGAACAATTAAACTTGCTCATTGCAGAGCACCATGAGCTTGTTTACTGTAACTGCTCTAAGTGATCTTTCCCTTCTGCTTTAAAAATAAAAAGACTCATTTACATCACCCCCAATGGTCCAATTTCAGGCACAGTTTTTAAGGCTAACGTTTTGAGGAAGAAAGCACACATTGCACTAGTAGTCCTACAGTTCTGATGATACAAATAACCTGCACATTTTTCTGTTCCAGTGGCATGTTTCCACCCTAATTGCTATCAACAGCACAAATAACAACCTCAACTTCAGCAAAGTACCATTTGGTCTATGTTTATAAGGGAATAAAAAGCTCAAATTCTACTGTCCAGCCCTCTTAAGTAGCTCAAAGCTCAAGTAGCTTAAAGTGAGAATATCTCAAGCTCTACAGCCAAGAAAATTCCTTGAGTTTCTCTCCATTCCCCAGCACCCATTATCCCTGGGCCACCCTCTTAAATACACAGATATAAATGTATGTATACTTAAATAAAATATACGTATATTCACACATCATTACATCGAAGAGCAAGGACAGGCACATTTATTTCTCAATATACAACAACTCCTTGACCAACTTATCTGGAGGCATGCCTCCTTTCACAGACAGACCTCCTTTTTAAGGGAACACCTGAGCCTTGTCCCCCCCAGGTGAGGCTCCTGCTCCAGCAGCTGCTCCCACCCTGCCTTCCTTGGTGAGGCACTGGGGGAAGGGAGCAGGGCCATCATCTCAACAGATTTCACCAGGGCTAAACTCAAAACCTAAGTTACACTCCTCCTGCCAAAACATTCTTATCTAGAAGTCTTCCAATATTGAGAAGATTCACACTGAAAGTTCTCTGTTATCAGCCCAAATTGTGCAAGTCATTCCTTAGTTCTTGTGCAATACTCAGATTTCACAAACCAGCAAAGAACCACGTATGTTCTCTCTCCATGGAATGTTAACTGTTTCTTCTACTTTGATCACAATCAGTGCTCCATCTCTGTATGGATTGAGAGAAAGGGGCAGACACTCCATTCCCTAAAACTAATCTAATTTTAATGAAAAATAAAGTTGCACACATTTATGAGGATAAAAGAAGTATGGCTTGGTAGCCTTGTGGTTACTCTATTCTGTGCAATGTGAAACCTGAGCTTCCAACTATATCATAAACAGCTTGTTTTGTACCCAGTGACAGCCACCATAGGGCACATCCAGGGCTGTATAGCAATCAGGTGTGGTGGAACCCTGCACATGCCTCCCAGCAAGCTGCCCTTCAGCTGCACTCAGCACCATCCTCCTCCTTACACTGATTGCCTGAATTTCTGCACAGCCACAAAGCTTTGGGACATCTTCCCATGGAGATATCCTTCACTGCTGCACTAGGAAAGAGAATTAAATGCAAATGCCCCATTCTCCAGAATAAAGATTGTAACCTGTAGGATTTTACAGAAAATGTGGTAGCAGCACCGTTTTCTGTGATACCATCACTTAATGGTGTGTTGGGGGATTTTTTAAAAGACACATCTCTTCTAAAGAACTGCAGATATCTATTCTTGTCCTATCCTCTGGTGCCTAAATCTCCTTTAGATTCATTTTAAATCTTGCCCAGTTCAGATCTCCATGTTCAGAGCATGGCAAGAATTCAGTGACTCCCCCTGGCCAGTTCTAATCAGCCTGTCTGGATTAAATATTTGCAGTATCTATCTACAGATACCCATGTATTTGGGAAGCAAAAAAACAGTCTCCTGACTTGGAGAGCTTTCTACCAGTAAGGCCAAGAGTTCAGCCAAAACTGTAGATGTCAACATCCATTATTCAGCTCAGTTCTTCCTTGTCAGAAATTGGTGTTAGAGGTCCAGTTGCCACAAAGAGCTGAAATCAGTAGGATGGAATCTGTTCCTTTCCAGAGCACTGAAGTCCAGTTTGTCTGAAACTTCAGGAGAGGCAGATTCTGAAAAAACTGGTAAAAATAAATGCTGACATTTCAGCATATTTAAAAGGACAGATTCTCCAGCCTTCTGTAATTGAGGAACTGTGGAGTTATAACACATTGTGCAATACTGTGGTAAACCCAGGGTAGTAAAATGAGTCTTTAAATCACATCTTGCTTTATGTCCATGTATAAAAATAGCTTTATCACTCCATGTGTATAAAGAAAACTTTATAAAAATGTAAGAAGCACTTCATTTTCTCCTCTGTCTGTGTTAGGATGACATATTACGATGGACATACAAACTGAGAGTGAACATACAGTGGAGATAAGGGCATAGGCATGTTCCTGTCTTTTTCCTGCTCTCCATAGCCTAATCTCACAGATTCTAAAGAGAGATGGGGAACATTAGGGAATGGTTGCAAGGCAGTGCAATTCTTTGTGTACACAGGGACACAACACACCCCTGGTGTGCTTATAATACATCGCATTAACTACAACAGAGATGGACACAGAGAACATATTGTGTGTCCCTGACCCACCTCAGAGAAGCTGCCAGAACAATCTCAGAGATGCAAAACTGTGTTCCTGTTTCCCAGGATAGAGCAGCTCATTTCAGACTTCTCAGCTCTCAATCCAGGCAGCTCTTCACGTTTGCTCTTCATCAGGTACTTTCCACACTTGAAAGCAGCTCATGTGCTGTCCCACAGTTTTGCACTGGTATTTTATCAGTCAACACCTTAAAAATCGTTCCCATATATTTTATTTAAGTATACATACATTTATATCTGTGTATTTAAGAGAGTGTCCCAGGGATAATGGTGCTAAAGATGATCCATGCTTGCATTCAGTGGCACTGCTCTGCCCCTGCATGAATCCCCCCTGCTGCCCATTGCTGTGAGCCAGCAGAGCCGGGCAGTGCAGTTCCATGGAACACCTGATCAGAGTATTCACTCAGCCATGTCCAGCAGCAGGAGAACCAGAGCCAGCAAGGAAGGGGGAGCATCCTTTGTGTTCTGGGTATCTCAAAGCTGTTCTACATTTGCTCACACTTTAGAGGTTTTTGATGTATTTTTCTGTACCATTTTGTACCATCTTGACTCCAAAACCTACCTACTTATTTTATAATGCCCCTTTTTACAATAAAATAAAATAATTGAAATTTTGTGTTTACATGAACAAAAGGGATCTGGAGTTGGTTTAGAGAAGTCTAAAATTTATTAGTAAAAACTAAGATTTCTGCTTCTGTACCTGTCTCTTTAGAGCTCTGGTTTGCAAATGTATTGCACAGATCTGCTCAGCTTTCAGCACTTACAACAATGATTTAAAATAAATGGCATTTCTTATGAGACAAAACATGAGCAAATGTTTCCAAGGTGAGTGTTTACAGTGGCCTGTTTTCAAACGAAAAATTTTTTGCTTTACTTTTAACTCTCTTGAATATTTGGATAGTTTTCTAGTAAAGATATATAGCATATGAAATACAAGGCAATGCAGCATGTAATTAAGATTGTATTGGATTTCATTCAAATGAGCTACATAATTTAGGTATCCATATTCTAATAAGAGCCTAATTAGATATATTTTCACCCGAACGACAATAAATCTATTTTACTTTGTGGAAACTTGTTTGTGACCAGCTTACAGTTGAACTGCATTGTTCATTTTCAGTTATTAATTTAATCTATTCTAAGTATATTTATTCCTATAAACCTTTTCTTTCCCCTGGTAAGTTTTTTTATTTATAACAGGGAAATATGATCTGAAGAAACATAGCTCACAGAGTCAAATCCTGATATGATAGTCATCATCATGAATTTCAAATTTACTTTCTGGGAGAGTTCACTGCTGGATAATAGAGTCAGAAACTCCACAAAAATCTCCTGCCAATCCATCATGTAGGGAATGTATTCAGAAACTCCAGATAGGAAGTAATAAAAAGCCTTAAGTTAGGTGAAAAATTCTGTCTCCTAAAAACGTACTGATGTTAACATAACAAAAACTGCTTTTTCCAGAAAGTTGATGTAAACAAGCACTAGACCCATGTAATTTTTTCAGGCACATGCCCCAAGGAGGTGCCACACCGTGCCAGGAGCATCCCTGGCTGAGAGCACACCAATAATGAGAGGCCAAGCAGGAATTCCCAGGCCGAATTATGACTTTTCCTTTGTTCCACCCTTGGTTCATTGTCTTTCAGCACTGGGAAATGAAGGGCTGGAAATCTTTGGTGGCTTTCAGGCAACAAGTGGGAGGTGAGAAGGTGAGATGATGAAGAATGAGTCACAGAATCTCAGAATGTGCTGAGTTGGAAGGGAACCCCAAGGACCATCAGTCCAACCCCTGGCCCTGCACAGGCCCATCCCCAAGAGTCATCCTCTGTGCCCCAGAGGATCAGCCAAACCCTCCTGGAGCTCTGGCAGCCTTGGGGCTGTGCCCACTGCCCTGGGGAGCCTGGGCAGTGCCCAACCAGCCTCTGGGGGAAGAACCTTTGGCTGAGATCCAACCTGAGCCTGCCCTGACACAGCTCCAGCCATTCCCTGGCTGCTGTCCCTGGTCCCCCCAGAGCAGAGCTCAGTCCCTGCCCCTCCTCTGCCCCTGCCCAGGAATTGGAACTGCACTGAGGTCTCCCCTCAGTCTCCTCTGCTCCAGCTGAACACACCAAGTGCCCTCAGTGTCCTCACACACCTTCAAATCAAGGCCCTTCCCCATCTCCATGTCCCTCCTTTGGACACTTTCTGAGGCCTGCACGCTTTTATGGTTGGTTTATGCGCTCCTTGCTTGTCTCTGACCCGCTCAGGGCTCTGCCAAATGACGCCCTTGGCTCCCTCCAGACCCGTTCCTGGGAGCAGCACTGAAGGAGGTGTTTAGGCTCAGGATTTCTCAACTACCTGCAGCGCTGCTGGACACTGAAGTGCTTGGTGAGTGGTAATATTGCAGTCCTTGTAAAGCCCCATCCCCCTGATTATGGGCAGTCTGGTTCCCATTAAAGTGTGCTCTAATCCCGGCGCATTCCTGGCCTGCGGAGCCGCCTCCTCCCCGGTGCTCCCGTCTGGAGCCGAGACCAGGAAGCTCCTTACATGGCTCTAATCAGTGCAAGGCTCGGATTTCAGCCTCACCACTGGCGTGTGAATCACAGACAAACTTTTGAACTGTGTTTCTCATTGCAGCTCACACCTGTTATTTATTGAGCTCTGGAAGACACCGCCTGGATTCATACGGAAGGAAAGCACTTCTCCTTTGACGACTCTGGTGTAATTTATATAGCTATTTCTGGCCGGTTCCTGGGGAACATGATACATGACTGAAGGATTTAAATAAGCTTGTTCCAATTTCTATTATTTTCCATTATTAAGTGTGGCACAGAAGGAGGAGGATTTCCAGCTCGTTCTGCTGTTTGTCAGCCAGAAAAAGCCACCTCTGCCGTGCAAACAAATCCAGGCAGCAGAGCAGTCCTGCTGTGGCGAGGCACAGCCTGGGATGGGGCTGTAAGTGTTCCCAAAATACCTCATGGAAGCTATTAACATCTGTAAGTTGTGCTCCTGTTTCACTGACAGCAGCAGCATTGTTTGAGGATCTCTGTGTCACTGTGAGCCTGAGAACTTTACATGCACATTGTATCTAGTATCTAATCCCCTCACAAAAACACATCAATCAGTAAAATATGAGGGGCCTAAGCTCCCAGGGCAGAGTTTGTACAAATATATACACAAAACAACCTTCTGAACCTCTTAAGTTTTTGAAGCTGCAGCCTTTTATTAAAAAAAACCTGGGACTAGATGAGAATAAAGATGTTTCCAATATGAAAAATATAGATTAGCTATGTTCTTGTAAACTGTTTCAAAAGATGAATATCCAGGTGATAATATTAACCAACACATGAAAAACCATAAAAAACTTGCCCCTGATAATTTTGAAATACCCCTGAATATCTACTTTGAGTACCTTTACACAAAGCACTGACCCTTCTTTTATCACCTCCATGTGTGGAAATGGGTAATTTTTTTTTTCCTTTTTTTAAACAAAACCAAATCTAATGGCTCAAACATGTACACCAACAGGCATTGCTTCAGAAAATAGAGCAACAGGCATCATGAGAGACCTAATGGGCATTTTGGATCCAGGTTTCCAGTTTCCCCAGGGAGCAGCACAAAGGGAATCCCTGCAGTTGGACAAGACGTTTGTCATGGTTTGAGAGTCCCAAAAATCCAATTCCCTAGTCCTAGCCCCCTCCCAAATCTCAACCCAATGTGAGATGGGTTTTCCAGACACCACACGAGACTCAAAATGGGCAAAAGGGAATATATTACAATGACTGTACAAATAAATACTACAATACATTATATACAATCTTAGCTATCTGTGCCATGACATAAGTATTTACAATGGATCAAATTTCCCCTCCAAATAAAAGTCCAAGAGAGATGAAGGAAAGATCCTTTTCACTCTCAGAGCAGCAGTGTCTCTAGGGCAGCAGGTCTATCTGTTTCGCTCTTCTTCTCGTGCAGCAGCTGGATCTCTGCCAGCACACACGAGGGGTATCCACGCCCCTCAGCCACTCGTCTTCAGACGAGGGTCTTCCTCCGTGGGCTGTGTTTCCCAGGACAGGGGGCTATCACCACGTCATATCACGAAGCGCAGGGGTCTTTGTGACGGTCCTTATCTTCAGGGCATTCAAGTTCCCTACAGAGCTCTGTGCTCTGTCTCAAGCAGCGGGGGGGGGCAAGGTCACCCCCTCTGCATTCTTCCTCTGAGCTTTTTAGCTCCTCTCTGCAGTGCTGCTGCAGTTTTAGGACTTCCATTCATTAGGAGTCCATCCTTTCCACTTAGGAAAGGTCACAAAAGGAGCTTGGGGTTTTTATTTCAGTTCTTACCCCAACTTCCTCTCTCTCTGCTGCTCTTTCTCTTTCTCTCGGCTCTCTCAGACAACTCTGTGTCTTCCTTGCTCAGCTGCATGCTGTTTCTGCTGCTTATCTTCTGCTGGCTCTCTGCCACGGTTTCTCCGGTCAGTGCTGGTCTGCCGCTGCTTTCAGTATCTCTTGCTGCAGCTCACGGTGGAGAAACTCCTTCAGCTCTCAGCTACAGAACCTGGCCCAGTTTAACACTGTTCCAAGTTCCTGCAGCCCCTCTGCTGGGGGCTGGGAGGGGGGGGGGGGGCGGCGCAGAGGCCCCAAGGGGCTCCAAGCCCCTTCCTCGTGGCCTCAGAACATAGCTACCACTTCTACAAGCAAACTACAGCTAACCTTCTCTTCCGTTCTGAGTGTCATATGTTTATATTTTGCAGAAGTGCTCATAGGGTAAAACTTCAAAACTTCAAGGGTCACCACCCCCTAGGGTTTTATCATTTTATAACTGCAGGGGGAAAAACTGCTTCCATTGAGAAAGGCAGCCCTTCAGCAGGAGAATCTTGTGTTCACAGTGCAAATAGGTCAGAGAGGCACATTTTTCTATTAGCTTTCTGCATTTTAAAGTGTCCTCCATTAGCATTTAGGGAGGATTTCTCTACTTTGGAAATAATTAATTTTTATGAAATTTGACACGTGTGATCAGAGGAATCTCCATTATCGGCTTTAGATACTGATATATTGTTACATTTCTGTGGAAGATAAACTGACAGAAACTAAGGCAATTACTTCTTAATTCTGCTTACACAAATCCCATGCCTGCTGAAACAATTAATCAGCGGTGGCTTTTCTCACATATGAATGAGGAAAGATGCAAAGTCTAGAGCATTCAATCTGGAGTCATATGCAGACTGCACATTTTAATTCCTTTTATTAATTGCTTTGTTGTGAAACTTTCCCTAGGAAAATATTTTATCAGTTGTCTCTGCTATAATGTGGGATCAAATCCACTCAGCATTCTACTCCTTTTTTTTAGTCTTTTGTCTGGACCAAGTTGTTTCTAATTTATTGCTGTATGTCATTTGCAACAGGATCCTTCAAGTTTCCTCTCTTAATTCATGACATCTTTATTTTGTTATTTTAAAGACAGCCAAGGACATTGGGGCATTCACTCCACACATTGTAAAAACACTTTAAAAGGTGGCACACAGATGTGTATAAACAGAGACAAAAAGTCTAGTCTGTTCCTTGAAAATATGAGTTTAAAAGAGTCAGGAATATGATTCTGCTTCACATGGAAGAGGTTTGGTTTTTTAGTGTTTTTCTTTTTTCTTTGCTCTGTGGTGCCATGTCACAATTAACATGGCCAACATACATGCAGAAAAAATCATTTCTGCTGAATTCCTGAGGTCAGGAAGGGGTAAGAAGCCCACAGGAAGGAGCTGGGAGCCATTTCTGGCCCTGACACTGACAGAGCCCACCTGAGAATTACACATCTGGAATTTGAAAACCCATCGAATTCAGGTGGACTAAATTCTTCTAAATCCATCAATGATTTTAAGGTGAAGATTTAAAAGCATGTCAAGCAAATATTGGGATTGGTCATGTAACTGATTTTATGTTTTTTACTTATTCATATCAATGTCACAGAAGGAGCCCAAAGGATTAGTTGAGTCTGTGCAAGGAAAGGCCAGTTCCCAGCCCAGAAAGAGCTGCTAGGTCAGGTATAAAAAACATGTTTATTGTCCAATTTACACTGCATGTCATGTCTTCCTTTCAGGGCATTTTGAAGTTCATTTGAGCTCCTTCTAATTTGTTGGTATACTAAAATCACTGGCAGGAAATCTGTCTATCTGGTAATGCCACCTGCTGTGCACCACCATCATCCATGTGAGACGGGGACATTCCCTTGGAATTCCCTTGGTGTTCCCTTGGAACACCATTCCCTTGGAATTCAGAATATGACCCATGTCAAAGGACATCCTGGATGTGTATCTTCTTTGGCAACAATAAACCCAGAAGACTATCATGAACAGACAGATTATTTTGAAAAATTGAAGACATCTGATTACAGACTTTGAAGAATTATTACAACAGAATATTCTGTGGCAATAAATCACCCTTTGCTCACATACAGCAAATTCTGCTGAACCTCAACAAGGAATTTGAAACACACCATTATACAAAATTCTGAAGTTACAGGATGGACATTTTCAGGTATTCAGTTGGGGTTGGTCACATCCTGGTTTTCTGTTGCACTGTAAACCTTTTCCCCAGCTTTGCAGTCCTTTGCTGACTTCACTGTCATGCTGCAACCATCTTTTTGGCTGGGTCATACCAGCAACAAACCCACAGCATTTAAAGGGCCTTTGTTTTCTTTTATTATTTGTTTTCTTTTACTAGTAATTCCTAAATAACTAGGACTAAATTGGCTCACTTGTGGTGGTGGATTTCCTTATGAAAGAATTGTGGATTTCCTTGTGTGTGGATTTCCTTGAGAAAGAACTGTGGATTTCTTCATGAAAGTCCTTAGGAAAAACTTTGAAGAAGGAGAAGCAACGTAAATGATTCAAACATAAGGATTTGACAGTTTGGACTATTAAATTCCTTCTTTGCTTGGCCATGGTTTCACCCATCCCTTGCAAAGTCCTGAGCTCCATTATTAAAACTTACTGCCATGTTCTGAGAATCTTAATCTGATTTTATGAACACTACAGCATCAATATAATATCCCTTGTGTTAATTCTCCCTTCAGAGGTCAGTAACCACCTAACACATATGGCCACTAGTTTCATACTGGCAATATTTAAAATAGAGAGAATTTGAAGTCGTCATTTAGGTGTTTAAATCTTGAAAGTGTATTGAACTTCCTACTTGATTAGTAGGCCCATGGACTTCAGTGAATGACTGAAAATCAAACTGGCTGGTTTAGGGATCAAGTTTCACAAGTCAATTTTTAAAATACTGTTCTTCAGAGAGAGATACACTGGTATTAAAATGACAATTTGGGCAATAGCCAAAGCCTCAGCTATTCTAAGTTCCACAAAGATGTTAGTTTATGCAAATCTCCAATAGCTGCAGTGCAGGAATGCAAATTTATATTAGAGCCAAGAAATTAGAGAGATGACAAGGCTTGTGCAGTTGTTATATTATTTAGGGTGCTTCCTTCCAAATTCTGAGCAAGGAGTGAAACCACCTTCATCCTTAATATGGGCCCAGACTGGTGAAGGTTTTGAGGAGCAGATTAAGATGACTTCTAAAGGCATTTTACATGCCCAAGTGATTTCCTGTATGTCCCAATTGCTGCACAAAACCAAGTGTAAACCCCCTTAAAAACCCCTTTAAAACATGTCCAGAGGAGGCACCAAGATGAGCAGAGGGATGGAGCAGCTCTGCTGGGAGGAAAGACTGGGAGGGTTGGGATTGTTCAGCCTGGAGAGGAGAAGCTTTGGGGTGACCTGACTGTGGCCTTGCAGGGCCTAAAGGGGCTACAGGAAAGATGGAGAGAGACTATTGACAAGGGCTGGAGTGACAGGACAGGGGGAATGGCTTCCCACGGACAGAGGGCAGGGATAGATGGGATATGGGGATGAAATTGTTCCCTGTGAGGGTGAGGAGGCCCTGGCCCAGGTTGCCCAGAGAAGCTGTGGCTGCCCCTGGATCCCTGGAAGTGTCCAAGGCCAGGTTGGACGGGGCTTGGAGCAACCTGGGCTAGTGGAAGGTGTCCCTGCCCATGGCGGGGGGTGGAATGGGATGAGCTTTAAGGTCTCTCCCAACCCAAACCATTCTGGGATTCTATGATGATTCTAAATCTAATTCAGGTTTAAAAACTAGTGCTCAAACCTGTGGTGTATGAAAGAGGGAGGAGGTAGAGTGGATAGCAAGTTAAACACAGAGCCAAAATGAAAAAAAACCCAAACAACAACAACAACAAGACAATAGTTCTATGTTTAAAAATATTTGTTATTCAACAGATTGGTAATTTCCAATGACAAAGAAATAAATATGGTCTCTGGAATGATGCTGAATCTGTGGGAGATGATGGCCCACATGGCCTATGACATATAAGCCTCATGATCTTGATTTAGCCAAGAATATGAAGAATATTCTATGAAGAATATTTATGCTTTTTTTCCAAGAGCAGAAAGGTAAAACACAGTGAGTTATTTTTTATTACAGGAATCGATAGTTTTGATGGGTGAGATAACACGAACTCACAGCAGAGATGCACATTGCAGACATTCTCTTCTACAGACACAAAAATCTGTTTGTTTTGCAGTTTCATTTCCCAGAACCAAATATTTCAGAGATGTTTGTGTTGGTTTCTAAACAGCTTACAAAGCCCAGGCCATGAAGGTTTCCAAACAGAACCACAAAGTTTGTCAGTGATATTAATATTTGGTTTATTTTCCTAGTAAATAGTTACATTTTTGTCCTAGAACAACATTTGGATACAATGGGTTTTTTGGTCCCTTTTTTTGTTTGTTTGTTTGATAACAGATACTTTCAGCATTAGAGTAAGACACCATCCAAGAAAATACTCAGCCTGCTCCAGAGTCAGCCAAGACTATCAAAAAACTTGCAGTCACTGGATGATAAATCTGCCTTTAGTCCAATATATAACAGAAACATCAAATGTTTCATATTCAGAGTTATTAGGTAAACAAAAATCACAGAATCATGACATACAACACTAACCTGTCCAAACCTTTATCTTCTGAGACTTTCTGAAGTGGGTTAGAGATCACACTGGACTCAGAGAGCAGACCTGTGAATGGTTGTTTGGTAACCATTACTTTGGTTATAGTGGTGTTAGACAACATCTTCCACTGCCATTGCTAATTTTCATGGCTGTGACTCAGCAGAGAAAGCTGAAAGGATGTTAAGTAGACAAAGTAATGAGAAATCAAAATGAGTTGGTAAGTGGTGTGCAGATTTGTACACACTTTTTCCAATAGAAAGCAGGAAAAACAATTCTGAACTATAACTACTTCCCACATAGGGCTGCTCATAGAAACAGCAGGAGAAAATTAACTTGTAAAAACACAACCTTTGCATATAAACTTACTGGTTATAATAAAATCTCCTGAAGAGAAGGATTTCCCAGTTTGTAACTTAAGGCCCGGTAAGAGAGTCCCTCAGCTCTCAGTAGTTACAGGAAAATGTGGTGAGCAGCTCAAGGGGGGCACTGATGGGTGGCTCCAGTCCTGGCTTGGGCAGGGATGTGCATCCCAAGGATGTTCTCCTGGCAGCCTGGCCCTGTCTCCAGCTCTGCACCAACACATGCCAGTGGCACTCAGAGGTGCCAGGGGGCACAGCACTCCCAGCACCCAACCTCCCCCCATTACCATGAATCCTGGCTTGTTTTCCTTCTCAGTGGGGGTATGAGACATTTGTTTCAGGTAGAAATACTTTTCATTGTGTTGCCTGAATCCCAAGACATTCCACCATGTTTTTAAGTACATTTCATTAAAATTTTTTAGTACTATTCCCTTCTGGTTCTCAGGGATACAAGACCAAGACAGGACTAATTTTGAGATACACAGGTATAGCAGTGGTTTGAATGCAGCTCCATCTGAGTGCTGGAGTCAAACCAAACAACACATATTATAGTAAAAAAAGAGAGTTCAATATATTATTTTGGATGATGCTATAAAGAGATGGCCTGACTCCAATTTTTACAACATAGCCTGGATGGTCAGAAGCACCTCTCAGATGACATTGTACTCCTACAGTGGTATTAAAAGGAGGGAAAATATATTCGTATTATATACATACCTATTAAATACATAATTACACATTTAATATATACTTGTAAACCATACAGAAAAGCAGCATCAACACACTGAGTAGATCTGCAGAAACAACAATGATGAATATTTACAGGGGAAAAAATGAGTTAAAGATTTTGGCACACAAATTCTCAGCAAAAAGGGTTTTAATACCTCAAATCCCTAAGTCACTCACGAGTGTAAGAGCTGAACCTTGAAGGGGACAGGTCATAAGAACACCCACACAGGCTGAAACCAAGGGATCATCTGGTCCATTGTCCTGTCTGTAGCAAAAAAAAGTACCTAGAGCTCCATGAAGAGGCAAGAGAAGCACCCTGGGATATTTTCTCAGTATCCAACAATTTGTATTTTCACCTGAAAAAAAGGTGTTTTCTCTGTATTTAGTGAGTCTCAGTGGATTCTGTAGCATGAGCAACTCATGGAGTGCAGTGAGCTTTCAGCATGCAGCACATCCTGTGCTTTGCAGCTCTGCACAGCTTCATCACACCTGGCCTGAACCAGCTGCCTGTTTGCTCTAATGTCTTAACCACTTTGTTCCTGTTTCCTGCCCACAATAAGCACTGCACAGCCAATCTCCTCCTGTGCAATCCATGGGACACATCCTTATCTGCCTCCCCAGCTCCCAGTGGGCTCCTCTCCAGGCTGAGGTGCCTCAGCCAACTTAACTGTTCACAGTCTCTAAGCCACTCCTGCTTTTGAGCCTCCTTGTTGCCTTTTCCTGACCCTTTTCCAGTTGTGTGAGATCTTTTTTTGATGTGGCAGAGCCCCACACAGAATTAAAGATGCTGATGCCCCACAGATTTATAAGTTGTATCCTGAGGCTCCTCTGCTCTGTTCCCTATTCCTTTCTTAATACCAGATATGTGACTTCCTGTTTATCTACTACTGTAAATTAATACTCTTTTAAGAACTGTTTTTTTTCTGTTCTCATTTTTCCTAGATCTATCTTGGTACTGAGTGGTGTTGGGCAATGTTTTCAATTCATATGTGAAGTTTTACTCTGTTAATCACACTGTACTTACCTGCCTTTAATTTTGTGGGTTATCTCAAAGCCAAGTTACTGAGGAACTCACAGGATCTTTCTTCATCTCTTTCAAACCAACCCTTTTTAGGCAGGAAAGACCTACTCCTATAGACTTAAAAGGGGTTTAGAAAAGCAGTTAAGATGGTAGTTTTTACAGTTATCCTAAATATTGAAATGATAGAGTGGTCGATAAAAATAGTTTTAAAATGCTCATCAGGAAGACAGAGCCAGTGCAAAAAACATGGAAATAGAAGAAGAAATATTTCTTCATTTTGTTCTTCCATTTGTTAGGGGGAAAAAAAGACATTTTGCACAGTGGACAATGCATTGATGCTTTTTTTGTTGTTTTGGTTGGAGTTTTCCAACCATTATTTTTCCAGTGACCATCCATTTTCAGTTCCCATCCTTGCCAGGACTACTGGTACAGGTCTATAGCTCTTTTAAGCAGCTTATGACAAAAAAAACCCTCACCCAAAACATCCCCTCCCCCCGTTTATATTAGGGCAGCTTCCAAAGTTTAAAAAATATCCCCCTTCACAAAGCAGCAGCAGCACTTCCCACTGCTCTCTCCATTGCAGCTTTGAGAACAGCCTGCCAAGAGCTGACAGAAAATGCAGGGCCATTTCTGCAGGAAGCAAACCCGTTGGGATGGAAGATTACTGGGACTTTTCTTCTGCAAGGGGGTAAGTTTGAACTGAGCAGACAATGGATGTGTCCTGACTCAGTCACTGGGGCAGAGGATGTGTTCAGGAACTCCACGCTGAGGATGCTTTAAAGGTGTTTCCATTCACCTTCAGCTCAGACCTGGGTTTAACCCTCAGCAACACCAAAAGGTCCTTTTTGGGACCACACAGGAGGGATTTCAACGAACTGCTGAGAGTCCACCTTGAGCACAGCCCCACAATGTAACAAAGAGGAAAATGTGGCTCTCACAAGAGCTGTGTTATGAACTACCACATTCCACTGCTTTTAAAATCTCCCTCAGCACCTGCTTACTGCTGTTTCACAGGTCACAGTCCTTGAGCCAACACAATGCAATCAAAGGATATTAATGTTGTAACATGGCTAATTTAATAAGTCCTGTTTGCCCACAGCACTGCCAGGGGCAGTGCTGGCATCACGTGGCCTGAGCCAAGGGAAGCCTTGGAGATAACTCCACTGAGGTGTGTTCAAACATATCCAGGTGATTGTATCTGACACTTTCCCAGACAGAGTTTATTTAGTGGAATACCTCCTATATGGTCAAGCAGGTAAAAATTATCAGTGCAGTTAAAGGAACAGAAAATGGGGGAACCTGTTTATGGCAAAATTTATCTAGAAGCAAATGTCATACTGAAATATGTTTTCTTCTGCCAGTGGACAAAATTCTGCTTCTGTTAAACAGATAGAAATTAAACATCTTGGGCTAAAATGGAGTTTATTGTCTCTCCCAGCAAACCTTTTCACTTTTAATTTCACATGGGTGAAAATGTGACCAGCAACCAGGCATCAGAGTGTGTTTGTATGAAAAAGATCACTATATTATGCAGCTTGAAATAATTGTACTAAATAGATGGAGACAGAAAATATAGAGTTAGAACCACTTGTGAAGTTTGACAACATCATACCTGTTTAAGAGGATCCTAATGACAGACATGTTCATTAGTCAAATTAGATGAATGTACCAAGGACATCTCATGCATGATTTTATTGCTAGAACCAAATAACAGTTTAACTGACAACCTGTCACTACATTAAGCAGGTAGGAAAAAAAGAAAAAGGAAAAAAAGACAGCATGTGATGACACAAAAGATTACTGTCTGATAAGGGGGAGAGAGTTAAAAAAGAGCTGGTAAAAGCAAATAAAGCAGCCCAGGGGGCAGAAGGAGGCTGTGTGTCCTAACACTGCTTTGTGAAAGCAAACCTTTTTTAGGTCAGCAAAGTGTAACATGTTCTCTCCTCCTGTTCTGGGTTTGCATCTAGAGCAGTGGAGTCTTCTCCATTTCTGATCTGGAGTTGGAGCTTCCACCCCAGCCCTGCCATTCTGGCCCAACTCAAGGTACCAGGAGCAGCTCTGTGGCCCCTTTGGGCACCACCTTTCCCTGGGGACTCCTGTGGGAGTGAGAGGATGCCACTTCCTCCCATAGCAAGAGAAGAGAGAGAAACTAAAGACAAATTCCTCATTTGATCAAGAATTTAATTGTTACCAAGCAATGATTATATTGATATATAATGATCTGGTCCCACGATTTTCACTCTGTGGTTTAGTGCCTCAGTGGTGATGGGTCTAAGGTTGGACCTGATTATCTTGGAGCACTTTTCCAGCCTTAATGATTCTGTGATTCTCTGGACTTGGAGTGTATATATACACACACCCCAAAAACTTTTTGAAGTACAGTATACAAATCACCAATCCTTAGGTCCCAAAATATATAAAGTAAAAAAATACAAATAAGAAAAGCTTACATATTGTTAAACAGGTTGTTTTCGGTAAATTTTTCATACACAATTTTTTATCTTTTCCAAAGAAAAAAACAGAAATAAAGCTGCTGCAGGGCTGTGACTGCCCTACCAGGTGAGCTGGCTATTACAGCACAGCTTTGGCACATTAAGGAGAGTTTAAAAGCCCTTGCAAAGATTACAGTATTAAGATGGATTAATTTTGTACCCTTTTTATCCTCATTAAACTGTTTTAAATCGGTCACTTTCTGTTCTTTTTATGATCTTTTGCAAGAAAAAGTCATCACATTTTACAGAGCAATATCAGTAACATAAATTGTGATGATAAGAAGGGTGTGTCTTGTAATTCATTTCCACATTGGCATGACCAGGATGCCCCAGTGCTCTTGTTCTCCAAGAATATCAATTTAATCATTCTGAAATTACAGACCATCACTTCAGCCCACTGAAGAACATCTCCCTTAACTCTGGGAGCAGAGTCTGGATGAGAGATGAGAGATATCCCAACAGGACACTGATGTTCCCAGTGCTTGGAACAAGGGCTGACAGTAATTTTAGAATACCTCAGGAAAGTCTGAGATATGAGTTAAGAATCTTCAAATCCCTCAGGAGCATTCACAAATTATTCTTCTGCAGTACTGAGATGAATTACTTTATCTATATGCAAGTATACACCAAATAAGTACTTGTTCCAAGCAATAAAATACACAAAAAATTTGATCCATTGTCAAAAAAGACTTTAAACCCAGACACAGAGGCACAGACAATTGGCCCTTTAAGAAAATCAAAGGTGCCGAAGTTCCAAGTAAAATTTTAAAATACAAACAGCGGGACTGTGTGTACTGCTGTATATTAATTTCATATTTACTAAGAAAAAACCTGTATCCTCCTGAAATATTTACATACTTGAAGGGCAGCAAAGAAAGATGATGGTCATTGAGTTAGCTTGTTTCGATATCAAATTCAGTTCAAGTTGCATTGAGCTTATTTTGGCAGTTTTTATTCTTTTATGACACTCATGTTCCCCACCATCCAACTTCAGAAAAAGCAGTCTTGCCACTGGCAAATATATCACTGTAAGTATTCAAAGCAACTCATCTTCATTAGTATCTTCTGATGAGTAAATTGATTAAAGCTTCTCTAGATCCAAACTGCTTTTAGCAGGTTCCTACCTGGTTTCAAAAGCTCACCTGAGTATTAGCAATGCACAAAGTTTTGGGGTAATTGGGCTGAGGATCGGCTGCTCCACATCCTCTGTGGACACAGCTCTGCCTCTCAGACACAGCTGCTCCAGCAGCTCCACCATGCGTGTTCCCACCAAAGGTGTCTGAGAAGATCTGTATTGCAACACTGCTGGTGCTCCAGGATGTATCATCCAGATCAGCTTAATCCCACATGGATAAATGATGTCTGTGTGGATTCTGTGTGTGCAGCACTCAGTGAGCAAATCTTATCTCTGTGTTCTTCCATCATAGGCACTGCTGATAAATCTGTCTAATAACCACACAATTCCACAGCTCTTTTTTTCTCATTAGTTACACCCAATGATGTGGGTTGTGCATAATAAAGTGCTGCCTACTGGTGCTTCAATCCCAGGCTAACACACAGCTAAGGCAGATGGGCTTTCCTACCTGGAATTTTTGTCCTACCAGAATGTCAGGATTTCTATCATCTGCCCAGGACTTCCTAATGAAAATCACCCCCACAAAAACTCTTCAGAAAAGTCAGAAGGACATACCCAGATTATCCAGATGAGGTATAACCTGAAAATATGTCAGTCTTACAGAATACATGTGAGTTTCCTGGTAGTCCTGGGTTGATAACTGGGATCCTCCCCTGGTGCCTGATGAGCAATGTAGTGAAGGCTGTATTTCAGTGCAGGTGGCATGTCCTGCCCATGTGACAGCTGCCACATCACCATGTCAGTCCTGCCCCCACACCAACATTTTAACCCAAACTGAGAGCAGAGAAAGCAAGTGTTGAAGATAATGCCTGTACCTCAACGTCACTCTGCCACCAACTCCACTTGGTTTCCAAAAAAACATGGAGAGGGAAAGACTCAAAGAACGTCCCTACCCTTTATGTTACCAAACTACCAAAAGATGGATACTTTGTTCACTGCAAAGACACTAAAAATAGTTGGTCACACTGTGCACTGGTCTGGCTGTTTCTGCAGGGGGAGTTTTACTCCTCTGTTAAAACAAACCAGTCCAGACTATTGACAAGGGCCTGGAGTGATAGGACAAGGGGAATGGCTTCACACTGACTGGGAGTGGGTTTAGATTAGAGACTAGGAAGAAATTGTTCCCTCTGAGGGTGAGGAGGCCCTGGCACAGGTTGCCCAGAGAAGCTGTACTGCCCCTGGATCCCTGGAAGTGTCCAAGGCCAAGTTGGATTTGGGATTGGAGCAACCTGGGCTGGTGGAAGGTGTCCCTGCCCATGGCAGGGGGTGGGACTGGATGAGCTTTAAGGTCCCTTCCAACACAAACAATCTTCACAGAGCCAGCAAAGAAGGTCCAGGTCAAGAGTAATTAAGAAAGGGGTAAGAACATTGACTACAGTAATTGCTGTGGATTCAGACAGGAGGATTTCAGGACCTCCAAAGAACCGTCTCTGCAGGGAGAGCCACGTGTGTGTTTGCATGTCTGTTCCTATCCTGTGACTTGGAATTCAACACACATGCAAAGACATTATAGGAAAGGCTGGTTCACAATCAGAATTACTTGATTTTCTTTGCTTTACTGCAATCAAGCTGAAAGCATTTAAAAACATCAGAGGAAAAGAACAGCAAAGCTTCTGCACTGGGCAGTGAGTACATACGTTCAACAGCTTCATCACCACTCAGGCTTCACTGAAAAGTGATTCAGTTTTTGTTGCCATCATAAAGTCAGCCTTACAGCTTTAAACAAAATGTTTGACTCCAGTAGCCTGTTAACGAAACTGGCAGTTTTCTACAGAATGAAGCCATAAATGCGACAACTTTCCCTGCATTTTGAAACCTTACTGAAATAAAGCAGCAAAAAGTAATTTTTCAATACAACACCACTTGTTAAATACAGGAGCTAAGTTTGCATAAAATACAGTGCTCCTTTCTCAGAAATAGTTCAATTTCAGGACTGAAATTCCATGCAATGTCACTATAAATAGTTTTAAAAAGCCAATACTTGTTTAAATATCTTTAAGACATTTCCAAAACATTTAACTCATTATTCATAATAAAAAGAAAACTACACAGAATCATAGAAATGAATTCGTGATGCTACTGCCTTGCTTTCTGCTTCATATATAAAGTAATCATTCCATCTGAAGTTGTGTAAAATGGTAATTTCACATAAATATTGACTTCTGGTACAGATATAAGCTCCTATGTCCCAATAAATCTACTCAGTGAGTTAGTGGGATCAGCTGAAGTTATTGTTACTGTTACTGACAACTAAAGTGACCAGTGTTCTGAAGCCTGAAAACAGTTTTAAGGAATGAAGAAAAGCTTTTTTGTGAGGTATATTTTAGTACTGTGTGTTTTATCATTCTGCAAGAGGCATATTCTGGAATCAAAACCTCTTTAAAGTGTTTTGATTCAAACCATCTATACATATATATATATATATATATATGTGTATATATGTTAAATGCCTGCCATTTGAAAACAAAACAAAGACCAATCTCTAATTTTAGAAAAGATAAGTGATAGCACCAGGCACTAACAGACTATGTCTAAAAAATTAAAAATGTCATACTTTTAATCTCAGGTTGGCACACACACAGATCTGTGATTTCCCTTCCTTACCTGCTTTCATGACTTGGGTCACTGCAAGGCCTCAAAAACTCTCTGATTTTTGCATTGTTTCAGTACAAAATTGTGCCCTGCTGTGACATTGCTGCTCACTCCCCATAAATCATCCAAAGGCTTTGCCTGACATGCTCACATCATCTTGTCTTCCACAATCATTGTTATTTGCACTACCTGTTCCTGTGGGCAAGTGAACGAATATGACCACACTCAGATGGCCTATTTATTGCTTCTTGTGGTCTGCCCAGAGAACATGAACCTGCTGCACTTCTTGTTTCCTTGTCCTTAGTGGATACAAGAATGAACTTTCTATATGTGACACTTGCCTGCTCTGCTAGAATAAAAAATCTGCAGTGGCAGGACAAATACCTTTGCCAAGGATAAATAAAAGAGTTGGTTGTGCTCCTGCCACATCGGAGAGCTGCTGGAAAAGACATCACTGCTACCCTTTTCACACTCTTACTTAAATCTCTGCAGCCTCCCCTCCCACAACAAGTTAAATAGTCATCCTGTGAGTTTTCCTGGATGCTTTTGACAGCTGTGGCATTGCACAGTCAGCAGAGCAGCTCTTTGGAAAGCTGCAGCGCTGCCTCAGAAGACAGATGCAGACACTCAGCCTGGCTCTGCTTTACTTTGGTGCACAGGTTACAATTCTGGTTTAAGGCTATAGAAATTTGAAGGAAAAAAAATACAGCTCTTTGATCATATTTAAAGCTGGCAGCATTCGTGTGAGAGCTGAGCTCACTGTTAGGGATAATCACTGCAGTCACTTGGGGCCAAACTGTTCATCACTTCTCTGCCTTGGGCAGTGCTCCTTAGGCTGAGCAGCTCTATCCATACTCATCTGAGCAATGCTGTCTTAGTGTTTGGAGCATTGCACTTGTATTTCTTCAGCCATTTTCAGCAGTTATGGAAGCATCTTGGGACTCAAGACCCTTTGCAGCCCTGTTACAGTTCACATCCAACAGCTGCATAGGCAAAAGTAGCTCCTGACTTAAAGGGCTAAAGCATTTTCCTTTGCCAAACAGGGATCAACAAGTTGGATGGGGTTTCACTAAAAACATTTATCTCACTAAAAATATTTGTCTCACTATAGAGCAGATATAAACATATGTTGTTTGTCTGCAGCTAATTTATACTCTCACTTCTGTAATGTTCTTAGTTCCCAGTGGGGTAGGAGCAGTCAGGGAAAAGTTAAATCATAATCACATGAGTAAATTATCAGTGACACCTAAAAGCAGTTGCAAACTCCTTATCACTTGAGTTAAAGGGAGACCTCAGCTGGGCTGTGTCTGCTTTAGTCAAGCAGCACCAATCAGTCAATTATTACAGAGGCAAACACCATAAATCTTCATAGATTAACAATGATGAGGAATTTCCTCAAATTCCTCTAATTGATCCTTACCCTGGAATTACATACCCTCTTGAAGGGAAGCACAGCACTGCAGTGCCTGGGAGCCACACTCTGTACTTGCCTGTTTCCTGCTCCCTGGAAATCAATCATCCTGTTCTATCTGTTAGTGTTTACACACAGACAGCACCCAACCTGTGCACAGAGATTAACAGGCATTCTTTCCAAGAAATGCCAACACCTTTGCAGTGCTGATCAATACACAGGTTTAAAAACTTACACTCAGAGACTGCAAAGTTATGGCCCAGCTTGGCACAGTGAGACAGGAAAGTATCATTAATCCAGGTTTGGGACCCTGCCATTGGAAAGACACTATGGGACATGAGGAACAACTAACCACACTTAACACAGCTTAACACCAGTTCTTATCACATTTCTGACAACATTTGGTGGCACAATCTCTGCTGTGAATTTGTTCAGACTTCTCAGAATAATTTTGGGTAGCAGGAAATTACAGTTCATAGTACCATTTCCCGAGTACCACACCTTGTTGTATGGGATTTCTCAGGAGCTGCAGTGCTGAGGTGCTGTGTCTGCCCTCACTCACAGAGCAGCTGATAATATAATATGTAAAAAAGTACATGCTACTCCTTGGGCTTGGTTTGTTTACCAGCTGTGTATTTCCTAAGGCCCTTACTGGGGACAAGTAATTCCCAACACTCCTACTTGGCCTGATCCATAATGTATAGGGTTATAGAAAATGTGTATTCATGAGACTTGTTTGGCTTTTGTCAAAAAGAACTGTGAAAAATTATGATGGGACAATTTTCATTTCTGACACATTGTTTTTATGGCTCATTCCTGACTGGGAATTGAGGGCTTTAGAATTTTGTCTGCTGCAGATGTGGCAGAGAGGAGAGGAGCTACAGAGCTTCTCACTTGCTTCTTTGTTGCTGACAGTGACAGGAGACCTAAAGGAAATACTTCTCTTGACATTAAACATGATGAGTAAATCCCTGGGCTACTCTCCCACTTTACTGCATTAGAAAAGCCATGGCATGAGGCATTTGGGAGCACATAAAAAGAAATGTGTTTTATAACCAGAACTGGCCTATGGCAAGAAAATTTGAGTTTCAATACAGGAACCTGGAATTGTTTATAATAATAATGGTGACAATGACAACAATAATAATAATAAATTTCAAATCTAGGTAAAAGCTCACAGAGCTTACTAAGCCTGGCAAACAAAAGGAATATTTTCTTTTTAGATAAAACTTTTATTTAACTGCTTTCAGTATGCACACTGTTTTCACTACATTTCCTTCATCCAAAAAATTTTTTGCTGAGATTGCAACGGGCAACATGACAAATTCAGTGACAATTAAGGAAGACAAAATCTTTTCAAAATACCAATTCCTCCACTATAAGAAAAGAAAAAGAACCCAAGACAACAAAAAGCAGAGAACCCATTTAATTCACAGCTGCAGTTATTTGTCAGATAGCTCAATTAATTTTGATCCTTTTGAGGGGATACAAGTTCTGGAGAAAGGATCAGCACTGGAAACCTTTCAGCTTTGTTCCTTGTCTGGGCCATATATGACCATGGTAGAGTTTGTGAACTTCCCTCCCCATGAGATTTTCTGAGATTATCTTAACTAGACAAAATATATTTGCCCTTCCTTCCAGTGCATGGTGTGACTGGAATATTTAGTACTGTTTTATTTAGTCCACCTTTTTATTTTGATTTCAGCATGTGTAAAATGTGACACCTCCCAGGCTCTGGTGTCCCAGGCCTGTGCCACCACGGGCAGAGCCCCCAGCCCAGCCAGCCCGATTCCCTCTGCAGAACACTCACAGGAACCCATCCCACCCAGGAACACCCTGGGCCTGACTCTCCCTCAAAGAGCTCACAGCTGGCTCTGGGTGTGACACCGAGGCCAAAGGGTAATTCTTTGTCTAAGTTAAAAACTTTATATAGGTCAAGTTTACTCTTTAAAATAGGCATATTGTGGCAGTTTTGGGAGGCCCAGTATAAAAAAGATCTGACGCCACCAGAGAGTGTCCAAAGGAGGCCACAAGGATGGGGAAGGGCCTTGATCTGAAGCCGTATGAGGACACTGAAGGCACTTGGTGTGTTCAGCTGGAGCAGAGGAGACTGAGGGGAGACCTCAGTGCAGTTCCAATTCCTGGGCAGGGGCAGAGGAGGGGCAGGGACTGAGCTCTGCTCTGGGGGGACCAGGGACAGCAGCCAGGGAATGGCTGGAGCTGTGTCAGGGCAGGCTCAGGTTGGATCTCAGCCAAAGGTTCTTCCCCCAGAGGCTGGTTGGGCACTGCCCAGGCTCCCCAGGGCAGTGGGCACAGCCCCAAGGCTGCCAGAGCTCCAGGAGGGTTTGGCTGATCCTCTGGGGCACAGGGGGTGACTCCTGGGGATGGGCCTGTGCAGGGCCAGGGGTTGGACTGGATGGTCCTTGTGGGTCTCTTCCAACTCAGCACATTCTGTAATTCTGTGATTTCTTTTCCTAGGCTGACACACTTTCTGCGTATGAAACATGGTATTTTATACATCACTCCAAATAGCATCTCAGCAATGCCTTTTACAATGGTGTCAAATCTCTCTCCTGGAGACACTTCCCCCAGTACAACAGAGGATTCAACATTCCTTTCCTACCACAGCTCCGTGGCCATGGCCATCCTGGAACCACCAAACACACCCGACTGTTCCATCTCTGTTGCTCCCACACAGAGCACAAATTCTTTAGTTACACCACAAAGCACAACCCCGCACTTTGTATCAATAATTTGATCCTAGGAATTCTTTCAATCTCCAGACAACTTTTTCCTCCTACACAATTCTCCAGTTCTCTCTGTTGATGATTTCAGCTTTATCACCAGCAAACTGCTCTGCCTTGTTCCCACTGTGGAAAGCATTTGTGTGATCCCAAGCCCTTTATTTCAAGAACTCTGTGACTATTCTTCTTTTATCCAGAGAGTTCTCCCTGGCTCACACTCTCAGCTGTCTCTGAATTTAGCATTTAGAACTGGTCAGCTTAACTAACATTTTTCCACAGTGCACAGCAAACAGCTCCTCAGACATAAGCAGATCAGAAGTTTACACCCAGAAAGCTTCTGCCTTACCTAGGAGAGCAGATCTACCTATCCTGAACTGGTTTGCATTGCTTTGTACACCTCTGTCCTTGACCTCCATTTTCCTCAGTGTTTGCTCTTTAATGCTCTTTAAACAACATGGGGCCAGCCAGTCCCTACCACATCAAATATTAAATTCCCCACCCTCTGCTTTTACATAATATACAGTGATATTCTCATCTTCATAGACATTACTACTAAACATTCCACTTTCCTAGTTTTGTATTATCTATTATCCTCATTCCTCAAACCCCAGAAAAACGCTGGGTTTGGTGGTTTTTTGCCTTTTTCTGTCCCTCTCTCTTGCCAAAGCAAATCCCTGCCCAGTTACAGCCGGAGAAAATGCATTTTGGGATTCAGCTTCTTACACTGATAAGGAGATATGAGCACCAGTCTAGAATCAAAGGGCTGTGCCTGATCTTCTCTTCTCTTCTCTTCTCTTCTCTTCTCTTCTCTTCTCTTCTCTTCTCTTCTCTTCTCTTCTCTTCTCTTCTCTTCTCTTCTCTTCTCTTCTCTTCTCTTCTCTTCTCTTCTCTTCTCTTCTCTTCTCTTCTCTTCTCTTCTCTTCTCTTCTCTTCTCTTCTCTTCTCTTCTCTTCTCTTCTCTTCTCTTCTCTTCTCTTCTCTTCTCTTCTCTTCTCTTCTCTTCTCTTCTCTTCTCTTCTCTTCTCTTCTCTTCTCTTCTCTTCTCTTCTCTTCTCTTCTCTCTGTCAGAACACAGGGCTGAGAGAGAGCTGCACATATTTGTTTCCTTGTGTTTCCTAGATTGTTATCTTTTATTCAGACTCAAGAGGTTAATAAAGAAGGATAGGTTTTTATTCTCCTGGCTGAGGGGGGTCTTTTTATCTCTTAAATTTTTAAAATGTGAAAAAGACACAGCAATGAGAGAATTTTGAGGGAGATTGCTGTGCCAGCTTTTCCTCATCTGCTGCTTCAGGCACTTGGATATTTAGAAAGAAACAAAACTGAAAATATTAAGTTTCAGGAGAGCAGTGACAAAGCATAAGGACTATTTCTACAGCTGGCATGGTTCACGAGGCACAAAGACACTGAATCTTAGTTAAACAGAAATCTGGGGAATCAAAGACACCTTAATTAAAAGTTCAGTGTAAACACTGCAGTTATTAACCTTCACAAGCAAGAGGCAACAAACAAACAAGGCTGGTCTGTCCCTGCATGTTCAGGGACTGGGTTCATCTCTCCCCACCAGGCCAAGCTGGGCTGTCACGCAGAGTTATGTGGAAACATTTTGCTCTGCATCACTGCAACTTTCTTTAACCCTTAAGGACTTCATTTTTAAATGACAAACTGCAGAAGTTTTTTTGAGCTTTGCTTTGTTAGAGACAGAAAGAAAAGCAATCACGAGTCGACTGCCATTTTCCATGTCCTCAGCTCATATTTTCAATTGATGGGGATAATTAATATAAGATCATTTAATTCCTTTAAAATTTAATGCAAGCATTTAAAATGAGCCTTACTCAATAACCATTTCACTTTATAACCTGTCACCACTCTGATTCTTTCTCTATCCTTTTCATATTCAATAGCTTTTATTTTTACAGTCAGCTTTTATCAAATTCAAAGGCTGTTCCTTTTTTTAAATTCTTTTTAAAGAGTACATAGGCATACATCAATTTCTTAAAGCAGTACATCACTGAAAGCTATAAAGATGCAACCTTCTCTGTGGAAATCCAGTCTAGAAATAACTACTTTGAAAAAAACAAACAAAAAAAATTATAGTTTTTTCAGTTGTTTCAATTCCAGTTAAAATCCAAATAGTTTTTCAGGAAACTATTCTGACAAATTACAGTAAAGTGATTGCATTGATAATCACAAAGTTCAAAACCATAAAACTCAAATTACTGTTCTTTCATTTGCTATGATGGAGCAAAAGGAATCAACATCAGGGCAACAATCTGACCAACAAGGTTTACACTTTATTTCATTTAAAAATTAAAAATAGATCTGAATTGCTCCTAAAGGTCTAATAATAGCACATAGATCTATTATAGTAATATATACATTTTTAAGACTTTAGGCTGCTGCGTGCTGAACTAAGCCACATCGTAAAGGATGAGTTTAAAGCATTGGCCAGTTGTGCTTTAGAAGGGAAAGTGCATTAGGGAACAGGGAGCTCCATAAAAGCTACATAAAGATATTACCACTGTCTGTCCCATCACTCTCAGCTGTCCCTGATAGCCTGGGACATCTGTGACATCTGTGATGCAGCCTGGAAAAATTCCCCATGTCCCTTTTTAACTTGATGCTTTTTTCAGTGAACATTATTAACGAGGAAAAAAACCAACCCAGAAACAAACCTGACACAACATTAATTGAAGCCTAGTGATTTATGTTTGTTTTCTTTTCATCCAGACCAACTCAATACCTTTCTGAATCTTTTATGATGCTTGTTATAGCCTTTACACCTGATTTATTTCACATGCTATCCTCTGAATCATCCCAAATGCAGATGTATTTGTTTTAAAAGATTTTGCTGAGACTTGGAAATATTTTTCCCTTTCTGTAAAGGCTCCATAAGCAACCTCTTAAATTATTCTTTGCACAAGCACACAATGACAGCTTCTGCTATTACACGGTTCAGACAGGTTAATTTTTATCTGCTCAGATGGCAGTAAAGGGAGAAAGTACAAGACAACACCGCCTCTTTCTCTTACAAAGGGAGGCTGTGGGGACATAGAAACTACTCTGGAGCAAAGCTGGAAAATCATTCCTGGGGAGAACATCACAGTCTGTAAGGTGATGTGGTAGCAGAGATGTTCATCTGAATTGGAAAAAGGTTACATATTTTTTCAAGATCTTTGAGTACTATAATTTCCAAATCACCTCTCCTAAAACTTAGTTAAATACGTGTTTATGAGTAACTGATTCTAGTGGCAATTCTAAAAGAATAACAGGTATTTTTTCAATAGAAGAGAGGGGAAAAAAAAGAAAGCACCATTATGGTCCATTAATTTCAAAGACAAACTTTCATCTCTAAGGAAGGTTTTGTTATATTTCTCTGAGGTTGTTTATGTAAAGAAAATGTAGGAAAAATTTCAAGAAGAAAAAATTAAATAATGGCAAATATTAAAAATATCCCCAGCACTGCCTTATGAGGTTTAAGATTTGCAAGCACTCCTTTTGTTAGTTTAATATTTCAAAGGGGACAAGTTGTCTTCTTGAGAGCTCCTTGTTAAAGACATAATGCTTTTCAAATTAGTGTTTAAAATTTCTTAATTTTACTGTAAGAATATCATAATACCTAGTTAAAGCATAGTTATTGTATTTATAACAACTGGAGAAGAATCTATACAATATTCCATTAATCTGCTGGAACCTCTGCTGTCAGACCCAGATACTCAATAAATACCCCTCAGGGACACAGAGGTGCCACCATCATCAGCTTAGTGATGAAACACAGCTTTTAACTGACCAGTGAAACTTTCCTTTTTTTCAGAACAAGACTCAGAATATGTAAATCTCTTCAAGTTGAGTTTTTGTAGAGATGTTCTTCCCAGGTGAACAAGTAGCCCCAGGACAGCTGAGAACACTAATTCAGTTTACATTTGTACCCCTGGTCAGGAGAACAGGGCAGGCTGCCATGGTAATATCCTTAAAAAGGGAGAAACAGTGGGAAAGAGTGGAACACAACTCAAAAGAGGTTCAAAATGCTACATTCTGGCACCATTTAACTGCACAAATACAGACTGAGGAGCAAGGAGTTGCCAATAGGAGTCCCTGGAGATATAACAGTATATGAAGAATATAGAATATAGAATATAGGATATAGAATATAGAATATAGAATATAGAATATAGAATATAGAATATAGAATATAGAATATAGAATATAGAATATAGAATATAGAATATAGAATATAGAATATAGAATATAGAATCAACCAGGTTGGAAAAGACCTCTGAGATCATCAAGTCCAACCCTTGATCCAACCCTGCCATGGTTCCCAGCCCATGGCACTGATGCCACATCCCTGGGCAGCCCATTCCAGTGGCTGAGCACTCTCTCTGGAAAAAATTTCTTCCCAATGTCCAACCTAACCCTCCCCTGGCACAGCTGAAGACCCAGCCCTCTTGTCCTACTGCTGGTTCCTGGGAGAAGAGCCCGACCCCCACCTGGCTCCCCCCTCCTGTCAGGGAGTTGCAGAGAGTGAGGAGGTCTCCCCTGAGCCTCCTCCTCTCCAGGCTGAGCCCCCCCAGCTCCCTCAGCCTCTCCTCACAGCACTTGTGCTCCAGTCCCTTCCCCAGCCTCGCTGCTCTTCTCTGGACCTGCTCCAGCCCCTCCATGTCCTTCCTGAGCTGAGGGCCCAGAACTGGACACAGCACTCCAGGGGTGGCCTCACCAGCGCTGAGTCCAGGCCAAGAATCTCTGTCCTGGTCCTGCTGCCACCCTGTTCCTGAGCCAGGCCAGGATCCATTGGCCTTCTTGGCCACCTGGGCACACTCTGGCTCCTGTTCAGCTCCCTGTCCATCCCCACTCCCAGCTCCCTTCCTGCCTGGCTGCTCTCCAGCCCCTCTGGCCCAGCCTGGGGGCTGCAGGGGAGCTGCCCAGCGGTGCTTCAGCAGAGAGCACAGGGCTGGGGCAGGTCAGAGGCACGGGGACAAAGGTGTGACGCTGCTGTTGATTCACAGACAGCAGGAGCTGCAATCCCAGAGCTGCTCCTCCAAGATCTCAGCTATTTTTTCACTACAAGAGTGGTCAGGCATTGCAATGAGTTGCCCAGGGAGGCTGTGTCACCATCTCTGCAAGTGTCCCAGAGGTGTCTGGATGTGGCCCTTGGGGATGTGGTTCAGGGGTGATTGTGGTGCTGCTGGTTGATGGTGGGACTGGATGATCTTGAAGGTCTCTTCCAACCTTGATGACTGTGCTCAGATTTGGGCATCACTAACTAAACAGAGAAAATACAATGAGGATGATCTAAGACTATACACGTATTTTTCACAACTCTAATCCCAAATTGATGTTAAAGCTGTTTCCCACAGTAAATTGAGTTGTTACTATAAAATGTAGAAAAGAACACCCAGCGCTGCTACACTTTAGAACACAATGTTTTTATTAATAGTAGGCTTTTGACACATTTGCAATTTCAAACATTTATTGTAGTGGAGAAGTAGAAAAGTCAAAGAGTGTGACAATATGCCAGCATTTTGCAAAACAGCTGAAAATTTAAGTTATTTAATAAAATGTTGTTTCACAATATGATTAATGTGTGTGGACACACAGGTGATATCAAGCTGGATTTGTGTAGCTCTGTGCTACACAAGAAAACACATTCCCTTTCTCAAAAAAAAAAAAAGGATTATAATCAGAAAAGAATCAGAGAATGAAATTATGTCAGTAAGATTTGCAAAGATGCTTCTCACATCTGTAATGAGGAAATGCAGCTGGAGAGACAAAACAGAGGAAGCAGAAAATTCTAAAACATCCAGAGCACCTTTTGTTCTTTTTTGCAAATTCTTTGAGTTCTTTCAAACATTTACATTATTTGAAATAATTTAAGTGGCTCTACATGAGTGTTTTGTCTTCCAGAACGGATGTTTTTGGCACAACATGTTCTATCCTTGTGAGTCATCACAAAGCCCAGTTTTGGTGCTTCAGATGTTGAACATTCCTCTGCTTTGTCTTTCAAGAACACAATTTAAGTTTTTGTGGTTTTATTTTCATTTTGCTCCTGCAATCCCTCCCAGACAGAAGAGAAGCACAGTCCACACATCATCTCTGAGCTTTCTTACCCTGGTTGGTAACCGGGGGGAGCAGGTCCCTGCACAGCTTCCAGGGATGCACTTGGGATGAAGGTTCTGCACTCCCAGGACTCACTGGGTGTAGGCCCTTGCTCACAGAGGAGGTAGGAGTATAAAGTCTTTGAAATTATTGTTAAGATTTTCAAAGCCAAACACAAACCAATCTAAACAACAGAAACAATCCAGCTTTTGTTTCCACCATCAAAGTAATATACTTTCACATTATTCCTCCAAACTGTACACAGCTGGTGTGTAAAATACACTGAATAGAACTGTGGAACATGCAGATTGCAATAAAACCCATCCTAGGTGTAAATTGACTCAATATTTATCTCATCTAATATGCAAATCAAGGCAATGTATTCTCATTAGCATCGGCTCTGTTCCCTTTAAACCAAACTAAATCTCCAGCCAGAGCAGGAAGAAAAAAATGATGTGTAGTTCTCTTTGAAGCTAATGAGGGTGTGATTAACCTCCTGCTTGGTTCTGGAGTGGCTCAGGAGAACTTACCCAGGGTAAAGCACAACATCAGTGCACACAACCCAAAACTCAAGGACACATTTGTGTGTGGTACCACATCAGGCACTAATAAAATACAAACAGGAAAGGGGAAAATCTAGATACTTTCTGGAATTTAAATGTGCAATCAAATGGAAAAGCATTTTTTTCCAAGTACATATTTAACAGAAACAGCTGTGACATGGACCTTGCTGGCAAGCTGGGAGGCAGCAAAAAGATTTTCTGGGAGATGGTACATCTTACAGGCTCTGAAACACATCACTCACTGCAAACTGGTGCATCTGCTGTGTGGAATCTCTGTCACTACTCAGCTGGTTTAGAAGCCCATAGTTTTCTGGTCAGTTTTATAAAAAACCAAACAAAATGAACCCAAGAAACCCACCGAAATAAACAAAAGAAAACCACACAAGAACTCTCACCAGAACTGCACTTCTAATGAATGGTGCTGCCCCCCCAGCCTCCAAAGATTAATGTGATGACTTGGTTGCTCTGCTAAAAAGAACAACATAATGTTATTTATTAAACTAGTTTTAATCCATCTCTGTCTTTAACGATTGCTTTTGATTAGCAGTTTGAATTCTAACACTTGCACACAGCTGAAACAATGAGCAATGTGGCTTCCAGCAGCCTTAGGGGAGTGAAAGGTAGAAAATGTTGCAATTCAGGGTTGTTCTTAATTTCCATATGTTGCTGAGCACTTCAGATGTCACCAGTGCTGTGAAGTGAGATCTCCTGGATTAAACTGCAGGGAAAGCAGAGGTCACACTGCAGAACAAAGAGAAGAAAGTTGCTCACTGAAGTGAAGAGAAACAAAAGAGAAGCTCCACCTCTGAACCAGCTTCTCCAGAGAGCTCTGAGTGTGTCAGATCTAGTAGTGGATGAGCTCCTGAGGACTTTAAGTGCTTTCTGTAAGGGCAAGGGCTGTATAGAGCCCGAGGCTGAGATGTCTGTGGCTGGGCTGGGAGGGAAGGACAATCTACAGGGACAGTCTGGCAGGACTGAGTTACTCCCCTCACCCTGCTGCCTCCTCTCCTGCCTGCACTGACAGCCTGGCCATCCTGGGAGGGAGACAAGGGGAAGCTCTACTTGAGAAAATACATAAATCCAGCTCTTTTACAAGCCTTCGAACAACTTCATGCACTGTTACTGTGGTGGATTAGCCAAGTAACACAGAATCACAGAATGGGATGAGTTGGGAGGGACCACAAGGATCATCCAGTCCAACCCCTGGCCTTGCACAGGTCCATCCCCAAGAGTCACCCCCTGTGCCCCAGAGGATCAGCCAAACCCTCCTGGAGCTCTGGCAGCCTTGGGGCTGTGCCCACTGCCCTGGGGAGCCTGGGCAGTGCCCAACCAGCCTCTGGGGGAAGAGCCTTTGGCTGAGATCCAACCTGAGCCTGCCCTGACACAGCTCCAGCCATTCCCTGGCTGCTGTCCCTGGTCCCCCCAGAGCAGAGCTCAGTCCCTGCCCCTCCTCTGCCCCTGCCCAGGAATTGGAACTGCACTGAGGTCTCCCCTCAGTCTCCTCTGCTCCAGCTGAACACACCAAGTGCCCTCAGTGTCCTCACACGGCTTCCCCTCAAACACAGCAGAGCAAGTTGGCAAAGGGCTGGTCCTGGGAGGGGTTTGAGTATGGTGACACACCAGGGTGACTGGAACAGCTCCAGCAGTGCATCTCCCGCCTCTGTGAGAGCTGCTGACACTCTATAACTGGATGGATTCCCTTAAAGTTGCATCCTAAAAAACAGTACTCTAAAACCCCTCAACCTTCCATGGCACTGACTGATCTGTCCTGCTCTGATTCCCCTCCCCAGGGCACAGTGAGCAGCCTGGAGCTGTCAGTTCTGCAGGCTACAGCCAGCTGTGCTTCCTCTGCCATGGAGAGCATGGGGAGACTTGGGGGGAGGCCACACCATGGACCATTTGCTGACAGGGCACACCTATTCCTGCTGAACATCCTCCTTCATCCTGCTCCATGCCAGAGAGAACATGGCAAAAGGGCAAAGCAACTTAGCAGACAGGTTTTATGTTCTTTCGGAGTCATCTTCCCAGCATGACACCTGCTTTACTATCATTCTTATTAGTGACAGAAGTTTGCAGTTCAGCTCCCTAATTTGTTCATCCCTTGTATCTTCCACAGTTGGGAAGCTAAGAAAACCTGCCCACAGGAAAGGGATTTAGCCAACTTGTCCATGCAATAATAAAACCTTCTATACTCTCAAGACAAGCCAAGTTCGTCCTTGAATAAACCTGTTCAAGTCACTCCAATAAATCCCCAAGGAGCAGCCACAACACCCTTGTAGGGGTACAGGGCAGATTATCATCACTCACTATTCAAGGCACTGTCAGGAACACAGAGCACCAGAACCAAGAAGAACTAAGAAAAAGCCATGTACAGCTTTAAAAGCAGCAGCAAGCACTAGCATTCTGAAAAGCTGACAGTGCTTTTATGGTTTATAAATCCATTTTGTTTTATTTTCCTTCATCCTATTTGTGGCGGGCTCATGTACTCCTACTAAAAATTCTTTTCAACTCCAGTGTTTTCCCTGTGTAGTATAATCTTGAGGGAAAAAAAAATACTTTTCACATTACTGAAAAGACATCTAGTGTGTTTTATAGTCTCCAGCACCTGGGAAAAAAACATAACAATTGAGTGATATGACATTTTAAGAGAACATGAAGGCAATCTCTAAATGAGATTTGAGCTCTTAGCCAGCTTTAGCACACTCTGATACTAATCTGGATCAGATCTCACTTCCAGGAGTGATGTGAATTCAATGCTGGGACCACTTGCCAATTAAAACAAGGTAACAGGCTGCTTTTTCCAGGTAACTGGAAGATATGCACAGGTCCTGACCCTCCAACATCAAGCTTTTCAACTGCAAACCTCCATTTAGATCTGTTTTCTCAATGCATTTACTCCATGTTTCCATCACTTCCCCTCAGCCCTATAATCCCCAAGGCCCTCTCAGAAATGCTCTCCCAGCAGGACCCTCCTTCCCTTATACTCTCACAGAGCTGTGCCTCCTTTCCTGAGGCTTTACAACAACCTCTGTTAGCAGCACGAGTCCTTTCCCAGGTTTTGGGACACTGACTGGTAACTTCTACAGTTTTGCCATCCTCAGACAATGTGGAAGGGACATTCCTGTGCTCATTTCAATGTTTCCTCAGAAACTTCCCTTTCAGGAGTGCAGTGACTCCAGGAAGTCCTGGTGACCATCCAACTGCCCCACTGGCAGCTCACACCCCCCAGCCAGGAGCTCAGCCCTGTGTTCCTCTGAGCAGGAGAACATTATCTTGCCATCTTTATTCTGGATAAATAGGGCACTGTCTCCTGTGAAAACCTCACCTTTTTACACCTTGATTTTGCCTCTGGAAACTCATGAAATATTAAAGCCAACATCTCTGGAGAGGGAGTCTCTTATCTGTCCAGGGCACCAGTCTCACTTAACAGCCAGGTATTAAAGGACATGAAACAAGACACTTGAAAAACCAAATGAGCTGAATATGAAAAGTAAGCCATGCTTCTCTCCTGGAAGATGAAATTGAGCCACACTAACAGCAGCATATAGAATTGGTGTAATGCAAGCAGTCACCTAAACAAAATGTCACAATACTTTGGAAGTAATACAAAAATACAGTTTGGTGTCCCATGGAATGAAGGTAGACTGGGAAAAAAACAACTCATGAGGTTCCTCAGTTCAGCTCAGTTCAAAGTAAAAACTGGATTTCTTTAGGTATCCAAAATTTTCAAATCATAGAATAGAATCAACCAGGCTGGAAAAGACCTCTGAGATCATCAAGTCCAACCCTTGATCCAACCCCGCCGTGGTTCCCAGCCCATGGCACTGATGCCACATCCACTCTCACCTTCAACACCTCCGGGGACGGGGACTCCACCTCCTCCCTGGGCAGCCCATTCCAATGGCTGGGCACTCTCTCTGGAAAGAATTTCTTCCCAATATCCAACCTAAACCTCCCCTGGCACAGTTGAAGACCCAGCCCTCTTGTCCTACTGCTGCTTCCTGGAAGAAGAGCCCGACCCCCACCTGGCTCCCCCCTCCTGTCAGGGACTTGCAGAGAGTGAGGAGGTCTCCCCTGAGCCTCCTCTTCTCCAGCCTCAACACCCCCAGCTCCCTCAGCCTCTCCTCACAGCACTTGTGTTCCAGTCCCTTCCCCAGCCTTGTTGCTCTTCTCTGGACCTGCTCCAGCCCCTCCATGTCCTCCCTGAGAAGTTGTTTTTTGTTTGTTTTCTCATGTCAAAATAAAAACTGAACATTTGTGTTTTTCACTAAACAACACATTTTCTCACATTACACATTCTCCTACTGAGTGTTTTCCTACATTTTCACAGTATCCAAGGGCATTTGGTGTCTTTGCAGAAACCAGTACCCCAATGCAAACAGTACCCAGACGTGCAGAAAAGGATCACAATTTCCTCGAGGTGCAGGTACAAATAAAGTGTTGCCCTGCTCACTGCTTACCTGGTGCACAGGAGGGAGACAGAGAAACAAAGAGAATCCCAAAATCATTGGGGTTGGAAAAGACCTCTGAGACCATCAAGTCCAATCTGTGAGGGATCCTCACCTTGGCAGTGAGTGCCACATCCAGCCTGTTCTTAGACCCCTCCAGGGGTGGTGAGTGCACCACCAACATTAGAATGACAACAGAAGAACATTTATTTCACTCCCTTCCCTTGTACAACGTGAAATTCTACATTAGGCAACAAGCTGGAAACAGGTGCAAAATGTCTTGAATACCTGATTTCCAAACCTACTTAGATATTCTCATGCAGGCTGAGACTCCTCTGTGCTGCACTTGAGCCTTCCTGCCTTTTGGAATCCCGGCTGTGCAGGAGGTTTGGCACTGCTCTCTGTGACATTTAACTCAGGAGTGTTGCCATCTTCCCAAAGTGTGTATTTTCAGATGCACAACTTCCAACTCACTTTGGAGGGGAGGGTTTTTTTAAGCACTAAAATCAACACTATGAGTAGCAACAGGCAAATATGAAAGGTATCATCATATAAAAATAGATTTTTTTTTAAAATTGTGATGGAAATTAGCAGTTGATATCCATGCAACATCATATATTTTGGCATTAAGGGAACCCAAGTCAATGTACAAGTAGGGAACATTTGTATACCAAAAAGCAAACTTGTTGGCTTAAGAAAATGACAGGCAAATAACTGACAGCTCCGTTTTCCTGACCTTATAAAAATCACAGAGGTTTAAGAAGACAATTTCTCTCCTGAATTCTTTTTATTTAATGTATGACTAGAATAATAGCTTGCAAGCAATAGACTGATCAAGCTACTTGCCTTTAAACAAGATTTCCTCTATAATTAAAGGAAGTCTCCCATCCTCAGACATCATCCTATTAAATGTGACAGGAAATGCAACCAATAAATAATTAAGTCTGTGTTTAGTTATAAATAAAAGATCAACAATATAATATTCTAAGAGCCACACTCAATCAATTATCAGTATTAACCAGTAATTACTTAAAGATTAGCACATTTAAAAATTAAACTAAAAGTGCAAGAAGAAAAAAATCTATTTGGATCGGGTATAATTAAGGAATTTCTTACATCTTGTGCGATCTATATCTTGCATCCCATATATTTCATTCCTAGATTTGTTTGCTTGGCTAAAATATTTACACACTGTTGGGAATGACATGGCGTAAGTGTCAAACTATTCACATCCCTAAAACTCTTGCACAAGGAAGGCACTTTAGAGCAGGCAACATTCAGGTACTTTAAAATATTTTTAAATAATACGAGTGGTTAATTTCTTAATAATTGTTCCTGTCACAACAATATCAAGAGCACTGCTGTCCTTTCTGAGTAAACTCTGCTTGACAGGGACAGATGTTTTAAATACTCCCTCACCCCTGGTCCCAAAGGCTCATAAAGGCTGTCAGTCACAGCTCTGTGTGTGTATTTATTTGGTGTGTATTTATTTTATGTGGTGTTTCTAGGCACCCACCCCAGCAAGGTTCAGTGTCTGGTGTTTGTTTCCACCAGGCAGAGCACCTGGAGAAATCTCCACTGCTGGGGATTAGTTAATGTGCTTTTTCCCCCAACAACTTGGGGTGGGTTGTTGTGGAAAACAGAGCTCCAGCACCTATGAACTCTGCCAGTACAAGGGGTTGGGTGGGAAAAACCTAACAAATTAAAATGTGCATTTTATTCTGCAAGAAAAAAAAAATTAATTTAGTACTTTAATAACTTATTTGTTCAATCTTCTGACAAGATACAACAAAACTGTACCTTTAACTTCTATTATTAGATGACCTATATTAAAGAATCTTAACCTAAACAATCTGTTTATGATATATGAATTGACACAGAATTACACACACACACACACAGAATTATCGCTCTCTATCCTTCCCTACTTCTTCAACCAAAGGAAAAGATGCCAGAACAATACAAAAGAGAGGCAAAAAAACAAGTACCTGGTGTCAAGTGTGCTGATAATTCAGCAGTTGGCCTCCCAAGTTGCACAGCATCCAAAAAAGTAGGAAACATCAGCCATGGGACAGGAGGGTTTCAAGTTAGATGATCCATGTGCACATGGCTGCAATACTACTTATTTCTGTATAAACAAACAGGAGATATTTTCAGGAAGAAAAGAGATTCTTTTCTCTCAGCAGTTGAAGTAAATGCAGGAATGAACTTCTGGTATTCCATATGCACAGGAATGGGTGCTGTGGACTAACAGTCTACAACAGGACACACTGACCCTGATGCACAGTAATCAGTACACCAGTAATTACCTAAATCACAGTATCCATGAGGGAGAAACAGTAACTTTTAGACAAAATAAAAACACAAACACACAAAACATGCACAAAGTGGGGCTCATCATTCTTCCATCTGAGGACATGACCTAATTAATTCCATCCTAATGATAGAAAAAAATTCCTATAAGAAAAATCATCTTTGCATAATCAGATGTTGTTAGAATTTATGTTCCTTCTACTGAGACAAAAATGTCCCACGAAGGCAGCTGGAGTTTCAGTGCTGAATTGCCATGAATTGTCACCATCCACACCTTTACTGTACTCAGCTGTTTGGACTTCATTCTACTCCTTGATCCTGGCATTCAGAGGTGAGGATCTATGGATAGCACAAGTGAAATATGGGCTCCCTCAGTGCTATTTCTGCACACAAATGTGCAGCAGAACTAATACATTTAACTGATAAATACATCAAAGGGAGCACGTCTAAAGCAATAAACATCTCCTGTGGAGGGATGTTTATGCACTACAGGAGACGTTGTGCTGAGTCCATATGTCCCTTTGATGTAGTTATCATTATTATAATGAAAGCATTAGTTGATTTTATTGCTTTTTAAACACCACTGTTGCCCACCATCACTCCATTAAACATAGCTGTGTTCATTAACACAGTGAAGGAAGGGCTTTCATTTAGATCTGGAGGAGTTTGTTGGTAGAATGGCTGTCACTCCATAATTCCTTTCTTTTGCTCCGGGCCTCCTCATTCTAAGGTTACTATTGGGGTTTGACACATTTGTGTTTCCACAACTTCCATCAGCAGCCTGACCTTGAAAGTTCCTGCCATTCTGAAAGATTAATCAGTGCACACAGACAAACTCATTCTGGTTTCAAATTTTTATATGCCCCTGAAAGAAGTCTTGTAAAGTTTCCATTAATTTCTGTTTATTAAAGCTCACCATAAATACAAGCCTAGCAATACACTTCTGATTAAACAGTACATTTTGCAAAACAGCCTTACCACAACAATATATGCAGTGAGTGTGTCCCCAAAAACACGTGCTCCTGCATAACATTTTGTGATCAAATATTTGTGCTCAGACTTCTAAAATTCCAGTGCTATGCTCATAGTCAGGACTTCAGGAATGACACCTTCAGCTTCAGAGGCAGGAATTTAGACCCAGCAAAGTACACTGCTTTCTGCAACTGGTCCCTAAGTCCTTAAAAGCCCTGAGTGTTGGTGTGAGCAACTGTGTCATTCTGGAAATCAGCTGCATAATGAACACCAGATCCTGGGTCTTGGAGGATGCTGATAAACATGGCACAGGTTGTGTGGAAGCTGAATATTCATGCAGGGTGTTTAAGAGTCAAAGGCTAGATAAAGCTGTGCTTGACCCAAAGATGTTTCAGAGCTGAAGGCTGGATAAAGCTGTGCTTGACCTCATCTAGTGGCTGTGACAGGGCCCCTTCCAGCAGGAGGCTGGACCAGAGCACTCCAGAGCCCCTGCTATGACTCAACACTGAAGATGGAGCCGTCACCCGGTGCCACTTTCTTTAACTAAAAAAGAATTTTCAAACATGTTATAATGGAAACCAGCTCCAGAGGATGCTCTATCTTGATTATTTCAGACTATTTCTTTCCAACAGACACATGTGAAACAGCACAGAACGGCAGAGCCAGCACTACATAGAACACAGAATTGGGAAAGCACAGAACTAGGAAAATACTACCAAGGGGATGCCTTGAGTGTGTTCCAAAAAAAATCATGTAAAACCATTTCTTGGGGTGGCCAACTCTGCAGGGATGACTGTGATTCCAATACATGTCCACAGACATATAAACACAGTGGAGATAACATAAGACATTTTTGGCAAAAGCAATACTCTCCCACCACTGAGGTTTGGAAATGGCTTTTGCTAGGTTAGAAACAAGCTGAGTTTTAATTAATACTTAATGTTGAACATTGGTAATTGACAGCAACGTGAATGGAATTTACTACCACAGAGTTCTACATTCTCAGAATGGCAATATTTAAAATTCTTTTTCTCCTCTTTTCCTTTTTTTTTTTTGTAAAGAGAAATTAAAACATTTAACAGACAACAAAATTAAACATCCTGATGTACAGGCCAAAGTGAATTTAAAAGCATGTTTTGCAAAACATCTTTTAAAACAGCAACACAAATAAGAGTCTGTTATTTATAATATTTATATTTATAATATATAAATATATTTATTTGTAATAGCATAAAATACAAATATATTTTTTTATAATAACAAATTTACATTTATTGAGTTGGAAGAAGTACAAAGAATTCTAAGATTTCCTAGTTAGACACTATATTTTAGAGAACTGTGAGGAAGGGTTAATGTGCCCCAGGCAACATCCTCTCAGTCTACACAGTTCCTCCCTTTGTGTGTCCCTGAGAAGCTCATGGGGGGTTATCACGGTCAATTAGGAAAGTGCTGCTCCACAAGGGGAGTTTTCAAGTAGAGTTTGCCAGAAATTCTCTAGACAGCTTCTAACTGCTCTGGAGATGTGCAGAGTGTTACAAATGCACCAAGTGCCAACATCACAGGCTTCCTGCTCCCTGCTTTGAACAAATGTCACCGCCTGCCATCTGCCAGAAAACCTCAGGTCAAATGTGGTGGTGTCAATCCAGTGCCTAAAACTGCCTCTGTTTGCCATTAAGCTGTTTCTTGGTGAATGTGGAAAATGTCTCATGAAACGTATGGGAATTTGAAAAGTCTGTTTTATTTGAAAAAGTAGATGAATAGGAACTCAGTTCCTGAGTTTTTCTTGTGTCCTGTTCATGATGAAAACGTTGGAGGAAACAACACTAATTCAAGGATCCAGTGGAATGCTGCCAGAAGGTAGGGGCTATTCAGTGAATGAAAATATGTTGTTGAAAAAGGAAGGTGTCAAAGGCAAATGAAGCTGTAAATTAGAACAAAAATAGGGCAAAGTCAGCAATGCAGCAGCAAGAGGTTGTTCAGCATGTGAGAGATATATCACTTCACAAAGTAAAAGTTCGCATTGTTTTGGTCAGGTTCCAGGTTTGCAGATAGGTCAGAGTTTGCCCTCAGGTCTCAGGAGAAGCAGGAGCTGGATGAGGAGGTGGAAGAGAAGTGTATGGTCCTAATGATCCCTTTAGGAAAAGCCTGCAGTGCTATCCATCATCTCAGACTGCTGAATCCACACTGCAGGAATTCTCACTCCCCACTGAGGGCAGGACCCCGGCTGGTGCTCAGGAGCAGCCTGTGCCAGGGACAGGGGGCTCGGTGCCAACACCACTGTGAGGGGCACAGGGGCACAGAAACATCGGGCAAACTCGAGGCTGCACCGGCACCTCTCGCACTTCCAGCTGGGACCTCATCCAAGGTATTTGAGAGAATCACAGGACAGCTCAGCCTGGGTGTGATGGGCTGTGGATCTCCCTGCACTGCTCAGCACCACGAAGGATCAAAACCTCAAAAGCAACTCCCAACCTATGTATGGGAAGGAATGTGGAGGAGCAGCTGAGGGCACTTGGTGTGTTCAGCTGGAGCAGAGGAGACTGAGGGGAGACCTCAGTGCAGTTCCAATTCCTGAGCAGGGGCAGAGGAGGGGCAGGGACTGAGCTCTGCTCTGGGGGGACCAGGGACAGCAGCCAGGGAATGGCTGGAGCTGTGTCAGGGCAGGCTCAGGTTGGATCTCAGCCAAAGGTTCTTCCCCCAGAGGCTGGTTGGGCACTGCCCAGGCTCCCCAGGGCAGTGGGCACAGCCCCAAGGCTGCCAGAGCTCCAGGAGGGTTTGGCTGATCCTCTGGGGCACAGGGGGTGACTCTTGGGGCTGGGCCTGTGCAGGGCCAGGGGTTGGACTGGATGATCCCTGTGGGTCCCTTCCAACCCAGCCCGTTCTGTGATTCTGGGATTTAATATTTCAGCTGCTTGGTGGGTATTACATTTAACCCAACAAAGAATATCCAGAAGAATATCCAGGGTAAAGCTGGTTGAACATTCTCTAGAACAGGAATTCTCTTGGTGAGAAAAAGCCAAGTTGCTTCAGCCAAAATATTTCAGAAGAACGCAGTTTGATTACTTTTCTATCAAAAATGTTCTCCTGCTCCACACCAAATTTTCCAGGGAAAACATGTGCCAGTGCTCCAGACATGAAATTCAATCCGAGGAGTAGGACAAGTGTTATAGTCCAGCCCTGTAACCACAGGCAGGGCAGCTCTGAGCATCCCTGGTGCTCACACACCAATTCCTGCTGGGAGCTGGGCCCTGGGCGGTGCCACAGCCAAACCCGGGCAGGATGTGGCTGCACAGTCAGAGAATCCTTGCCAGGCCTTTTGTTGTGGTGGTTGTTTTAATACATTAATCTTCTCCAGCCAACTGTGTCTTGCATTATCAATCTTTCATTAACATATCCCCTTCTTCCTGAATTCTTTTTTTTTTTTTTAATGCAAGGATTAGTGCAGCTGTGTCTCATCAGACCTCTGGTGTCTTTTTCTGGGACTTTGTAAGGGACCCTGATTAAAGACTGTCTCAGCTGCTGTTCCTTCGGCATTTTTCCTTCAATGTTGCCACCAAATGTTAAGAACCTTATTGTTTCCTTTTGTGATTGTGTTGGTACTTGGGCACTTCAAAGGGAAAAAAAGTATTTTTTACTGAATGCTTCCTGTCCCCCCTGCTACTTTTTAACTGAATGCCACTTGAAAATGCAACAGCACGTTTTTAGAAGTCTGGGCAGAGGAAGTGCTTCTGGGTTCTCCCCCATGAACATCTGCTGATCTCATTGTTTTCACAGATTAATCTTCCCTAATTGAGTTGTAACTTTTAACAGAACTTCTATTCAGAAAGAACAAGCTGCCCACCTTTTGCTGTGGTGCCTTTTATGTGTGTAGGTGCAAGAGAAGACAAGCTTTCAACTGGAAAACACATTGTAGGACTAAAACCATTAGACTTTCCACTGCTGAATAAAACCACTGGCAAGGTAGATGAAATAAAATCTGAAGAGAGGTCATCTAAAAATGTCTAAAAATTTTTCTATTCTATTGCAGTTTCATTCTCGACTGAATTGTTGACTTATAGCCTTCACTTGCTAAATACAATTATCTAATAAGCAGAAGGTGGTGGACATACAACAGAGCCTTTAAAAACTATAAATCTTTTGGATATACACATTTTTCTTAATTAGTACTTTCATAATAAAGCACCCTTCCAACTTCAGCAATTTTGTGCAGTGAAGTTTTTTAAAGCCTCAGAAGCAGTTTAGGGAGCTTTGTCATTAATATCTTTAAAAACTCTCTGAGTTACTCTTGAGAACCACTGAACAAAACTTCTCTTTTTTTATGTAACTATTCATGGAATGCAGACATTTTAATTCAATGTCATCACAAAATGCTTTATAATTATAGGAAAGAAAATTAGAAGATATATTTGTAATACAAACTGCTAACTACTTTCAGCTGGCAACACTATGTCCTTGCATGAAAATGATCCTATTATACTCCATGACTGTGCATGAAATGTAAAGCTTATGGTTCCTATAAGAGAAAAAAGGTGGGAAAAAAATAAATACAAAGATTATTTGAGTTGCCACAGAAAATAAGGCTAACATTTGCTTTCCTTGATCTTCCTGTTCCCATCTCTACAACAAGGTAGAATGCAAAATTGAATTTAGTCTTTGCAGATATTTCTATTTGCCCAACCTCTCAGAAATAGTAGATAATTCCTAGAAAGGCATTTTAATTTGATAAACCTAAGAACAAGAGATTGAAAGAGATCATGTAAAGAGGGCTAAAAACAGGGTTCATTTTCATTTCAGGGATGAGAACATGTTAATGTCAATGAGCAGTTAACAGTGCATCTGGTCCTAGACAGAAATAACAGTTCCACAGAATTCTAGCCAGGAATTTTATCAATTATGGAGGATCAGAATGTGAATGGAAGGCAAGGAACAGATTTTCAATGCTCTAACATGCTCACAGTAGAACATCTCACTTGCTACTTCCTTCCATAATTGTGGCCAAATTACACCCTCAAGAGCATCAGAAATATTTAATGAATTTCCACAAATCCTTAAGAGGAGCATTGAGCTTCTCCACATTGAAATTATTTGCTCTTTTGATATACACCAAGAGTGTTCCTAGAAGAATTTGGCAGCTATTTTGAGCAAAATGATGATTTATGTACTTGTTCTTATCAGGTTAAAAAATCCCTTTAACATATAAAATTTGCTTTGGAGATTTCTTCTTTGCATGTGCCAAATAAGAAATTCTACTTGCAAATGGACAGCAAAGCAACATTACTATGAAACATGTAAGACAAAGCATCAACAAAATGAGACATTAACTAGGAGAGAAGATGGCAGCTGTAATTTTCTGTGCTGGTCCCATAAACAATGGGCCAAGAGCAAAATGACACTGGAAAATAATTTTATCCATGTCCACCCCTTCCAGTCAGCCTGTCTTAGTACACCTTTCTCCTTCATTTTCCTTCATTTTCCTTCATTTTCCTCTAAATAGTTACTCCCTGGGCCACCTATTGCCCTTGATGTCAGAGGAGTTTTGTGCCCAAACTGCATACAATGGATTGCTCCTCAGATCTACAGTTATTTTTTCCAGCTGCATAAGGAGCTGTTTTCTAGACTTGGCTATAAATTTATGGAAAAAAACCTTGAAATTTACTGTCTTGTCCTGGGATACCTATGAAATGTATGATAGTTTTTACAATTCATAAAGTAAAATGAGGGTGATTTACAGCATTCTGCAGTGGCTGGTGACAACCAAGGACATCCACAGCACACTGTTCTTGTACAACAGGCCATAAAATTGCTTCAAGTCATCATTTACTCACCTGCCTTGCAGGTCCTCCCAGGCAGGGAATCAAGGCATCCCAGTCCCCGTGGCTCTGGGAGCTGTCCTGGGAGGAGAGGATGGGGTTTAATCTCAGTAGCTCTCAGTTCCCTGCACCTCCCAGTTCAAGTCAAGTATTTACCTCCTGTTCTCTTTGTGCTTCTCAGGACTAACACAATTGGGCTGAAGCTGCACTTTGAGGGTTTTCCTGAGATTACCCAAGGAACAATTCAGAAACTTGCCGTACTCACGCTGTTCCTGGCAAATTCTAGTTCACTGCTAGGTTCAGGAAAAGGGACCCTATTAGGAGAAGAAACAATCCAATATACTCCCGTACGTGCCACAAGGCATTTTAAACTTACTACATCTACTGCCTTCTCAAAGCTGTGTTTCTTCCTTGACATCAGAATGGAGTGTCCTCTCTGTTCCTGCAGAAATGGTTTGTGTGAGCTTACATCGACAGGAATTATTTGGGTTTTATTAGATCTAAACTGTCATAATAGGGCACTGTCACAGAGAGAAACACCCTGAGAGAAGATACAGACAAGTCCTCATTGTATGGGGGCAGTGACAGGTGTGGCAGTGGAAGCCACTGCTACCCCAGGAGCTAAAGGTCACTACCTCAACCTCACCAAGTGAAGAAACAATTCTTCCTATTCATTGTCTGCCTTGGCTCAATGAAGGAAAGATCAAGGAGTTTGAATGATTATCTAAAATTCATTTTAACTGAGATTATCACAGTAGCACATTACCCAGTCATACAAAAGGAATTTTCACTGTTCAAGACCAGAAGCCCAAAACTGCCATATTGCCCTCAGCTTTACTCTAGACAAAGTGAGTTACCCAACATTTCCTCTTTGTTTCTCCATTTATAAAAAAAAAATAAAACCAAACAGTAAAACAAATAACCTTCACTTAAAGTTCTCTCTCAAAATAGGTAATGCAAGGGTTAAACAGATAATATTTTACTGAGCTTTGAAAACAATGTCTGACAATCTAATGCTCTCTTTCCTCGACAGATGGCTTCAAAGAAATCTGGGAAGCCTTACCCATGCAAAACATTACTAGCCTTAAGAACAATTCATATAACATATCTGAACACATGGCTGCCTTTCAACACTTGTGCTTAAACTGGGAATAGGATTCAAGAGGCACCATCCTCCAGGAGCTTTTCTCTTTACAAAGAGCCCACATTGTACCTCTCTTCTCCCTCTCCTCAAATGCAATCTTGCCACACTATTTACTCAGCTGAGGGACTAAAATAAAACCAGCATCTATATTACTTTATAAAATGCTAAAATACTTTTAAAGACAAAAACTTACTACTATGAATGAATAGTCTCTGAGTATTATGATCGTGAGCAGAGTAGATCAACTTTTTTCAACAAAAGCAACTTGGGTAAAAATAATAAGAAAATGTCTTAACTCAATATCCTGAAAAAAAAAAAAAAAAGTTAAAGTTTTACAGATCCCTGAAACTAATATTTAATCAAAATTAAATTCAAGTATATATTTAAATAACATTATTTCAATATAAACAGAAGAAAAATGCCAAGGAATACTTTTATTTAATCTTTTTACTTCCATGTTAAACAAAATACTTTTACAATTTCTCAAAACTACAAAGCAACAATAAGAACAGCAATCTGCCCAGGGGTGAAGCACTTGGGCAGATATTTTCATTAATCCAAGCCTTGTCTTCTTTTTGCCCTCACCCTTAAATTTTTCCAGTCACTGCCCTGTGCCCAGTCACCAAATATGGTGCAACCTTTCGCATTCCACCTCATACCCCAAACCCCCTATTGATACTTCAATCCCATTAAAACCATAAAGCAACTCTACTATTCATTAACTGATTGCTGTCTTTCCCCAACTGATCTGCTGATCTTGGATGGTCATATAAGTGGAAATCACCTTCTCCAAGAGGTCAGAGAACATCCAGCAGATGAGGCCATCACTGTAAATATCCCTCAGTGTCTCACAGTGCCCACCCCTGCTCTGGCACAGCATCCACTGATGGGTCAGGGCTGTGCCCAAGGCACCTCAGCACAATCTGCTGTGAAATCACAGCTCCCTGCAGCTCCTGAGGGCCCAGCAGTGCCTGCACACCCTTCCCTGCCTCACTCACACTGAGAGAGCTCCTCATGCCACAGGATCCTTCACAGTTTTCCAGCCTTGGTGAGTTCCTGAGGCCTCAGGCTGGACACAGAGTTACAGAATGTGCTGGGCTGGAGGGGACTTGCAAGGATCATCCAGTCCAACTCCTGGCCCTGCACAGGCCCATCCCCTGTGCCCCAGAGGATCAGCCAAACCCTCCTGGAGCTCTGGCAGCCTTGGGGCTGTGCCCACTGCCCTGGGGAGCCTGGGCAGTGCCCAACCAGCCTCTGGGGGAAGAACCTTTGGCTGAGATCCAACCTGAGCCTGCCCTGACACAGCTCCAGCCATTCCCTGGCTGCTGTCCCTGGTCCCCCCAGAGCAGAGCTCAGTCCCTGCCCCTCCTCTGCCCCTGTTCAGGAATTGGAACTGCACTGAGGTCTCCCCTCAGTCTCCTCTGCTCCAGGCTGGTCCATCAGCCCTTTTGTGCCACAGCCTCTGGAGGAGCCTGAGGTCCACCCAGTCTCTATTCACCAGCCCCAGCAGCAAAGCAAACACCCCCAGGTGACCTTGCTGAGTTCAGGCCTCCTGAGGGAAAGCCTCTGATTCCTGCCAGGTCTGGATCTGTCTGACACACATCTCAAACCCGATATCACCATAATCACAGTAGGATGGACATTCACCTGAATCCCCCATGGGATCCCTGCTGTACCCAGCACACTGCCCCTTCCCCCACCCCCTGTTCATCCCAGTGCTCCATCCCAGCCCCACACTTTCTGGATACCCACTGCTCTACCATGTGCTACAGCTCAACTCTCTTCCCAACACCTTCACCTACACACCCCCAGACCATTCCTTGCTCTCCTGCCAGATACACCATTCCCGTCTGGCACAGCCCAGAGCCTTGAATTGGATATACCTGGAAGCTCAGACTCTGCTGCACACGCAGGGACACACAGCTCCGATCCCACAGCACTGCTGGTTAGTCAGGAATGCTTCAGAAGGGAGGCAGAGCCAAGGGATGATAAAGGGGCTCTGGTTGCTGTTTTGCTGCCCCACAGCACATGGTTTAGGCAAATGGATGCACTGCCATTTGAAGGGACTTCCTTCCAGGCACAAGACAGGGCTGTTTCCAGGGATGGCATAGTCAGTAAAAAGGTAAATCTGCAAACAGAAACTTGGAATATTACCTATGCTTTTAATAACATTTCCGTGGACATAAGGCCAAGTTCTGGACCCAAAGTCCATGGGCAGCTGCAAATTTATCCCCTTAATTATATCCTAAAGCCTCCCTGTGTGACATCCGTGTGTTCACATTAATGGATAACTTCCGATTCCTTTCCTCATTCTGGCCTTGATTCAGTACTACTCCCCACACTTTCTGCTAGTCATTCCCAGTTGTGGCCTAATTAGGATGAACCCTGAATGCTTGATTTAGATTTATTTCCCTCTGCTATCTCTTTCATTCACGTTTTTCTTTAATCAACGTGCTGCTATTATTTGGAGATTCACATCAAATGTTGACTTCTTAAAGACCATGTAAAGTGGTCTGTAGCTCTGTTCATCACAGTGACATGAAAGGCAGAATCTTTTGGGGGGGGGTTATAATTTGCCCTGTCCATTGAGTCTTGTCAGCTAAAAGCTTACAGGACAGGTTAAAATCTTCAGTTCCCTTTAGGAAAAGGGATATTAAGGCACAGGATATAAGACCTCCATATGTGCTGATGTGTGTGTCTGCCTGCAAATGAATGAAACAATGACAAAATACCTTCAGCAGCTGCTTGACTCCCCCACTAGAGCCCTTTCCTACGTGCCAGAAAAATAGAAGGTTCCTTTCCAACACTTTGTTGATCCCTAGCATGGCTAATAATAAACCTTGTAGCAAGTGATGATTATAATAGTAAAAAATGACATCTAATAAATGATGCCTACAATATAGAGGAGACCCATCAGTGTTACTGCTATTGGAAAGTGGTCCTTTCCACGTCCTAAGCAAAAGCAATTCCCATTATCTGGGAGTGAAAACCATCTCACTGCATTAGCTTTCCTTTATCTGTGCTTATTCTCTTCTTTTTCTTCCCTTCCTCCCTGCTCTCTGGCATATCAGTATGCACTGCCACCTTCTTCTTTTCCATATCCTAAGTTCCCAAAAGTTTAGTCTGAGCATAATTTATTTCAATTCCCAAGCACTCTCAGCAAGCAGATAACGAGCCAAGGGAGTTACTGCACAGGAGCTGAAGGACAGAAAACCCCTCCATCAAGCCCCGCTGTACACACAGAGCTGAATGACAGTTAAATATGCATTGTAAATACACTTCCTCCCTGCTGCTGCCCCTGCACAGCATGATAAACCCACCAAGAGATGGATTGACTGGAAATGCAGAGTTACCTCTATTTAAAAGCTGGGCAGGCACCACTTTTCCGTGAATCAGCAGCACAGACACTGGTTTGGTCACCATGTCACCCTGTCTGTCTAATCCAAGGTCCCCTTTTTCTTCTTCTGAGCCCTTCAATATTCGACCTGTAGCATTTCCGAGTAGCTTGAGGACACAAAGCCCCTTCTCTAACAGCAATATTGTCATGGCTGTCAGGCTGAACTGGGTTGGTGCCTGGTTTGTCAAGTGGTGCCACAAAACAGTGACCTGCAAATGCCTCCCCTGGCAGAGCCCCTGTGACCCTCCTGCAGGGTCAGTCTGGAAAGGGGCAGGTACAAGAGGAGCTATCCCAGCACAAGGAGCAGGATCTCTGTGTGGGTGGGGGCAGTGGGTGGAGGGGGAGGTGGGGATGGATAAGTCTTCTCTTCTTCTCTTTTCACAAATTTTCTAACAAAACCAATGTGAAACATTCAATGTAACAACTCAACCTGCCCCATCACCATAATGGTTATTTGCTCTTCATTCTTCTGTGATTATCATATATCAGAAAATAATTCATTTTTATTTTGATGTTTCCAAGTGAGTGAGAATAAAAGGCCAACATCACAAAAGAACAATGACAACATGAAAGGACAAACCAGCATCAAAATTGAATCCCTGGTTTAATTAGGTGAGATTTATCAAAAGGAACCATCACCAGTTCCCAGTACTGCTATTTCTTTAGATAGGCACTCACAAATCCAAGGAAAAGGTCTGGTGTGGGAGCCACGTGTGTAGAAGAAACAGAAAACAGACACTGGTGTGGGGACTTCTAACATCAAATACCTGATACCAAAGGGAAAAGTGAAGGTGTACAAATTCAGAGAATAAACAATCCACGGTCTTCAGTTATTCCCCCAACTCTTCCATATCCAGAAAAATACCTCTGCCCTCTGACACGTGGATTACAGCAGTAGGAATCCCTCAAGTGTAAACCAGGGTATTCACCACCAATCTCCCTGAGATGGACACGCAACATGACATCACTAAGCTGGGCAAACAAAGCAGCCGCTGTGTTAAGCAGCGGAAGGAGTGCAGGGTTCATTTATTCAGCAGACATGGCCCTCTAATAAACATAAAGCCAATCTGTACTTAATGTGTTTAGTGTGACCCTTCAAATACAAAATTGCCCAAGAGTGGTCTATTGCAGATTTCAGGCCAATTAAAAATTTGTAAATCACTGGGAACACAGGAAAATACAATTGCTCTGCACAGTCAAGGTATCAAATTCTCCTGTACTAGAAACCACACTGTATTTTACACTTATGTGACACATTTCATTCCTTAGCCATATCATGAGCCTATAAAAACCTTTTCATTAAATGAATGTTGTATGTCTCCTTTACCATGATGTGCCTGATTAAAATGCCATTATATATTTTTTTCCCTTTCCTTAAAGGCCTAATCCCATAATACTTTATAAAGATCTTATGTAGAGATTGAGCTCTTTTTTCCCCAAACCTTTCATCTTATTCAGTTTGATTAGGGTCATGGGGCCAAGCTCATCCCAAGTATAATTCCACTGGAGTCAAAAGAGCTACTCCACTGATCATACCAGACCCCAGAAGCAAACATTTGGTGCCCTACATTTGGCAACACAAAAAGATAATGTTGTATTTATTCTGTGTTCAGTCTGAGCCATACTTTGATATAGCATTTGAGATGCTAATGAGTCAAACAGCCATTTACAAGAGTAAATACTCCAAATATAACACACTACTCAAATTAACTCCCTATTCTTCAGACTTAGTCCAAATCTTCCATTTCAGTAAACACTGGATATGATGTGCTGCTTAAGCTCTCAGGATGGAAATGATCCCCTGCAAGTTATTTTAACCAATCCATCTGAGACTGAGACGCTGGAATCTCCCTCTGTTTAACAGGCAGAATTCACCAGGATCATCTTAAGGATCTTTATCTCCCTACCAATCATGCAGTAACTTTACAGTAAATTACAACTAGTTAAAATTGTCCAGTTCTACATGTATCAGCTCTATCACATGTAATTTGAAACATTGAAACATCTAAGGACAAAAGCCACTGAACTATTTGATTTTCCAACCCAATAAATTCCCAGAGTGCTGTAAATTCTGCTGTGTCCAACCAGGAGGCTCCATACAGAGGGGCTGCACTGAACAATCCACAACCTGACTCATTCCAAATGAACATGAATAAAATGGAAGCTTGAAGGAAGACGGGATAAGAAAACTGTGAAAGTCCTTGGAGCCACAGTTTTGAACTGCAAATATTTATAATTTTTATGTCATCTTATAAAACTTTGCCTTTGCAATCCGTTCTATTTAACATCCTCTTTTAAGAGGTCAGTAGTCCCCTTTCACTTCACATACTCCAGGTTTACTGCTTTCTCATTCTGATAATAATAAAAAGGTGCCACAGGTAATTAAAAACAAACTCAGTCCCAGTATTCATTAAGGAAGAAAATACGATCTTCTGAAAAGCTGACACATAAAATAAAGCAGGGCTATCTGCCCAGAATTACAGAGATTTCAAATGGATAAGTCTAGAGAAAGAAATCCACCAAAATGCAGTTAAATTAATTGCTGTTTTACAAGGGGGAGCTTAAAAATGGAGTAATTAATTGACCTGTTTGCAACAATTTCCCTATAGTTAACAATCACTCTTGCAAAAGATGAAAGAAACAGCTCTCTTTCATTTGAAAAGAGACAAATGAAAGTGCAAACTAACATTGCCAGAGAAAAACAGAGAATATCTATGAGACAGGATAAATTCTAAACTCATTTTTATCTGTGCAACTTCACTGCACCCAACAGCATTATTTTGAATTAGGACTGGGGTTCTCCCAGTGCCCTGACATTCTGAATATGCAGCCCTAGGCTCACAGTTACCTGGGTGGGAACAGTGGAATTTGAAATGAATTGAAAAAGTCATTTTAGTGCCGTGGATTTAGAAAAATATATGGGTTTATTCACTGTAAGGACATTTTATTTCCTTGTTCATAACTCTGAAACAGATTGTGCAAAATACCTTGAAACACAGTTTGTTAATGTATCAGCAGCTGCCTGATTAGTTATGCACAGAATTCCTAATAATGCCAATTATTTCTAAAAAAGCACAGAAAAAGCCCCAAAGACAAGAGAAATTGCACCCATATCCCAAAGATCTCTAAGGCCTGTAAATCCATCCAGGCACATGGTATCCACACTGCCTGCACTGCCTGGACAATGTGACCCAGCCCTGTCAGGATCCCAGAGGAGGAACATGAGCATGGCTGTGCCCCACTGGAGGGATCACACAGTGACAGCTTACCCAGAGAGCACTTATGGAAAGCCCCCTGCAGCCCAAATGCCGGGATTTCCATGGCAAGGCAGGGGCAGGAAAAGAGCAATCACACACAGTACTCAAGGTGTGAGCTCACCCAAAGCTTTGTGCAATGGCAGAAGGGTGCCCCTTGTTTCTCCCCTTCCTGGTGATGTCTAACACCTTATTGGTATTTTTGGCTCCCCCTCAATATTGACTCAAAGATTTTGGAAAACTGGCAGTGACTCCAACGCAACTCTTTCTAAACTGGAATTGGTCAGTACCAAGTAAACACAATCTAGGCTATTTTCCTCTGGATGCATCACCCAAACTCGGTAACGCCGAAGTTCATCTGCTCCTTGTTGCCACTCAGTTCTGTGAGGTCCTCTGGGGTTTCTCGCCATCAACAGAGGATTTGGTGACTCAAAGGAGTTTCGTGTCACCTGCAAAGTAGGTCTTCAAAGCATCATAAAAAAAAAAAGCCTATCTTTTCAAACTGCCAGAGGGCAGGTTTGGATTATATTGTGAAGGAATTCTTGGCTGTGAGGGTGGGGAGGCCCTGACCCAGGTTGCCCAGAGAAGCTGTGGCTGCCCCATCCCTGGAAGTGTCCAAGGCCAGGTTGGACAGGGCTTGGAGCAACCTGGGCTAGTGGAAGGTGTCCCTGCCCATGGCAGGGGGGAGGGATTGATGGGCTTTATGGTCCCTCACAACCCAAACCATCCTACATAAAACCATCTTACATAAGATGATCTCTGGCAGCAGGAGATTGACTCTTAAGGAGCCAAGCTGTGACCATTATGATTGATCTTTTGTTTAAGTGAAGTCAATGAATTGATTTACTTTCTTTTAGCCTTTTGGTGCATAATTTTCTCACAAACTTTTAAATAATGCAAATATATTATAAGCTCACTGAATCCTTTTTATTCTCATACTTTATTGACATCTTCATATGACTCCAGCAGGCAGGAGAAGAAAATACCCTCCAAGTAAAGCAGACCTTGTCCTAAAAGATCAAATTTATTCATCTGCTCAGTGATTTTATTCTTTAGAGGAACCCCTCCATCTCACCATGGGCAGAAGTTTTGCTTATCAGCCCATGGTCCCTCTCAAGGACTCCACCCAGAACCCACCTTGCAGATTCAACGTACACTCCAAAAATATTAAGACTGGAACCAACAGGGATGGAAATTCTGATTTTGAGCCAGCTCTGATGGAAAAAATTAGAAATACAGGCTTTGCAAAATGCCTCCTGAGGTTGAAAATGAAAGTCTGAGAGGAGTAACATTTATTTAATGTAATTTTTCTTATAGTTTATAAGCACCTAAAGATCAAAAGTGGACCCTGATGAAGAATGCAAATCTCACAGCTCACAGCTGGAAGAAAATATGAAGTGTAAACAGCTTATAAGTTTGGGGGAAGTCCTCAAAACCTGTGGGTTTATCCCTTAAAGATGACTCTACTTCCATGAACAAGAACACCTAAAATTACCACAGTTTCTATGAGGCTTTTCCAAGCTCTGCTGAGGATTTTGATGATAGTCTAAGTCAGTGGTCGATATCAGTGTATGTTATTTTGCAATATAATTCAATAAATTTGAGTATTAGTGACCTGTTAATATAAAATATGATATAAATACCTGTTAATATAAAAAATCGTCTTAAAACAAGTGTAATTGTTTTTTTTGGTAGGTGTTTGGTGTTTTATGGGTTTGTTTAGGTGGTGTTTTTTTAATGTTTAAGTCCATAAACATACCAAAAAACCATACCAAAACCTACCAAAATACTTACTTATGAAATTACTTACATTTTCATGCTTAAATATTCTATTATTCATTCCCCACTTCACATACAATACAAATCTGAAAAATTATGTCAATGGCTTTTACTTGAACAGAGTTATTAAAAGATGTAGGTAACAGTTAATGTCTTTTTGGTGGGAAATAGTTGTGGTTCAGGAACTACTGGATCAGATCACTGAATCAAAAAAACCATCAGGGATTGTTCCAGCTAGGGATTAATTGCACCAGCTTGAGTCAGACAAAATCTATTTTGGCATTGCTTCTGACAGATGAAAATAGAACACACACGAGGGATGAGCTCGCAGCAAACAATACGCACAATTAAAAAATATCAAAATTTCAAACTTTTATGGGAGCACTGATTAGCTTTTGTTCTAAACACTGCAAGGAGGAGACTTTGCTGTTAATCTTGTTATACATCCACTCAGCAAACAGCACCAAGGATCCTCAGACCTGCTATTCAAACAAGATAATGGGCACTGACTGAATCTGGGCATGTGGCCTCTGCAAAAATGACTTTTTTTTAATTGGTCGGAAATAGAACAGTGAGAAACTTAAATTATCTCTAAAGGCATCAATGGCTGGGTAAGCTGATTATAATAAAGTGTGTCCTATGCATTTTTCATTTGAAGGTTAAATTCTCAATTAATTTTTCAGCGTGTTGCCATCTCAGTTGAGTGTGGTTGTTAATTGCAGTGAAACAAAAGTTTCCAGTGTCTGAACTCGTGTGTTGGATTCAAGGCACAGTCAGAGATCCAGTAGGATCTAAAGCGCTGAATCCCAAACCAGAATTATTGACTAAACCCCAAGTCCAAACATCAATCTGAGATTTCAGATTTATTTTTTTTTAATTCTGGAAAAATGAAAAGAGATTTGTTATTTTTGGTTATGTTTATTCCACATTTTTCAGTCTCATTTATTTCTTTTCATGAAAGCAAAAGACTTCAATAGCCAACATGTGAAATACAGAATAAAGAGAACGCACCTAAAAAGATTTTGAAGTTGAGTACCTGAATGAATTTTGTCTGCAAATAATAGGCTTAAAAATATAAACTGTAACCCCAGAATATTAACTGGCATCCTACTGATGGAGAATATTCCAGAACACACTTTTCTCTGTTAAAAACCATTTTATAGCTACTACTGCACCTTTCATAGTGTTGTGCCAGCAACCATCACAAATTACTTATCTTCTGTTAGTGTTAAAAAATTCCAAGTACCTATAAAAATATTTACACTCTCTGCTACAGATCGACTCCTCCCCACCCTACATTTTACCCAGGGCAGAAGCAGCTCTGGACCATGAAAACTTCTCTGTGTTGTTGCCCCTCTCTGGGTTTGCCAAGTTTGTCTAAACACAATTTTTTTTTCATAAATGACTACAAAGCTCTTATGCGCAGGAACCTGTATGAAAACAGCTTTAAAATAAATGTAGATTCTATGAAGGTTAAGTTTGAGAAAGCACAAATTCTGATGGAAGTTCCTTGCTCAAGGCTGGAGCCTAGAAGAAAGAAAAGCAGTAATGTCCAATCCCAAACCCCATAAACAGCATTTCCATGCAGCATACGTGGTAGCACAACTAAATTCTTTCATGGAATACACTTAGAAGTGAGGCACCTTGGAATTTTGTCCTTTACCAGACAGCCAAGAGAAAAATGCCAAGGTTTAGGCCTAAGAATGTAATAGCAACACCTCCACACAGGTGAGCAGGCCCCGGGATCCCTGCCCGGATCCCAGAGCTTCCAGTTCCCTGCTCAGAACGATGTTCCCTGGTGAAAACACCCCCTCATCTCCAGGGAACAGTGCCCACTGCAGAGAATGTTGCAGTCCAGTCCCTTAAATGGACTATTTGCCTATTATTAAGTAAAATTATTAAGTAAGAATATGTAATAGCCTTCCAGTAACAGACTGTAAAGTACAAAACAGATCCCATTTTAATATATTTATATCGGGTCACCAGAGCACATTGATGATAACTATAAGTTATCTCCCAAAGATACAATGAGTAAAACTGGAGCAGCCAAGGTGCAGAGTGTCTGCAGTGGTCTGGGGCTGATTGAAATGAAAGCTCTGCTGGGCTCAGACCTGCACGAGGTTCCCTCGAGCTGCAGTTGCTCATTCCAGCCCTCAAACTGCCCCGGGTGTCCTGCCGGGAACCAGGTCAGCCAAATCTGCACACAGACTAATCCTCACTAAGGCCAGAGGACATAAAGAAATTACAGCAGGGAAAAAAAGCAATAAATGAGTGTGTCCTGGGCTCTTAATTAACACAGGGATCCTTCAGCTGCATTGGAGGTTTGGGGTCGTAAACTACATAATTTCCTTACATTTAGACAATGAGAGCCAAAATCTGTTGCTAATTCTCCAGTGTTAATGAGGGAAGACATTCATACTTTTTTGAAGCTGGCATCCTTATTATCCCCTTATTTACTCAAATACAATGATGAGGCAAAAAAATCACAAGAGTACCAAAGAAGAAAAATACAGATAAAAAAAATCAATGAGTGAAAAAAATTGCTTAAAAAGAGTATGATGAGAGATAGGTGTTATATCCAAAGGTGAATTATAATTTTGGATTTTGCATCACTTAAAGATTGAGTTTGCTTTTACAACCTACCCACTTCCCTGGATAGCCCATTAATCTTGAGACCCTTAAAACATTTCTTTGTTTATAACTATGAAGAAAGACCTTCACTCAAGCACAGTTGCAATCAATGGAGAAAACATTAATCACTTGAGAAGTGGTGTTTTGAGACTCATGAAATTGAAATGAATCACGATATGAAAAATGCAATTATTTTTAAGGGCTTTGTTTTGTTAACATTCAGTCACTCAATCTGCTCTCTTTGCTTATGTGTTTTTGAAGGGGGAGGAGAGGGTGGGGTTTGTTGTTTGAAAAGGCCGTGCTTCCCTCAAGGACCTGCTAAGACTCTATTCAACCTCATAATAAGAGAGGAATTTACTTGCTGGCTATTTATTGACCCATTAGGTTTGAAAGGCTGGTTTATCTAATAGGTCTGGATCCTGCAAAGAACTCAACCAATTGGTGTTCAGAGTAACGTGTCAGTGAGCCAGTTCTCAGGTACAGTTTGGGACAGGAATAAAAGCCAGCTGATGAGTTCAGCAACTCCCTTTCCCTGGCAAAGGTGGCTCAGGTGAGGCAGAAAATAAACATTCACAGGATGACTCCCAAACTGCCTGACCAGGGACCCCATGGGGAATCAGACAAATACATTAGAGATATATTATACATGAATAAATATGGGCTATCAGAGCTACACAGGTGTGATAGCCATAACAGACATTTAAAAACCATTTTAAGAAAATGATCAATTTTTTACCGATTTTACTGAGAGTAAATAATAAAAAAAAAAGTTTCCTGTAAAGTGAGATTCAATTGTTTTGAATTATTGTTTTACATCCTGATCAGTCATGAACTAGTTGGCAAAGTGGTCCAAGAAAGGTGTTGGGTTGTGTCTAGAGCAGAACCATCAGGCTGCAGTCAGAAAGAACTGTAGCTGTCCGGTGATGGTGATTTTGTTTGCAAAAGATGACCTGACTCCTTGTCTACCTTTCCTCACAGAGGCCAAGATCACCTGCATTCCTGACTGATCCAGGCTTTCCTTTCAGCCAACAGCAGGACCCTGGGGTCTTTCCCAGTTGGGATTTGCCTGGGATTCTTAACAGCAGAGGGGATTTCAGTGGGCAGAGCCTGTCCCTGCTGAATTTGAAGGCAGTTTCGTACACAAGAACAAGTACTTTGCCCACAAGATTCCCCCAACAGCTCCCACAACACAAGTGCGTCTCAGTGGCTCCCCCAGGAACAGTCCCACTAATTTCTTTGAAACACACTGTGTGAGGAATAAACTGTGCCCAGTTAAAGGATTCTGGGCTATTTCCCAGCGAAGATGAAAAGCCCACTCAAGAAATGCAGAGCTTGCAAACCCAGCCTGAGGAGAGGATGCCCTCAGCCTGAGGAGATGATGCCCTCAGCTGCATGCTCTCAGGGCTGCTTTGCAGACTTCAGCTGCAGCCAGTGAGGGAAAGGCACCTCTCATCAGAGACCCGAGCTCTCAAAGGATGCTGATGAAGAAGCAGAGAGATGCAGGCATTGCTTGTTAAAGCCCAAACCAACCAGCCACACAAGAACAAACTCTAAACCTCATGGTTTACACAAGGAAGAGAATGGGGAGTGATGTACCACCTCTGCAACCCTCCATAGTTTGCCTTTCTGTGCTCAGACAACACCACTAAAGATGTGGGGTTTGGCTTTCTAAGTCTTAGCAGTTCACCCCAACAGCTTCTGATTCTGCTCCAGTGCCAAACTCCATCTGCTTGTGATAAAAGAGATGGAGCTGCAACATTTCAGCCACCAGGGAGTAAGGATGTAAAGCCAGGATTAGAGGCTGCTGGCACTGCTAGGTGCTGCAGGGGCCTAGGAAGGGTCTGTACTGAGCTATATGTGGAGGGCAAAGAAAATTCAGTTATTCTGAGTCAGCTTCTTCACCATCACTCCATCCTCAAAGTGGAAAGGAAATAAAATAACCAAACCAACCTAACCAATCAACCAACCAACCAAAAAAAAAGGAATTAATTTATTCTTGTGAATTACATTAGAATAATCCAAATTCTCCAGGAAGACAAAAGATCTCTGGAATAAGATGAAAATTCAGTCACTGCCAGCAAGAAAATTGTGGTGACACCACCAAGTGCAGAAACCACTTCACCACCTTCAGGTCACAGAACCCGTGAAGGAAGGTGAGTTGTTTCTGTGGGCTTTTTCCCCCTCCCACTGTTAGACTTAAAGCTGATTGATTGCTCAAAAATAAACATAATAAGTGGCTAAACTTCTATAGCTAAAAAATGGAGACTACCACAAATAATGCTCTTACTAAGGATAAATTAAGAGAGGGATTCTCTTTCCCATCTAGCAGAAAATTTCGGCTTTTGATGACAATATGAAAAGCACCTTGCACTGTAATAAAATGCATTAACTTGGTGCTTTTTAAGTCTGTCTTTTAAAAATGGCTTTTAAACCAGTTTATGCATATGTAAAGTTCATTTACCTGAAGATCTCATGTTCTATATAGAAGGATTATGAAAATGTCACCTATTTTGTTAATTCTGTCCCTGGCAAGGCCTCCTACCACAAAATGCCTAAACTTACCTTCTGCTACAAAATTAACCAAGGAAACTCAAGCTGAATTTTTCAATTTTTCATACTAATCTTCCCTGTAGAAGTTGCCTCATGACTCAAACTCCAGGGTCCTAATTTGACACTTTCTTTGCTAAACACCCCTGATTTAATAGTACAGAAATCTGCCAGCAAACTCCAAATACAGAGCCCCTCTTCTGCTACAGATGTTTTCAACTGATGTTTTTGGAATCCATTAATTTCAAAATATTTAGATTTCATTTCTTCAGAAGAAGCAAACTCACACACATGCAGGTATATTTTTGCTATTGAGATCAAAGCAGTATTTGTAAAATAATGCACATATTTGTCCTCATTTTTTGATAAACATCCCCCTTTTTTTTTTATATATTGCTCAATAAATTCTTCGCCTCTTGTGGCTGTGCTGCAAATCCCTCCCTGATTCCAGGTCTGTGTTCTAACCTGTGTGTTGCTGTCAGAGCTTACAAGGGATTTATAGGAGACCACTTTACATTTTTACAAAGCTGCAGTTTCTAATTTCCTTTGCACACCACAAAGTCCCCCATGCTAAAGAGCATCACAGCTGACTAGAGGCCAAATATGGTCACTGAACTAAATGTTTATCTTTTGCTAATTATTTTCAAATGACATGTAATGGAAATAATTTATTTGTCAGCCTATTTTTGTCTCATTAGGAACACTTGTGATTTCAATTAGGTTAATTAACTAAGTTCCATCAAGCAGGCAACCTCGGCCTTTTATTCCTTGCAAATTTTCCTCCTTCTTTGACAAGTCAAACAGAGCTTTTGTGTGAAGCACATTTGTAGGTGCTGGGGGGTATGGTGATAACTGTTTTATTAAACACAGGGATTGGGTAAAGGCTGGTGAGGCCAGTTCAGTGTCCCAGCCAGCAAATACAAAATGCAACTGAGAAGAAGGCAAAGGAAAAAGTTGCCACGAGGTGTAAATAGAAAAAATCCACAGGGGAAGGAACGATACAAGGGGATCACTGCTGGGAGGAAATTCGCTCCTGGTGTGCTGGGCTGTGGGAAGGATGCTGCTTTTAGATGAGCCACAAACTAAAGCTTAGCAAGACATTTGGCTTTAGACTGAGGGCAGTGTGGAGCTGGTAGCACAAACAATGTGAGCTCTTAAAAATTTGAGACAAAAAAAGTTTAAAATCTTTCCTTTGATTCGTTTTTTTTCTCTGCATAATTAATAGTTTCTGACATGTTCTGTCCTCTGGATTTGTTAATCAAAGGCACATTTTGTAAGAATTGCCACTGTCCAGGAATGCACCAAAGGTCAGGTCAGAGGAGAAGCCATGGGCTTCTTTGGTCTGCAAGTTTTTAACCTCAACTATAAACCAGGAAAAATGACCTCAATCCTTTCTATAGACTGTGGGAAGCTCAGTGTTATTATAGGTGATGTTATTCTACATACACATTACAAGTAACAAGCCCAAAAAAGAGCAATAGCACTTAGATAGAGAGTAGATACTTTATTTAGAGACTTTTTTTGTACTAATACCTGGGATTTGATATACATTTCACCAAAGCCACATTCAAACAGGGATTAAGGCAGTAAAGTCTCTTTGTGTTCTGTTCTATAATGGCAGCAGCAGTTTATGGATTCTAAAGTCACACTTTCATAGTGGAAACCCTACAACAGATCTGATAGAATCATGTGATTAAAGCAGGATAATAATTTAAAGAATAACAGCCTGTTCACTACTCTGGGTAGGTGCAAAAAAACTTGGGCTAGGACACAACCCTGCGCTCTATACAAGAACCCTGATTAAAGATATTAAAGATATTAAAGACCTAAAGTGCATTTCAACAACTGCCCATTGACTGGGTTCCACAATACACCCAATTCTGTCCAACTCTGCACAAATATACCCAAAACAAAGTTTACTTTTGAAGGAAAATGTTAGAACAAAGAGACATTTAATTTCAATGGCTCTTTTCTTCCACTTTGAAACATGTAGCCATGCAAATATCCAACCACCTTTATTTTAGTAAGTGCTTATGAGGGGAAAACTTCGTACTGCCAAGAAACTTCCAAAAGCTCTTGGAGCAGATGGAACCTTTGTACTTTAATATACATTAATATAAGTGTTACTAAATAGTGTTTTTAATGCTGATCTGAATTCTAGTTGCCATTTTCATACTAACCAGATAAATCTGGGTAAGATCTGAATTAATTCTACTCAGTGACAAACTCCCAGGCCAATGTTCTGCTTTATGGATCTTGAGGTTTTTAGTCATTTCTAACTTGAATAACCTCCATGGAAGACTATGTTTATGTAAGACCTGGATCATTTGACAAAATAGATAGTAAGTGATATTTTACCTTTAGCAGCACTTGAACATTTTAAAAACATTATTAGGATGAGGGGCAAATTCCATTTTATGACCTAATCTTGCATTATAAGTCCATCAGAGGTACAAATCTTTGCTTTCTTTGGTTTCTTTTCAGCACTTGCAGAAGAAAGGGGAACTGGACGCTTGTGGCTGTCTGAAAAGCATTAAAGTAAGTTTAGACACACAGGAAAATGGAACTTAAAATCCTGAGGAAAAGTCAGTGCTAAATTTCTGGTGAGGGGGTGTTCTGAAAACATTCTGTCCTCATCACTCTGTGCATCTGAACAGGAAAGGATATTAGTGGATAATCCCTTGTTTGGGATCCAGTCCAAATTTACAATATCAAGTAACTCAGGTTGGTGCAAAACTGTAGCTTTGGGGATTATCTCAAGAGATTTGATTGAAATTCACTTTTCTAGAGAAAACTTCTCAGCACAACAGGGAATCAAACATAAGCCAGGCTTGTTTTTAACACCTCTCACCTCGTATTTCTCTGTGCTCCTAATAATCTTACATTAAATGGTTTACAAAGTAGGAATAGCAACATATACATGTGAGTTTCAATTTTGCTAATCCTCTGTTACAGCCCAAAAGACCAAAAATACCTTATTTGATGTCATTGTGTCCTTTTTGAGCTTTTTCAAGCGCTGTGCCGCACAGAATATACTGGGCTTCTTACACATTTGTTAGAGATGCAGTAAATTCTAGATTTTTCCATTGTGTTCTGTGAAAAACACTATTCTAGGATGGGGGAAAACATTGAGGGGTGTTATCCTTCCTTCTCCTCCTTGTTTCAGTGCACTAAAATATTACCATGCAACATGGTTTGGTTTCATAGTGAATTAAGGCATTTTACTACGCTTTCACAAATGCAGACCAGCCATCTAATAAACAAATAAGTAAATACTTATTAAAATATTGCTACATATTGTATCAATACAACAATTAAGTAGCAAAAAAAAGGGAAAACAAGGAAAGAAGCAATCTGGAATCATCTGGATCAAAAAGAGGGAGATCTCGACATACATGACCAAGACAGGATAGTACCTTAAGGTTATTATCCTTTAAATTATTACGCTCTCTTTTTCCTATTATTAATGAATAATAACTAAATGTGATGTAGGAAAGCAATATACATTAAGAACATTATTCTCTCCTGAAAAAAACATCCTGTATTCATGTCAAAGTTGTCCTAAACCAGACTAAAAATATAGGGAACAAAATATACGTATCACACAAAATATGAGGAGACATTTGTTCCTCAAACTGATGCCAACTAGTTCAGCAGTCTTAGCTCTGCTAAACATCTTAAATGAAGTTAGACCCTACAAAAGCTTGTACCAGACAATATATCACAGATAAACAGAGATACACAGAAACACACAAACCAGCAAACTTGGATCCTCCATCCAAAACCTCCAAGAATATTCTGACATCTCATTTAGCTACAAATTTAGGTCTTTAACTCTGTCATTCTTCTTCTTCCATTCATGCTTTGCTGTTTTATTCCTTTCCAGAGTAAATATCTCAACTGGAAGCTACTATTGGTACAGCTAATTCCTAACTCCTGTTGTCATGACTTGACCTCAATGATCCCAGATCTCTGCAGTGACCACAGGGGACAGAAAGACTGGACTGACCTTTACCAAGTGGTCTGAAGTCTGCACATGAAAACAGAGCTTAAACAAATCTTTCCCTAACCCATGTCATTAAAATACTGAGCCATTTCTTCTCCTACTTATAGAAGGTTAATTATTGACACACAAATACTTCCAATCAGAGATGATCTTCAAGATGCTTCAGGGTTGATTAATTCAGTGAGAAATCTTGGATTTTAATTATTTTAATAAGAATTTGATTTCAGTTAAATGGCAGCTGAATAAAGTCAGCTTGTGTTTATTACACATATGAGTTCTTAATGGTTTAATTCTTATGTCAATAAGGCTTAAAACTTTCCCATTATCTGCTGTTCCAACACTAAACTTCTGGAAAATGTTAAATGATTAGAACAATGTCAAATAAATGCATCCTCACAAAAACATACACAAAAGCAGCAATTTCCAATGGTATTATTATGTAAAAACATCACACTACTCATCAACAGCATTTTAAGAGCTCATTGAAATAATGAAGTGGCTACAGTTATTTCCATTAAAAGGTTTATAAATAATATCTGCTGTTTGATACAGTAGGAGAGCACAACTGTGTAATAATTGAAATGTCAATGCATCTTCCTTGTAAAGCTTTTACTTCTGAAAACAGGCACCTGGAAGAACATGTAATTCCCACCTCATCCTCCTACCTCAGCTTTTGAACTGTGGAACAAAGCAGTGCTTGCCATTCCCATTCCAGTTCCCCTCCAATATTAAATAAAACCATATGTAAGAAAAAATATTATTACACACTCATTCACGTAAATAGAACCTCTTTAAAAACACAGACACACACACACATACAAATGTAGAGCCCTTTTGGCTTGTTTTCTTCATTTTTTCATTCTAAATCAACAGCAGTCTAAAGAAGGGGGGGAACCAACAAGGAAAAGTATAACTTTGACAACTGTCAAAGCCTAATAAAACTAAGCTGCTCCAACAGCATAATAAGAAATCATGAACTATCCAGTCCATCACCTCTATTGTTATGAAGAGGCTCATTATTATTCTGAAATCTTTACTCACAAAGAGTTTTCAGTTATATAATGGGATTTTTCATGAACGATTTGGAAGCTGAAATCCTGGAGAAGAACAAGAGCCTTTAGGTGCTCGTGTCTCTGGCTGTGTCACTGATGCACCTTCTCGCTTTCATTGAGCATATTCTCCTTCAGAGCCCCGTGGACATCCTATGGAATCTTCCTGTTTATGGAACTGGAATGATTGTTGTTCTCTGTCAAAGACCCAGAGATGAAGAAACTGGGATGGAATTTTCCACAGCAAAATCTGAGACAGCAGGAAAGAGAAATTTTAATCCCACAAACCAAGCTGCATTTCTATCCCAGTGCTCACCCTTGGATATCCTTCTGCACCCAGATGAGTGGTGGGGATTTTTATGGGAAAAACAAAAAAGCTCCTCCCCTTTGCCCAGCTGACCCAAGGCTGTGTGTGCTACAGTTCACTACTGAGCAGTTATGGGCTCCTGTTATTTACCCCAAACCTCTCAGGTTCTGATCAGTCAGGAGACATCCTGAAGGAAAGGAAGTGAGATTTTTTACTATGAAAACCAGGTCTGAATGAAGTCTTCTTCAGTCTCACATATGCTGAGAAGATAAGGACATTTTGTTCACCAAAAACTGATGAGATCTTTCAAAATATGCCAAAATGAAGAACCCTGTATTTTTGCAATACCTAATCAAAGTCCCACATCAAAGTTTGTGAAGAAGAGAAATGTTTAAGGAGGGGAAAGAGAGTTTATTATTTAATAGGGTGCTCTGGCATGATATAAAAGTCTGGTAAGTCATTTTCTACATCAAAATCCATCAGAGAAGTTTAAGATCTTGCAGAGCTGATTCCTGATCAAAATTTCAGAATAGCATTTAAACATGAATGTCTGCAACTGCATAACACAAAGATCTACAGGTCTATGGGTTTGCTGTTATTACTGTACTTTGCACGCCTATTCTCTGAGGAGACTCATCACAGGAAAGGTCACAACAGAAGAATTTATCTTAACCCAGCAACTCAAAACTGGTTGTGAGTCCAGTCTTCACTGCTGTTAGTTAGACAAAAGTTTGGTTTCAAGTATTCTTATGGAAATTTCCTCTGCATGAAAGAATTTTCAATGGATGTGAATTTGGCAGTGTAAGTGGTCTGACGTGGATCTTTCCCGCCTAGAAAACAGATGGCACCACAATGGCACAAAGGGAAATGGAGGAGAGAGAAAAACAACAAGAAACAAGACCAGATTTTGATGGAAAATTGGTGATTCAATGACAGGCAGAAGCTGCTGGTAAACAGGTCCCCGAGGAGGCTGTTTGATGCCAAGCCATGGGAAAGCAGGGAATTTGTGCTGTATCACAACCCCAGAGCTGGGACTACAAAAGAGCAGCTTCCAGGTGCTCTCAGGTCCATCTGACACACCTTCAGCTGCACCCAACACATCCCTCCTCCACCTCAGGGACCTCTGCTCCAGGGCTTCCCTGCACGGGATCCCAGGGCCAGCACTCCCACAGGAATCACTTCAGGATGCAACACACCTTCCAGGACACCAAGGCTCACACCTGCAAAAGAACCATCTCCTCAAAGCTAAATATTCAGGAGCTGAGTTTTAGATCATCTGGCATTGTTTGGATGTATCCTAAAAAGGGACACTTTCTGATTCCCACTGACCCTTTTTTTTGCACTCATGGAAACAGAGAAGGGTTTTAATAGAGGGAGCTGGATGCAGATCTCAACAAAATTTTAATTAGTTTATTAGCTTTATATAAATTACAACTGAAAAATGTGAGGACTGTAGATGAAACATATTCCAACTTTTTATTTTAAGAAATGTACATTTTTTTCCCTCCTCCAAACTAATTAGGCTGATGGTCCTCACTGCCAAATACAGCTGTTTCCTGGACACCTCTAAGTTCAGCTGACTCTCAACTGCATTTCATTGAACCCTGTCCACACTTGTTTCAGTGGCAACAGACTGCAAACACAGAGAAATACCCACTTTAATTAACTTTTACTCCTTTCCAGGGGGTGTTAAAAGCAAAGCAAGAGCTGTTAGAGAGCCCAAGTGAAGGAGCCCTGCAGGCAGCGAGGGCCATTCCATGGATTGTTTGGCAACACTTCTATTCATGACTAACAACTTCAGAGACTTATGTTCTTAATGGAGCAGACTAAAACTCTTCTGATGAACAATTTGCCATCCGAAACTGCTGATTTTCTGGATCCAAGCGTTCTGTGGGGATTTTGAGGCACTGGAAGCCGTGAGGAGAGCAGGCAGGCTGGCTGCAGGGCTGGCACACCGGCTTGGAACGCTGCCGGGAGCGGGGCTGGCAGGGAAGGGCCAGGCTGGCAGGGAAGGGCCAGGCTGGCAGGGAAGGGCCAGGCTGGCAGGGAAGGACCAGGCTGGCAGGGAAGGGCCAGGCTGGCTGCCCAGCGCCCTCTGCCCAGTCTGCAGGTCCCCCCCTCCCAGAGGTCAGGCAGATTATGCATTATAATGACGTTTATTATCAAATTTGTCAACATATCTAAGACTAAAACCCAATATTCCAATGCACTGTGCTTCAAAATACACTCCAATAAGTTTGGCATTGAAAAGATGCTCCTTTTTTTTTTTTTTTTTGAAAAGTAGGTTAAAAATTTTCTTATGGGAAGAATGTTTAGGGTTTTGTTCCAATTCAAAGCAATAATAAAAAACCCCAGGTGAAACACTGGAGCTTCTGCAGAAGAGGAACTCCAGGTTCCAACCAACGTTGAGCTGTACACAAACAATTCCATATTCCATGGCCTTTTTACAGGCAGAACTTGAAGATAGTTGTTGCACAATGGTACCTTTATTTTCTAATAATGTAAGGGATTTATTACTTTGTCAAAGCTTGAGGATTTATAAAAAAGGTTACTCTCTTTTCTTTTTCATTCTGAACTGATATTTTTTAATAAAGAAAACTGTGATCTTTATAACTACCATGGGTTACATGGGTAGGAAACACCCAAATTCAGGCTGGAGAACATCTATTTTTTATATATATATTTATATAATTATGTATTTATCATAATATATTTATAAATATTTTTTCTTTTATTTAATATTTATAAATATTTAATATAGGGTATATTTAATAAATATTTATACACATATTATAGAAATTAATACAAAATATCACAATAAATATACAATATATAACATAATTATATAATAAATTTATTATATCTATTATATTTTCATAAATATATTTTAAGTTAATTTATTTAAATATTGAGAAATATTTAATATAGTAAATACATTTCTATAATAATCATAAATATATAGATAAATATACTTTATTTTAAATATTATAATATAATATATCTTTATTGCAATCTGTATTGTATACCATTCCTTATTTAATTATGCTGTCAGGAGCAAACTTCTATCTCAAAGATCCTGGTCACGCTTTAAACTACAATAGTTACAACTTAAATTCCTGAAGAACTTTTGGAAGTTGTCCCTAGAATAATTTCACTTAAAATTTCCAATGAATAAAAAGAAGTTACTCCATTATTTCTTACTTTTGTGCAAACTTTCAGGGAAATTCTGCAATTCCTTCATTTATTTTGAAGGCACTGGGGCCACACTGCTCGTGGAGGGTTTGGACACCCTCTCATATGAGATGTTTATTGTGTGGTACAGGCAAGAGCCATGAACATAAGGAACAGAACCCAGAGGATTCCCAGATATGGTCCCCAAGATATTTTTGTATAATAATTTTGTTTCTGCCAGAAATGTAATGCCTTTTACCAGTTTTATACCACCATAATGATCATCTCTACACACAGCAGCAGCAGTTGCATTTAAAGAACTAAAAGTTGACTTAGAACTGGTAAATATCTCTTTGTCTGAGGTTTTTTCCTCTTCTGAAGACCCCTTGTTTCCATAATCTCCAGAAGTCAATGTTCTCCATGTTCAGAACATTTAAAAATAACTTTGCACTTACCACACGTAGCAACTCCTGCACTGTATGTACACTATATATAGAATAAACACTATATATAGCAGGCATGAAGGGAAGGTGACACAAGCACAATGATGCAAGCAGGACATATAGATTAGGGAGTATTTATAGACTAAAAATCCCCCAAACCTTGCCAATATTGCTTGACCCACAAGGTAAGGACAAACCTGACATTCCTTTGTCTGCTTGTTGCTTACCCATATAGACTGAAATATATCCTACCTCTGCAGTACCCCATTGCCATGGAAAACTCAAAATATACTGCTAGGAGAAATAAAAATATGGTTTTTATTACAAACAAATTATGTTAGAAAACTTACAGGCCTATGGCGAAATTGTAAGGTACCAAGTCCTGCTCGGGCCTGGTGCCTTGTGCCCTGGAGAGGGAATTACAGACAAATGGAAAGCTGGAGAAATGGCCCTGGAAATGAAAACCTTTCTGGCCATTTTGAGCCCAGGGGTCTCTCCCCACAGCTGAGAACAGAGGAGGACCCATCGGCTGGACAGGGGAGGCCTCGCAGCCCGTCGGGAGGAGGGGAACGTCCCCCCCTTCAGGAAAACAACTTTTTAAGGCAAAAATGGATATGTAAGAACTGACATGAAAGGGTGGGATTTTGTGAAACTATAAAATGTGTGAAATTTAAACAAGAGGGGTCCTTCCTCCCCAGGGGCTTAGGTGGAGGGAGCACCCAGGGGACTGTAAATAAAGCCTTCCTTGTCCTTCCAGTTCCTGGTTTCACAGGGAATTGTGTCTTTCTAAATTAAATAACGAGACATTTCTCACACTGCTATTATGGTGGTTCTGCTGGATGAAATCAGGAATAACAGGGAGAAAACACCTACTTGAAAGAATTAACATTCCAAGGAGTAGTTGGTGATTCACATGGGGTGTATTCACACAGTTCAACTGAGAGCACTAAAAATTACAAGAGAGAAAATTCCTAAATTAGGTATTTTAAGCCTGTAGGTAAGAAGGTAAATATTCTATTCTGTCTAAGTGGCACCTTCCTTTGAGTCAATATTGATTCAGGCTTCCTATCCCAACTGTATTATTTTTATAAAATAAAGCCAGCTCTGCAGTTAATCACACTCAGGCTTCTGGAACCTTGAGAGTAAATGTCGTGACCATTTCAAATATCAAAAGATTCTATAAAACTGAACTTGTATTGGGTTTTCCACACTTAGTTAAGCTGCCTTTCCCAATATGAACTAATATATGGCTTTATTGTGCATTATTCAAGAGCTTTCTCTGGATGCCAACCCTAAATCTCAGGTCACTCGGTTCAGTTGGTGCAATGGGGCAGCAGATGCTCCAGTCATCCCACCTTGATACCAGTGCAGAAACCTTGCCCAGCAGATGAACACCAGCCTCACCCCAGCAGAGGAGCTCATGAACCCCACACGGGCACACAAAGAACAAGTTCCTGCTCAGGAAACCAAAAACCAAGTAAGTTCTTCTGAATTATTTCCAATGAAACCTTTGTATGGCTAAATGTCTGCTTTGTGAGTGAAGTTCAACCAAAATTACAGGCTGAAATCTCCATCTGTACTGTAAGGTTTTGCTTTGGGTTTAATCACCACAGTTAAGAAGGCAGAATAAAGGTGACCTGCCTCCTCACTTGTGAAGTCTTTAGACAAGCTGTTACACGGTCTCTCCAAAGTCATGGCTGGGCTTTGCGAACAAAGATTTGGAAGGGTCTCTACCCACATTTGTTACAAGCACGCTGGTGGCTAAAAAGGCCAATACGAGACAGGCATGTCCGATTGCAAAAGGTACAGCAGAAGGACTCCTTAGGTGGCACATTCTTCAGGGCACGATTCTTTCTGTGCTGTCTTTTCTCCTCAAGAGTGATCCTCTGTGCTTTCTCAAAAGCATCAGCAGTGTTATAGATGGTGTGTCTCCAGACCTCCCCACTGGAGGCCAGAGTAGACCAGTTATGTTGATCAATATGGCCAAGGTTGAGATGTTGTTTCAGGCAGTCCTTGTATCTCCTCTTCGGGGCTCCTCTCTTGCGGCAGCCGGTGGCAAGTTCACCATAGAGCAGGATCTTAGGAAGGGGGTGGTTGGTCCTTCATCCTTGAGACGTGCCCTGCCCAGCACAGCTGTGTTCTCAGCAACATGGCCTCAATGCTTGTGACTGCTGCTTGTTCTAGAACAGATGGATTGGTCACATCATCTGACCAGGGGATGTTTAGGATTGTACGGAGGCAGCGTTGATGGAAGCGTTCCAGGAGTTGCAGGTGGTGGCTGTAGATGACCCATGATTCAGATCCATATAAGAGAGTAGACAGCACTATGGCTCTGTAAACACTGATCTTTGTACTTTCTTCAGGTGTTTATTTCGCCAAACTCTTTTATGGAGTTTTCCAAAAGCTCTCTATGCCTTTGCTAACCTGTTGTCTATCTCCCCATCAATCTTACCATCCGAGGAGATGAGGCTCCCTAGGTAATTACACTGCTGGACTGATTTGAGCTCTGATTCAGCAATGATGATAAGGGGATGATGGAAGACTTCCTGAGGTGCAGGTTGATAGTAATAGAAGGCCAAATCCTCCTTTCTTCACCTATGGGAGTGAAGTGATGACTTGGGATTTTTGGCCTTGGCCTGCAGAAAGTAGAATTTACCCAGTTACCCACTTCAGAAGCTGTTTAGTTATTAAGCTTTTCCTCCTCCCCACTCCATCCCCCAGGACCTCTCTTTACCCACAGATCCTCAGCCACCTGCAGCTGAAGAAAAATCACCACAGTCTATATAAACAAATAGGATTTTGACACCTTATAACAAGTGCAGATCTGCCATAAAATTTACCTGAGCTTTAAACCTTGCACTATCACCCCAGGAATCATTTGGAAAGTTTGTTAGATCAAGGTGTCTAACAATGGTCCATAAGTTTAAAGGTCTGTGCTTTTCCAATAAATTTCCAAGCATAAGTGTGCTTTGACAACTAAATTTGGTAAAAAGATAACTGCATTGGTTGAGTCACCTGAAAGATCATCTCAAGGTGTGACTTCTGCTCTGGGACCCCATGAGATGAAGTGCTACAGGGAGTTATAGCTGGTCATGACACGAGGGAAACAAAACCCATCAGATATAGATGGGTTATCAGGATTGTTATCAGGATTGAAATGATGGAGTTACGTGACTAGAACTTTACTGATCAAACTGCTTAGGGAGCTCTTGTGGGTTTCTGTCTTTTCTTAATCCAATATAGGTTTTACTGGCTCATTACTGCCAATTAGGAAAGATTTGCCTTTAAAAATTTATTGAATGCTGATGGAGAACAACACAAACTCTCATGAAGCACAGTATTAATTAGATGTCAGGCTGAGTAAACTCAGATAATGTATAAACAAGAGTAAATATTCAAGATTTTCATCAACTATATTAGAGCATCAGAGCCTCAACACTTTGCTTATCACCAAGGAAGCATCTTATCTAACCCACACTTTGAGGGCTCTTACCTGAACTCCTCTCAGTACAAAGCAAGGAGCACATCGGGGCTCAAGGGGGTTGCCCTGAATTGCTGGAACCATCCATTGTTAAAAACAACCTCTAACCAAACCTGACCAAAAGCGACAAAAAGGACTGACTGGCTGTGGTTCTGTGGCCTAAATGGAGACAGCATTTTCAGGCAAAGGGCCCAGAAATCCATTACAGAACAACCAAGACACTTGGGGCAAAGAACCCCCACAGAGGCTGTAGCAACACAGAGGTCCATGAAGGAATAACCAGGGACAGCCTTCCTTGTCCCTCTGCCCTTTGTGAGCTCATCTTGCCCTGGCTGACACCACACCTGATCTAGAGTTTGGATGACACCATCACTCCTCAGGACTCCAAGAGAGAACCATAATTTATTTTAAAGTTTTCTGTCAGAGCTGAATTATCCCGTCTTTTGTCACACATGGATCATGAACTTGGGGGACCACAGAACTAGTGTAGAATCAGAGAATCCCAGAATGGTTTGGATTGGGAGGGAACTTATAGATCATCTTGTTCCACCCCCTGCCATGGGCAGGGACACCTTCCACTAGCCCAGGTTGCTCCAACCTGGCCTTGGACACTTCCAGGGATGGGGCAGCCACAGCTTCTCTGGGCAACCTGAGCCAGGGCCTCCCCACCTCACAGGGAAGGATTTCTACCCAATATTCCACCTAACCCTGCCCTCTGGCACTTTGAGACCCTGTCCTGTCCCCCTGTAAATAGTCCCTCAGGTCTGTCTGCCACAGTGGGTTTTTCTGGTTATGGCCTCCCCTGTCATAACATAAAACATGCCCACTTGAAACAAAATTAAATACTCATAACCTTAAAATGCCTTAAAGACAGTTTCTCTTCTTTTATATTCCCCTGAACATGCTCCACTATCACAGCAGCATTGTCTCATTTGCTAATGATGTTGCTTCCATGGAGGTTTTCTTGTTGCTGTTGGGTATGCTTTTGTTTAAAAAAAACCAAACAAAACCAACCCCAAACTAGATACAGATATAAGTAAGTATCATTAAACTAGTCTTGTAAGTCTTGTATCTGGCATTCAAAGTGTGTGGGTTAGCACAAAGTACGACATGTTCAAATGTAAAACTATTACATTTGAAGGACCTTCAATACTCAAAACTCTGGCTTTTAACACACAAATTCCCGATGTCCACATGGAACTACTTTATTTACACATCACCTAAAATGCACCTTTGGCATATCAGACTGGATTTTATCGCTCTCTAATGCACAGTAATAGCGACAATTGACCAGTTGGTTCCTAGATGACTGGAGAAAAAACTTCTCCTTTTTATTCCCACCCAAACCTCTGTTAATTCTCCAACCCTTCCCAATTCTATGACCTTTAAGAAGTCCCACTAAATGGAATTACTTAGGAACTTTTCGATAATCCATTTTCCATGGTGAGAAAAAAAAACAAACCAACATTTTCAAAAACCAGTTTTGAAAAAATTATCCTAGAAATGTAGTTATGGACCCCACTTTTGTCTGTAAAATTCTTTAGGCTCCAAGAGAATTTCTAGCCAAAAGTGAAGCCCAGAACAGCCAGCAGCCCAACAGTCAGGTTAGGATTTGACCATGTTTCCTGGCAAGAATTAGAAGCAGCATGTCTAACATTTGAAGCCTCAATCAGTGGCCTTATTGACTTTCTGGGGCTTTTATTATCTGCCTTTTCACTGACAGATAAATGAAATTAAAAGCTTATTTTATCTTGATGTAGAATAAAACCAATTTAGAAGTTATCAGAAATCTTGTTTTCCAGTCACCAAGTATTCTCTGAATTAGATGATGACAGGATGGTGTATTACTTATTATCTTTATACTTTTAATTTTAACTCTTTCTACAAGAATATTGAGCAGTAAGTAAATTCCTACGAATATCTATTGAAGCAAGAGTATTTTGAAAAAATATTCAGAAAATTGGCCAAAATATTTGTTTTTTCCTTAGTGAATGGGTCCAAGAAAAAAAAACAACCAAAACCAAATCAAACCAAAACAAACAAAAAACCCAAACAAAACAAACAAAAAAAACAAATAACCCCCCAAAACAAACAAAAAAACAATCAAAACCAAACACCCCCCCCAAAAAAAACCCAACTAAATAACCAAACTAAAATGAAAAAAAAAAAAAAAAAGTAAAAACCCCCCATATATATGTGTGTGCTTATCTGCACACATCTCCAAATCTTTAATGGGAAAAAAAGAAAAACCTTGCTTACTCAGAAAAGTAGTGCCACTAAGGTTACAGTAAGAATTGTTGTAATTTATGGACAAGAACATGGGTTTAAGGGCCATTTGCAAAACCAAATCCATGTACTGGGCTGCACTAAGAAGCTTCTTTCCTTGATACAATGCCATCCTCTGAATATTAGGGATAAGTCATCTGAAGTTTTCTGGCTCCATTAAAGGGCTTCTCAAGAGCAGCCCACAATTTATAAGAACATTAAGCAGAGTGCCTGCAGTGCAAATGCAAATGGGGCTGTTCCTAATGCCCCATATTTCAGTTTGCAGCCCCAGCTCCTGAGTTTGTAACACAAACCCTGCACTAATGAAAATGAGGCAGAGGAAGCTCACAAGTCTCTTATTTGTGTTCTATTATGAAACCACCCATCAGCATTTGTTAAAGCCCCAGAAGCACAGCTCCTAAGTATTTATTATCAAGTGGTGTTATCTGTTCCATAATTTAACACTGAAGCTTCATTTCTAACAGCAAACCCCATTTTTGCAGTGGTTGCCTCCTCTGCCACAGCTCCCTCTAAAGAGGAATCTGTTTCTCTGGAGAAACACATCCCATCCCACAGAAAAATTGGGATAAAAAGTTTCCTGACATATTAAGGGAAAAGAGAAAAAGAAAGGAAAGGTGCAAAAATCCCTGCTTAAAAGTTTCTTATCTGCATAAAATATAGTATACATGGCCTGAAAAACCATATGTGTCTGTACAAATCCTTATATACAACCTGAGGCCTTCTGGTGCTCGAAGGAGAAGATTTTATAATATTGAAACATCAATGTAGAGAAATTTTAGAGACTGAACAAAATAGTCTGTAAAGAGTAGGGATTAAACTGGCCCCAAATCCATGGCAGTGGGGGAAGGCTGGTTACCTTGACCATTTGAGGTTTTTATTATTTTCTAATTATTTTCCAAGCAATGACTTTTCCATTGTTCAGGTAGCTGGAAATTCACAAAGTACCTCAGAACTGATCTCCTGTGTCTGTAGGAACACCCAGCTCTGGCTGAGGAGACATTTGTTCCCCCTGTTCCCTGGAACTAGTCCTCCGAAGGTTTGTACAGGCTCTAAATAGCAAAAGCAATATTGTCCTCCAAACCACTTTTAGCTCCAAGGTAGGAGCAAAATTCCTGTTGTGAAACGGGTGATGGATATGCATTTCCAAGGAGTTTACATTCAGAAGGAAAAAATTGTCGTCCTTTAAGCCACACTTTGATCAATTTATTCTCCAAGCACTCTGAGTAAATTTATCTGACCTTCCTGTTAATTTTGTCAAACAAAACTTCTGTATGACAATGGCTTCGCTGCTCTGATTATTTCATCCTCTGGAGTCAAATCTTATGATCTTCCTGCAGAAAAGTCTCATATGGGATTCTGAGAGTGTTTGTCCCCACAAGCATTCCAGAATTTTACTTAAAACAAAAGAAAAAGCTGCACCACAAACATTACCATAGAAACAAACTGCCACAGACATAGTTATTAATGAGAAAGAAAAGGAAAACTAATTCATAAAGATAACTCACAGTGTTCAGTCTGTAACAGACACAACTCTAATAGAATAGAAACAGATTTCATTAAGCACTGAACAAACTATCAAAATAATATTACTGTGCTCTTTATTTAAACAGGGCCAACTATAATTGATATGAAGATGAAATAAAAAGCGCGAGTGCAACCTTGACAGACCTTCAGTATCATCCTCCTGCTTGAATTCATCTCATCATTTCACATCAGCCTTTTGCCCAACCACCCTACAATTGTCTCCATGGCATTTTCTCCGTCCACTGCAAATGAAAATGGGATCCCAATAAGTCACCAGGACTGGGAGCAGCAGACCTGATCTGGAAGCTATTTTTCAACAGTGCACCTCTGTGCTCTCTTTGCTATAATCTCCTTTTATATATTAAAAAATACACTACTTCAAGAAAGAGAAACACCTCCTCCACCATAATTGTCTCAGATCCAGACATGTCTGAATTAAGGGCACAATAACTGTGATGAAGGTTTGTCCTTCTCTCCTCAGCTTGTTATTCCCATCTGTGACTTCACAGGAAAAACAGCTCAAAGTAAGAACTGTAAGGAAGATCCAGACTAAATTCCACTCTTTGGGGACTGCCTTCACTGCCTTCAACATCTCCAGGGTTCCACAAATTCATCCTAATAATCAACTTGCCACTGGGTCCTGCTGCAAATTCCAGAAAGCTCCACAGCACAGAGCTTTGCTTTAGTTCTTCGGTGTCCTGCTGTTGACATTGATATCCACATGCTGATAACTTATTTCCAAACCCCTTAAATGATGATTTTTTTCTTAGAACTTGACCTCTCACGCTAAACTACTATCCTAGTGAGATTAGGATAATGTATTTAAAAGAACAAAACAAATCCAGAACAGAGAATTGTTCTACATTTACTCTTATTTGCACCAGTGAAGTAGATTTTAACTTAGAATGAACATTTAAAAGAGTCTTTAATGGGCTGGGAAGTTCGGTCGTGGATTGTATTTCTCTGATTGCATTAGATACAAAAAGATTTTATATAGCTAATAGATATATAATATAGATCTACCATGTTTTAAGTATAAAATTACTTCAAATACTTGGCAAAAAAAGTATTCAGTTCAAATACTTGGCATTCAACTTCTCAGTACCAGCAGAACTAAAAATATGAATCTCTCTGATTTAACAACTCTGGTGGACCAAATCATTCTGCTCTCCCTCCAGTGTTAACATCCACATTCATTCTCCAGTTTTATCACTGGATAAAGAAAAAATATGAAGATACCAAGGAGGAAATAAAGGAATATGCACTATTCTGTACTTTTGGAAAAAGTAATACTTAAAAATTCATACATAGCCCTGATTTCTCAAGAAGGGAGGGCTTGTACACAGCAGGAGCTGTGCAAAACCATGGTAAGTAAATGAATGTTCTGAAACGAACACACTTTGTTCATATTTTTTAAAAATTTCATGACTCTACATTTTTATTTGAGATTTTGTACACTGCAAATTTGCATTTGTATATAAATCTTTTCCTATTAAAGATCCTTTTCAAATAATGCTTGTTTGGTGCAAGTAACTTACAAAAGAAGGGCAAGATGAAGAATTGTTTATAATGGTTCCTATTGAATCCCACAACAGACCCCTTCAAGATGTGATTCCTCACATGCTGTAATTTCAATATGCTCATAAATATCAACTGGGAGAGCTACAAGACACTTTAGTCTATTTTTTGGAGAATATCCAAGAAAAAAAAAAACAAAGCAAAAGGTAGAAATTAAAAATAAATACATAAATAAATAATGGGGATGCAGCAGATGAGTGTATTTTGTCTCTGTCAGACCCTATCACATCCCTCCACATGTTCCCTGCCTGTCATTCCCATGTTTTATATCTCCAGTATTCTCTTCCCAGGCAGGAGCAATATTGCCCAGGTTCAGACACTTTCCTCAGCACTGAGAGAAGATCATCACTGTTCCATAACACAACACCCTGGAAAGCACATTTTTCTTCTGACAGGCTGCAAGTTCAGGACTTTTTTGGAAAGAAAGAGGTAACTGAGGCCCTGATTCTTCAAAGCTTTCTTCACACTGTCCCTTTAAGTACCTCCTGCTATGTGCAGTTATAAAGAGAAATGAGAGTTCCCCGAGCCCTTCATTGTAGCAACACTCCCACGATGATTTCAAAATAAAATATAAATAAAAATCACAAAAGTCACCTAATAAAACCCAGATGACAGATACCCAAATTCTTGTACGGTCTTAAAGTGCCTGGGAATGAAATTTTTATCACTCTCCATACGATCTTGTATAAAGTTGCTGCTTTCTACAAGGACCCAATTAGATCTTTCACCCACTCCTGCTGAGAGCACAGAAATCCAAATCTCAAGGGCTGAGACAGAGAACTGCTCTGCCCAAACCCGGTTTGCAAGTGCACAGAAATCCACCTTATCATGCTGTTCCACTGGAACAGCAGAGAGAAAAAATTCATGTATGAAAAATGAGCCCAGGATGCTTTTGTGGTGAAACACATGTATCTATAGATGTTATATGTGAAACAGGACTGAAGAAGGATTTTTTTTCCTTCTGCTTCATGGCCATGCATATTCATGTATTTAAAATACAAGCAAATGGATGAACAACTGGACAGTTCAAAAGGATCCGTGTTCAGTGGGCAGGGACAGTTGTCAGATCTCTGGATGTGCTTTAATTGCAGAACAGACTCCTGGTCATCTGACACAGCAAACTGCCCATTGACATGGTCATTTTTCATGGCATTGTAGCAGGGGTGCCCAGGATCTTCCACAGGCTGTGTCAGACACATCCCAGCCTGGACAGATGGCCCCAGACTGATTCCCTTGGAAGCTGCAGTGACAGCCCTGGACCCCTCACTGGGGACAGCTTGGGCCCCTCCCAAGGCTGGGATGTGGCACAAAACATGGGAATGGCAGTGCAGGACCATGGCACCCACCTCCCTTTGGGAAGGGAGGACAGGCAAGATGGGGAGAGACACGTTTGAGACAAAACATCCCACAGCTCCAGACAGAAATATGAGTATCAATGGCATAAACCAGAGTCCTGCCACCCACCTCTGTTCATTGTGCCTCAGCTCCCACGCAAGGCAGCCATTCACACAGCCCTGCTGTCCTTGTTTCACAAGGTTTCTATTAAAAAAAGAAAGTGAGGAAAGTGAACATGAAAAAAAGCAGCTTTTTGATTCCTCAACGTGCTGCCAATGAATGTTTAATGAATAAATTTTGAGTTTCTTCTCTGTGCTGCAGCACTCTCCCCACACTCACCTATTTATTCTTTTTAAAAAAGCAGGAAAACAGATAATATTATTATTTCCTAAGGATTTAAATTATAGAAGAAACCTCTTTCACATTGAAGTTTCCCAAATCCATATTATATTTTGAACAAAACCCTCAGATTTTATATCATTCCTTCTCATTTCTGCTGTCAGATGCACCATGGCATTAGGCTTAAAAGCCAGACAGCAGCACTGCTCCAAAGGCAGCACAGCAAACAAGAAAAACAATTACATTTTGTAAGTTTACAAGGGAAAATCTGCTGTAAATAACCATGTAAGTAGATCTTGCTGTCGGTAGGTGGGATCTGAGCATCAAGAAGAACCAACTGGAAGGAACAGCAACCAACAGGGTAGAGCTGAAAGGAGAGAAAAGTAGAATTAGCCAAGCTATGTCATAGAGGAAGAGAAAGGAAAAAAAGTAATAAAAAGTAAAGAAATCCTACTAAGAGAGATTGGAGGTTGTGGAACGTGATGGAACAAGAGAGTAGGTCACAGCTCCGGGCTTTTCCTGCTGCTCTGCATTTCCTCTACAGTTTTTGATCTTTCTTCAGAGGTTTGATTCCTCATTTATTAAATCATTTGTAAGAGATTGTTTCACGCTGCCAGCACCGACTCTGGAATACCCAGACTGGAAGGACTTCCAGCTCCACCTCCAGTGGAAGAAAAACTGTGCCTGCGAGACCTGAGAAACCAGACCACGACTGCTTTGTACCCACCCAGCAGAATAGTTCTCAGAGGGCTGACAGGTCCTTCCTCCTTGGGCTCCTGATCCAAAGATATTCCTTTCTCTCTGACCATTTCCAGTGCTGGATTGTCTAAACCTGCCAACAGCCACCTCTCCAGCAGTGGGAATGTGCCAGAGAACTTTGAAGTCCTGGGGGAGAAGTCCCAGCTTAGTTAAGCCCAGTCTTTCTCACATCCTCATTCCTCTCCCAAGTGTCCTCCCTTTGGAGAAGAGACCACCTGAGCAGAGATGAGCATGGCCTTATCAAGGGTAAGGAAAATATTAAGTAATAGGAAATAAACCATGAAAGAGGAGCCACACTGTAGGTTTCTACTTTGTTAACCCAGCCAGGCATTTAGAGATAATACAATATAATACAATAAAATACAATAACACAAACAGCAGCATGCATTACTAAATGTTTTGTCAGTAGAGTCATTCAAAATAATCACATTTTACTCTTTTTTTCTTTTTTAATATTCATAAAGGCTTCATAGCATAAAACTCCTCCAGTTCCACTCAAATCTTACACTGTCTGATGAAAGCTCTCACCATGAGGAAGAGCTGGCTATAGATCATTCCCTAATCATAGCCTGGCATTAAGGGTTGTGAGAAATCAATTATAATCACTATTAAATAAGGGGATCATCATTAATATGGTAGTGGCCTTGACAAAAAAGTGTGTTAAGAGCAAAATGCTAAATATAATTTCATCCAGATAACTCTCCTGTGATCTGTATAAATGTGGGAAGCTGAAAGAGAAAGGAAAACCATCACTGTATGAAAGTCTACAGTGATGAATAAAAATGAAGTTTATTTAACAATACCTGACATGACATCATCACTGCAATGAAAGTCTTGCCCATAACTGAAGAGAAAGATCACTGGAAGCCATGAAGTCATTCTACAAATAATGAAAATGCAAATAATCCAACAATTCTAATGTCCATCATCAAACATCAAATGGCAGTGTTTAAAGTCTCCAATTTAAACTTGTACTTTTATTTTATAAAGCTTTACTAAAATAGAGATTTTTTTTTGTACTATATCTACAGTCACATATCAACTCCTGCTAAATAGAAAGGGCAACAAAACTACAAAACAACTGCATCCTTTTCCCTCTCCCCACTCCCTCCTCACCCCCTGTCTCATGTTCTATTTGCTGTTAAGTTTCTTCACAGACACCAGGCTCCAACCTTCTGCTTTGGAATACTTAAAATGAAATCCACATAATTTCATTGCTAAATTCTGGTTTAGTTCATCTTACAGTTTACAAAACCCCTAAGAAATGTACATCTGACAATAATTCCACAACACAAAACTGTGCCACATGCCAACCGTAGGATCACTAGTAAGATAAATCAGGTTATTTTAGTATCCATCTTAGATTTTTACTGTTATTCTACCATAAATTCAAAGTCTTGAAGCCAAGAATGCACCTTCAGAAGAAAAGAGTGACAACCAAGGAATTCTAAAGGAATAAAGGAATGGCTTTATTTCACTCCACATTTTATTTCCAACAGACTTTTCTGAAATGTTGGTGGATGTTTTGTTGCTGTGGTTTTTTGGTTTTGGTTTTAGATTTCAAACTACTTATACAGATTATGGACTGAGTAACTAGAGAAAAAACCAAAGTCACATATTTTAAGGAACACTCAATTCTCCTGTATGGACCAAGAGATTCTATAGAAGGCCTAGATAATAACTGTGATTCTTTTTTCTGCCAGCACAGTAAGTACTTTTCTTCCATATCTGACCCAATAGAACCACACTGAGTGTTTCCTCTTCTCTTGGTGTTCCATTGATGTGACACTTCACACACACAGAGCTCCTTCTGACAGGTCCCCACTTTTTGAAACTTATTCTCTGAAATGAAATTAATTCATAACAACCTAAAGGTATTTTCTCATGCTTTTAAATTACAGAAAAACTTCCCTCAGTGGTGCCTCTACACTCCTATGTACACTCTTGATGTTGTAGTTTGAGACATAATTTCATATGCAGAAAGACCACCCTCAAAAGAGGGCAATTGAACTGCAAACAGCAGCACTTGCAACGCCAAACATCTCCTGAGGAAAGCAGGGCTGAGCCAACAGACCCTTCTGTTTGAATCCTGGCTCTTGAACAACGAGGATCTTAAAGGACTAATTCTTACAAGCTCCTCCTGCACAAAGAATCAGCAAAACACTCCTGTGCTCTTTCAAATCTCAAAATGAGGAAGTGTGGTTTTATTCCTCAAATGGGAACACCCTTGGTGTGTGAGAACCCCCACGGCAGGTGGAATGTCTGTGCACCCAGAGGGACCTGCAGCCCAGCCAGAGGGGAGGTGCAGGAGAAGGATGCCCTGAGGATGGAGAGCCAGACCTGGAGCACTTGGCCTGTCTGAGTTCCTTCCCAGCCATTTGTGTCTCATCTTCACACACAGGAATTGTTCCCTTCACCCTGGACGGGATATAGATTAAGAAATGTTGCAAACACACACTGAAGTGAAACAATTGCACAGTTTCTCATTCCAAAGGACGTTTTAAAGCCATTCTCCCTCACCAAATATCAGCATATGCTTCTGAAGTGCTCCTGGAATCAAATTTGTGTCACTACAGCCACAAGGCATTGTGCTGCCCACAGTGCTGGATCAGCTGCCTTGCTGGGAAGGCTGGGATCAGGATTTCCTTGCTGCAAAGGTTTTCTTTCCAGGGTATATAATTTTGCCTCTCACTCCTCCTGAAAATTACGAGGCAGTCTAAAAACGTCCTCTACTCCTGTTTGTTGGGTGAGGATCCCTTTTACAGCAGCACTCCTTCCAGACAGAAAGGCAGCATTAATTCAATAAACAGATAAAAACAAAATTCCTGGTTTCTTCTCAGTAAATACAAATTTTGATTTTTAATCAACCTTAAAAATAGAATTACTTTTAACACATCTATTAAAAGCAATGAATTAGCAGAATAAAAATGAAGTAATTAGGTACGTTATAATTTTTGTTTACAAGCCCTAATGAAAACCAGTAAATCTTGACATGTTGTTGTGTCTCAACACACAGAGCTCGTGGCCTTGACCCTGCAGTGTCTGTCACGGCCCTGCTGTCAGAGCCACCATCTCCAGGGCTGTGTGAGATCTTGTATTTAACTCAACCAACTGGTGAGTGCAGCATGGACAGTCATTTTGGGTTTAAAATTACCTAATGTTTCACTTTCCCCGGACACAATTAGCTTGATTAAATAAAGGTATTCATATTCATAATATTACTTTAAAAGGCAGGAATAAAACCAGCCATTTACATACTTTCAGACCAACTTCTATTCCACTGAAATTTTGATAATGGCTCATGTGGGCTTGAATTAAACTTCTATTTCCCCATCAGCTCTGTTTAGATTCTGTTTTCATATGTTGCAGAATTATGCACCTATAATTAGTTTGAAATCTTACATAAATGGGCTTAATTTCAGAGTCTCAAGAGAAAACAAGAGCACATTATTTACCTCATTCAGCAATAAATGGAGGTAAGCACAGATTCTAGTTACTGATTCCATAAAAAACAGGATACTTATTTAAAACAGGCAATTTCTCTTGGTTTTTTGTGCCGAGCATCAATGTGGAGAGGACCTGCTACAATAACAGCAATGATGAGTAGAGGTCCCCCCGAATTTAGGTTTAATCATACTTGACTGATTGAAAAACTAGCCATGCTATTCAAATGAAATAAAAAGAGGGGGCCAAGGGGAAGAAGTAGATCAAAAATAGTTAACACAGTATCCATTTGAGAACAGAAAATCATATTTCTTTAGAAACAAAGTGATTTTGTGCTGCAGATTTAACCTGGATGGGGGAGTTATGCAGGATTTGGAGGGAGGAAAAGATGTGGGGCCTCAACAGCCCAGGGAACTGTGACTCATCAACTTCTGCACTTCCTGAGCTGCTCCAGGGCCACACCCTGCTCTGCCCACATTGATCAGAGACAAAGCTGTGCAAGGCCAGGCAGCAGAATGCAGCAGACACAAATCAGGATTAATTCTGATCCAGGGGAAAGGTGTCTCCTGAGCCCATGTTGCAATGAATAAGGCCCCACGTCAGCAAGACAACTCTTTAATTTCATGTTTATACAATGTATAAACACATCAAATTCATTCATTCATGGTGGCACATCTGCTGCCTCAGCAACATGCACACCTTTTCAATACTAGAATTTGGAATAATAGATTCATCTTCAAACACTGATTTTCCAAAATAGCCATATTGCAAATCCCATCGACATCTGGAATATTTAATTACCATCACACTGATCCATAAAGTCCCTGGAACACCAAGGTTCAACTTCAAACATATCGGCACAAGAAGTGAAAAAGTTGATTCCAAATGTGACTCATGGACAGGGAGTGTTTTTGAGAACATTACAAATGGCAGAATAAAGATCTCAGAGATCCAGGTCTACTCCAGTTTTCATCCAGTTCTCCAGATGAGCACACACAGGACAAGCCCAGAACATGTGAAGATTTTACCACATTTCATGTGTGTCCACTCAGATGAACCAAACATCTTTTCAATGATAATTATCTCAATTCGATACAGTTCTTTCACAAAAAAATGAAGCAAAGCTCCACATAGAACAAAAAACTGGTCACTTTGCTGGGAATTTAATGCCTAAACCTTTGCTTTTCCTAATCTAGGTTCACTATTTCGCTGCTGAACAATTTAGTTTTCATTTTTGTCATTGTATTGCAGATGGATTGCAGGCTTGGATAACAACATAAACCTGGTTAATCAACTTTCATGTCATATTTATGCTGCAACAGGGAGGTTTTACTGTGGTCTGCACTTTACCAATGCAACTGTGGAATACAGCCAGAGGTTTATGTACCCTTAAAATTGCAAGCTGCAGCCCACTCTGCCACCAGTGACTCTGAGTCTGCTACTGACAACAATCTCTTGGCTTTGCCAAATACAGATTCAGTTAAATTTAATTAAAATGACAAAAAACACCACCAGAAACAACCCCACCCCTCCATCAGGAAAATGTATGAATTCTCAGACCTACTGGTTTCCTGGTGACAGAGAAACCAGTTAAAAGTCAAGAAAAATGTATTTCTTAATTAATTTGTTTTGGCATCACTACCTCATTCTTAATGCAAGATTTGGGCAGAATAAAGAAATCCCTTTTACAGAAACTCCAGTGTGACTGTAACTGATATATTTTCATAGTGCTGCTTTGGTTTTACTGGAGTTATTTTCCCCAGAAAGCTGAAGGACTTGCATGGAAAAAAACCCCCACAACCTGTCAAAAGCTGGTATGGCATTCTGTGCTCCCTAAATCACTTGTGGACATTTATGGCAGCAGTAAGTTAGTAATTAAAAATCAAATTCTATGGCTGTTCAGAAAAGTCAGGACTCCGATAGCAGATGACAATTAAGAGCAGATATTTGAACCACACCAATTACGCAGAGCTTGCAATTAACATTATTACTCATAAATTATAATGTATAATGTGTTTTGCCTGACATGACCAAGAAGCAGAGGAATGGAAAATGACTCACATTTCAGCAGCTGGCTTTGCTGAAGCAAACTGGGACAGGAACTGGAACCAGCTCAGGTCACCCCCTCCACGAGGGCAGCACCAGTGGCCTTTGACCAGTGCAATCCAATACAGGGCTCTGGGGTTTGGTTTTCTTTTGGTGTGTGTTTTGAGGTTGGTTTGGTTTGGTTTTTGGGAGTTTCTGTGTGGTTTTGTGTGCTTTGGATGTTTGTTAGTTTGGGGGTTTTATTATGATGCAGTTTAGCACAAATCAAGTTCCTATGGAGATTATATGTGGTATAATTTAGATTAATAACAGTAAATGATTTGAAGGTTTAATGCAATACAACATTACTTGTCATAACCTTGAAATCCAGAGGCAGTTGACACCTGTCATAGTAGGCACAGCAGATTTTTCTCCCAGGAAGAAGCATTTTCCCTTTCCCAATGATAAAAAATAAAACTGCAATCTTATTTATAATCTGAAAATAGTTGTAACATAGGAGGCTAGAAATTCATCAGCAATACAGGACTAAGTATTATCTGCAGTCCTGGATTAGTTTGGTTTGAAGGAGAATGGGAAGGCACAAACCCCCTGTAACCTTGGGGTGGGAGGATCATTTGAATTGGCTCCAATTTTGGACACATTCCAGTGGCTGCAGCAGCAGTGGTTTAGCAGGGTAAACTGAAGGGACTAGAAGAAAGATTTTCTCAGACAATTATAAAAAACCTTTTAATCATGTGGCTCTGAATGTTGAGAGGAGCACATTGCTATCTACAAATTGCTTAAACCCCTTCCTACAATAGCAGTCCCTGATATTTCATTTTCCCGTTCTTTTCCTCCCTTCATCAATCTCTTTGTTGTACTTTTTAATGCCAGCTGAGCCCAGGTCATAGTGTCTCAATAGCTCATCTGAAACTTGTAACATTTTATTATCACAACAAATTTTAGCCTTTCAGCTTTCTAAGAAGATGCACCAGTTTATATCAAAATAGTTATTTTCATAACTGAACTACTTTTATTATGTTATGTTTCAGTTAATGCTTTTAAAGTGCAATTCAATTGTCAATAAAGCCTTTAAAAATCATTATTAAAAAAAATTATTCTTATAGAATAAAGTCCACTCTAAGTAATAAAACTGCTTTAAATTTAGTTCCAGCTCCTTGCTGAGGTGCCACCTTTTTCCAGGCACTCAGGTTGACATTATATTTATAACTGCTACACTGCAGTCAATTTTGGGACAGTAAGACAAGGTCTAAATCCTCTGACATAAACAATAGCTATAGAAAGCTTCACCAGGATGAAAGTGGAGTTAATTTAATCAAGGAGAAAGGTCTGCTTTGTGAAAATATTGTATTGAGCCAAAAGGTGATTTGTGCCAAACAGCCAGCCCAGGACACCACGGACATTGGGCTGAAGGCACCAGCCCTGCTCCCCTGGCTGAACAGTGACCTCAGGGGAAGGGACACACATTCCCACAACAGTCAGGGAAAATACTCCACTTCAGCAGGTGTTGGTGATTAGTTAATGACCAAAACAAGAACATTAATCATGCATTTATTATTAAAACAAAACCTACTTTTGTCACAGTCTGAGTGATGATGTGAGAACAAACTGGACACCCATTGCACACCAAGCAGCACCTTTGCTTCAGGGGATGAAGCCACACTAACCCAGCTCCAAACAGGAACAATAAGAAACATTTCCTCAAGTCTCTTACCCTCCCCACCAGTCACCTTGTCCTGCTGTGCTCTGCCACTCTTTGTCTTGCTTGTCTTTTTTCCCCTCGTTGCTGCTCCACCCTCCTTCCGTGTCTATCCCCCTAAAAACACAAGATCTTTATCTTTTAGAATTGCAAGCATGTTATTCCCACATCATCACAGGAGCTGAGCAGTGCTCTCCTCCTTTGTCATCAGCTGAGACAGTCAGCTCCTTGCACCAGAGAACCTAAATGTGTGCAAACCCAGCACAAAACTCTCATCTTTGGGACAACCTAAAAGTTATTAGTGCACACTTATTACATTTAGCAGCATAATTGTGGTTCAGTAAGGATTCACCTTCAACTCCAAAAATAAACTCATTTGATGCATCTTGTCTTTAAAGTAAAAAAGATCCCCTGCATGCTCCTTTTGGAGCCCTTTTTGCTCAGTGTTCAACAACAGGGAGCTGGTGAGAGATTTCCAATTCCAGGTCAACAATATTTCCAGGACTGGGGGCTGCAGAATTGTCAGTTTTTGATACACAGAGACGTTCTTGCTGTGTGCTTTCATTTTTTACTGACCCATTAAGCCTAAGAAATCCTATTAGAAATAATAGGAAAGCCTGCCTTGCAAAGCCCCGTTCTCTTCTGCTCCTACATCCTCATTTCCACAATGGCCTCATTGCATCATTTCATTCCAAATTCTTTACAACCTTCCTGCAATACAAATTCTCTGCCCTCTGAAAATGGAACTCCTGGATTTAACAAATCCTGAAGGGAACAGGTTCCATCATGGCTGGATGAAGACTGAGAAATACTGTTTTAAAGCTTCAGTAGAGATTCAGCCATGGAATGTGGCTGCTGCTCAGCTTTCAACCAGGAGCAGGGAGGATGTTACTACCCCTGGTGCCACACAGGTGGGATTGTTACAACTGAGAAATTACTAAAAAAACACCAACCAACAAACAGAAACCAAAAGCCCTGCCTACAAGGCTGAGTGGAATAAGAATTCTTCTGTTAAAAATTTCTTTTCTAGAACTGGACCAATAAAGATACATCTTCAGTATTGTGTATGTTCTAAACTCTCATTGCTTTTGCCTTTTCTTCACTTTTTTTTTTTTTATTAGTTCTGGTGAGATATTTCTTTAATCATAAAGAATATAATATACTTAGAGTACCTGAATGGTAAAGGAGAGTTACAGAGCTTACTAAATCACACCTACATCTAAGGAAGTCTTGATTCTGTAACATGAAAAAAAAATTATACTGTAATTTTACAAGGGTTTTTCCTGTGATCCTTATTCAACCTTGCAGTATATATAACTCAATTCACCAACAAATTAAAACCTTAACTCAAACCCAGGCTCCATTACAATAACTATTTTTAATACCTGGATACAGAGTATTAGGGGTTGTTTCTCCTCTTCCTGTCTAAGGTTTAATCCTAAAAAGCAGCCATGAAAAAAGGAAACTTCAGATTTTCAAAGTATGTTCTTAGGGGAACATTATATTAAGCCAAACAAACACTACAGGTACAGTTTCTTAAAATGTCCCCTCAAGTCTCCATGCCAAAGCTCTCCACTGAAGCCACAGGAATTCTGCTACAGCTTCAGAGCAGACTGAGGATTGAACTTTTTCATGGCAGCAAACACAGTCCAGGAGCACAAACGTGGTGCTGATCTCATTCCTATGGGTATCAAACCCACAGCAGCTCAATGCCTGGGGTGGGCTGTGCTGCACAGTCCCAGAGCCTCAGGAACACTGGGAGCTGGATAATCAGCCTCAGCAGCTCATGTTGTGAGGGAAGAAAATGAGAATCAGAAAATAATATAGTCCTCCCTGGTGCTGAGGACTAAGCACAACATTTTGGGGAGTTTAGAACGCAGGGGAATTCATAATTAAACATCTCCTAAGTAGGAGAATTAGTTGCTTTAGAGCAAAGAGGCTGTCATGGGAATCAACAAAGAACAGCAACATGAAATACTGAGAGGCCTCTTGAAATCCCCTGCCCCTCCAGAAGCTGAATAATTTATTGGGGAGACAACAAAGGAATCATTTTCATAAAAGAGTCATAAGTTTGTCAGAATGTTTTTGCCAAACAACAGTGATAATAATGCAAGTATTGATTCCCTTTTATTAACAACTCAGGATAAGTGCAGAGTGCATAACATTCAATATCAACTTCCAACAATCCCCCAACTCCAAGGCAGAGTACACTAGACTATGCAGTTACTTGAGTAGTTGGTTCTCAGGTTTTGATGTTGAATATTCTGCTGTTTTTCTAATGGAAATGCCCTCCTTTTTGTCTCACATTTCTGTCTGATCCACAAGTCTTTGCATAACTCAAACTAGCTACACATGGGCCAGAGCAGAGCCAGAGCCACACTCTGGCACAGCCACTCAAGGCAGCTCCTCCTGTTGTGTGTCAATATTAATAAACCAAAGAAATTCAACTATTTATAACCACTTATTATCTAAAACAGTTTCAGTAAAAACGATGCTGTTTAAATCATTGATGTATTTAAAATACATTTCACTTACACTGTTAAATCTGTCTCTAAGTTATTTTACCATGTTTTTATAGTCCTTCCCTTGACATCAGTGTCACTGACAGGCATTAACCATGTGGTTAGTTTTCTGAGACCAGAGAGTTTTTAATTTAAGCTATTTATTGCCACCTCCTTCTCTTTAGCCTGGGTTCATCTTCACTGAGAACCTCACACAGCCCTTGAGAAATACCATGTAAGGTCACTGCTCTTTGCAAATACAGGCTCTGTGTTTTACAAGTTCAGAATATGGGTTTGGAGGGGGGTTTCCTGCCTTTTCCCTGCTTCTGTCTGCTGATGGATCTTGTGTGCTGTGGATATCCCAGCCTCCAGCTCCTGGAGGATAGGGAGGACATCCCAGCCTCCAATTAGCCTGGGATAATCCGTACTATCCTTCCATTACTTGTCCCTGACATGGTTCAGAGAGAACAAGCCAGGATTTCTTTCACCCTTTGAAGCAACCAACTCAACTAGAAAAGAAAATCACAGCACAAACCTCTGCTTCATTGCAAATTGATGAAACTTTCCAGAGGATTACAGCTGTGGAGCCTATAATAACTCTGCCATTATTGCTGCCAGTGTTTCATTTCATTGTTTTCCTCCTGGTGTGATGTACAACCCACAGCAGTGGGACTGCTTTGAATGAAACATCCATTCAGAGCTCAGTCTCCAGAAAGCCAGTGGTCACTTTTAGCCCTTCTTGCCCATGTCCTGTGTTTTTATCATCCATCTCTCAAGCTAACAAGAAAAACTGCATTGGAAAAGGAATAAAATCCAGTATTTTACAATTTAAGCTGCCATTAAGTAATAGAAACAAGCAGTCAATCTTCCATTTAAGTGGAAAGGCCCACATTCCATATTCTTACAGAAACACTTCTGAACCTGCCCCTAAAGCACAGCATCAGGCACATCTGATTAGATATCAAAAGCCACTTCCAGTGAGCCTTAAATTATCCCAGAACTCTTTACAACCCATCTCTTCTCAACATCCACCACATGAATGTCATGGAGAGAGACACACAGGTTTAAGACACTTAGTCTAGGGAAAAAAAATAAAAAATTAACACGGCCACACATAAGTTGAGTCAGGATTCAGATGGAAAAAGGATGAACTTCTAAGAACTTGCCCACAGCTCTGGAGGGCATTGTCTACCTGTTTGCCAGACAAGAGTGATATTGAGGATTTTGGTTTTTTAGGGTTCTTATGTTGCTAAAGATTTAATAGTTGGACACTATGCCTACTTCTGTTTGTGACTCAACAGAAAATGCTCCTTGCTCTGTCAGAAAGAGCCTTTCCAGATGCCAGTGTTGATCATCCCTCACACTCACACCTCGTGGGAGGGGAATTCTCTGAACATGCTCTAGAATGAGGCTGCAATTGAGCCAGGAAACCACCCTGGGCCATAAGGACTGAGGAACAGAGTGTGCTTGCTACCAAGTCACACCAGGTATTTCCTCAGGTGGTGTTTGAAGTGCTGGCTCAGTTCAGACAGTGAGGTTCAGCCAGAGAGCCCCGCACAAACCTAACCTGCAGGCTCCTTCCAGAGAAACCAGAGAGCTTGGCATGACCCCAAGTGGAGCCTCTTCTTAGGAAGGAACTGAAATTTAAGACATTTCAGTGCCCTGCAAAACATAACCCATAAACCTTCTCCTCAATCCACCTTGTGTGTCTTTACAAAGGATGCTCCAACCAAAGGCTGTGGTGACTCCGAGGATGCGTCACCTCCCCGAGGGCAGCAGGGCAGAGCAGACACAAGGTCTGGATTTGAGCAGCATTCCATCACAAACTCCTTCATTTCCAATCTGCCTTAAGCACAGGAGTGGAGTCTCTCTGCCTGCTCTATGCTCAGGTCATGAATAATTGCTTAATATTTTTCTTTCACCCATCTCTTTAGGAGGTACAGCAGTGGGAGAAGGTAAGGAAATCCTATTTTCACTGGCAGAAAATGATTTTAAGTTGTATTACCAAAGTTCAACCACATCAATTTAGTTTTATAAATATTTTGCATGTGAGACTGTATTCTGCTCATTTCTGTTCTCAACAAAATTAAAAACCAACAGTGGGCTGAAGGGCTTCAAAACCCAAGTTTTGCTGTGGCATGGCATCAATTCTCTTACCCTATAAGAAAAAAAACACACTAGAACTTGGAGAATACATTTTTTTTTTCTCTTTTTTTTCCCCTTAGCTGAAGAGCTTCCATGGACAGGCAACCTTAAAAAGATGCTTTAAGAAAGATGCATCGTAGCTCCATAACTGAGCACAGATTTGCTTTTACCCTGATTGCTGATGATCATGGTAGGGCTGAGCACACCAAATACATTGTTCAGGAAGCTCTGCTTGGTAGCCAACATCTGCTGGTAAGTACAGCAAGAATTTCTATATGTGGAAAAAGAGTCACAAAAAGGGGTTCTAAGTCCCAATACCAAAATTGTAAAGAATGTACCTAGTTTGTTTCAAAGGGATTTGTCATCTGAATAAAGCCTAAACCAATACCAGAATTGTAAAGAATGTACCTAGTTTGTTTCAAAGGGATTTGTCATCTGAATAAAGCCTAAACCATCTAACTCTACAGAACTTCTAAAATACATGGAAACTGATCAGTAAATAATGTGGGTAATCAAACCTCTGCTCAATATTTTCTTATTTTTTTCATACATATATGGGATTCATTAAGGAATTTCTTTATTCTGAAGACTGCTCAGCATCCTAAAGGATTTCAAAAGTGCTCCCCCCTAAAAAACCCCAACACTTTAGTATGAAATTATCAGCATTTTCAGAATAAGTTATTCTAGTTATAGTATCTATATATTACAAAGGTATTGGCTTTGTGCTCTTATGAAATGCATACAAGTGGGCATGAATGAAAAAATCATGCCATAATTCCACACACTGCCAAACTCACCAGTGTGAGCAAATCCATTTGCTAATTTGGATATTTTCAAGCAGAAAGTGATCATAAATTATCTGCAAACTGCTTTTAGAAGCACCTATTTGCCCAGACCTTTGTGTTTGGTAACAGTAGTCTCATTTATTACAGAACCATACTGACATTACCACGTAACTCACGTGGCACTGGGGATAATTCTGTAACAGAAATCAGCTGCTCTGATTTCCTGTGGAGAACATGATTCATTCTGGACCAAAACCAACGGAAATACTTTCTGGTTTCAGTTAAAAGTTAGAGATTTCTGGCAAAAGATGTTAAAACTGATTAGTTTTACTGCACTTCTAACCCTTCTTCTCCAACCTAAAAGCCTTGAAAATTCAAGATGCTGCCTACAGACTTGGTTAAATTTAATTAAAAAGTAAGACCATCATCAATGGAGCTCTAACAGCAAAGTTTATGTTCCACTGAAGGTCTCAATGATAAGAGTGGTGGACTCCTGTAGATGGCAAAATATACACTACAAAATTTAACAAGTGCTCAGCTACAGAGAGGTTATTTCATCCAGCCAAAAGCAAAAAGACAAAATGTAATTATTTGGCAGGGAATACACTTCATTTTTACCTTATGGTACAGAATGTTATTAAAAATGTTTTGAGAATCATGTTCAGCAGATTGCTTTTGAAAGCAAACTACAAAGAAGCATAAAACCTTAACATTTTTACACTCAGTCAACATTTAGGATCTCACACCCCCACACTTGTAAACTCATATCCAAAACTCTTCCCTGGTCCAAATCCAGTTTGAAACTTGGGACCTCCTCCTCCACACATGGAGAGGAAGGAGCCATGAACCCCCCAAAATCTGTCCCTGTCCAGACAGGGTCAGTGAGAAGCTCTGCAAGGGACCCTCTAGAACCTTATTTCGATGTCACAGGTAAGAAAACAGAGACAACAAATGGTCTCTTGCTGAAGATGAAGGTTCACAGAAGAAAAAAATCAAGAGATAGAGACCTACCAGCACAGCCATCTCTCTTACACTGACTGCTGGCTTTGCTTTTATTCCTCTTTGCTAAACTGTTCTCAGCACAAACAAACACATTCTGCTGCTCCAGGTTAGCACAGGAAGGGCCAAACCAAACCTCCCAGAGTGTCATCAGCTGAGGACTGACCCCAACAAACTGCAAGGAGCTGCTACACACTGCAAGAATTATTTGATTTTTTTAATGTAAAAACTAAGAAACTAGAAAGTTCAATGTCCCTTTTGATTAATTAAATAATACGTCATTTTATCTTTGTCAACATTTATGTTTCTTTTTAGTATCAAAGGAAGTTGAAATCCAGGGATTCCTAGGAAAAGATTTCTGTTCTCACATGAGCATCAGTGCAGCCCCAGGTTCCAGCTGAAGCCTGCTGCTTTTATTTTGCACATTTGATTAAGAAATAAATACAATATTTTCCCTATTTCTAGTTGGCAAATCTCTTCTGAGATGTGGAGCCATCCTGATGCAAAAAGGAAACAAAAGCACTGTAAGTTTACTGTAAACAGACTCTGAGTTTGGATTTGTGAGTTCTCTCAAGTTTTAGAACTGTAATTTAACCCTCTGGACTCCATAAACTTTTAAGAAGATCACATTACAATGAACAAGTAAAAATACATATAATTTGACACAGATACCCATCAATCTTTAAAGTCTTCATTTCAACATATTCATTGGACTGTTTAAATATACTTAGGTGGAAAAACTAAATTCTGGTTTTAGTAACAATAAAGCAATGTAGAAAACACTGTTTATAAAAGTTTAAAACACTATTTATAGATGTTTAAGAAGTATTTGAAATATTTTAAATACGATTGATACAGATAAAATTAGGTCTTCTTACATAAAGTAAGTTTCAAAGGCAACTTCTTTTGCATCTTTTCTACTTTAGAAATGCTCTGGATGCTTCTGGATTCAATCAAACAGCAAAAGTGTCCAAGGAAGCATTTGGATTTGCCCTCATTTTTGAGTTTCACAAAATTACAATTCCATCTTTAAAAGGTGTCAGTGTCACCTAAAATGTTATTTATAACACCTTTAAGAAACTTCCCATGGCAAACTCACGTTATCTAAGTCCAGGGTTCACTAATTAGGTTTGGGGGTGGCCTGCCTTGTCGAAATCTGGCTTTCCTAATTTCACAGGGGAATCTGGATTCTGCAAGAGCTTCTCAACTGAACAAACTTGGTAACCATCCAGGTCTCCCCATTTCAGCCACCAAAACCCCAATATATTTTTAAGAATTACAAAAACTGACCTTGAAAATAGGTATCAAAGCACTTAAGATGGAAACCCGACGGTGTTCTGTGTTTGTGAAGGTGAATCAGAGCAGGACTTTGGTGACAACTTCTACACCAGGAAGAGAAAGCCAACCCCTGGCCTGGATTCCCCAAAACCATGAGCATTGCTTAGATGATGGCATTCCATGAAAGGTTCTGTGTCTGAAGCCCACTGACAAGATTTAAATGCTTTAATTTCCAGCTTGATTTACACAACTGGGTTTGCAGCCCAGGGCTGAACAACCCCCAGCTGGTGCAATAATCTGTTAGCACTGCATCTCCTCTGCCTGAACAAAACACAATTGTTTGGGGCCACAACTGCCCAGCACCTCGAGGGGACATTCATTTATTGCTGGGAACTGGCCAGGAATGGTCTGACAGGAAAATGCCTCGGTCTGGTGTCATAAAAAAGACTAAGTGCAACTCTTCTGTGGTTTAATTGGTGAACTCTTTACATTATACCATATATATCTGAATTTAGGCCAGTTTTGAAGTCTCATTTGAAGGTTTCATCTGTGTGACAAAACAGTCAAAAAAACCCCAAAGCAACACTGTCAAAAAACTTTAAATATTGATTTTTAGCCTGTTTTTCAAACACTAAATTAAAAAGAAGAAAATGTACTTGGGTACTAAGAGCTATTACTGCTTTGTTAAGGACATTAATGTTTATTTAGGCAATGGAGACATGCTGACAGCCTACATACATATCCTAATGACAGCCTATATACATTTCTTAATGCTGAGACAGTCTAAGACATTGTAGTAGCAGAAATGAAATAAAATTTCTCCTCCTGTATATCATAAAAAGACCTTTGTTTATGCCACTATAATGGCAATTATTTGTAAGCCATATTACTTGCCATATTACTGGCCCAGAAATAACTGCATAAGAATGAAATGAGCCCACATTTACAGAGAAGAGCTTCCAGGAGCTTTATCTTAACATTTCCTCATATCATTTGATATGCTTGGCTGGACCTCTGAGTAAAAATAAATTATCACTTGAAGTGTGAAGGTGTACTTTCGTAGTGGATTAAAATTCATGCATCTTTTCATTTGATGACTGCTCCAGGGTTTCTTTTTAGGCAGCTTCAAAAGGGGGAATTTATATATAGGTTTTTTTATGCTGAGCTGCCTTTTTAAGCTGGACAAATATGAGTTACAATGTGCTTCAAGGGAAACAAAAAAGGAACACATTAAAAACTGTCACTGTTATGAAGAAAATAACTCCTGAAATAGACATTTCCACTTTTTCAGGGCAAATACATTACGATCACAAGCAGACTTTTTAAATATTCTTAAGTTTGCTGGGAAAGTAACTCACCCATAGCAAAAAGTCCCACCTGCTTTCAAGTTTGAATATCATTTAGCTAAACATCTAACTCATTATTAGGATCTAATGACTTATGAAACCCACACAGTCATCAGCTTTATCAACAGAAATGTATAATTTCATTATGATATAGCAGAATTACTGAGATATCCAATCAGAAAGTGCTTAAAACCTTCAGCTTTGCTCAGAATGTGATTCTGTGCATAATGTTTGGTCACCTGTGCCTACAGAACAAAATCTGATCAAGAGAATTGGGACATAGTTTATACAGCTCCTGGAGTCCTTATCTAGTTAAGATGTTAGTGCTGGGAGCCAGTGGAGCTCCTGAGCACAGGATGGGTCAGGCTGGGAGGGACCACAGTGGCTCATCTGGTCCCACCTCCCTGCTCCAGCAGGGCCAGCCCAGAGCACATGGCACAGGATTGTGTCCAGAGGGGTCTGGAATATCCCCAGGGAGGAGACTCCAGCCCCTCCCTGGGCAGCCTGTTCAGGGCTGGGTCACTGCCCAGCAAAGAAGTTCTTCCTCCTGTCCAGGGGGAACTTCCTGGGCATCAGTTCCCGCCCGTTCCTCCTGTGCCATTGCTGGGCCCCCGAGCAGAGCCTGCTCCATCCTCTGCCCCCTCCCTGCAGCCCCTGACACACCCTGGGGAGGGCCCCTCTCAGGCTCTGCTCTGGAGGCTGAACAGCCCCAGCTCCCTCAGCCTTTGCTGCTCCCAGAGCTGCTCCAGCCCTTGGGCATCTCCGCAGCCTGCGCTGGCCCCGCTGCAGGAGCTCCCTGGCCCTGCTGTGCTGAGGAGCCCGAGCTGGGCCCAGCCCTGCAGATGTGCCTGCCCAGGGCTGGGCAGAGGGGCAGGATCCCCTCCCTGCCCTGCTCCAATGCTCTTCCTGATCCTCCCCAGCATCCCATTGCCCTCCTTGTCCCCAGGATACACTGCTGGACGGGGACAGCTCATTGTCCACCAGGACCCCCAGGGCAGTTTAGTCACCCCCAGTTTGGTTCCTCTGAATTTACCAGAATGTACCACTCCAGCACAAAAGCCTTCCCATGGCAATGTCTGTACCCATGAGTGCAAAAGTGCTCCTCCATCAGGCTGTGACATGAAAGGACCCCAGAATATGATATATAGAAGGTTTTTGAGCACCTGCTCTCTAACCTGCACACTTTCAACTCACCTCCCACAGGGGCACCAAGAATCGTGCAAGGAAACTGAGCAGCAGAGTCAACAACCAAATTCCCTCATAATAAAATCAAATCCCAGTTTCACAATTAGTTTTTGCAAACATCTTGAAAGGCAGACGGGTCTGATCAGTGGGGATTCGTGTACATTCAGCTGAGTATTGGGGTCTGTGAGGAGCAAAACAGGAGAAAAATCCTGAAGGATTGGGCAACTGGTAAATACATGAGGAAGGTAAATTGCCATAACAATTTCTAGGTGAATAAAACTTTTGAAATTCTTTTCTACAATATTACTCTTACTGGCAGCTAATACAAATATTCTCCTTTTCCAGGAGAACTGAAGGGAATTTATCATTAAACAGTTTTACAACACTTTTCAGAAGCAGACTTCAAAATTTTACAACAAATGCAGTTTTATCTCACCAGGAAAAACAGCTTTTTTCTGTGTTCTACAAAAAAAAAGGCCCAAATTGAAAATAAATAAATAAAAATTATGAACTTCCACCCTTACTCAAGAGTGATGTGAGTATTGTTCCATCAGACAGTGGGATTGTTCCTTGTTTGAAGGACTCAGAATTTACAAGCTCTTCAGAGGAATCACTAAGAGGTGGCACAGGTACTTCACCTCCACAGCAAGGACACAGAACTACAACAGGATTTAAAAATAGTACATTTTGGAGCTTTTTGGCTAAATGGTAAACTTAGTTTTTTTGTTTACTGGTGGGATATTTTGAGGACAATATCTAGTGAGACACTGGGGCAGAAGTTCCAAGAGTCTCTTCAGAGCAGTTTCCTTTCAACAGACCTGAAGTGCAACAGTCCCCCAGTGCAGACAGAACCCTGGGCAGAAATCCCACTGCTTCACTCCTAATTGCAATTATGAACCCCACAATTGAGGTGGGTAAAAGCCTCAAGAGATTCCCAATAGCATCATTTAAAAATAAAATTTAAAAAAATACCTTTGTAATTACTGTATTTCAATTCTCAGGAAAATAAGCTGCCTTTGAGATCTACCTGATCTACAAACTCCAGTGAAAGGGATTTGTTTTCCCTGCACAAGGTGTCTGATCCTGTTGTGTTTCAGCTGCCAACAGCACACAAAAAGGCCATTTTATTTTGCTGAGACCAATTCTTTTGTCTAGCAGGGAATCTCGGTATTATTTTTCCATCATCTTCAAAATTACGTGTGGCCTTTTGCTGTTTCACTAATAACTACTTATAAAATACAACAACATATAACTTCAATGTGCAAACATTTACTACAACAGTAACAGGTCTGGCCAAATGAAACTCCTGATGTCATGAACAGGTATCATAAATCTAGAATCAATTCTGAAGGCTGGGTTGTGCAAATAAGCTCAGAACAAACACCAAATCCTCTGAAATTGAGAGATGCAAAGTAAATGAGGTTTTTGGATAACACTATAGTCATTTAATGTTCTGATTTTATAAATGTTGAATAGCAGAACAGGGAGAGAACTTGCTCCTGACTAATACATTATCCCAGGAGTAATGAAACAGAACTGACAGATGTGAAAGTCGTACTGATATTTTCTACAGACATATTGCCTTTTTTTCTGAGTAAAAGAAAAATAACAAGGCTTTCCAGGCAAAAGCCAGTTGTGTGGAGCCATTTTTTAGGAAGGTTCAACCAGGTCAAAATATCAAAAGGACCTAAAATTCAGCAATAAGGAAATCCTAAAAAACTGCCAAGCCTGGCATCTGAAATGAAGAAATTAATTTTAGTAGGCACAATAAAATTCTCAGCTCTGCACATCAGTCATTTAGGGCCTACTCCCCTGGAGCTCATTAAAGATTTCTATTGACTTCTGTGATCTTTGATTTAGGAGCTGAGATTTTTGTAACTATAAAAAGAAATCATTCCAGTTTGCACAGGTGCAAATTACAGTAAAAGGTAGGGGGAGAAAAGTAAAACTGAGACCCTAATGTGTTCTTTTATGGCATAAATAACAATTTAAAAGGTTAATCTTGTAACACCATACAGACAGCTGTTAAATGAGGTCTTCTCTGGGTTGCTGGAAGTGAAGAGCTCTGTAGAAAAATCCAGAACATGTCCCTCTTTGCTGTAAGAGGCTACAGGGTCAGATTATAGGACAAACTTCCTTTCACTGGCTCAAAAAGCACTGAGCTCCTCTTTTTTCATATGTGACCTTGACAATGGTATGGCTACAACCTTGCTAAATCACTTTTTTTATCCATACTGCACATATTTAGACTGAAGTCAACTCACTTGCTTTGATTGTTGCAAGACCTGGCTTTGAGTTTCTGTCCGGGAGTGCTGCCCGTGTGGTGCTGCCCCTCCCTCTCACGGTGCTGCTCTCCTGGCACACAGGGTCCAGCAGCACCAGGGGTTGGCTGCAGCTTCACCTCAAACCATGGGGGCCAGAAAACACCCCCAGAGGCCACCTAGTCCAGCCTCCTGCTGAAGGAACAGCAGCACCAGAACCACATTTTCCTCAGCCTTTCCTTTGCTGTCACTGCTCTCAGAATCACAGAATCACAGAATCACTTTCTGTGAGACATCATGGCTGCTGTTCACAGCCCTCCTTTTTCAGCTCCAGCTGAGCTTCGAATTCCATAATTCTCTGCCTGCATGCAGAGACAACATCTCTGTGTCCCTCCAGGGGAGCCCATCACTGCTTCCACTTGCTCTGCACCTCCTCCCTGAGTCTGAGCTCCTCACTCATCCATGTTGGCCTCCTGCCATGCTTGTCTGACTTCCTAAACATTGCAGTTTGCTGGTTTTGTGCCCTGAGGAGGCTGTCTTTGAATACCAACCAGCTGTCCTGTGTCCCTCTGACCCTCCAGGGCAGCCTTCCATTAAGCCTGCCAAGAAGATCCCTGAGTAAGCCAAAATTTGCTTTCCTAAAATCCAAGCTTGTGATCTTATTCTGACTTCTTTTTACAGGATTTAAGACTCCAGTCTCGTGGTTCCTGCAGGGAAGGATGCCTGAGCCTTTAATATCTTTGACCAGTTCTTTGTTGGTTTTGAGGAGGAGATTCAGCAGAACATCTCTTGTACTCAGCTCATCTCTCATCTGCCTTAGGAAGTTGTCCTCTGGTTGCACTTAAGCCTGCTTATGCTTCCAACAGATTTGGGGGCAGCTGAGGCCTCCCATGGACAAGGCAGCCTGTGCCTTTCCACATGTGAACACAAAAATTCATTTCAGTTTACCAAGTCTCTTGGCAATAACAGCACCAAATGCACTCCCAGAGGTGGCAGTGCCACCCTCCTGTCCTGTTTGTCCCTGCTCAGCTGGGGATGTGATGCTACATGTGCTGCTCCTGAGAGTTACACATGCTGAATGATCAGCATGGTAATTAATGGAGAGTTAATAGAGTGCATTTTTATCTTCTATTAACTTGCACTGCTCACCTCCCTGCTCTGGTTGTTGGATCATAACTATGCTCTGAGAAAACACACTGCCACAAAAAGCCAAATTCCTCATTGCTTGACCCCTTAACTCCCATCCACAGTGGGAATGCACATTCCTGCATCTCACTGCAGCTGCAAAGAGTGGGACAGCAACAAATCAGGGAAACAAACGCAGCAGGAAATGGTCACCTGTGCTTTTAGAAGCAAGCACAACAACCATCATTTGCTCACAACATTTTTGGAATGGTATAAACAAGAGACTTGCAAGTCACATGATCTTTCCCTTTCTTTGCAGCTCAAATTAGGAAAGTTTTTGTCTTCTCTTATCCCTTTGTGTTATAGTGACTTTTTCTTCCTTCCTTCTTAGGCAGTGGAACTGATGCTGGTGTAACACCAGACAGTGGCTTTTAGTCTGATTCCCTGAGCTACAACTCTCCCAATCCAGGTTGTTTTCAGCCAGATTTACCAAACTGCAAAGAGTTTAAAACAGCAATGAATTCCATTCATACAGCATCAGATCATTCTGTCGTTTTTAACCCATGATGGATAAATATCACTGGTCTGAGGGGACTGGAAAAATAAAGAATTCTTAACAATTTTGACTAATACATTTTGTTTTTGTGAAAGACATAACAGCAGTCACAACCAAATCCACTGAAATTCCCTGTTCATAAGAAAGACATCTCATCTCCCAAAATACCAAGGTATTTTCAACTACCTTTCCCTGAGAGCTCAACAAATATTTGTGGCAAATGTTTTAAAGTTCGTTCTATGAAGGCAAAGGAGCTGTGCTGACAAGTTCCCAGCTTTCCACCAAATGATAATAATGACAGATCACTGTCATGCCAATCTAACTAATCAGCTCATAATTCATGGATGAAGATTCACTAGAGGACAAACATTAGAATCCAACTTTCTCAAAAAAAAACCCTAAACCAAAACAACCTCCACATGCCCACCAGAAAAAACCCAAATTCATTGTCTTGGTGTACAAAATTGTTGACCACACATATAAAAAGGTGATAAAACTACCAGAGACTTGCAAAAGAACAGAAAGGTCAAAGTAAAGATAATCAAACCTTTGAGGTTAGAATAAAATACAGCATTTTGATTATCAAATGCTACATCTTGATTATCCCATCAATAAAGGGTATCTCATTGCTTGATGTTAAATACAGTCAGAAACCCCTATCCTCATTTTTCCAGTCATTCCCATGCATATTTGGATACTGTCACAAAGGTCCCATGATGAAGAACCAAAATGCAGGGATTATGTTTTCATTAAGAGCCATTTGAATTGTGCTGGCAAACTAGGAAAAGCACAAACTCGTATGATTAATAAAGTGTCTTATTATCTAAAATTTTCAATTTTCACTGATGTATAAATACATTGGGAATATTCATTATTTTTTTATTACATAGAAGGCTATTCCAGAACTTTATTCTGCTACCAGCAATGGAAGCACATTTTAATCTCCAGTCTAACTATATTTATGTTTATTTTTTATCCTTTTGATCTCACAGAATTATATTTTGAATTTAAAATAATCCTTCTCTAATATTTACTGCCTACGTATTTTCAGAAACAGCAGTCATTTCTCCTCTCAACCTTTATTTTGCTACACTAAATAAGCCAAGATCTTTTTATCTCCTCCAATAAGACCAGTTCTTCATTCTCCCCATAATACTGGAAGGTCTTTTCCACAACTGCTCCTGTTTCCTTGCACATTTTTAAATCTACACACAATCACTAAGGATAAATTTTGTTCTTGCAGAATTTAATAATATGTTCCAGTGATGAGAAAAAAACAGCAAACAAAAGACAACTAAACAACCAACCAACTCTGCAGAGTTCATGTATCGTATCTGGAAACTCCATTCACACAGAGGGATTTCAGTATCATTGTCTAAGCAAACCTCAGAATACACTTAATTCCAGAATGACTGACACTGTTGGCAAAATTAAGCAAAAAATGGGATTGTGGAGGGTAGAATTTGAAATTGGGAGGGAAAAAAATCACCTATGACAATAATAACAGTTTTAAAAAGTTCTATAAAGCAGCATTCCTTAGTTTTTTCTCTGTTTATTTTTGATAGAGGCACTAAGTGGAAATGGATCTGCATCTTTTCCAAGCTCTCTTATACAGCTTTATTTTGAAAGTCAGTTTGGGCTTGGTTTAAATAAAAGGGTTTAATCTCTGCATCCACCTGGGCCATTAACTTGGAACAGTTTTCTTTCTCATATTCAGCCTTGGAAAGAACTCTCCAATTGTGTCAATGTCTTCAATTACTGCAACTCACTTTAGCAATCGTGTCTGGGATCATTTCTTACTTCTCCACCACACACAGATCATGACTGGAACTTTTATTCTGGAATTCAGATTGTGACAATCTGGGAAGAACCCAAAGTGTTCTTAAGAAAGGGTGTTGCACAGTGAAGACCAATGACACAGAGTGAAAAAAATAAAGGGTGGGGGGAACAGGAAAGCAGAAAAAGGCAAAGCAAATGGCTATGCTTTGCACATTTTTAGCACTCTTTAAGAAGGTTTTATTACCACCACTATATATATATATATAAAAATATATACCACCATTATATACATATATATATATACATATATATGTTTATGATGCATATGGTTTAAAAAATAAGAAGAACAACACTTGAAGCAACTATTTTAATTTTAAAATAATCTAGATTTTTTGGTTAAAAATAAGGAATGGAATATAAGCAAACTGTGTTTTTTGGTTGGCAATATGACTGTAATTCAATGTTCAATATTAGATTGAAAAAATGAACATTTTATACAAGTGGAATGTACCCAGCATAAATTCCAGCAAGCACATATCAATCACTGGGACCTCAATACTCTTAAATATCTATGTGTAAATATCTTTTTATGTAAAAATATATAAAGGTGCTCAAGAGTGCAATTTCTATTCACATCGTCTCTGGAATTCAGTTTTGCAAGGCTCAGTCTCCTATTTATGTATTTGGTGCACATTTTTAAGTGCTTCTTGAAATATTAGGATTAACCAAACAGCCATCAGAGCTTGATTTAAAGAGAATGATGTTAAATTTGTTGCTAGTGCAAGGGAGAGCAGTGGGTATGATCAGGAGCACTTTCTTCTCAGAATGTAAAGCTTTAGTGTGTTCCCTCCAGCACAGCTCCAGGATGGAACTTCCAGCACAGCTCCAAGCAAACCAAGATTTAGAAATGTAACATCTAACTCAGAAAGGGGGAAAAGGGAATTAAGAATAGACATTTGACATGAAAGAAGGTTTATGGGACAGTATTCTTAGTTTGTTGTGGGTGTTACATGAACCATCTGAGAATAAAGATCATTTTTCTTCTGCTATTTAATGGTTCTGAAAAAATAATTCCTCATATAATTCCTGGGATCTGCTCTATAGGTCAAAAATTAAAATGCAGGTTCAAATAAGAGCACAACTACTACACATTCTACACAGTTCCCTGTTTAACTACAATGGAAAATTATTTTGAGAGAGGACTCCCTTTAAGATAAAATAACAGACATGTTCTGTTGTTTCACAGAAGAGAATTCCTAAATTTCATATGAGCCAAGATCCTTAAAATTCATTTAAGACAAGTGCACGAGGGTCCCAGTAACAGACTGGGAGGAATAACACTAGTCTTGATGCAAATTACTGATGAACTCTGATTTGCCCTGGATAGTTCTGTGCGAATTACATTGTAAAAATTACACTTAATTAAGCTGCATTCCTTTCAACTGCCCTTCTTCCCACGAGCCTTACACAGCAGGGTGTTGTTTGCCTCTGATCCTGAGCCCAGGCCTGGCTCAGCTCTGCCTTCCCCAGGTACCCTGTGCATCCCCGCCCATTTTCCAGATGTGCAACAGCAGACAAACAAACAATTTCATCTCAATTTTCAGCACCCCTGTATGGCTGCAAAACACATTTTTCTAAAGGGCTTGCTATTGTTTAACAGCCTGTGTGAGTATTAGGAGGTTGAGATTAAGAAAAGGAGCACGAAGAAAATATATTTTAATTAGCACTGATTAAAATTAAGACGCAGAGCAAGAGCATGAATACGAATTGCAATTCTTATACAGAAGACTTGTCCTTCATGAAGTACAAGTAACACGCCCAGCAAAACATTACAAGAGAAACACACATCCCACCTTAGCTATTATGCAAAGTTAAGGCCATGAAAGTAACCTTTTTGCTTTGTTATGCCTTCCTAATTCAATTAAATGAGAACAAAACTAAGATGGGGATTACATTTGCAAAGACATTTAGCATCATTAACAGTGTCTGCCAGAGAGCTTTTTTTCCTTTTTTTTATTTCCTGAATGAGAAGAAAAGAGCACAGACTTTGAAACTTCCTATTTTTCAAAACAGAAAGAAAAGCTCTTAAAAGGGAAAGCCTGTACAACAAAATTTTAAGCCATGAAGATTTTATGAATTCCATTGCTGAGAAACTCATCTGACAGGACCTGCTTTGTCCACAATGGTATGAACTCATGTTGCCAAAAGAAAAGATGAAAACAGTGTCAGTATTTTCAGTACACCCCTCTAGCAGTGGCACAATTTCCCATTGCCTTTTTTTGTTGCTTAAAACAAAATAAAAACTTCCTCTCCTCCAACAATGGAGTACTATGGAATGAAATCTCAATTAACATGAATTTAGGGAAATTTCAGCCCTTCACAGGCATGACAGACAAGGCTCTTAAACAGACAGGTACACACAGCAAGGCAGCTCCTCCAGTGCCCCCAAAGAGAGGGAACTCACTGCAGTTTGTGCACCCAGGTGAGATGTCAATCATCCCTTCTGTGAAAGATGTCTATGTGTGAGGAACAGGCTCTCCAAGCATCCTCAAAACTGAGAGCACAGCACTGAACTAGAGTTGTACTGGTGTCTGCCTGCAAGGAACCAGAATTCTGTGTGCCAGCCTCAGCCTCAGCTCCTCCAAGCACCTAAAGCCAGTTGTGCAAACAAGGAAATGGCTGTGAAATCACACTTAATGTGATCAGAAACTTAAAAAAAACCAACCAACAACCAAACAAAAAACTTGCAGCCAAAAAATAAAAAAAATATGCTTGATCTCTACCCTTAATAGTTAAATTGGTTACAAGTCTGAAATGGAAACAATATTATTATTTACATCATTTTTCCCTTACTGGCTTTTCACAGATTCCATGGAAGAACATCTATCTGCATATTCTGTAGGCAGTAGCAGCACACTGCCTACAGACAGCTTCCCTGTCAGCTTCCACAGGAATCCAGCACTGCCTCACTTTCTCTTTATTACACTGAATAGCTTAATTTCTGTTGTGTTTTTCCCATTTGTTGAAGATTCCTGTAGAAAACATGTTTATAACCCAGATACTTCAATTTAAGTGACACTACATTTCTATTCCTAGAGAACAGAGACAAATAAGGAGCATCGAAGAATTCCCTTTTACATGCCTTGGTGTTGTGTCTCTTCTCCCAAGCAGGCTGCACATTATGTAAGAGCTGTGTGCATTTGGTAGTGCTGCAAAGAATCTGCAACTACCTCAGAAAACCTGCTCAGAAAAATCTATTCCTCAGAAGGCTCAGAACCAGCCAGTGACACTGCTCTCCAGCCTGAAAAAACCTTACAAATGGCTAATGGATACTTAACCTTCTCTTGCCACACTTAGATCACAAGCTAAACAACATTTTCTTGTCAGTTTATGTTAAAATACAGCAAACACCAAGAAAAAGCCCTTCTGCCTTTTGATTGTCTTTGAAGACTAGAAAGCATCTTTACAGACTTGCCAGATGTGTGTCCTGGGGGACAAGGGGGGGAATGGGATGCTGGGGAGGATCAGGGAGAGCATTGGAGCAGGGCAGGGAGGGGATCCTGCCCCTCTGCCCAGCCCTGGGCAGGCACATCTGCAGGGCTGGGCCCAGCTCGGGCTCCTCAGCACAGCAGGGCCAGGGAGCTCCTGCAGCGGGGCCAGCGCAGGCTGCGGAGATGCCCAAGGGCTGGAGCAGCTCTGGGAGCAGCAAAGGCTGAGGGAGCTGGGGCTGTTCAGCCTCCAGAGCAGAGCCTGAGAGGGGCCCTCCCCAGGGTGTGTCAGGGGCTGCAGGGAGGGGGCAGAGGATGGAGCAGGCTCTGCTCGGGGGCCCAGCAATGGCACAGGAGGAACGGGCAGGAACTGATGCCCAGGAAGATCCCCCTGGACAGGAGGAAGAACTTCTTTGCTGGGCAGTGACCCAGCCCTGAACAGGCTGCCCAGGGAGGGGCTGGAGTCTCCTCCCTGGGGATATTCCAGACACAATCCTGTGCCATGTGCTCTGGGCTGACCCTGCTGGAGCAGGGAGGTGGGACCAGATGAGCCACTGTGGTCCCTTCCAGCCTGACCCATCCTGGGCTGTAGCAATCACTGACTAAGATCTCATTTCTACTGCTCATGCAAATCTGTTCCAAACTCCAGACTCCAGTCAGCAGTGCCTGCAGATCCCACAGAAGTGTCCAAGGCAAACCCATCACCCGCAGCCTCAGCACTGGGATGATGCTCTGGGCTGCTGAACAGCCGTGCTCTGCACGGTCCCACTGCCATCCCTGTCCCTTCCTCTTCATTCACTGGAGGCATTTGTCTGCTGAGAAAACAGAGGCTGACAGGGAAGGTCACTGTGACCAATTGTAAGTCTCAGCATACAAATGTGCCTTTTAGCTGCTGGCTCCCCAAACAGTGACCGTGTCGTATTATTGATAAATCCTTGAAAAGGCTCTGATGTATCTTCATTTCAGAAAACAACTGCCTTCAAGGTTGCTCCCAGAAAATAAGCAGCCAGAATGCTGAAGAATTCTCAAAGTTGGCATTCTCCTGAAGATTAAAAGATAATAACACTTCTATTAGAATCACTCTGCTACGCTGTATTGATCTCATCAGGGAGGCCACTGCAGGTCTAATATGAAGAGAGCAGTTTTAGAATTAATCACAGGAGTTTTTATTATGGTTCATAGGGCTCCTCATTCAAATGGCATCGTTTGCAATATTTATGGCCTAGATTGGTTGCCATTATTAAGTGCAAGTGTGCCACATGGTGTCTGGCCTGCTGTGTTAAAACACAAAGTCATTCTTCAAAAGTAAATCTTATCTAAACTATGCACAAAAAGCCAATTACTTTTTGATTTACATTTTAATTTCACATTCAGCTTCCCCCTTATATACAAAACCCTTACTTAATCTTTGTTTTGGATTAACTAGCACAAGCATACAAGGTACACTCCGTAGTTTTAAGTAGACTGTTGCAGCATATTAATGTGCTGTGCTCAAAAGATATATATTTGGTCAATGACAAGATGCAATCTCTCTGCAAATGAAAAGGTGGAAGAAATAGAGCACCTTGGAAAGTGGACTGGTCACTGATCTTCAAGATAAAACACACTCATTAAGACTCAACTTAGACTGTGCATTTGAAAATGAAAAAAGTGTTTGTCAATGTCATAACAAGCCCTCACTGCCCAGTTCCAGCAGTAAATTAAGGAACAGCTCTTTAATTTCCATGCTCCTTGCCTTTGCTTCTTTTTTTTTTTTTAAATCTTTGCCACTTTCCCCTTACTTAGTTAAATCATCCCTGTTTATCTGATCTCTGTTTACCTGATCTCAACAGTATTTTCCTGCTGTGGCAGTGACAGAAGTTCAATCTGAACAAATGTGAATGAGCATATGCACTCCTGATGCTAAGTTATTAAATTATTAAAAGTCCTTGGAAAATATGGGGAGGTGGAAAGGGTTTCGTTTTGGTTTGGTTTCTTTTTTTAAATGAGCAAGAACTTTAGAGAGTACTCTGCTTTTCCTCACCAAATGCAGGATGGGGAGGGGGGCTGCAGGAGCCTGTGAGGAGCTGCAGAAATGACTGAGCCCTATCAAGCACACTGGATTTCTTTCAGGTTCAGACCCTGTGACAGGGATAACTCACTGTCATGTTCTTAAAGTCGTTCCATACAACACCAACAGAAAGGGTGCTCCCAACATCAGGACTGGGAGAGAGGGAGCCCATTTGGGCTTGTTGGTAGTGAGGGGAAAAGGTGCTGATTTTGTCACTGACTCAACACCTTCTCCAGCACTTATAACCTGTCTCAGGTAAGCCACAGCAGCAGAGCAGAGCTGCATCTTCCTTTCTGGAAACTACACACATTAGTAACCTTCCCGTGGGGTCCCCTGATGGTGAAGCAGCTCTGCAGAGACTTGATTAGAGTGAGAGATGAAACATTTCCAGGGGCTCTTAGAGCCCCTCTGGGATGAGCAATCCTGACCTCTCAGCAGATGACTGGGCCACTAATGAAGCAAAGAACAGCCCCACACACCCCGAACAGGCAGCACATGGTGAGGGGCAGCTGCCAGAGGCTGCCCTGGCCCTGAGGGCAGCCTGAGCCCCATGGTGTGTTCCCCTGTCCATGGAGCCCCTGAGGGGGCAGTGCCCGTGCCCAGCCTGGCTCCCTGAGGAACCCTGTGCCCCACTCATCACCTCGCCTGTGCCCAGCTCCCCAGGGCAGTGGCACCAGGGGCTGTCAGGACAGAACCCCTAGGGCTCTGCCACCTCCCTGCTCCCCAGGGCAGCTCTTTGCCCTGACCCTCCAGTTGGGGTTTAGGGCTCAACCTCCATGAAGTCTAATGGCAAATAAAACACCTGGTGAAGAGGCCAGAGGGGAGGGCAGTTTGGGGAGCATCTTTGTCAGTGAGGCAGAGAAACACCTCTTGAAAGCACACTTACATTCAATGTGATACAGCAGAGAGGCCCTGCAGAGAAACCTCAACAAACCAGAGAGGTGGGAAATCACCAACTCTGTGAAGTTTAACAAGGGAAGGGCCTGATTCTGCACCTGGGACAGGGCAACCCTGGCGGTGTGTGTGGGCTGGGGAAGGAGAGGCTGGAGAGCAGAGCCGGGAAAGGGCCCTGGGGGTCCTGGTGGTGCCAGTTGTCCCTGGGTCAGCAGTGCCCTGGCAGCCAGGAGGGACATCCCTGTCCTGGGGCATCAGGGAGGGGATTGTCCCACTCTGCTCTGCCCTGGGGCGGCCTCACCTCAACATTGGGGCAGTTTGGGGGGACACAATGGAGGGAAGGGATGGAACCCTTGGAGAGTGTCCAAAGGAGGGACACGGAGATGGGAAAGGGCCTTGATTTGAAGGTGTGTGAGGACACTGAGGGCACTTGGTGTGTTCAGCTGGAGCAGAGGAGACTGAGGGGAGACCTCAGTGCAGTTCCAATTCCTGGGCAGGGGCAGAGGAGGGGCAGGGACTGAGCTCTGCTCTGGGGGGACCAGGGACAGCAGCCAGGGAATGGCTGGAGCTGTGTCAGGGCAGGCTCAGGTTGGATCTCAGCCAAAGGTTCTTCCCCCAGAGGCTGGTTGGGCACTGCCCAGGCTCCCCAGGGCAGTGGGCACAGCCCCAAGGCTGCCAGAGCTCCAGGAGGGTTTGGACAATGCTCTGAGGGGCATGGTGGGGATGTTGGGGTTTCTGTGCAAGGCCAGGAGTTGGACTCGATGATCCTGATGGGTCCCTTCCAATTCAGCTTATTCTAGGATTCTATGACTCTATGACTTATTTACAAATAAGGTGCTGATTTAGGCTAAATCAAGTCAGAAATGGCATCATATATAAACAGGGTCCTCCTCAGTAACTGAATCCTTTTTGTATTTGGTAACAACCATGCTACCATCAGATTTTTCTCCCTTGTAATTTTTACCTCTATATTTACTAATCAAAAATCTGACTGGAAACATTCAGCTTGTAGGTTGGTTTGATTGTGAAGATCAGCCTTATTGTATAACCCACAAACCCAAAATTTACTGCGATGTTTCCACACATCCTGGTCACGCCTCACATTGAAAACAGGTTTGGAGAACAGGGCACACCTCAGTGAAATGCTGTGCTGTGTGGGGAAAGATCTATCAACATCAGCACTAACTGCATTATCATATTTCACTATAAAAAAAATCCACCCTAAAGAATTAATTTTATTTAAATAAATGTTGTTGCTCAAAAGAGTTTCCAAAATCCCAGGTAAAATATGTCAAGAATTTTTGTCCTAAGGTTAAGAGTCCATTGAATTTTTAATGATTTTTGGGCAAGAAAACTGCAGTGACCTTTGCAAGGCCATATGAGGAATCTACACACCAATTTCCCATTAAACTTAATCATTTAGACAAGAATTGCTTGTCTAAATATCTCTGTTGACTTTAAAATCCCTCATATTTTCTGAACTCTATCTGAAAGCAAGTCTTTATTAGGGCATTAATTTAATTTGAGGGACTACTTATACTTGGTAAGCACACACATAAATGCTCTGAAGGTTGGAAACACATTTAATGAACTTCAAGAATAATTGTATTTATCTGCTTAGCCAATGCAATAGAACAGATCTGCTCCGTGCTTGTGTCTCCTGACAGCACAAAGTGTGAGTCAGTAAGGCAGAAAAAGCAAAATAAAAATGAATCAGCAAATGCCTCCCTATCCAGTAAGACTGTAAGGGACAGACACTTACAGAGGATAGACAGTTATAACTCTGGACTGAGCAGACAAAACCAGTGCCAAGTTCTGCTGAGATGCACCTGCTCTCCACTCCCAACCTGGGCACAGCATCCCCTGTCTCAGTTCAGTCCTTCCAAGCTTCTGCTGGGAAGCATCTCCACATATTTTTGCATTTTTCTTGACTAAATGACCTGAGGACCAGAATGACTTTTCCAGCAGCGTCCTGCACTTGAATACACACACAGACACACTTATGTTCATCTTTCACGTTCTCTGAACTGCTCATAACTCCCCCAAACCACTCTCCCAATGACCACCAATGAACTCTTTGGTACCAGACACACCAACCCACCCAACTTCAGCCTGATGACCAATGACAGCATATCACGACATGCTAATAGAGCTGCTTGCTTCTGCTTTCTGTATTTTCTACACTTAGTGGCTTATTTGTGACTTTTTGGGTCACTTTAAAGCCAACAAAATTACACCTGATCTCGGAATACAGAGGTACAGGCCTCTTTCCTCTCACAACACCCCAGGACATCCACTTATGCTCTTATTTTGACAGCTACTGAAAAGAAAGTTGTTTGGTTTAGGGGTTTTGTCTCTCCTGTTTATTTGTTTCTAAAGCAAATACATATTTACTGTGTAACAGAACTCCTGAAAATAAACTCTTGGATCACAGCACCACCTTATCCACCCATCTTTACCAGAGAGGCTCCTGAAATAACATATTGACTTTCCTTCTCACCTATGACAGGTTCAAACCTAAGTCTCCTGAAGTGAAAGATTAGGACGCTAATCCACTTTGAAACCTTGCTGCAAGATATTAACACTTTAAAAAACAAAAGTGATGGATTAATATTATTCAGGTCAAATAAAATCAGAGTCCTAAGAAGAGCCAGCCAGTTTTCAGTTCCAACAAACAGTGTATGACAAAATCAAACCATGAAATAGGGGGCCAAATCCTAATCATAATGAGAATTCAAACACTCATGTTATTACTACTTTAAGGAGATGTTATAACCTCATAATTGCTTTAATACTAAAATACAGTTTTCAGTAAATTTATTCATAATCTACTATAGGATGTTTTGGGAGAGACAGCTCTGATCAGATACCAGCACTGCTTTCAGTATCTTTCCTTAATGTCTTTTTAGTAATTTGTAGCCGCTTCTGCATGTGTGTGTGTTCCTACATACATGTATATACTGGTACACACACACATAAATGCTTTTGCCATCATTAAATCTAGGTTTTATACATATATGTATTCACACATATGAAAATACAGCCTTCTGAACACCTCCAAGTGCTGTATTCAACACCTTGAGCTCATATTTCAGGCTCTATTGAATTTATGCATTTTTTAAAGTGAAATTGCCTATGCAATACTGTTCAAGTGGTTGTCATTAATTATACACTTGTATTTATGTCATAATTTAGTGTGCACTTGAGAACAGTAATTCAGATTCACTTAGATTTAGTTGCACAGCTAAAGGGAATGAGACTAATTAGTATAATAAAAGGGTGACACTTTGACTGGGCAAGATGGGAACTCCTAAAACACATATAACCAGAAAATATCTCCAGAGGATATCAGGATAGGCTGAATACATGGAAACTGTCCAAAAACAATTTGCCCCTTTATTGGGCCAAATTACCCAGTTCCACCTAAGATTTCAGCATTCTCTGTGCTTTTACACATATTTGAGATGTCCAGTAGAGATTTAAGATGTGCAGGACATAGGAGCCACTGCTATG